>NC_064618.1:363215292-363833417 GCF_023898315.1 Schistocerca nitens | reverse complement strand
TATGATTACTAGTGACGGTGATGATTTATTATTAATTATAACACAAGACATTACATTATCCATAAAATTACAACGAATAATGCCTCAAATGGCAATGGAAGATCGAAGTAAGGACATAGGATTGGTAGTGGACAACATTCCCTTGTACACCATTATGCAGCCTCTTCACCCCCATATAAAGAAACTACGATCGCCTTTTATTAAATGTGGAAGAGCTAAATAAATATTGGAAATATAGGGAGAGGGGGAGAAGCGTTGCAATATAAATAAACATTATTTTTGGGTTGTGTTAATTTTTGTACTACAACAAAGAATGAGGATTTAGACCCCCTAGTCTTGACAGCGAAGAAGAAGCCCATTTAATAAGCGTAATATTAGGTAAGGGTGTACTCACCTTGTAGGTTGGTTTAAAACCAGCAGTGATCTACTAGACATTATCCCATTGAAGGTTGTACAGTGCTGCCGCTGCTGATTAAGGATCTGAAGAGACTAACCACCTAGGATAATTTTTTTCTTATTCGCCCCCTTCCCCCATCCGAAGGACGGAATCTGTTTAATCTATCTGTCTGCGTCTACAATTTGCTGTAGTGTGCGAGTATATGTGAGGCGGTACCTGGGTATCAGCCCGTTATTCAGCTAGTGGGATGTGGGAAACCACCTAAAATTCAAAACTAGGCTGGCTGATCCATTAGTCTTCGTTCAATCCGGGTCAGGTTATTTTTTAAATTGATTTGATTTAAATCAGTTTTCAATTTAAATCAAATCAGATCACTATCATTACGTTTGACGGACATGTGCTCATCTTTTATTTACTAACTCAAGCTTTTCTTCCCTAAATATGACGTGCTCCCACGATTATTTTCTGATTTGTTACAATATGGTGATATTACATTTGGCCTTTCGTGGGAAGCCAATATATATATATATATATATATATATATATATATATATATATATATATATATATATATATATAATTTAATTTATGGCTAACTTTGAGCCTGACAACATGTTAAATGTTCTGCAATAGATGTTAAAGACATAAAATCAAATACTTGAAAATGGCATAAAAGGCCGAAACCTGGATTGTACTTAAATTTTTATGACTTCGTAGAACTTTTAGATGATGATCAGTTTTGCTTTAGGAAAGAAAAAGGAATCAGAAAGGCAGTCCTGACGTTGTGCTTTATAATGGAAGCAAAACTAAAGAAAAACCAAGTCACATTCACAGGATTTGTGGATCTGGAGAGAGTCTTCAACAATTTAAAATGGTGCAATACCTTCGCAACTCTGAGAGTGGCCTTTAGAGAACGAGGGTAAAATACAGTATCTACAAGAACCAAGAGGTAACAACAAGACCAGAAGACCATGAACGAAGTGCTCGCTTTAAAAACGGGGTAAGACAGTCTTTGTCCCCTAATGTTCAGTCCATACACCGAAGAAACTATGACGGAAATAAAAGATTCAAGACTGCGATTAAAATTCAGGGTGAATGAACATCAGTTATAAGATGCACTGATGACCTCCTCGGTGAATACGAAAAAGAATTATATTATCTACTCAGTGGAATGAAAAGCCTACTGGGAACAGAATATGAATTAAGAGTGAATTGAAGAAAGATGAAAGTAATGAAAAGTAGCAAAAATGAGAATAGTCAGCAGCATACCATCAAAACCAGTATCCCGAAAGAGACGAAGTTAAGAAATTCTGCTACCTTGAAAGGAAAATAACCCATGTCGGACGAAGCAAGGGGGCATAAAAAGCAGACTAGCAGAGACAAAAAGGGCATTGTTGACCGAAAGAAGTCTATTGGTATGAAACACAGGCTTTAATCGAAAGAAGAAATTTCTGATAATGTATGTTTGGAGCACAGTATTGTGTGGTAATGAATCATGGCCAGTAGAAAAACGTGACAGAAAAGACTCGAACATTTGAGATGAGGTGCTATAGATAAATAAAATAAATATCGTGTGATTAAGGCCTCCAGTCCGGTAGACCATTCGCCTCTTCGGCGATCTGCGCGTCGATGGGGATGAAATGATCGTGATGAGGACAACACAACACCCAGTCCCTGAGCGGAGAAAATCTCCGACCCAGCCGGGAATCGAACCAGGGCCCTTTGGATTGACATTCTGCCGCGCTGACCACTCAGATACCGGGGGCGGACATTTAGTGCTACAGATGAATGATGAAAATTAAATGAATTGATAATGTAAGGAGTGAGGAGGTGCTCCACAGACTCGGCGAGGAAAGAAATACATGAAAAACTCTGAGAAGAAGAAGTGACAGGATGGTGGGACATCTGTTACGACATCAGGGAATAACTTCCAAAGTTCTAGAGAGAGCTGTAGAGGGTAAAAACTGTAGAGGATGAAAGAGATAGGAATAAATGTAGCAAATGATTAAGGACGTAGGTTGCATGTGCTACTCTGAGATGGAGAAGTTGACACAGAAGAGGAATTCGTGGTGCGCAGCATCAAACCATTCAGAAAACTGAACGAAAAAAGAAACCTTACCAATAATCGTACTCTGTCTCTACTGGAACCGTCTTGAATGGGAGTTGAATTCTAATCTTCCTTTCTGTGGTTACGCGGACTTTATGGACGTTTTACTTCTAAAATGTGTAAGACAACAAGCTTTGCAATAAGACAAATTGCCTCCGCAGCCAAGATCGCTTACTCACACCTGTGCGGTTGCACCCAATTCGGAGCTAGCAGGTTCAAATCCCGGTGGTGTGAGAATATACTCATGGTCAGAGAAAACAGAACATTTTGAACGATTGGAGACAGGACGTTCATACTCACAGGACATGCACATTAGTATGTTACAGAAATGATTTGCATTTCAGTCACCTCGGCTCAGCATGTATCCTATTGCTTAGTAGGCTCAGGGTCCTCCATGACCCTAATAACTTGTTGCATGCGTGCTTGCATCGACGAGTATAAGGCAGGAATGGCGTCCTGTGGCATAGCCATCCATGCTGCATTCACCTGGTTCCAAACCTCATCTGTGCTCGTTGTCATTGGGTCACAGCGCCGTATCCCACACATTTTCGATTGGGGACAAGTCTGGTGATCTTGAGAGGTGGCATGAGCCCCCTCTCATATTTCTATCTTACGATATTCGTCTCTAATTGTATGCGGTGAAAAGTTGCTATTCCTTCACACGCGGACTTCCCACGCAGCGTCTCTCGTCACCTGGGTGGTCTGGTGACAGGCGGGCTCCACTGATCTGGAAAGGGTTAAGCCGACGGGTGTGAGGAAGTCGAGTGAATGCTTTGCAGACGCTGACATTGTCAAAAGACACGCCCGGAGGGGTCTGAAGTAGGGGCTGGGCTAGAGGTTCCGTTACTTCGCAGAATCTTAGCGAAAACACTTTCTGGCGGGCTACCAGGGAGGCGTGGGAATGACTTGTGTACTCAGGCAGTTGTGGTGGGAAAATTCCCGCGCTTTCTGCAAAATAGTAACTGTGATTGGCTTGCTCAGGGCATAGCTCCGTGACATAGCAAAATCAGCGCAGAAATTGGCGCCAAGAATCTCCATTGGTGGAATGGTAGTGGTCCGGCAATGGAGTGGAATTTTCCGCCGGTTTTGGAGTTGCTGATTGGAACGTTTAACCACGGCCACTGTCGTGGGGGCGGGAATGTTGTGTGTTCGGCCTGTACGGGTGCTCTAGGCAGTCGGCTCTCGCCTTTCGGTCGAGGACGTCGAAGCAACCAGCCATCGCCTCCGGTACGCCAGATCGTGTTCTGGCAGTTAAGAAGACAGTTTGGTAATGTATGTCCGCAGCACCGGCAGATAGGGATTTTCCTAGGTGATAATCAGAGCTCAGCAGAGCGCGCCTGTTCGTGTTTTTCTTTGTTCTGTCTTGAGTAGCAGCAATTAATGTTGGGTTAGCTGTGTGTCTCTCTTAAGATTTGAGTGGGAAGGAATTGGCTCCACATACCACTTCGTCATAAACTTCACAATCTAGTTTAGGGACAACTTCACCTCCACAGCGTTTGTTTGAGTATCCAATTTGAGCCAGTTTGATGTATTATAAATGTTTCATGTGTTTTTGTTTATTATTTTGTGTTTAGTCTTAATAAATCATATTGTTATTTTGGACAGAACTTTCATTCTGTTAATCGGTAGAGCAACCCTATCATTCCTCACTATGTTAATGAAACCTTCGTTTATGTAACTTATTTATCAAATTAAATTATTGCAGGTGCCACACTCTCTTCTACTCCACTGGCAGGGTTGATTAAAGTCGGCGGGCCGAAGTGGCCGTGTGGTTAAAGGCGCTGCAGCCTGGAACCGCGAGACCGCTACGGTCGCAGGTTCGAATCCTGCCTCGGGCATGGATGTTTGTGATGTCATTAGGTTAGTTAGGTTTAACTAGTTCTATGTTCTAGGGGACTAATGACCTCAGCAGTTGAGTCCCATAGTGCTCAGAACCATTTGAACCATTTGATTAGAGTCAGTTCGCGTATTTTTTTTAATCCTTGTGCAACAGCAAAAGTCGGAGTTAGAATAGGGGGGGGGGCTTAGAGCATCATTTACATATGTAGATTCTAGAAGAATTTACTGTTAAATACACTGCTAGCCCCGGCACCTCGCAATCTGGCGGGGCAGGTCAAAAGGCTGACATCCTGTGGCATCAAGAATGCACGTGTTCGTGCAGGAACAAGTGTTCGTACAACGTTTTGCTGAAAAAATGGCGTCTGGAGTGTTGTGCAGAAAGGGTTGTGGATACGGGTCGCTGGATGTCATTCACGTAGGTCACACTGGTCGCAGTGCGCTGGACACGCACCAACTGCGATTTGTAGTTGAATCCAATAGCACCCCACACCTTGAGTTTCTCCTGCGACTGCAGTCACTGTGACGCCGCTCCCCCTGTTTGCGGGGAAACAAAATCCGGCCATCATTTTCAAACAAAAAGAACCCGAATTCGTACGGAAACACTATCTGATGCCATTCCTGTCCCAACTGACTCGTTTCACACACAGCCGCCGTCCAGCATGTTTCTGCACTTTCGTCAAAGGTAGGAGGAGAAGTGGTCGACGCGCACGTAACCGGTGACGCAATAAACGGCGGTGGACTGTCATTCCTGGTAGTGTGCGGTGTGTTACGTGCCATTAGGATGAGGCGTCGATCTTCTCAGGGGATGGTCAGGATGGTGCTATCTGAACCATCTCGTCGTGTTCTACGGCCTTCCGTGAACCATTCTGCACACACACGTTACTCTGTCGAAATACTTTGTCCCACAAGAGCAGCAGTTTCCCGGGTGAATGCATCACATTCACGCGTTCCATAATGCGCCCTCCTTTAGACTCACTGATTTGACAGTACGGTTCGCGCATATGTCTGCGAAGCATCCTGCACGTCAGTTCAAGTGACAGATCCATGACCTACGGTTTAGAACGACAGTGGGAGCCGCAGGCGCATTTTACCGGTGGGTGGCTTTGCGCCGTGATACTGATGTTGACGTTGAACCCGCTGCCAGCCATCGTTAAAACGCTAATCATTTCTTCATAACTTACTGTTTCCTGTGAATATGAACGTCCTATATCTAGTCGTTCAAGCTGTTCTGTTTTTCCTGAACGAGTGTGTATGCACAGTCAGTATTTTACCGACAACCCAGACCTAAATTTCATGACGATCGTAGTACTTCATAGTCCTGGATTAAATCCCTAACCTCTGCGATATGAAGTGGGGGAAAGTGACATAGTTAATGGTGACCGATCCGTCAGATGGTGCATTAAGCTCGGCGGCCTCCTAATTGCTACTCTAAAGGAGTGGCTTTATCTCTGCAGTGGGTCTCACGTTGTCCCGGTTTCTCTTATAAAATAACTCTGACCTATCACGACGAAATGAGTCCTTGTGTGAGGAAGTAAAGAAACGGTTCCAGTTAGGCGGGTGTGTCCACTTTTTGCAATAAAATAACAGGTTGCAAAGCACTGCTCTAAAACAAGCTGTGCATTTACACTGAAGAACAGCGCCAAAAATGAAACGAAAATTCTACGGCTGGGTGGATAGGTAATTACGGAGCGCTATGAGAAACATGCTTAATGTGGGTGCACACTTTACGAGGAAGAGGAGTGTGCAGTAAGAAATTTGTACTATCACGGATTTTACGAAGTACATACATACATACAGCAGGCAAGGAAGCGATAAGGCGGCGGTCCAACATTACACCTCTCCGCTGACATAATATTTTTACGGGAGATAGTCACGAGAATTACAAGAGACATTCAGCGCGCTAAAGACTAAAAAACTGGAAGTACAATGAGGCCAGCGCCGTTTCTCAGCGTGTGAGACGCATTTCGTATGGTACGGAGGGGGGTGGCAGCGGCAGCGGTAACTAGGGGCCTTAAGTTGCAGAAGGAAACGCCGGGACAGCGTGAGATTAACGCCGGGTCGTAACTACGGGCCGCACGCCGCGGAGGCTGCTACAAAACGCCAAGTGGGTCAGCCGAAGTCCTCCGACGCCGCAGTCGGGACGTCGTCATTAAGGACTCGTCCGACTCCCCACCTGCCTGGCGCCGATGCCGGCGGGGTTAATGAGTTGCTGAGCTGACGCAGGGCGCGTAACTGCGACTAATTGTCGCCGGCTCTTGCTCGCCAGTTCACTGCCGAGTCGTCAGCCGATTTCACGCCCTCCTGCGTCTCCAGCAACTGCGGACAGCAGCCGCTGCGACGAGACTTTACGCATGGCATTCACACAGTGTCTTTTATTGGCTGCACGAAATGTAAGCGCCACGTCTTCCACGACAGATTCGTCACGTAAGCTGTTGTCAGTGTATTTCTCGCGTTAATTCTCTTGGAAAATCCTAATTTTGGAGAGTAACCGCCATTGTCTTCCTGAGGCGACGAACATACTGCGAAGAGGTTATGGAATCACGCTGCTGCAGTAGTGTGAACTGTGGCTAGAGATAACCATGCCAACAACGACGAAATAATGCCACTCCAACTTCTTTTCGTCACAAGTACCTCTCCTGTGTCAACCTCTTCATCTCAGAGAAGCATATTCCCCGATGAACCTTCCTGGCAAATTAAAACTGTGCGCCGGACCGAGACTCGAACTCAGGACCTTTGCCTTTCGCGGGCAAGTGCTCTACTAACTGAGCTACCCAAGCACGACTCACGCCCCATCCTCACAGCTTTACTTCTCCCAGTACCTTGTCTCCTACCTTCCAAACTTGAGAGAAGCTCTCCTGCGAACCTTGCAGAACTAGCACTCCAGAAAGAAAGGAAGTTTGGAAGGTAGGAGACGAGGTACTGGCAGTAGTAAAGCTGTGAGGACGGGGCGTGAGTCGTGCTTGGGTAGCTCAGTTGGTAGCCGGCACGGTAGCTCAGCGTGTTCGGTCAGAGGGTTAGCAGCCCTCTGTAATAAAAAAAACTGAGCTAATCGATCAACAACGAACTTAAACGGATGTCTTACGACGTCCGCCCCGAGCAGAAGCAACGAACAAAAGTGAACAAAATGAAAAAAAAAAAAAAAGTTGGTAGAGCACTTGCTCGCGAAAGGCAAAGGTCCCGAGTTCGAGTCTCGGTCCGGCTCACAGTTTTAATTTGCCAGGAAGTTTCGTATCAGCGCACACTCCGCTGCAGAGTGAAAATCTCAAATTCCCCAATGTCTTAACACATGTGCTATAACCCCAACTCTTCTTTTTCCCACTGTTTGCCTTTCTTCACCGAATCTACAGAGAACTTCACTTCTAATCAGTCTACGTAATTTTCAAAATCCTTCTGTGGTATCACATCTCAAACGCTTAGATTTTCTACTTTTACAGTTATCTCACTGACCATGAATCATTTATATACAATGCTGTGCTCCAAAACTACGGGTGATGTTTAGCAAGTAAGTTCCGATCGATCGCGATATGGAAACGACACAGAAGATTCAATGAAGTATTACACAGATGTGTTGGGCAATGTCTGTACTACGCCCGTCAATCGCATATCGCTTTTTGCAATTCACCGGCCGCTGTGGCCTAACGGTTCTAGGCGCTTCATTCTGGAGTCGTACTGCTGCTGCGGTCGGAGGTCCGAATCCTGCCTCGGGCATGGATGTATGTGATGTCCTTAGGTTAGTTCGGTTTAAGTAGTTCTAAGTCTAGGGGACTGATGACCTCAGTTGTTAAGTTCCATAGTGCTCAGAGCCTTTGCGATTCTGAGCGCCCCTTCAGTACATAAAGATGCCTAGGAAATAGGATACCTGCCGAGAGAGTTAACCAGATTTCATGCAAGCCCACAAACGTAACTATCATACTGTAGTGGCACTACCAGTTGGGGTGGGTAAAGTCAGTTTTGGTGCAATATTTCTGAGAGCGCAAGTTGCAGCCATGCATGGGTGTGTTTACAGTGAGCTACGCTCATCAGCAGTTGCAAGTAAAATAGAGGCCACAGGGACGAAGAACCGCCGGAAAAAGTAACGCAGCGGTTTGCATGGCGCAAGGCACATGCAGAAGGGGCCCACTGGCCTACCTAAGTGTTATGAGTACGTGACGCATAGCGGCGCGTTTAGCAAAACAGAGGCGCACAGCCGCATAGAAATAGGTGCTAGTTCACTAACAAAGCATTCAAATGTGGCAGCTCTCCTGGACGGCGGGGCGTGTCACACCACCGGCTACACACAGCAGCAGATGGGGCGCCAGCATTCCAGTCCATGGCGGGTTGCTGGTTCGAGCCTCTGAGACTGACGCCTGGTCTGTAGCAAGCCAGTGGTGGGCCACTCCATGGCTCGCTACTGTGGACAGTCGACTTGACTCCCAGCATACACCAGAGACACCCAGGGCGAGGGCCGCAGATTCAGCTTCCGGATTGCATGCGCTTGTTGTCACTGTGACTCAAGATACGCCGGCGAGGATGCAGGGCATGGGCCACCTAGCAGTTGTCAGTGGGTGGCGCTGGGGCAGTGCAGGATGAAGGCTGCTGAGTCAGCTGCTGGCGCAGCCCTGATGTCGTCATATCACCACGGTCGTACAAGGACGACACATTAGCAGAGCACTTGATGGGTCGCTGAGGTGCGTCCTCAGGATTGCGGGACCCGGTGACGCAGACCAAGGGGAATGCTGCCCTGAAGTTGGAAAATAAGTCACTTGGAAAGTTCAGACGAGTCTTAATACGGTGCCTTCTACCTCTTCCCAATACATTGTGACAATTCTCAGCCGCACACAGCAGGAGCATTGAGCACGCTCCTGCAGCGTTTTTGATGTGAAGTGTTTGATCACCCACCTTAGAACACGAACTTGGCTCCCTCTGATTTTCATCTATGCTCAAATAGACCGTTGGCTATGAAGACAACATTTTGGCACAGACAACGAGCTGCCAACCAGCATAGAGAATTGGTGGAAAGCACATGCAGCTGCCTTGTATGACGAGTATATTGGAAAGTTTTTACAACGAACGATAAATGTCTAACTATGTAAAGAAGTAGCTGGAAAGTGTTGCAAACAATCGCAAATAAAACATTTCTGATTTTCATTGCAGTTTCCATTTCGACAACAATCGGAACTTACTTTCCACACAAACCTCGTAGAGTCTCAAAGATTTCTTCCTCGAACTACGGCCAAGATCTGATGTTAGTAGACTCATTTTTTGTCAGGATGTCCTATTTGCCTCTTTCAGTCCCCTTTTTTTGTCCTCCTTGCTTCGTGTATCAAGTACGGTTTCGCTACCACGGTAGCAGAACTTCTTCACTTCATCTACTTCCTGGACCCAAAATTTGATGTTAAATTTATCGCGAATCTCATTTTTGCTACCTTTTGTTTAGTCTCCATCCATATAGACTCTGCTCATGAGACAGTTCATTTCATTTAACAGGTCCCGCTATTCTTTTCACTGTCACTGCAGATTATAACGTCTTTTGCATATCTTTTCATTGATATCCTTTCACCCTAAACTTTAATCTTATTCCTGAAGCGTTCTTTTACTGCCGTCATTGCTTCATCGATGTATCAATCGAACAGTAGGGGCGGAAGATTGCATTTCTGACTTAGACCCCTTTTAATCAAAGTAATTTTTGTTGGTTTTGGATTATTATTTCTTTACTCTTCGTTCTGTGGGGCCTGGTCGTCTAGTTGTAAAGACGTACCTGGAAACCGAAAAGTCGCGGTAACGGAAATTTTCACTCTTCTTTTAATCTGGTCTACACATACTCAACGACGTAAAAATCACCAGCAACATCACGTGGTCCAGATTACACGTTAAAATACGTCTTCTTTCCCCCGTTGGGTACGTTACGGACAAGCAAGACGCCGAAGCCATGCAGTCGCCCATTCAGCTACAGGCAGTTGATATGACTGTTATTAGTACCATTATTAAATTATTTGTTCTTGGGGCTAGTATGTGTTACTCGACCTTCCATATGGCTGAAATCTATTTTTCTGAGACTTTTAAACATCTTGAATCATTTCACACTGTCTAACACTTTTCCTAGTTCGGCAAATTGAACAGATGTTTTTCGAATTTTTAAAGTCTCGTTTCCTTTTGCATGCGCAACGTCAGAACTGCCTCTGTGCAACCTTTACATTTCCTAACGGAAAACTGATTGTCATCTAACAGATCCTTAGTTTTCACACAATGGAAGCTCCAGGTAGGAATATCAACAGTATAGGACCTCTTCTAAATGGTTCAAATGGCTCTGAGCACTATTAGACTTAACTTCTAAGGTCATCAGTCACCTAGAACTTAGAACTACTTAAATTTAACTAACCTAAGGACATCACACACATCCATGCCCGAGGCAGGATTCGAACCTGCGACCACAGCGGTCGCGCAGTTCCAGACTGTAGCGCCTAGAACCGCTCGGCCACTTCGGCAGGCTAACTCTTCTAAAGAAGACACATTTGTTAACATCGAGTATAGATTTAAGTGTCAGTAAGTCTTTCCTCAAAGTATTTGTATAGAGTGTAGCCATGTATGGAAGTGAAACATGGACGATAAATAATTTAGACAAGAAGAGAATAGGGCCTTTCAGAATGTGGTGCTATAGAAGAATGTTGAAGATTAAATGGATAGATCACGTAACTAATGAGGAGGCACTGAATAGAATTGGGGAGAAGAGGAATTTGTGGCACAAATTGGTAGGACATGTTCTGAGGCATCAAGGGATCACCAATTTAGTATTGGAGGGCAGCGTGGTGGATAAAAATCTCAGAGGGAGACCAAGTGATTAATACTCTAAGCAGATTCAGAAGGATGTAGGTTGCAGAAGGTACTTGGAGATGAAGAATCTTGCACAGGATAGGGTAGCATGGAGAGCTTCATCAAACCAGTCTCTGGACTGAAGACCACTAAAGCACAGGAGAAGATGGATTGGTGCTTACCCTAAAGAAGACACGTCAAGTTGCAGACAGGCAAATTGAAAGACACCTTCGTGGTTGAAGATCCTTAGTTTTCCACCACCAAGTATAATATGGGGCATACTCCTGTGAAATCTCTCGTGTTCAAATGGCTGCTTGGTGTGAATTCCGTTACTGTCACATATTCCAATTTCCATTACTTATTCAATGACTGACTCGAGACAACTTCTAGTGCGCCCTAAATTCATGTTTGCTTATCAAGATTTGGTGCTGATTGGTAAGATGGGTTTTGTTACCGCCACATTTACAGATAGTTACAATATTCCATGTGAATGCGACAATAGCTACTTGGGCTGTTTATTTGAGTCGTTTCCAATAGATGTACGGAACATCAACGGCACATCAGGCAGAGTAATCTAGAAAAATCTTGTTTTTCCCAACACACTCCTACCAACTAGCAAAATCTGAGCAGCAAGGACAGTGAAACAAGCGACTGCTTTCGTTTTATTACTTGATATGTGAAAATAATTTTTTAAAGACATTGTTCCATTTTTTTCTGTAAGTAACAAGTAACGTAGCGAGTTGTAGAAAGTAAAAGGCTCTAATAAATACCTAGTAACCCATAAAACAGTAATAGTTTTGTATAATTCTGGTGTTGCACAATTATATCTATAATTTTTTCACCCGTTTCCATCTCTCTGACGTTCCCTCCCTTGTCTTCCCCTCTGGATTTTCTCTGGCAGGCACGATATGATCTCTAGATTATTTTGACTTTTCGTTAGAAAATATATGAATGGGTCAGATTTTTTCTACTCGTACTTCCATCTAGAAGTCCCCATACTCTATACTTTTGCCGTCAACAAAAGTTCCGTGATGAAAAATTCGTGGAAGCTGAGGTAGACGGCTGGCTTTGAATACGATGGTTATTTGTCACTATAAAACATTGGAAGGTAAACTGTCTAGTAGTCCGCAAGCGCTACTGTTATTCTTGTTACTTGTAAAGTACATCTCCCGTTTACTTCAAGAACCACACTCACATTATTTTCATGAAAAGAAGTATTTTTTGTTTGAATAACACTACTTTAATAAATTTAGTTTAAATGAGAGCAAAATGTGAGTAGGATTTTATTCTTCGGATCAGTTCAACTGAAGTTTTTACTGTGATACAAAACAACCTAACCCGCTCTTGATTAAACAGCAGTGTTCTTAGTATCCAGTTCTCTATCTTCAGACTATTAACAGTTTAATGAATAATCCCAGAATCATAAAACTCCGTCCGAACAGGCCTTCAAAGGCCCAACGGAACCGACCGACCGCCGTGTCATCCTCTCAGCACAGTGGCGTCACTGGCGGAGGCGGAGGGGCATGTGGTCAGCACACCGCTCTCCCAGCCGTTTTCAGTTTTCGTGACCGGAGCCGCTATTTCGCAGCTCCTCAGTTTGCCTCACAAGGGCTGAGTGCACCCCGCTTGCCAACAGTGCTCGGGAGACTGGACGGTCACCCATCCAAGTGCCACCCAGCCCGACAGCGCTTAACTTCGGTGATCTGACGGGAAACGGTGTTACCACTCCGGCAAGGCTGTTGGCTATCAGAACCATAGAAAAATATAATTAAAAAATCCAGCGTTGTTGGACGGGTGATCGGAAGAATCTATAGTGTTATTTTATCCACTCTGGATATTGTTGAACCCTATGGCTTTTATTAGTTGAATATTGTTAAAGCAGATTGCAACCAGCCAAAAATACCTCCCAGAAGCTTTATATTATTATCATCAACCCCAGATTCAACTGGTTACGGTTGTTAATGATGGTGTCAGAATCATATGCAGCACGTCGTTTATTTCTGTGATTTGCTCTTATCCTTATGCATTACTGGGACGACACATAAAGTTTTTAAATGTTAGCAGCACGCAAATACTATACAACAAACTCCGGGACACAACCATTTCACAATATTTTTCACGGCAGTTCGGCAGTTGCAAATTTAGCCTTGTGGCTCACGCGTCGTGATTTTGTATACAGGCGAGGATTATACACCACGCAACAAATAGAAGCAAATTCAGGTCGTCGGGTGTACATGCTACTCTATAAAGAGGCTGCCACAGGAGAGGAATTCGTGGCGAGTCCCATCAAACCAGACCGATGTCCCAGAAAACTTGATTGCGTAATATGTGGTCTATGTTTACATGCATTTTGTGCTCTCGCCCAGAAATGCCTAAGGACAAAAAGCTATAAAACACTAGAACAAATGTAAGCGCCCAAAACTCATTCACTTTATATATCTTAAATGCATATTCAATGGAATATTTTTCTATGTAATGCAAATCATCCAAACAGCATACAATGTTGTGCTAGCTACTTACATAGTGTTACGCCGTACACGAGCGGACGACATGCTGTTAATCATCCCAACACTGCACTAAAGCCGGTCGCGGTGGTCTAGCGGTTCTGGCGCTGCAGTCCGGAACCGCGGGACTGCTACGGTCGCAGGTTCGAATCCTGCCTCGGGCATGGGTGTGTGTGATGTCCTTAGGTTAGTTAGGTTTAAGTAGTTCTAAGTTCTAGGGGACTTATGACCTAAGATGTTGAGTCCCATAGTGCTCAGAGCCATTTGAACCGTTTTTTTTTTAACTGCACTAAAACATAGGTAGCCACTACGTGAAACCAGTTGTGGAAGTAAAATAAAGCTTCTCAAAAGTATCTTTCGCTGGATATCATGTCCTTCAACAATCCTTATAACGTCCAGTATTTGCAAATTGTGATGCGGTAATGTCATGATAAAACTGCTAGTTTTTCTCATAAATCTCCATACAGATTTTACTATCCAAGTATGAATACTAAACATACGGTAGGTGCTTATTGAGTTTCAAAGTAAATCGTAAGCTGGAGTGTGGTGTAAGCTGTTATGTCATAAATGAATTGGTTTGAAATCGTAGTTTTAGGCAACTTCATTTTATATTGGTGTTGTGGGTAGAACAGAACGAATGCCCCAAGAAAGATCAATGTGGCCGCTTTTCCAAACCTGTTAATAAAGTAATAACAATTTATCCTGCTCTGCGGCAGGAAAACGATGTGAATGAAGTCAATGGCGTTTCTTGGTGCTGCAGAATATGTGAAGTGCACGAATGGAAGCGAAGTTTTCTTTACGTGGGAAATGAATGAAACAAACTCGGTCACAGTGTACGGCACGTTACAAAAAGCAGTGTTTCCAGTGAAACCTTTCAGCCGGAAGTGAGCTTGACGTAACGGTCCACGTATTTTGCTGACGCATTGGAACGGAGAGAGAAACCCTGAAAGCGGGTAGCCCCTGACGAACAGGCTGCCCGCTCGACGCATGGCCCAGCACGCCGGATCTGGAGCGACGCAAAGGTCAGCAGCTGCGGTGCGCCGTAATTATTATTCTGTTCCATCGGTCATGTGCTTGATCGGGATGTTAAACTCTGCGTTAATTACTTTAATGAATGTTCCAGCCTGATCATTACGACCGCCCTCACTCTGCTAAACCGTCACTGCATAACGAAGGACTTAATGATTTGGAGATTACAAAACGCGTCATTGCAGTGGATCATAATGGTATCTGGCGAGTATCGCAACACTGCGAGACCAGTGCATTTCCCGATATACTGTACATTAGACGGCCTAACATACCATTTGTCCATTTTATGAGAGTGTTATCCAGTGTCATTCCTTCGACGAATCTAGTAATGAAGGTCAACAACATTGTCAAATTCCCTAAAGGATTTTTGCGTGTAAACACAAAGTTAGAATGGACCTCAAATTGAAACCTTTGTATCTGCTGTTATATTTATATTTCCACTGTTGTTTTACTTGTGACGAAGTAATGCAGAGTTATGGGTAACGTCTTTTAATTGGAATGCGAATCAGTTCGAGATGATACAGCAAGGGCGGACAGCTCCTGTTCCAAATATTGTTTCATCGTAGTCCTTTCGGAGACGGTTGATTTACATCGGACAGCATATTGTATCGGACAAGAACTGTTTGAGAGGAAACAACAGGTATACTGTAACTAATAATTGTTTGTTTATCTTCACAACACGTTTCTAAGGTTTAAACCGCATCGTCAGATGGATTTATAAGGATTATACTGTATGTATGTATTGTGTCACGATTGTGTAGGCACGTGTGGCACTGTCTATTAGACAGTATCTCAGGTTACTCCAAATTCGTAAGACAGCACATACTTGTCATAATAAGCCAAATAAAACTACCTCATGAGGGAAGTTTAAACCTTTGGAACACTTGTTTAAATAAACGGACAGTGACTGTCTACAGGAAACGTGTTGTTTCATTCAGTATGAATGACAGTCACAGCAAAGCCTAGGAAAACATTTTCGCAGTTCAGAGACAGTTTCTAAATTACGAGTATATAAACTGTCGCGACAGTGCAATGGGAACTATGGGAGAACAATATCAATAACGCGATTTTTAATCAGAACTAGAGTGCTTTACTCAGAGGCAATTGTTACCTATTTCAAGTAAGTTTTACTGCGAATGAACTTGCTTTTGGACAGTTGTATTTTTTCTGGATCTAAGTAATACTTCCTATAGTTGCATCTGTAGGTACAACTGGTATTACTCCCAATACTGTAGGCTGTGACAATGTCGAGCTCAAGTAGTAACAATAAGAATGATAAACATCACAGTTGCTCGTTAGATTTGTGCCAGACAAAGCAAAACTAACAACATAAAATTTAAAATTCTTACAGTTTTATTCCTTTAACAGGCAAATATGGAGAAGTCATGACACAAATAGAATGATATTAACATGAAGGAAGCCATAGAAAAACGAAATGACTCTCAAAGAAGCGACTGAGATTTATTCAGTTCTAAGTACATTATATGATAAAGTTACAGCTTTACGCGAAAATGAAGATGTGGCTACGAAACCTGTTAAAGAAATAAGACATTTTTGTCTTGAGAAAATTCAGTGATGAACAGGAAATAATACTATACGATTAATGAAACTTTTCAAGATGACTGAATTCAATAAAACGTTTCTGAGGTTTGACCCCTTGACACTTGTGCCCATGCAGAGCTGAACAGTCTTTACTATACGAGTGGTAAGCTTTACACTAAAGGTTAAAGTAATATTTTGTTTCAGGTCTGTTCTGTCCACAACTTTAACTTAATAACTGTATCATGAAATTTTGTTTCTTTAAGTCAACTTTCTCCCGACTTAGAAATAAAATATATAACTTGTCCTTACTTCACTTTTATGTTCATAACCACTTACGGTTCAATTAAAATTTTTTTATAAAAAATTACTTTTTACGCATCAGAATTTCGTATCTGAACCAACTCCCCAAATGTTCTAAAGACCATTATGCAAATGTGTAAAAATATAAAAAAAATCGAATTTTGTAATTCTGTTATGAAGCGTATCATAGCATTGTGTAGGGTGAGCAATGTTCCAGTGCAGACTTCAGGAGAAGCTACACTGAAGCGCCAAAGAAACTGGTATAGGCACGCTTATTCAAATACAGAGATATGTTAACAGGCAGAATACGGCGCTGCGGTCGGCAACGTCTACATAAGACAACAAGTGTCCGGCGCAGTTGCGAGTTCGGTTACTGCTGCTACAAAGGAAGATTATCAAGATATAAGGGAGTTAGAACATGGTGTTATAGTCGATGCACGAGCGATGGGACACAGCATCTCCATGGCAGCGATGAAGTGGGGACTTTCACGTACAGCCATTTCACGAGTGTACCGTGAATATCAGAAATCCGGTGAAACATCAAATCTCCGACATCGCTGTGGCCGGAATAAGATCCTGCATGAACGGAACCAACAACCACTGAAGAGAATCTTTCAACATGACAGAAGTGCAAACCTTCCGCAGATTGCAGAAAATTTCAATGTTGGGCCATCAAAAAATGTCAGCGTCCGAACCATTCAACGAAACATAATCGATATGGCTTTTGGGAGCCGAGGGCCCACTCGTGTACCCTTGATGACTGCACGACATTAAGCTTTACGCGTCATCTGGAACCGTCAACACGGAAACATGTAGTGGCTCCAGGAACACTCGTCTGAGTTTAAACACTTCCGCTGGCCACCAATCTGCCCAGACGTGAGCATTTTTGAGCATATCTGGGTTGCCTTGCAACGTGCTGTTCAGACGAGATTTGTACCCCCTCTTTGTTATACGAATTTATAGACAACCCTGCAGGATTCATGGTGTCAGTTCCCTACAGCACTACTTCAGACATTAGTCGAGTCCATGTCACGTCGTGTTGTGGCACGTCTGCGTGCTCGCAGGGACCCTGCACGATATTAGGCAAGTGTACCAGTTTCTTTGGCTCTTCAGTGTATAATATCAAAGTAGTTTACGTGTCCGATATCATCCGAATTTCCCCTTCTCCGATTGGATGCTTTAGTTCAGCGTACACTTCGCTGCATCGAGGGGGAGGCAGTGCCGATTGCCGGCCTTTGTGGCCGAGCGGTTCTAGGCGCTTCAGTCCGGAACGGCGCTGCTGCTAGCCGTCCGGTGTGGCCGAGCGGTTCTAGGCGCCGCAGTCTGGAACCGCGAGACCGCTACGGTAGCAGGTTCGAATCCTGCCTCGGGCATGGATGTGTGTGATGTCCTTAGGTTAGTTAGGTTTAAGTAGTTCTAAGTCTAGGCGACTAGTGCTTAGAGCCATTTGAACAATATTCAGTACCGATTACTGCCATTCTATTTCAGCTGCTTCCATCAGTCACCTCATAGGGAGTCGTTTTAGAGAGTGCATAAACTTCTGTTACATGCAAACGTAAAAGTAACGTATTATTTAATAAACAGAGCTGCCTGTGTCAAAATAATTATTCGAGCCCCCTTACAGACCATCAGAGAAAAGGTGAACGAACATGGGGAGTTCTTTCTGTAAACAAGTCGTGTAGGAGATGAGACCGGCACGTCATTGTTCTCGCCAGGCTGCATAAATGCCTACACAAAGCGTGAAAAACCACTGATTATGCTTTTGGAACTAAAAGCGAAAACAGGTACAAAATTCTAATGATGAATTTGAAACAAGTTTCTAACGGCGAACGACTGGAAACATTAACAAAATCGGTAAAAATCATTCATACTGTAGATTATAAACAGCACACAAACGTTTATAATATTGTTTGGGAAAACATATTTTGTCTCTTGGACGACGCACGATTTTGTGCAAAGGCCTTAGTGCAATTTAAACTCCTCCCATATAACATTACCCAGTTGTTCAGAGGCCAGCCTAACGATTTGGTGTGTAAAATTCCAGTCTCCACGTGCCGAAGCTGTACGTAAGAGTACGTTTATGCTGCAGCCTCTGTGCTGGAGCATTACAACTGCAAGCTGGCACATCGCCGTGCAGTTATTCATATCAGTAGCTGATTGCGTTATTTTCAGTGGTGTGAAGTAGAAACGATGGTCTCTGCATCGTCTGACGGCAGTAATAGTGGTTCGTTTGCGCCACAAATGTGGTTACCGGGAGATAACGTGTGCACCCTTTGAATACAGAACGTGCGTGGTGGAGATACTTCCACCAGTTCCAACGATAGTTCGAAAATAATGCGGTAAAGTCTTTTAGTCAGTGAAGAACCACGTAACAAATTTTTCATTATTGTGGCAGAAACAGAGAACATTATTGATATAATTTCTGTGGTCGAGCGATTGGTAGGACTACTCACTCTGCAGCAACATTTCGTCAGGTTTTGCCCACATCTACTTCACTTGCTGTATCTCGGAACGGTAGATTTTCGTCGTGTTATTTCACAGGATAGGAACAAAAAGTTGTGTGGAACAGAGAAACTAATTTCCAGAAATTGTTACCCCATACATTACCCAGCAAGAAGAGATTGTGATGATTTGTAAGCCGCTGGTCGCAAACGGCTGTGCTTTGAAAATCGATTGAAACGATTTCCTCTTCAAAATCATCACTTGTAGTTTTCTCTCGGCTCATGACAAATACTAATGTCTAAGTATGGCGGTTTCATTGGCAGACTACTCCAAAAATGCACTCAGTCTGCAGTACGTTAGGAAGGAACGAAAATCATGGTTTAGCATACCGTCGACAGAGAGATCATTAGAGGTGGAGCACAAGCTCGAAATGGTTTAAGGAAGCCCGTTCAAAGGACCATCCCAGAATCTGTCTCGTGCGATGTAGGGAAATGACGGGGAACCTAAATCTGGATTGTCAGACGCGAATTTGAAGTCATCCTCCCGAATTCGAGTCAGTCTATTAAGGACATTGCTTCTTAACCATTTGTGCGACTCGTTCTAGAATATTGCTATGCTGGGTGGGGTCCGTACTAGATAAGACTATCTGCAAATTCTGAACAAATATGAAGAAGGATGCCTTGAATGGTTACTAGTTTATTTGACACACTGTAGAGCGCCACGGTAATTCTGAGAAATCTTAAATGTGCTATGCTTGAAGATAATGCCAACTTTCCCGCTAAAGCCTTCTTGCAAGGTTTCACGAACTAGCATGGAGGAGTCAAGAAATATACACCATATGATCAAAAAATACCCTGTGTAGTGCGGAAGTGACCACTAGATGTCACGGGAGGCGGACCCGTCAGTACAACACTGGGCGGGGACTATCGTGCTGTCAATAGAGAAGCGCTAGCGGCAAAATGGGTCGTTCAGGAGGGCTTAGTGCAGGGCCGGACAGAAATTCTGCACGCGTGCGGTGCTCCTGCACATGTGCAACTTCCGGGTCACAGCGTGCACGCTGCAGCCGTCAGCGTTCATGTAGTGCATGTTTCTACGCAGAGATATCGCTCCTCAGTTACACAAAGTGCGTTATCCACACCTCGTAGGTATATCACAACCTGGGCTGTATCTGTAAGATCTGTTGCTTCATCGAGCGCAACAGAGAAACAACAAAGTATTTAGCCTTATTTATTAGCTGCCTGTGCAGATCGCCGGCCATAGCACTGATACGTCTTTTCACTGTTTGTTTGGATGGACTGATTTCTTGAAACCTGCTAACGTTCGTGGGACACACAAGTTCGGCAGCATCAATCAGACACCCTTTCGGAAATTCCCCTTCGGGAAAGCGTTTCCCAGATTGTGCAATTCTTAATGCGATTTTAGAACTTGCTCGCAGTGAAGATTTAGTGTGGTTGTCATTCTGGAAAATTGAAAACAGTAGATTGTATAGCGTACAGTAAAACAGACATAAATGTAACACAAGAAACTAAGAATTCAAGAAGTATCAGTTACTTTGACGTACAGTAAAATCGAGTGATGCGCTCTTGCTTGTACCACAGGGAAGTGAAGCCGCCGCCGTTCATTTAGGTCACATGTCTAATAACAGATGTCGCTGTCGCTCGCTGTCGCACAGGTGCGCACATGTGCAACACTTCCGCACGTCTGCACACTGTGCAGCGTTTGGCCGGCCCTGGCTTAGTGACTTCGAAGCTGGACTAGAAACTGGATGTCACCTGAGTATCAGGGACATTTCAACCCTCCAAAGCTGCCGAAGTTGATTGTTGGAGACGTGACTGCGAAGTAGAAACGCAAAAGCACAATCAAGGGTAAACCAAGACCAGGCAGAACCCACGTACTAAGGGATAGGCATTTCGGAGGGTAGTTTAAAATATGGCATGAAATCAGCGGAATTCCAGCGGCAGTCCAACTAGCATAATTGCGCACAGTGAGTTGAAAATGGTAGAGAATAATGGTAGAGCAGCTCCTCATAAGGCATATATTCCTGTAGTTACTCAAAAGCGGCGTTTGAGGTGGGGAAAACAGCGACGCCATTGGACAGCGGATAACTGGAAACGAATGATTTGAAGCGATGCGTCACGCTATACACTACAGCAATCAAACGGAAGGGTTTGGGTTTGGTGAATGCCTGGAGGAGTTTACCTGCCGTCATGTGCGGTGCCAACATTGAAGTATGGAGGAGGTTGTGCCGTCGTATAGGGGTCTTTATCGTAGTTGGGGTGTAGTCCTGTTATTGCACTTAATAAAACTCTAAAGCGGAAGGAAATAAACGCAATTTGCAGTATTGTGCATTGCATATAGTAGAGGAAAAGTTCGAAGACGACTGTTCGTATCTGTATGACGCTTGCACTCTGTCACTAAGCAGAATGTGTCAGACAGTGGTTTGTGGATAAAAGCTCTCCTGAAAGGGACTGGCCTGCCCAGACTCTCCACTGAACCCAATGAAACACCTTTGAGATGACTTCGCTCCAGACCCCAACATCCACCTTCAAAAAATGGTTCAGATGGCTCTGAGCACTATGGGACTCAACATCTGAGGTCATCAGTCACCTAGAACTTAGAACTACTTAAACCTAACTAACCTAAGGACATTACACACATCCATGCCCGAGGCAGGATTCGAACCTGCGACCGTAGAGACCGCGCGGTTCCAGACTGTAGCGCCTAGAGCCACTCGGCCACACCGGCCGGCATCCACATTCACTACCTTCTCTGGTTTCTGCCCTTTGGGAAGAATGGGCTACCATTCCTCCACAGACATTCAGACAGCTCACTGAAAGAGTCCCAAGCAAAGTGCAAGCCGTCGTAGAGACGATGGCTGGACACACCCCATGTTACTGTTCACTAGTAAGTGTCCGGATGCTTTTGATCGATCAGTCTCCTACGTGCTGTTGCTGTTCGGATCGCGAAGAAAAAATTAGTGTAACTTCAGCATGTGCAGTGGCATTTAAGCAGTCATTTTTACCGTGCTCTATACGTGAACTGAATTGCAAAAAATTATAATATGTGCTAAATGGGAAGTGCCCTCTGTCACGCACTTCACAGTGACTTGCAATACATATCGCCTGGCGGAGATCATCATACGGAGCGGGACGAGCAGTGAAGCTGTAGGCTAAATGTGTCAGTAAGAATCATTGCACTTGTATCACTATCGCTGGTGCATTTCGAAGATATGCGAGCAAAGAGGCTGCGGTATAAACGGTTTCGAACAATAGGAAACACTGGCAATTGAGCCAAAAAAAAAAAAAAAAAAAAAATTGGCGCTTGTTACACGACTAATCTGCAAAAGTTAGCATCTGAATTGAGTTTAGGTCGCGTAAAACCACAGCTGCGCCGAAGGAAACAGCCAGTAGGAGGATTAGTATGAAGAAGCAAAACAGAGAATTAGATGTTGCCGATTTTAAAGTAACACGAGTGCTTTATCTCCGAATAACTGCACTTGATTTTATTTCAGTATTCTTTTGTGATTTATAAATGCTTGTGCACGAAGGGCTGAAAGCAAAAAACCGTATAATGACAGCTTGACTTGTAACAACAACAACGCTGTACTATTGTACATATAAATATTATGTTTTTTTTCTCTTCTGATTTTCGATAAATTAGTGTAATCGATGTTCTGATTTCATTTCTTTTTCTTTTCTTGCCATTATGTCAAAGGAACTGTAAACAATTTACGATGTGAATATTAATGTTTATGTCAAATGTTTAAGCAATATTATAACAGAATTGAAATGTAAGAAACGTTGAAACTATTATAAGATGTCAAAGTTGTAATTGTGCGTCTGGTCCATACGTAGGTAATGTATTAGGATATGTAGAATGCAAAACCTCGGGTGAATACCCTGTCTGTAGGGGAGCGCTAAAAGGTGGATGTCAGGCGAGCGCGGGAAAATACACACGGGCGCTGCACGGCCTAACGGGCTCAGCAGTAGTAGTCGGAGTTAGGCATCGGTCTGAGAAACACGTTCTGGATCGAGGAGGTTCTCCTGGAAAACGTGATTTCGTTGAGCCTCGGATGTTCCGTTTCCGACGCCTATACAGCATGGCAATATTCCATAGGCACTAAATGGAAAAGTATGGCGACGCTAAGAAGAAGCAAAGTGCCGATACATCAAGAGCCATGGCTGTGATTGTATTTGTGCTCTATGCCTCGCCATCTCGCCGCTTGCCGACCGCCGCATCGATATGAACTTTTAGTACTGTATTCGTGTGGACCAGTGTTACTTTTGTTCCATACTGTTCAATAACAACTTAAATTTTACCAGAACTGTCCGATCAGTTAATTATCCTCACAACTAACCTAGACAGGGTCCTTTCCACATGTTGTGCAATCCGAGTGTCCCGAAATGAAGATTTAAAGTTTATGTTAATAATAATTACCTGCAGACCTATCTATGTTAGAATGATGTTTAAAGAACTTTGTTGTTAATGAATATATAGGTAAATAATATAGGTCTGACAAAGTTGGAAGATAATTTTGCAATTGAATTAGTAATGAAGTTTAATTATTTTGAGGCAGATATAATGGTATTTTAAATGAGCAGGAAATAAGCTAAAAAGAGTAGTAACTCATAAATTGGAAATCTTGAGTGCTTAATGATTTCAATAATCAAAGTTTTCAATACAGTGATCATAACAGTTTCAGGCCCCCCCCCCCCTCTTTCTTATTCATTTGAATTCTGAAGTGTTCTAAACTGATTAGACCAGCAAAGTTAAAGCCAATACAAAAAACCAAAATGTATCAGTGTTTTACATTTATCAAAATTGACATTGTGTGTGTGTTTCGAAAGTGCTATTTCTAGGGTAACCTATACCCGATTTTAATCAGATCAATAGACAGTACGAAGTTTCGTAGTAAACATTATAGTGTAATGTTGTGTATTTATGGTTTATCCATATTGGTACAGAAAGTGAAATTATCAGTTCAGTAGATTTTCTGGTTCTAAAATTTACAATATTATGCAGTGTTACTACGTGTTGTTATGCTCGAACGTACATCAACTTGTACAGGGAAGAAACTCAGTTAATGCCTAATTAGGCTGGCGACCGTATTATTAACAAATCGGTAACATCTTCTGAGTTGTTTCGTGTCCGTCCTGTCGTGTAGTTGCATTTCGGACTTGCTTGACGTATCATTGTTATTACTGAGTGGGTGTAAGTCTGATTTGCCTCCATTCAGGTACACGCGGTCAATGTCTATACAAAAATCCTTTCTCTTAAGGTGAAGCCCGTCAACTTACTATAGTACAGGCTTTAAGGAGTATCGTGCGCCCGAGCGTAGCGTTTCAAGTGGCTCCCGGTGACAGGACATCCAGTCGTTGTAGGTTACAAATTAATGTGAATACCGAACAGTGGATGTTCAGTGGCACGAATTGTAATAATATTCAGTAAAGTAAATAGCAGTGAACGTCAAGTACGGTAGTGTGGTGTAATTTGCGTTCAGTATGGACAGAAACGTAGAAACAGTATATGTGCCGAGCGTAATGGAAAATGCGGCTGGGAATGACAGGAGTGTACGCGGCCAGATAACAGATGTCGTTAGTGGTAGACAATTGGCGTACATACAATATCACGAACACTTTAACGAACAGATTGAAATGTCGAGATCGTCTCGAACACAGCAAGGAATAAAACAGGAAGTAGAGGATGACTTTGTAGACGATAGTGGGTACGTGAACAAATCCACTGACATGAAACTTCCTGGCAGATTAAAACTGTGTGCCCGACCGAGACTCGAACTCGGGACCTTTGCCTTTCGCGGGCAAGTGCTCTACCAACTGAGCTACCGAAGCACGACTCACGCCCGGTACCCACAGCTTTACTTCTGCCAGTATCTCGTCTCCTACCTTCCAAACTTTACAGAAGCTCTCCTGCGAACCTTGCAGAACTAGCACTCCTGAAAGAAAGGATATAGCGGAGACATGGCTTAGCCACAGCCTGGGGGATGTTTCCAGAATGAGATTTTCACTCTGCAGCGGAGTGTGCGCTGATATGAAACTTCCTGGCAGATTAAAACTGTGTGCCCGACCGAGACTCGAACTCGGGACCTTTGCCTTTCGCGGGCAAGTGCTCTACCAACTGAGCTACCGAAGCACGACTCACGCCCGGTACCCACAGCTTTACTTCTGCCAGTATCTCGTCTCCTACCTTCCAAACTTTACAGAAGCTCTCCTGCGAACCTTGCAGAACTAGCACTCCTGAAAGAAAGGATATAGCGGACACATGGCTTAGCCACAGCCTGGGGGATGTTTCCAGAATGAGATTTTCACTCTGCAGCGGAGTGTGCGCTGATATGAAACTTCCTGGCAGATTAAAACTGTGTGCCCGACCGAGACTCGAACTCGGGACCTTTGCCTTTCGCGGGCAAAGGTCCCGAGTTCGAGTCTCGGTCGGGCACACAGTTTTAATCTGCCAGGAAGTTTCATATCAGCGCACACTCCGCTGCAGAGTGAAAATCTCATTCTGGAAACATCCCCCAGGCTGTGGCTAAGCCATGTGTCCGCTATATCCTTTCTTTCAGGAGTGCTAGTTCTGCAAGGTTCGCAGGAGAGCTTCTGTAAAGTTTGGAAGGTAGGAGACGAGATACTGGCAGATGTAAAGCTGTGGGTACCGGGCGTGAGTCGTGCTTCGGTAGCTCAGTTGGTAGAGCACTTGCCCGCGAAAGGCAAAGGTCCCGAGTTCGAGTCTCGGTCGGGCACACAGTTTTAATCTGCCAGGAAGTTTCATATCAGCGCACACTCCGCTGCAGAGTGAAAATCTCATTCTGGAAACATCCCCCAGGCTGTGGCTAAGCCATGTGTCCGCTATATCCTTTCTTTCAGGAGTGCTAGTTCTGCAAGGTTCGCAGGAGAGCTTCTGTAAAGTTTGGAAGGTAGGAGACGAGATACTGGCAGAAGTAAAGCTGTGGGTACCGGGCGTGAGTCGTGCTTCGGTAGCTCAGTTGGTAGAGCACTTGCCCGCGAAAGGCAAAGGTCCCGAGTTCGAGTCTCGGTCGGGCACACAGTTTTAATCTGCCAGGAAGTTTCATATCAGCGCACACTCCGCTGCAGAGTGAAAATCTCATTCTGGAAACATCCCCCAGGCTGTGGCTAAGCCATGTCTCCGCTATATCCTTTCTTTCAGGAGTGCTAGTTCTGCAAGGTTCGCAGGAGAGCTTCTGTAAAGTTTGGAAGGTAGGAGACGAGATACTGGCAGAAGTAAAGCTGTGGGTACCGGGCGTGAGTCGTGCTTCGGTAGCTCAGTTGGTAGAGCACTTGCCCGCGAAAGGCAAAGGTCCCGAGTTCGAGTCTCGGTCGGGCACACAGTTTTAATCTGCCAGGAAGTTTCATATCAGCGCACACTCCGCTGCAGAGTGAAAATCTCATTCTGGAAACATCCCCCAGGCTGTGGCTAAGCCATGTGTCCGCTATATCCTTTCTTTCAGGAGTGCTAGTTCTGCAAGGTTCGCAGGAGAGCTTCTGTAAAGTTTGGAAGGTAGGAGACGAGATACTGGCAGAAGTAAAGCTGTGGGTACCGGGCGTGAGTCGTGCTTCGGTAGCTCAGTTGGTAGAGCACTTGCCCGCGAAAGGCAAAGGTCCCGAGTTCGAGTCTCGGTCGGGCACACAGTTTTAATCTGCCAGGAAGTTTCATATCAGCGCACACTCCGCTGCAGAGTGAAAATCTCATTCTGGAAACATCCCCCAGGCTGTGGCTAAGCCATGTCTCCGCTATATCCTTTCTTTCAGGAGTGCTAGTTCTGCAAGGTTCGCAGGAGAGCTTCTGTAAAGTTTGGAAGGTAGGAGACGAGATACTGGCAGAAGTAAAGCTGTGGGTACCGGGCGTGAGTCGTGCTTCGGTAGCTCAGTTGGTAGAGCACTTGCCCGCGAAAGGCAAAGGTCCCGAGTTCGAGTCTCGGTCGGGCACACAGTTTTAATCTGCCAGGAAGTTTCATATCAGCGCACACTCCGCTGCAGAGTGAAAATCTCATTCTCAAATCCACTGACATGTTTGATTCTCCACAGATAAAGAAAGAACCGAAAGAAACTTTTGAAGTAGGATCGGAACACACCGATTCCGTAGAACAAAACAGTGTGAAAATTTTAAGCATGAACGATTTATTTGAACAATTAACCAAACAAATTGCAGGACAGAGTGAGCAGCTCAAAACACAGAATAATCAGCTTAAAACACACGTTGCTGAGCAGCTCAAAACGCAGAATGATCAGCTTCAAAATCAAGTTAGTAGTCAGGTTAGTCAGCTTAAAACACACGTTGGCGAGCAGCTTAAAACACAGAGCCATCAGCTCAAAACACAGAATGATCAGCTTAAAACACAGGTAGAAGAACAAGGAATTAAAATTAGTAAACAAATAGAACAGGTAGAACAAAAAGTGGGTAGTTTAAGCTCTGTAGTAAATACTATGAAATTTGAAATTGACACAATTAACAAAAATATGGATACTATGCAGGGGGAAATTGACAACATTAACAGTAGGTTTGATGTTGAAATTCTCAACATCCAAGAGAAAGCAGAGCCTCTGGTTGAAACAAAAGTAGACGAAAAAGTTTTCGGTCTTAAAACTGAGATCGTAAACGAATGTCAACACGGAATATCACAGTTGAAAAAGGCAGTTTCAGACACCGAAAGAGATTTAGGCGAAAAAGTTACCGGATGTGTACAAAAATGTGAACAAAATACTTCAAAAATTCAAGGCAAAATTTTCGATCTCGAGAGTAAAATCAAAGATAGGCCTGGTGTTGTCTGTAATGGCACACCACTTACAAAGCTGTTGGAAGGTGAGGAACGCTTTGATCCCGCCAAGAAATATAACGGATGGCATCCGTTAGATTTCATCAAAAACTGCGAGAGGATGTTTCCTGAACATTTGTCTGGTCAGGAAAAGATAAACGTAGTAATTAGCGCCTTAGCAGGTGACGCTAAGCGCTGGGGAATTAATTTGAATACCGAACAAAAAACGTTCGAAGAATTTAAACAAAAATTTACGGAAGAATATTGGTCCGAACAAAAACAGGATCATTTGTGGCGCGAGTTTATCATGGCCAAACTTCATGATAATAGGGGCAGGAATTCTTTCAAAAATTTCTGCGAATATTGGTACCGAAAGTTGACACATTTAAGAGGGAGAAGGTCCGATTCAGAAATCATATGGGAACTATACAAAAAGCTTCCAGAAGATTCGAAGAGATATGTGGGAAGCAATCATCGCAGCATCCAAGCGTTTCTCGAGAGGGTCGAAGACGAAGACCACTGGCGCGAAAGTCGTGCCAATTATCAAAATTTTAGTAACAGGAATAATCGCAATAATGACGAGAGAAATGACGGCGAAGGGTTTCGCGTCAACGCGATACAGAGAGGAAGAGGCAGAGGAAGAGGGAGTTATCCAGGTCGCGGTAGAGGGTACACCGCGCAAAATAATAATGATGCGGGAAACTGATTTCCGCGAACGTTGCGGGCCAAACGGAAGCGGACAGTATAAACCGGCCCCGATTTAAGAAAAGTTACCGGACTGACAGTAAAATTATGAGACAGGTTAGAGACAGGCATGGAACGACGCAACGTGTTGTTGCGAAACAAGCGTCAGGTGCAAGCGCGGGTGAGTCATCTTCGCCGCGCAGGGCGATACTTGTTAACAGGCGAGTGGAGCATCAGAGGGTAACGGCCCAGCCTAGCAGAGCAGCTGTTCAGAGAGAAGCCGCTAGCAATGCGGCAGCATTAGGTACGAACATTGCCGTAAGAGCTGGTGAATACATTACGAGTGGTAATTCCGTGGCGAAGGAAATAATAGATGAAACTGTGGATACTCAGAGAGGTGCGGTTAGCAGTGTTAGCAATGAAGTAAATGGTGAGAATGAATTACCGGAAGTAAGTAATTGGCGTGTGCAGAGCGACGATCTGTACAAGGGCCTCAAGCAATGTGAGTGGGAGGATTTTAAGAAGGAGTATGAAGCAAGGAGGTTAATTAGTGGAAAAGGAAATAGTAGGGACGTCGATAAGGTGACGTGGCCCAAATTTGAAGAGGAGAGAGTAAATAGCACCGCGCAAAGTAAGCGTGCTGCCGATAGGACAATGATTAAAGATAGGAAGGAATTGGAGGATGAAATGCTAAGCATTGACGAGGAAGTAACTTCTGTTAACGATCCGCCAACAGTACAAGCTGCTACCGAGAGGCACCGTGGGGAAGGGGCAGGTAATTACCTGAAAGTAATTGAAGTCCACAAGGATTACACTAAATACGAAGTAACAGTAGATGTGAGTAAAGCTGATAATGAGGCCGTTTTGTCAAAAGAAGATATTGAATTAAAATCAAAGCCTGACGAAAATGCAGAGGAAGAACTTAGTGCCTGTCTCAGAAAAGCTTTTCTGTTAGAACCTGAAAGCGATCCAGAATGGTCGGATTCTGACGATAGTTCAGATGACGAATATTTCGGTACTAATGAAAATAATGGGGATACAGCTAATTGCGATATTGTACCTAATGATGACGAAGTTTCAAAACAAAATCCAGATGTTGAGACTGAACAAAGAAAGAAAGAGCCACCTGACGACTCAGGGTCTATTTTACAAAGAGTTCAAGTAACTAATGAATTTGAACTCCCGGAACCAAAGAAACCGCCAGATATAGGTGATGTGAATGTTAAAAGCATATCTTGGGACGATGTTATCGCCGATCCGGATTTGCTTAGGGAAGACCACAACAATGAAAAGCATTCGACGGTTAAACAAACTGTAATACCAGTTGAAATTTATAATGTGAAATTGCAAGTACTTCTTGATACTGGATCTCAGATAAGCGCAATCTCCCAGTCGTTTTTCGAACACATTTGTGATACGCCTGGACTAGTAATTATGTCAGTGAGGGTGTAAAAATTGTTGGTGCTACGGGCAAGACTAGCAAGCCGGTAAAGAACCAGATTTTGGTTGAATTTAGTATAAAAGGACAAAAATTTGAACACGATTTTTGGTTGTGCCAGACTTGAGTACTGAAATGATTCTGGGAATAGATTGGTTAGATAAAGAAAAGGTTATTATTGATTGTAGCCAGGAAGTGATCAAAATTAATAATGCATCTAGGAATTTGGAATTAAAATTTGAGGAAAATGGGAAGGTGTTCGATTCAGAAATTGATTCTTTATTGTTGGAGATCGACCAAGGGAATGATGGTTTGACAAACATGTATGAGGTGTACCATGTCCAGAGGTTAATAGATGAGAGTGACAAGCAGGGGCATAATTTTAAAGAAATTGTGGAAAATTTGAAGGAGATATCTCCTGATCAGAAAACAGAATTGATTGATATTTTAGAAAGTAATAGCACCGTATTTTCGGACAAACCTGGCCTAGTTCGAATACCAGATTGAGACAATATAGCATAAACCTTTCTTTGTAAGACCGTTTTCGGTACCCATATCAAAGAGGCAGGCTGTGCAAGTGGAAATAGATAAAATGACAGAATGGGGTGTAATCGAACGGAGTAGCAGCGAATATAATATTCCCCTTATCATCGTGAATAAAAGGGATGGGGGAGTGAGAGTAGTTATTGACGCCAGGACTTTGAACAAAATTGTAAAGAAGGAAATAGACAGACCTGAAAATCTGGACGAAACGCTCCAAAACTTTTATAATGTGAAGTATTTAACCAGTCTGGACATGACCGCCGGATACTGGCAAATCCCATTGAGCAAAGAATCCCGTAAATATACCGCTTTTCTGTTTGCCGGGAAATGATATCAGTATAAAGTAGTGCCATTTGGGCTTAGCACTTCTGTGGCAGTATTTATTAGGGCACTGGACTTTGTATTAGGGAGAGAATTGAGTTCCCGGCTAACTATTTATGTAGATGATTTACTGATTGCTACAGAAGAATGGCAAGAGCATTGTGAATTATTGCAGAAAGTTTTTGTTGCTCTACAAGCAGGGGCCATGACACTTAAGTGGAAGAAATGTGAATTTGTGAAGTCGGAAATAAAGTTTCTGGGGCACATTATTACTATGACCGGTATTGGCAAGGACCCGGAAAAGTTAAGTGCAATAGCAGGGTGTCCAGCTCCTAGAAATAGAAAACAGTTGAAAGCCTTTTTAGGTTTATGTGGGTTCTATAGAAAATTCGTCAAGGGGCAAGTTTTTAATAGTCCTCATTTGAATAATCTACTTAAGAAAAATAGTGCTTTTGTGTGGACTGAAGGGTGCACGAGAGATTTTGAAAATTTAAAAAGTGAACTTTTGAATGACAATATTTTGCATCACCCCATACTGTCAAAACCTTTCCACATGAGTACTGACAGCAGTGCTTAAGGAATTGGTATAGAAGTTTTCCAAGAAATCTGTGATGGCAAAGAAATCGAACACAGGACTATCGCGTTTGCAAGTAGAACTCTAACAAAATACGAGAGAAACTACACTATATCGGAAAAGGAAGCTTTAGCCATTATATTGGGTTAAAGAAATTCAGAAATTATCTGTGGGGCCATAAGCTCATCATACATATTGACCACAAAGCTTTAACTTTTCTTAAAGATTGTCGTTTACTTAATGGCAGGCTAACTCGTTGGGCTTTGTACCTGCAACAATTTGATTACGAGATTTGCTATGTTAAGGGTACTGAGAATTATGTGGCAGATGCTTTATCTCGATTGCCTAATGGTATGAGTGAAGTGCCCGATGAAAATGGTGAAGAGGATACTTTTCAGATCAGGTATATGAAAGAGGTTTCAGGAGAAAGGAAAATTGAGCAAATATGTAAAAATATGAGATACCATCAAAATGAGGATCCGACATGGAAATCTGTGAAGGTAAATTTTGACAGTGTGCAGTATCCTCAAATTAGGAAATATTACAAAATTTTTAAAGGCATTTTATATAGGAGAAAAGATTTAGTCACTGAGGAATGGAGAGTATATTGGCCACACCAGTTTGATACTGATGTCATAGACTATTTTCATTTAGCATTGGGGCATAGTGGGCCAAAGAAATGTTTGGATAAATTGAATAATGTAGTAGTGATTGCTGGTAGTGTCAGTAAAAAGGTAAAGGAACGAATTAAGTCGTGTGATGTCTGTCAAAGGACCAAAGTACCGAACAGAACTAGTAGAGGTCCAATGCAAAGTACATTACCTGAGGACACCCTAGAATTATTATCAGTAGATTTGTATGGTCCCCTCCCAAAGACTTCGGGAAATTGTGCCTATATTTTAGTAATTTTGGAAGTATTCTCAAAGTTTGTGAAATTATACCCCTTGAAAAGAGCAACAGCAAAAGCTGTATTTAGTAGGATGGTCAAATAATTCAGAACCATCGGGAAACCCAAGACAGTACTATCTGACAATGGACCCCAGTTCATATCCTAAATATGGAAAGAAGGAATGGAGCAAAATTGTGTGGAGGTTAAATATATCTCAACCTGCCATCCTGCTAGCAACCCAATTGAAAGGTACATCGGGAGATTGTGTAGATCGTACTGCAGTCATAACCATAGAGCCTGGGGCAAGTTTATATGGGACTTAGAGAATGTCATGAACACCTTACATCATGAATCTACTGGGTTCCCTCCGGAAGAAATTTTGTTAGGCAGCAGAAGTAAAAGTTTAATTGAGGAAAAACTAGAGTTTCCGCCTTGTACAAGCTTGGGGCTGAGTCAAAAGAAAGAATTTGTCAGAAAAAGGGCAAAGCAAAAAGCTGAATCTAGATCTAAAAGACATGATAAAAATCTGAAAGTTTCAAAATTTAAAATTGGGGATTATGTTCTTTAAAAAACCTATGAAAAGTCTAGTGAACTGAACCATGAAATTTCCAAATTTAAATATATTTATAATGGACCATATATAATACAGAACATTCCACACGATAATGCTTACTACCTGATCTACCCAAAATCCAAAAGATCTTTAGGTGTAAGAAATGTTGTGGACCTGAAACTGTATGTTCCTAGGAGTGAGTGACCTAAGTACACTCAGAGAGCAATTTGCAGTAAATGTGCTGTATCCTTTGCTGATACTATTTTATTCCAAACGTAACAAATCTTTGTAAATATATGTATACCAATGACAGTGTGCTAATGTACTTATGTAAGTTTCAGATTACCAAATGTATTATAAATGTAAAGATGTATGGAGAAAAGGGTTAAAAAGAAAAACGCAAATGCTGCAAGCCAGATAAAAGATGGGACTGCCAAAAACCAAAGTGGGCAGTATATGAGTCATAATATAAAGGACTGCCAAACACCAAAGAGGGCAGATAAATAGTCAAAGGAGAGTTGTAAGTGTGGTGCAGGTGATGTGATAAAATGATGAGAAATGGACTGCCCAAATATGAATAATAGGCAGCAAATAGATGTAGTGATTTTTCTAAATATTATTGTGTGTTTATTAGTAAATAAGGAAATGGACTGCCATTCAATGCAAGCAGCAACAAATTGTTTTATAGTGTATATAGGTATTTGTATATGCTTTGTAGGCAAGTGTTTGTGTTTCAGCTTTTGAATTTATTTTTCTAAGAAGTTTAATAATAATGAGTAATTTGCTACTTAAATAATGTTGGGATAGGAGGTTGGACTGTGCCAAAGGCACTTAGCAAACGATAGGTAAATGTTTTTGATATATTAAAAAAGTATAGACCTATATAATGTGAGTGAAAGGAAGTTTGTGGTATAAATTTTTTTGATGGGACATTCACACAAAGATTCAGAACCCCTGTATAAATGTAAAGTTCAGTGTTCCCATCAAATTTGCACTTAGTGAAATTTACTGGAAACAGGGGCATGTGTAACAACAACAACGCTGTACTATTGTACATATAAATATTATGTTTTTTTTCTCTTCTGATTTTCGATAAATTAGTGTAATCGATGTTCTGATTTCATTTCTTTTTCTTTTATTGCCATTATGTCAAAGGAACTGTAAACAATTTACGATGTGAATATTAATGTTTATGTCAAATGTTTAAGCAATATTATAACAGAATTGAAATGTAAGAAACGTTGAAACTATTATAAGATGTCAAAGTTGTAATTGTGCGTCTGGTCCACACGTAGGTAATGTATTAGGATATGTAGAATGCAAAACTTCGGGTGAATCCCCTGTCTGTAGGGGAGCGGTAAAAGGTGGATGGCAGGCGAGCGCGGGAAAATACACACGGGCGCTGCACGGCCTAACGGGCTCAGCAGTAGTAGTCGGAGTTGGGCATCGGTCTGAGAAACACGTTCTGGATCGAGGAGGCTCTCCTGGAAAACGTGATTTCGTTGAGCCTCGGATGTGCCGTTTCCGACGCCTATACAGCATGGCAATATTCCATAGGCACTAAATGGAAAAGTATGGCGACGCTAAGAAGAAGCAAAGTGCCGATACATCAAGAGCCATGGCTGTGATTGTATTTGTGCTCTGTGCTTCGCCATCTCGCCGCTTGCCGACCGCCGCATCGATACGAAGAGGTTGAAACTTTTAGTACTGTATTCGTGTGGACCAGTGTTACTTTTGTTCCATACTGTTCAATAACAACTTAAATTTTACCAGAACTGTCCGATCAGTTAATTATCCTCACAACTAACCTAGACAGGGTCCTTTCCACATGTTGTGCAATCCGAGTGTCCCGAAATGAAGATTTAAAGTTTATGTTAATAATAATTACCTGCAGACCTATCTATGTTAGAATGATGTTTAAAGAACTTTGTTGTTAATGAATATATAGGTAAATAATATAGGTCTGACAAAGTTGGAAGATAATTTTGCAATTGAATTAGTAATGAAGTTTAATTATTTTGAGGCAGATATAATGGTATTTTAAATGAGCAGGAAATAAGCTAAAAAGAGTAGTAACTCATAAATTGGAAATCTTGAGTGCTTAATGATTTCAATAATCAAAGTTTTCAATACAGTGATCATAACAGTTTCAGGCCCCCCCCCCTCTTTCTTATTCATTTGAATTCTGAAGTGTTCTAAACTGATTAGACCAGCAAAGTTAAAGCCAATACAAAAAACCAAAATGTATCAGTGTTTTACATTTATCAAAATTGACATTGTGTGTGTGTTTCGAAAGTGCTATTTCTAGGGTAACCTATACCCGATTTTAATCAGATCAATAGACAGTACGAAGTTTCGTAGTAAACATTATAGTGTAATGTTGTGTATTTATGGTTTATCCATATTGGTACAGAAAGTGAAATTATCAGTTCAGTAGATTTTCTGGTTCTAAAATTTACAATATTATGCAGTGTTACTACGTGTTGTTATGCTCGAACGTACATCAACTTGTACAGGGAAGAAACTCAGTTAATGCCTAATTAGGCTGGCGACCGTATTATTAACAAATTGGTAACATCTTCTGAGTTGTTTCGTGTCCGTCCTGACGTGTAGTTGCATTTCGGACTTGCTTGACGTGTCATTGTTATTACTGAGTGGTGTAAGTCTGATTTGCCTCCATTCAGGTACACGCGGTCAATGTCTATACAAAAATCCTTTCTCTTAAGGTGAAGCCCGTCAACTTACTATAGTACAGGCTTTAAGGAGTATCGTGCGCCCGAGCGTAGCGTTACAGACTCCAAAATCGCGTAGCGGCGAATAACATTCCTCACATGTGTGTTTTGTTTGCAAATAAAAGCCGCGCGTGATTAGCCGAGCGGTATAAGGCGTTGTAGTCATGGACTGTGCGGCTGATCCCGGCGAAGGTTCGAGTCCTCTCTCGGGCATGGATGTGTGTGTGTCTGTCCTTAGGATAATTTAGGTTAATTAGTGTGTAAGCTTAGGTACTGATGACCTTAGCAGTTAAGTCCCATAAGATTTCTCGCACCTTTGAACATTTTTTAGCAAAGAAAAGATAACCATTAAAGTATTTAACTTGTATAGCCAACTCGGCGCCCAGAATCATTCCGTACTGCCAGGACACACAGATTCCTCTAGAACTGCCGAACAAACACCTAAGACCTGATCACTCAGCTTCCGCGCCATCTCTACTTTCAGGCTACTCTCACTCCACCATATAAACTACAAATTTAACAACATGGGACACTTTTTAATTTTAAACAAATAGTCACAGAAACTGAGAAGAGCGCACGAAAGAGTTATATGCAAATAATACACGAGTAATTAATTAAATTTCAAAACCTGTATGCCTACTCTCTTCAAAAACATACAGAAATATTTCCAGCTACGTACGAGATATTCTTCCTCTCATATGCTTATCGCATATCTACACGGGGTTGGCATGTTAATGTGGACGTAGCAATGTTAGTGGCAGAGGGCCGCCAGATGCCCTTATTGTCACTGCCCCCACCTCTTGCACCCCTTCAGAGCCCCTACCGAGGACGGAAACTGTTTATGGTACACCATCTGCCTACTCCACGTTAAAGTGTCGGTTCATTTTAGAAATGTTAGCGAATCGTGTTTGGTGAAAAGTTCCTATGGGACGAAACTGCTGATGTCATCGGTCCTCAGGCTTATACACAACTTAATTTAACTTAAACTAACTTTATCCTAAGAGCAACGCACACACATACCCGAGGGAGGACTCGAACTTCCGACAGGAGGAGCCGCGCTAACCGTGGCAAGGAGCCCGAAACCGCGCGGTTAGCGAATCGTGTAACCGATGCGGGATGTGGGTACCAGCCCGCCATTGTTCACCTAGTTGCAAGTGGGAAGTTACTTGAAGACCACATCCAGGATGGCCCATACACCGGTCCGCGCGGTTAGCGAATCGTGTAACCGATGCGGGATGTGGGTACCAGCCCGCCACTGTTCACCTAGTTGCAAGTGGGAAGTTACTTGAAGACCACATCCAGGATGGCCCATACACCGGTCCTCGTCGTTAATCTCCTGGGTGGACTCGAACCGGGACTGGCGCGCCTCCCCGATTTCCGGAATCGGCGTCGTAACACGCGAAGCTTTACAGGCCGGTCGAAATATGTACGACACATTTAGACTGGCATATTTATTTGGATTAAACTCTTCATGGTACTGCCATCACATTTTTCACTAGCGGCACCCAGTTCAAATGAATCAGTGTTTATTAATCACCAGCGTAATTACTTAAACATTCACCAAATCGAACTACACATGCTACATATCAAAGTGAAAACATAACGTTCTGGCTATCATATGCTGGTTAATATACTGTGAGTCTGGCATGGATGTGCACATTTTACATTAACCGATCAGGCTATGACACTGATTATAAAACTGCCACGGGTCTGAGTTGTTCAGTGGTGTTAGGTAACACCTTCTGCTCTTCAAATGTGCTATTGTTCAAACGTGTGTGAATTCCTAAGGGGCCAAACTGTTTAGGTAATCGTTCCATAGACTTACACACTACTAAAAACTAAGTTATGCTAAGAACAACACACACACCCATACCCGAGGGAGGACTAGAACCTTCGGCGGGAGGGGCCGCGCTGTCCGTGACATGGCGCCTCAAACTGAGCGAGGTGGTGCAGTGGTTAGCACACTGGACTCGCATTGGGGAGGACGACGGTTAAATCCTGCGTCCGGACATCCTGATTTAGGTTTCCCGTGATTTCCCTAAATCGCTCCAGGCAGATGTGGGGATGGATCCCTTGCAAGCGCACGGCCGACTTCCTTCCCTAATCCGATGAGACCGATAACCTTGCTGTTTGGGCTCTTCCCCCAAACAATCCAGCCCAAACCGCGCGGCTGCCTTCTACTGTTCTCTGATATACTGTGTGTGTGTGTGTGTGTGTGTGTGTGTGTGTGTATCTGAACGCATTAAACAGCCATTAATTTTTAAGTATTTGACAGTAACGTACACTTCCATAAACGTTTTCTACGGTATAACAACAATGTTAGATGAATTCCTCTCAATGTAATTGTGAGTCTGGAAATTCGTGTCCTTGGCAGACACCTTCAGTTTGTGGTAGTCGTGCTCAAAGTGGGATCCGTCTCATTCCACACGTGTTTGTTCCTTCCACTACACAAAACATTTCTTCGTGTTGTCTCCCGTTAAGCTGCACGAGGGTTCTGGTCTGTTTTGCTTTCGACGGAGCTCAGGACGACTCTTTAAGAATTTTTTCGTCTCCTCTCGTTGAGTAAATTGATTTAGATTAGACTTGTCGCTGCGTAGACATGTTAAGAAACGAGAGACATTCCTATATTAGCACGTCACAGAGAAAGTTCGTTCATAAACAATTGCTCAGAAAAGCCTAAGAACAAACGTAAAGTCATTTCTGGACGTAAAAAAGCTTCCCTCGAAATCCAGCACGTGCTCCGGTAAAGCATATAGTGTAAAACATAGCTTACTTCATACGCGGTATGTTGCAGACCGTACATGCAGGTGAATAATGAGGTTTCGTCTTCCCAGATTTCCAAAAGGCGTTCGACCAGCATCTAAGAATCGTTAATTCGGAGTATCTTCACAGATGTGTGAATAACTCGGCGTAAATTTGAATAAAAGAACCACTTAGAGAATGCTGGAATGAGAATGTCAACAAAAAGGAAAGTATAATAGAACATTTATTGTTCCCAATACACACCCTGCTTCAGAAGCAACAGTACATATTTTACGAGGTGCTAGTACAAAATTAAATCGAATAAAACATTCCCTATAATATGTGTCCGTTTTTTATTATTTACAGAGACGTGACCCAAACAAGTATTCACAGAAGATGTCAAGCAAAGGCAAATGATTAAGGTCAAAGTTGGTTTTCATGAATTTCATCTCTGATTTCAATGTGCTTCCGAATTCTCTTGACAACATGTTTTGTGGCTCCTCTGAGGTCGTCTTGGTGTTCTTCTATGAGGATAGCAGTATTCATAGTCGAACAATCAAGTCGTCCCTCATGTCTACTTTTTCTTTGTAGACTTTATCTTTCAGCTATACCCACAGGCAAAAAGCTAAAAACATGTGTTTCGGTGACTTGGGTGAGAATAAAATTGATCATTTCTACCGATCCATATTCCGGGAAGTGTGATATTAGAAGATGTGTTAGCTGATTACTAGAATGTGCAGGAGCCCTGCCACGCTGCAACACATACTCACTCTTCCAAAGGAAAGCCTTCAAATAACGCTGGAATCTCGTTTTCAATAAAGTCTAGATAACAGGACGCTATAGTACGATGCAGTAAAATAACAGGCCCGATCAGATGTTTATCTTTCATGTCACACCACACGTTGACAGAGAAGCGTTGTTAAAAATGTGCGTCCGGAAAGACAGGAGGGTGTCCGTAAGACATCCGATGTGCTTTACGTTTGTCATTGATACGGTCGGGAATGAGGGGGGGAGGGGACCTTCATCAGTGAACGGTATTGATGGGATTACTCGGATATTTCCAATTAGTCAACGACAAAATTCCAATCGCCTACCTTCATCTCCTTCTCGCAACCCATAAAAAGGATCGAGGACGTGCATACGTAACGTCCACCGTATTCTTGTATGTGGAACATCGATACGTTTATAAATTCTGCATGTGCTTCTTGAAGGAGTACGATTTACCAGCAGAATAACGTCTTCTATTTCATCAGAACCGTGTTCTTTGCACTTTCATATGAACTACGACTGCTAGGCACAGCTACAGTCTCATGGGATTAGGTAGAAACAGAAGTAAACACTCTTGAATCCGTTACTCTGATGTTGAAATAGTCTACCCTACTTCATTAAAGCAGATTTACAACTACAAAACCCGTACATAAATCAATATCGCTACACTTGGTACCTGTAAGCATGTACGGAATTTTTAAATGATACAATAAGACTGACCTCCAAATCGCCATCACAGTTGAGAAAGTCAGTTATAAAAATTCAAGCCTGTCTTCATACCTTGAAATTCAAAACAAAAATTCCAGTTGATAAATCAACCCATAACAGCAAGTGTACAAAAACGAGAAATGGAAACCGTTACCTGTAACCAGGTGTCTGTGGAACTAATAAGAATTGAACACATGTTTATTTGGAATGTTTAATTCGAGCTATGCTACCACGTTCTAAAACATTTTCAGTTCCTCCTGAATCAACCTGTATATTAATGATTTATCAAATAGGATAAGCACCACTTTAAGAGACGTCGCTGACAGTGCTCTTGTGTACAAAGAAGTGTCAACTTTGGACTATAGTAAGGAAATTCAAAAAGATCGGCAGAAATGTAGTTAAAAGCAGGATAACGCCCAAAACATAGCAAAAGAATCCTCTTGTATCCGACTACAAGTGAACGTCTTGGACGCGTTGTATCGTGTAAGGAAACTCTAAGGAAAAAAAACGACACATTACGAATGAATTATCCCAATGGGACCGAAATCGGTAGATGTGATTTCCATGTACAGACAAACAAATAATTTCACTTTAAAAAAATCGATGATATATTCAAGAGAAAGAGGTTCACAAACTGAGCAAGTCAATAACGCGTTGGTCGACCTCTGGCCCTTGTGCAATCAGTTTTCCGGTTTTCCATTGATTGGTAGAGTTGTTGGATATCCTCGTTAGTGATACAGCGGCAGATTCTGTCCAAGTGGAGTGGTAGACCGTCAAAATACCGACCTGGTTGGAGGGCCCTGCCCAAAATGCTCCAAACGTTCTCAGTTGGGGTGAGATCCAGTGATCTTGCTGGCCAAGATAGGGTTTGGCAAGTACGCAGACAAGCATTATCGTGCTCAAATTAGGACTGAGATGGCTTGCCATGAAGAGTATAAAATATCGTAGATGTACTGCTGTACTTAAAGGTGAGGCCTGCTGTGAAAAGAAATGGCGTCCTAGACCGTCACTTCTGGTTGTAGGTCTCTATGGGGGGCTGTAGTCAGCTTGGTATTCCTCCACTGTCCGGGGCGTCTACAGACACATCTTCGGTAAGGAATCTCACTAATTGTCTTCAGTGATGAGTCGCGATTGAAACTGAGCCCCGAAGATCAGAGAAGTCGTGCCTGGAGACACCCCAGAGAGACAGACATCACTGTCGGCCACCCTATGGCCCTACAACCGGGAGTGATGGTCTGGTGTGCCAATTGTTTCCATAGCTGGACGCCTTTCGTTGTCTTCCGCAGAACTGTAAGATAGGCGATGTATAGTATACGATATACGATACTCAACATGCACGGGCAGATACTTTAAATTTAAAAGGAAACGACAGAAAAGGTACACAGCCGCGCGATTGCAAAACATTTCGAAAATGACATATATCTTGAAGTACCACTTTCCGATCTCTTCAGCGATTAGTATCGTACTATCTTTGAGCTGTGAACATGAAGCAAAGAAAGTTGTGTACTTCCTTTCATTAATTTACTGAAAGCTCATCAGTGCATCTGAAATTATTCTATTGCCGCATACAGAAAGACAGATGTGACGTGTGCCGCACGGAGGAAAATCGCATAAGAAATAAAAGACACAGGTAGATGCAGTGTTTATTTATTAATCTATTACATAAAACACTAATAAGCAATCAAATTGTTACGTTATTAACTCGTAAATATTTTGAAACTAGGACACAAGTAATTAAATTGTAATTCAGAAATTAATTGTAACTCAATTTGACGGAATTAATCCGACTGTGCGAATTTTCGGCCACTCTGTTCATGTAGATTTTGTTTCAGATATAGAGGTGGCTCGTTTCTTTATTATCCAGGTAGTTGCTATAACGACTCTTTGATGAAAATGATCGCGACGTGAGATGCAAAGTGGCGTTGACCTTATTTAATGAATTTAACTGGATCTAGACTATCATTTCGTAGTGAAATAAGAATTTTAAACACTGAAAAGTAGATGGGTAGCAATTAGTCGATGTGGTCTAGTACTGTGGTGAAGCACTGTTCTATTGTGTAACACAGCAATCGTTTTTGCGGTTTATCCTTAACAAAAAGTAGCCGCATCTTATTGCATACCAAGTCCTGTATCTAAGAAACAAAGGCAGTTTTTCACTGACATAGTCCCACAGCTTTCAAAAATGGCTCTAAGCACTATGGGACTTAACATCTGAGGTCATCAGTCCCCTAGAATTTGGAACTACCTAAACCTAACTTACCTTAGGACATCACACACATCCATGCCCGAGGCAGGATTCGAACCTGCGACCGTAGCGGTCACGCGGTTCAAGACTGAAGCGCCTAGAACCGCTCGCCCACACCACCCGGACCTCAAGTTTCAGATCCTTATCACTGTGCTATGTAACCTGCTAAACAGTGATGTATCATTTACTACACTGCTCGGAAAGAAATAAGCCGATTTTAAATTTGGTGATGCAATGAGATACTTAGATAGATGACAACAGATCTAACTTATCCTCAACTAATCTTATAAACTGCTGCTGCACTACGTTGATATTGCTCGCCTGTTTGATCCGCCGTTATCTGAATTGAAATTAAAGCAAGTTAAAAGAATAATATTTTATTCGGAAGATGCGAGACTGCACCACTTCAACTGCATATTGCCTTGCAAATGTCTTTTACCTGCATTCGTCGACCTTCCTTTAATAAATTACGCGCCAATCAAGCGTCAAGTTTTCCAAATCCTTTTGTTTGCAACACAGCTGCCCTTTTTTTTTCTTCCCTAGTTTTGAAAGTACTGCGTGCACGCGTACATAATTCGCGACATAATTCTAAGACGGCACAAAAGAAACTGCACATCTTCCCAGAAGCCACAATGCGCTTTGTACCTGAAACAATAATGTGACGGTAATGCGATTTTAGCCTTACTCAAAAGAGCACGTAGGCTGAAAATAACCCGAGAACTGTTCTTCGACATAATTACGCTTTAAATTTGAGCTTTTTTGTGTATGCAGAGATAAGGAGATGAAGAATCGCGAGCGCTTTGTAGCTCAGAATACAAAGGGCCAGCTGCTTACCGCCGCGCCGCCGGCGGCAACCGCCCTAATTGATACCGTGGCTCGGCGTGGCCCCAGCACGCGATGCTAGGATCTACAGCCACCTGAAACGGGGCGCCGCGCAAACGGAAGCTAGCGTCTGCCGGAAGTCGAAAACGCATTAGGGAGCTACCTCACCGCTCCCTTCCGGCATTGCAGTCAAACCCAAATAAAGGTTGCGACTACATAATGACTCACAAATTCGCGTCTACTTAAAAACTCTGCAAACCAGCTTGCGGTGTCTGCTGGAGGGTGTTTCAGGTAACACTTCTCCCTTCCCCTGGCTGAATGGTGCGAGAGAGCAACCACTATCGGTATCCCTCCGAATGTCTCTAACTTCTCTGCTTCTCTCATCGTGAACATTTCACGAGAGAGGTATAGGAGGAGTTCTTTCTTTCTTTCTTTCGTTCGCTTACGCCATAGTCCCGCAGCGAGCGCAGGGTCGGCGTGGTTAGAACGGATTTGGCAAGGTTAATTGCAAGGATGGCCGGATGCCCTTCCTGCCGCCACCCCGTACTCCCAGGGATGGAATCAGTGTACCCCAGCTGTCTGTATATAGTGTAAATGGTGAAATAGTGCGAACGTGTTCCAAATGTCGGCGACGCGTGTAACTGAGGCGGAACGTGGGGACCAGCCCGGTATTCACCTAGCGGGATGTGGAAAACCGCCTAAAACCTCATCCAGGCTGGCCGGCACACCGGCCCTCGTCGTTAATCAGCCGGGCGGATTCGATTCGGGGCCAGCGCGCCTACCCGAGTCCAGGAAGCAGCACGTTAGCGTTCTCGGCTGCCCTGACCGTTGGATATAGGAGGAGTCAATAAGTTTAAAAGATATTTTATTTATTGTTATTTCATTCCCATCGCCCCATAATGGGGGGGTGGACTGTCAGCGGTACAATTCTCCGCTCTTCATCCAAGCGAATGAAAAAGAAAGTTACAAGAAAAGATTAAAAGAATGGAGTTGTTTTCTATTTTACATTGAAGCGCCAAAGAAACTGGTATAGGCATGCGTGTTCAAATACAGAGATATGTTAACAGGCATAATACGGCGCTGCGGTCGCTAACACCTATATAAGACAACGAGTGTCTGTCACAGTTGTTAGATCTGTTATTGCTGCTATAATGGCAGGTTATCAAGATTTAAGTGAGTCTGAACGTGGTGCTATAGTCGGCGCAGGAGCGATGGGTCGCAAAATCTTCGACGTAGCCATGAAGTCGGGAATTTCCCGCACAACCATTTCGCGAGTATACCGTGAGTATTAGAAATCCGATAACATAAAATCTCCAACATCGCTGCGGCTGGAAATAGGTCCTGCAAGAACGGAACCAACGACGATTGAAGAGAATCGTTCAGCGGGACAGAAGTGCAACCCTTACGCAAATTGATGCAGAGTTCAGTGCTGGGTCATCAACAAGTGTCAACGTGCGAACCATTCAACAAAATATCATCGAAGTGAGCTTTCGGAGCCGAAGGCTTACTCGTGTACGCTTGATGACTGCACGACACAAAGCTTGACGCCTTGCCTGGGCGTGTCAACGCCGACATTGGACTGTTGATGACTGCTGCCTTTTCGGACAAGTCTCGTTTCAAACTGTGTCGTGTTCAAATCTTCTCTGCGTGATCCCTGCTATGGGTTAGGTGAACACAATTCCACATATTCGCTACTTTGGTCATTCCATTGACCTTGACCATTGTATTTTCTGTTATTGCTTTGCTGTTGGTCACTAGAATCCTGTCGATCCTGGTTCAAGCTCTGTTGCTGCGGTTCGACGTGTCCGCCGTACGAATTTTCCCTCTCGTCTGCAGCGCGTGATTCCATATATTCGTGACCAAACGATCCTAGTGCACTCTTATGGTATCCCATCGTGTTCTCAGATTCACATAATAACATTTCTGATCTCCATAGACCTGTACAATTGTTTTCTGGCTCTGTGTCTAATATGCTGCGTGTTACCGACGCAGCATTTTCTATTACACGTTCCGCATTCGCCTATGTGCAGGGGGCGTGTCCTCATACAGCAGTTTGGAGAGTCGCAAAACATTTTCTTCACTTCTGTGATGCTCTCGATGGCACTCTATCAGACAAGATTGTGTTTGCAATTGCGTGACCCGCTCATGCGCCTGCCGAATGTCCTTAGCCAACTCGTTTTGTTGTGTGGCGACTTGGATCTGCTGATCTTTGGCTTCAGAGATTTCAGCCTGTTTGATTTCTATCTGTTCGATTCGCTTCGCAGCCTCACTCATTTTTTCCTGCGTTTCTTGAACTATTTTTTTGCCTTGTTTTTGAAGAGTTGTAAGTCCCTTTTTTTGTCTTACACACCTCAGTTCTTGCCAGTTTGACTTGTTCTTTGGTCACTGATGCATCCTTTCGTGCTACTTGCGCTACGCCATGAATCGCGCTGTTTTGCCTTCACGCTTCACCTGGTCCGCCCCCTCACGTATTTCTGCTATAATTTTCTTGACATTCTCTAGATCTTCTTGGATTCGTGCTATCTCTTTCTTGAGCCCATCTGTACATTCTGTGACCGTTCTTATGACTAATTTGTGTCTTTCCTCCTCTTCCTCCCGTCTCTTTTTCTCTGCCTCTTGCCTCTTCCTTTCTGTCTCTTGCCTCTTACTTTCTGCCTCTTGTCTGTTCCTTTCTGCCTCTTGCATGAACTGCTTGAGAGTCTCAAACTGAGATTCAACGCTAACACCTTCCGGTATAGATGGACGAGATTCTATCCTTCTGTGACGTTTCGTTCTTGATTCTGGTCTGCCAGTCTCACTGAAGGTGCGTCTCATACCACCAGCGCCTACATTTCGTTGTGCTGCGGTCTCCCATTCACTTTCATCACCTGACTGAGACATGCCGTCATACTCTGTAGGTCCTTCGTTCGACATTTGTGCCCGGACTCCAACCGCATTTACTAGAGAATCCCGTGTAATATCTACCTAGTCACTGCTAATAATCTGACGTGGATCCATGGTTAACAAAACAAAAACGTGCCTTCCTTCTTGTAAGCATGCGCTCTAAATCTGACCCAAAGGAGTTTAAACACTACACATTTCTATGCCACACCGATTCTACTCTAAACTACGCTCCCGTGAGCTTCTGATTCCTAGTTCCCGACGACTAATTCAAGTAACAGAATGCTTGTCTATACTCACAAACGAAAATCTCAATCCTAACAAATCAGCTCAACGACGTTCGCCGCTAGAAACAAAGAATCAAGTGACACAGATGTCACAACCACAATATGAAAATACACACATACAATAAATAATGTGACAGGCGAAATATCCAGAGACTTCAAGAAGAATATAATAATTCCAATCCCAAAGAAAGCAGGTGTTGACAGATGTGAAAATTACCGAACTATCAGTTTAATAAGTCACAGCTGCAAAATACTAACGCGAATTCTTTACAGACGAATGGAAAAACTGGTAGAAGCGGACCTCGGGGAAGATCAGTTTGGATTCCGTAGAAATGTTGGAACACGTGGGGCAATACTAACCTTACGACTTATCTTAGAAGGAAATTTAAGAAAAGGCAAACCTACGTTTCTAACATTTGTAGACTTAGAGAAAGCTTTTGACAACGTTAACTGGAATACTCTCTTTCAAATTCTGAAGGTGGCAGGGGTAAAATACACGGAGCGAAAGGCTATTTACAATTTGTACAGAAACCAGATGGCAGTTATAAGAGTCGAGGGGCATGAAAGGGAAGCAGTGGTTGGGAAAGGAGTGAGACAGGGTTGTAGCCTCTCCCCGATGTTATTCAATCCGTATATTGAGCAAGCAGTAAAGGAAACAAAAGAAAAATTCGGAGTAGGTATTAAAATTCATGGAGAAGAAATAAAAACTTTGAGGTTCGCCGATGACATTGTAATTCTGTCAGAGACAGCAAAAGACTTGGAAGAGCAGTTGAACGGAATGGACAGTGTCTTGAAAGGAGGATATAAGATGAACATCAACAAAAGCAAAACGAGGATAATGGAATATACTCAAATTAAATTGGGTGATGCTGAGGGGATTAGATTAGGAAATGAGACACTTAAAGTAGTAAAGGAGTTTTGCTATTTAGGGAGCAAAATAACAGGTGATGGTCGAAGTAGAGACGATATAAAATGTAGACTGGCAATGGCAAGGAAATCGTTTCTGAAGAAGAGAAATTTGTTAACATCGAGTATAGATTTAAGTGTGAGGAAGTCGTTTCTGAAAGTATTTGTATGGAGTGTAGCCATGTATGGAAGTGAAACATGGACGATAACCAGTTTGGACAAGAAGAGAATAGAAGCTTTTGAAATGTGGTGCTACAGAAGAATGCTGAAGATAAGGTGGGTAGATCACGTAACTAATGAGGAGGTATTGAATAGGATTGGGGAGAAGAGAAGTTTGTGGCACAACTTGACCAGAAGAAGGGATCGGTTGGTAGGACATGTTTTGAGGCATCAAGGGATCACAAATTTAGCATTGGAGGGCAGCGTGGAGGGTAAAAATCGTAGAGGGAGACCAAGAGATCAATACACTAAGCAGATTCAGAAGGATGTAGGTTGCAGTAGGTACTGGGAGATGAAGAAGCTTGCACAGGATAGAGTAGCATGGAGAGCTGCATCAAACCAGTCTCAGGACTGAAGACCACAACAACAACAACAACAACTATGTCTAGGCTCCAGCAATGCGAAACTATTCTACCCAGTGCACCACATTAAACACTGGGAACAGAAACTTCACTTCCAACATTATCTACGATCTGGCGGTCACAGAAGGTGCCATCAACTCAGAATTCTGCGCAAGGGACTTCAGATTGAAAAACTACGTTAGACATCACGATCTGACGCTCACAGAAGCTGCCATCAATCCGAGATTCTGGCAGCGGACGCCACAATGAAAGTTAAGCCGTGAGGCTGAGTATATAAATGATTGAGAATGTATGCTAAATTTAGTTTTCTAACAACATTTATTTTTCCAAAACAACGAAAGACATAAATTACGCTAAACAAGTTTTGATTGAGTGCTATAAACAACTTACAGGTTGTTTAAGACCACAACGGACAAGGATCCTGGGTGGCAGCAGTGATTCAAGTAGTCTGGCCCTAAAAATGTGAATAACGCAATCTGAATTGATCTGACGCTGAGCAGACTTTGATTGTTCAAATCCACAGAAGTTTCTATATATAGGTGCAGCTGAGAGAAAGTGGCGATTGAGATCTGTACACTCTGACAGTACGTTACCCTGTTTGCTTCATGCAGCGATGTAACTTGCAGCTGGCGAGATGGATGCGACGAAGGTGAGACGTGGGGCGGCACCTGTGAATCGATATCGGCCACGAAAGAAACGCAAAAATCTCACGGTCTAGCGATGAGGCAGTCGGACTGCGATATACTCTCTATCAGAGCTCTGAAATCACGTTAGATTACAGTGTTTGACACACCCGTTCGCTGGTCATACCAAAGACCAATTTGCCTCACTTATGCGACAGACCACGCAAGGATACCAAACAGCAAGACTGGTATACCAAAAACATATAAGTGTGCCCTCGGCAAACGATTAGTCCGAGACTTTTAAAGTCACACTGTCGGTGCAGTAAGAACTTCACCACAGGCTCCCCAGTCTAAACTACACGCAAGTGAAGTTAGGACAGGTCTCAAGCACCAACCACACATGCCAGAGCATCGACCAGAAGTGTTTCCTACCAGGCCAAAGTCCAGCACCCAACTACTTCGCACTTCTTCAGAAAAAAAAAATCCGTTTTCCCTCAAAGTGCACGAACGACACAGCCTTCACGCTGTCTTGAGCCAATCATAGGGCTCTAGAGGCGCTAAATCTCCCCTCCCACACGACACCACAAACTCCTGTCGAGCTAGTGCAAGAGTTAAGAAACCTGTGTCTCTGCAAAGAAAAGAAACCGTCAATTACTGGATTTTTTAAGTTTTCGCAGAGGGGGAAGATGTTTTTCTCCGAAGTCGCGTCACTTCAAGTGGTAACAAGCGAACAGCTACAGTCTTAAAGATCCTTATCTAAATCGCCTGTGCCTTGGAGCTTGTTAGTACAAGCTATGAGGTGTAGTAAAGATTGTATCTCTAAACGTTTCTCAGACACCAGAGTTTGTTATACAGCCGAGGCGGCCGCTGGAAGTGGGTCACAGGACTTTTTGCAGTATCAATGAACACGGAAACATGTCATTTTTTACTATGTGTGGCTCCAAACAGAGTGCCTAGTTTACGACTCCACCGTGCAGACGTGTCCCCTCAGTCCGTTGCCCCCAGACCAGCCTTCAGTTGCCGTCAATGCAGGTAAAGTGGCATTGTTCTGCTGGAGACCTGTCTCAACAAGGGGCTGCTCTGTCTGCCCTGTACGGCTTTGGGCCTGTCTGGCAAGATTTACTGAGGGATGGGCTCACCGTCAATTGCTTCCAACTCCCAAAATGCAATTTCTATGAGCGAAGAACCATAAAAATACCTCATGCTTTTAGCCCCTACCAGTCTCCATCAACATCTCCTCAGGCCATTAACTTTCTAGAGTCTTGCTCAAGTCGGCCGGAGTGGCCGAGCGGTTCTAGGCGCTACAGTCTGGAACCGAGCGACCGCTACGGTCGCAGGTTCGAATCCTGCCTCGGGCATGGATGTGTGTGATGTCCTTAGGTTACTTAGGTTTAAGTACTTCTAAGTTCTAAGGGACTGATGACCAAAGAAGTTAAGTCCCATAGTGCTCAGAGCCATTTGAGCCAGTCTTGCTCAAGGTGCGTCAGATTGTAACAAAATCTTTAATAATTTTCTGTATACGAAAAATAGGTGAGAGAGTTACTTGTCCTCTCTCACAGATGAGGTTTTGATTGGGTTGGTGAAAGCTACAACACAGAGGTCAGATCCAAACATACTTTATGGGAAATATAAATGAGTACTATGAATCTATAATTCAACTCTGAAGGAGTCGTTCACACGTATTTTAGAGATTGTAGCCTGTTTATGGTCATAATCCTAGTTTTATGCCCATCAGCATAGACTGTCTTCAGTAAAAATTTCTGTATCTTTTGTTTCCTAGCTACAAAGCAGGCCTGCAGTCATGCACAGAAACGACCATTGAGGCCGGAGCTACAGTCTTGGAATTTATCCATGTATTCCAGCTATGGACTGAGGGCATCAGAAATAAACTACTTCTGCAGAAAGAAAAAACATTGGGAACACTGGCGATGCATAATTATCTCTAGGAAATATCGATGTATAACAGCGTCAGGTAATAGCCAGCCATAATAAGAAGGATGCTTCCAGTCTAATGTTTGTCTCAAAGAAGTAACTAACAGTTGTACGGTTTCTATAAAAATACTGTCTGTATGTGTGAATACCGAATATTTTCTTTTCCAAAACTTTTACCTTGTATAACGTATACTTTAGATATCACATTCAACTACTGAGTGATACTGACTGTTGGCTGGCCCTATGCTGTGCATATGGACAGTGTCGCGGAACAAAACTTTTAACTTAATGAAATGCAGAATTAGAAAAATTTAAAATTGATGTAATTAACTGTGAACAGAAACTCATTGTATACTCAATGAAAACTATATCACTGAAACTCGATGCAGAAGTACATTATGAAAGTTGCCTGATATGAAGTGCAATGTTAGACCTGAAATAACCGCAAATATAAATTACTGCTCTGCTCAGAATAAAGAAACTGCATGAAAGTTAGTTAGTTAGTTATGTGTTTCACTGGCCAGTCTCACTGTTTGCTCAAAATTAATCTGCTCGAATAGCACAATACTTGATAATTCTGAATACGTACTATTTACTCATACGAATGCAAGGTGAGATCTGCGCTGAAATAAAAGTAACTCACCTCTTTCCCAGCATGCTATTCTGTGTCTGATGTACCGACGTTCTCGAAAGAAAACAAAAATCAGATGCAGCAGCTAAAGAAAAATAAGCTACATTTTTCCCTTGTCAGAAACCATCTTTCACATTAATACAAAGAATGAAATAGCTTTATAAGCAGGTCGTCATCTACATAATAAAGTATTCCAGGTAGTTTCTCCCAGATTCACAAATAACAGGTTTCATTCTCTGAAAAACTCAAACTGCTCGCTACTATGCCTGAAGTGAGAATGCCCAGCGCTGCACAACAGACTGACTAGCAAGAGAACCACAGATAAAACTAAGACAGACTCAAGGATCTTATTCGCTACTCGTGCAGTGCGCTCATTATGGTTGTTCCTGTGCAGTGAAGGTGAACTATTTACAATAGCAGAAAACATCATTGTTTTCCATTATTCCCCAGTACTGAGCATGTCTACAAAAACATATACCCCATCTCTCTGCACCTTCACACACCTTATGTCCTATCCTAGGGAAATTTCGAAAGGCATCCTTTTCCCAACACAGAAATGCTGACTGAAATTAGCCTGTCCTACCAATTATAACATTATCACCCATATCTTCGAATTAAATTAAGATCAGAATACATCTTCCAGCCTCCTGGCTACCAGAATCACAGCTTCGCTACTTCCTTAACCAATTCCGACTTAATGATTAGACAGTTCCCAGACCAATATTATCTTCCCCTGTCCCATCCGTTTTGATCCGTCCATCTTGCGCCTCACCCTTCTTCCCCTTCTTACTGGAAGCTGACATCCATAGAACTGTCGGGAGTATCATTATGTCCATCACAGCACCAGCCACACTACCGCCATTATGTGATTGTCCTAATGTCACGAACAGAAATCATCTTTCAGAGCATTCATTCATGTAATTCCACTAATTCTAACCGCAAAAATCTATTCAATGCCATTAGGCTGAAGAGCACCAATATGGCTTCCCCTTGAAGTAGTAGCCTTCCTCCTGAAGTAGTGGGATGAAAAGAACAATGAATAAAAGAAATAAAACGAGCGTTAGGCACTTCACGACTCGTTCTTACACGCCTTATCCGCTTCAAGCACTGTACCTCGTAGCAACTAGCAAGGAAGGTAGAGAAGTGGTTAACTCACTGGACTCACATTCGGGAAGACGACGGTTCAAAACCGCATCTGCCCATCCTGATTTAGGTTGTCCGCGATTTTCCTAAATTGCTTCAGCAAATGTCAGGATCGCTCGTTTGAAGGGGCATGGCCGTTATCTACCCCGACATCTCTCCTTTCCGAGATAGTGATTGTCTGTAATGACCTCAGTTTCGAAAGGCCGTTAAACCGTAATGTGCTTTCCTTCCTTCGCAGCTGCAGTTGCTGTGAGCTGGGCATTGCCTTTAGATCTGAATTTCAGACTCTGCTGGCAACTGCAACTATGAGTGCCTGTGCCTTGCTACTGCTCTTTGAGTGTGTTTATGAGGATCTTACATCGTCCCATATACTTCCCATTCTTTGTGACAACTGGTCGTAAATTTATCGACTCGCTTCATTGATGAGTCTATAATACTTTAATGTAACTACTGCTGGTTTATTCGAGTCCAGCTTTCCAGGATAATAGCTGCCCTCTGACAATGAATTCAGAAGGAGGGTTGTTGCTGCTTGACACGATAGCTTAACGAGGCAGTTGAGACAGGGGTAGTAGGGCACTGGAGGTAGGATGATGTGCGTACCGGCATTGCTCAGAGGTACGTCCTAATTTGTTAAATAATGTGAGATTCCCGTATGCTTTAAGGTACCGGTGTAAAACGATTAACGTCGTACGGTGGCAAGAGGAATACTGCTAATACCGGGTGCATTTAAAAATATTTGTAATGGTTGATGAACCGCACAGTTTGTGTTCCGCTAACAACCACTGTTCTTAAGCGAACCGCGTCATTATCCGCTTCCTCAAAGAACTATCAACAAATGAAATAATTTTATCATTAACTTCTTAGAGTAGAGAAAGGCAGTTTAGTTGTAATATATTCAGGTGATGAAAGTCATGGGATACCTCCTGCTTGTCTGTTATCAGTGACAACTCTATGCAAACGCCGGTGTTCTTGGTCGTTAAGTGAAGGCTGCCAGCCACTGCATTGTCCTTGGTGAGAGGTAACCGAGCCGTGCTGCGGCTCGCGTTTGTGCCGTTGACAGGTTGGCGTCGTGTACTCGGACTGTGATCTCTCGTCGGCTTAGTGCGTTCACTGGCGCCACTAGGTTGGCTCGCTTTGTCTGTCCGTGAGTGGCAGCAGCGGCGTTTATCGATAGCGAGTACTGTTTACTATCTTTGGAGCCATCTCTAGTACTTACGGGTCGTTGTGTGTTGGAGATCAGTTGGGGTGGAGCAGCAGTGAGGTCCGACAGTGCCAGTACTCGCCGAGGGAGTTGGCGATATATGCACTGCCCGATGCAATGTTGTGGTCGCTAGAGTGCACGACCACGTCGAGGTCCGGATTCAGCAAGTTGAATGGATCGTTATATTCAAGTAGTGCTACTTTCACTTGTGTGTGTGTCCGTTCGTCGAAGTGACCTCATGCCATCAAGCTGTCAGTTGGCGGTTATATACTCCGACGTTTCCCGTGCCTGACTTGATTGGCTACTACCGATGGCTGGACGTTCGGTCGGTCGTCTCAGTGGAAGACGTGTATCCGGTCGTTCGACCGTTTTTCTGTTCTTAGCGTTCATGTTTACGTACAATTCGTCTTGTTGCCGTATAGTAACTGTTTTAGTATTGCTTGAGTAGTGTGTGGAATAATCTTTTGCGGTTCCATGTGCATCTAGTCTGATTTTGGATAGGCAGTTTGGTCTTAACCCTGTCTGCGCACTAGAATTTGGTGGAGCCAACTTGTGTAATTAAATGCTTCTCATTTGACGATGTTAACTGTTATTCTATCCTGGTATTGGGTATCGCATCTTAGGTCGATTTTGCGAGTGTGCTGGTCAGCGTTTAAGCTGTCCCTAGTTTTAGTTGCCATCCTGTTAAGTGAGCATCACTCTTGGCTGGCTGTCTCACCGCTTACGCAGCTGTAGGGACATTTTTTTTCTCAGGTTGATTCTAGGAGCACTGTCTGTGGATCACACCATTCTTTATTTGCTTTGATTGTGTCAATTGATTAAAATAGCATTTTGTTTAAATTATTCCGATTTCTTGTGGCTTTCATCCGACAAATAATTTGAATTCTTCTTAATAAGGCCTTCAGCCGTCAGTGTATCATGTTTTACAGTCAATTTTTTTTTAAAATGATTGTTTTTTAAGAAATTATTTCCTTAAATAAAGGGTATATACACTCTTGACGCTGAGGATCTCGGAATATTGAATTCCCTAACGATTTCCGAAATGGGATGTCCCATGAGTCTAGCTCCAACTACCATTCTGCGCTCGAAGTCTGTTGTACCTGTCGCGCGGCCATAACCACCCTCGAAATCTTTTACGTGGATCATGTCAGTACAAATGACAGCCCGTCAATGCACAGCCATTTTATACCTTGTGTGCACGATACTGCCTCCACCTGAATACGTACATCTACATCTATATCTACATCTACATGATTACTCTGCAATTCACATTTAAGTGCTTGGCAGAGGGTTCATCGAACCACAATCATACTATCTCTCTACCATTCCACTCCCGAACAGCGCGCGGGAAAAACGAACACCTAAACTTTTCTGTTCTCTTATTTTATTTTGATGATCATTCCTACCTATGTTGGTTGGGCTCAACAAAATATTTTCGCATTTGGAAGAGGAAGTTGGTGACTGAAATTTCGTAAATAGATCTCGCCGCGACAAAAAACGTCTTTGCTTTAATGACTTCCATCCCAACTCGCGTATCATATCTGCCACACTCTCTCCCCTACTACGTGATAATACAAAACGAGCTGCCCTTTTTTGCACCCTTTCGATGTCCTCCGTCAATCCCACCTGGTAAGGATCCTACACCGCGCAGCAATATTCTAACAGAGGACGAACGAGTGTAGTGTAAGCTGTCTCTTTAGTGGACTTGTTGCAGCTTGTAAGTGTCCTGCCAATGGAACGCAACCTTTGGCTCGCCTTCCCCACAATATTATCTATGTGGTCTTTCCAACTTAAGTTGTTCGTAATTTTAACACCCAGGTACCTAGTTGAATTGACAGCCTTGAAAATTGTACTGTTTATCGAGTGATGGAATTCCAATGGATTTCTTTTGGAACTCATGTGGATCGCCTCACACTTTTCGTTATTTAGCGTCAACTGCCACCTGCCACACCATACAGCAATCTTTTCTAAATCGCTTTGCAACTGATACTGGTCTTCGGATGACCTTACTAGACGGTAAACTACAGCATCATCTGCGAACAACCTAAGAGAACTGCTCAGATTGTCACCCAGGTCATTTATACAGATCAGGAACAGCAGAGGTCCCAGGGCGCTTCCCTGGGGAACACCTGATATCACTTCAGTTTTACTCAATGATTTGCCGTCTATTACTACGAACTGCGACCTTCCTGTCAGGAAATCACGAATCCAGTCGCACAACTCAGACCATACCTCATAGGCCCGCAGCTTGATTAGAAGTCGCTTGTGCGGAACGGTGTCAAAAGCTTTCCGGAAATCTAAATGGCTCAAATGGCTCTGAGCACTATGGGACTCAACTGCTGTGGTCATCAGTCCCCTAGAACTTAGAACTACTTAAACCTAACTAACCTAAGGACAGCACACAACACCCAGCCATCGCGAGGCAGAGAAAATCCCTGACCCCGCCGGGAATCGAACCCGGGAACCCGGGCGTGGGAAGCGAGAACGCTACCGCACGACCACGAGATGCGGGCTTTCCGGAAATCTAGAAATACGGAATCAACTTGAGATCCCCTGTCGATAGCGGCCATTACGTCGTGCGAATAAAGAGCTAGCTGCGTTGCACAAGAACGATGTTTTCTGAAACCATGATGATTACGTATTAATAGATCGTTCCCTTCGAGGTGATTCATAATGTTTGAATACAGTATATGCTCCAAAACCCTACTGCAAACCGACGTCAATGATATAGATCTGTAGTTCGATGGATTACTCCTCCTACCCTTCTTAAACACTGGTGCGACCTGCGCAATTCTCCAATCTGTAGGTACAGATGTATCGGTGAGCGAGCGGTTGTATATGATTGCTAAGTGGGGAGCTATTGTATCGGCGTAATCTGAAAGGAACCTAATCGGTATACAATCAGGACCTGAAGACTTTCCCGTATCAAGCGATTTGAGTTGCTTCGCAACCCCTAAGGTATCTACTTCTAAGAAACTCATGCTAGCAGCTGTTCGTGTTTCAAATTCTGGAATATTCCATTCGTCTTCCTTGGTGAAGGAATTTCGGAAAACTGCGTTCAATAACTCCACTTTAGCGGCACAGTCGTCGGTAACAGTACCATCGGCACTGCGAAGCGAAGGTATTGAGTGCCTCTTGCCGCTTGTGTACTTTACATACGACCAGAATTTCTTCGGATTTTCTACCAAATTTCGAGACAATGTTTCTTTGTGGAACCTATTAAAGGCATCTCGCATTGAAGTACGTGCCAAATTTCGCGCGTCTGTAAATTTTAGCCAATCTTCGGGATTTCGCGTTCTTCTGAACTTCGCATGCTTTTTCCGTTGCCTCTGCAACAGCGTTCGGACCTGTTTTGTGTACCATGGGGGATCAGTTCCATCTCTTACCAATTTATGAGGTATGGATCTCTCAATTGCTGTTGCTACTATATCTTTGAATTTGAGCCACATATCGTCTACATTTGCATTGTCAGTTCGGAAGGAATGGAGATTGTCTCTTAGGAAGGCTTCTAGTGACACTTTATCCGCCTTTTTAAATAAAATTATTTTGCGTTTGTTTCTGGTGGATTTGGGAGAAACGGTATTGAGCCTAGCTACGACGACCTTGTGATCACTAATCCCTGTATCAGTCATGATGCTCTCTATTAGCTCTGGATTGTTTGTGGCTAAGAGGTCAGGTGTGTTTTCGCATCCATTTACAATTCGCGTGGGTTCGTGGACTAACTGCTCGAAATAATTTTCGGAGAAAGCATTTAGGACAATCTTGGAAGATGTTTTCTGCCTACCACCGGTTTTGAACAAGTATTTTTGCCAACATATGGAGGGAAGGTTGAAGTCCCCACCAACTATAACCGTATGAGTGGGGTATTTATTTGTTACGAGACCCAAATTTTCTCTGAACTGTTCCGCAACTATATCATCGGAATCTGGGGGTCGGTAGAATTAGCCAATTATTAACTTAGTTCGGCTGTTAAGTATAACCTCCACCCATACCAATTCGCACGGATTATCTACTTCGACTTCACTACAAGATAAACCACTACTGACAGACACAAACATTCCACCACTAATTCTGCCTAATCTATCTTTCCTGAACACCGTCTGAGAATTCGTAAAAATTTCTGCAGAACTTATTTCAGGCTTTAGCCAGCTTTCTGTACCTATAACGATTTCAGCTTCTGTGCTTTCTATTAGCGTTAGAAGCTCAGGGACTTTCCCAGCACAACTACAACAATTTACAACTACAATTCCGACTGTTCCTTGATCCAAGCACGTCGTGTATTTGCCATGCACCCTTTGAGATTGCAGTCCATCCCGTACTTTCTCGAGGCCTTCTAACCTAAAAAACCGTCCAGTCCACGCCACACAGCCTCCGCTACCCGTGTAGCCGCCAGCTGAGTGTGTTGAACTTCTGACGTATTCAGCGGAACCCGAAACCCCACCACCCTATGGTGTAAGTCAAGGAATCTGCAGCTATTCCATGAATTCTCTCACCTTGGTGTACAGCACACCTATCAGTCGTGTTGTATTTTGAAATGTGCAATACGGCTTCATACACTCAGTGAATTACTACGTTTTACAAATGTGCGTTTGTTTACATAATACTGTCAACGTGTGTAAAGAAACTTGTAGCTTCTGCATAATTATAGTGATTTTACTTTTACATTTTGTTTAGAATTAAGTTTATTGTTAGTTGAGTGTTTAGCGAAATTATCAAAGAGATTGTATGTAGTGTATCTAATGTCATGTTTGTGGTATATGAATTTATGAACTGTAATCTGAAAGGAAGCAAATACTAGCTATTACATTAGTTTAATACAAGCACAAAAAACTATCATCTGTAATGCTTTTACTAAATGTCGCTGATAGTCATTCACAAGTCATAATAACTGTTATAACATAGGAAATGCATACGTAAACATTCTCATGGGTTCTAAGATGTAGGATTCCCTAATTAGCACCCCCTCTCTGTCTTTGATAAGTACAGGATCATGTAAGAACGTGCTGTTGTGTTTTTATTGACACTCCCAGTTACAGCCCCTCCACAAAGTTCTGTGTACTCTTAGCTGTAATGATACTTGTAAGATTTTATACAACTGACAATATTTTATATAGTCCGTACAGCTACCGTTATCTGTTACTATTTTCTGTTACTACTATGATATATTTAAAGGTAAGTATGTTAACTTATGAATACTTCACTAAAATCTGTAGGTACTTGACGAATGTAATGTAAATGATCCCGTGTATACATTGTGTCTCGTAGTTATCTGTCTTGAAAGCAATTTTACTCACATAAAATAAACTTAAAAAAAAAAAAAAAGATTCAGCTGTAAGGAAATTGCCTTTAATTGAAATAAATTAATAACAGCCGAAAGTCGTATATTATGCAGTATGTAGTCGACACCTCAGAAATTTTATTGAATGGTTCTATGTATTCGATTCACTTGAAACTGCCCTGAATTCAGTTATTTACAGTATATCCTATCATGTGTGATGAACTTAATTGAGAAGCCTACTAAATCTCCAGTAATTATAAAGTGTCAATTACGCTGCTTCATAGTTTTGATTGTAATAGTAAAACTGCTACTTTGAATGAATTTATTAACAACTTGAAACTTTTAGGGCGTTTCACCATGAACTGCTTTTACTGTGTATTTAAATTTTCTGTATAAATGATCAAAACAGTACTTTCAGCACAGGCAGTGTATGTATTGCTTCTGCTTACTAAAAACTCAGAAAAACGTTTATTAACTAGGTTTAAAAACAAATTTTATCTTTTCAGTGCAAAATTTCTAATATATTTCTAGTAAAAGTAAAACTCTCAGGTGGATTTCGTAACAGTAGGTACTGGTCTCCGCTAAGCCTGTGTATGGTGTACTGCTGTAAGAATTGCGTGTTCAGTAAAGTAGTAGCAAGTAAGAAATCAAGCGCTCCTATTAACAGCCTGAGGTTCAGTGTAGTTGTACTAGAAGTAGTTTTACTTGATTTGTGGGTCAGTTCTACAAGTATATTGGATGTGTCATGATATTGAAATTTAAATAACGACAACAGGATTAACATAATTCACATTACAGAAGTCTAGTTTGACAAGGGCAGAACAGGTATTCGGACGTGGCTTTATAGTAAGAAACCACCTCCGAATTTGCATGAAGTAATTTAGGAAAACCACAGAAAGACTGGAGCCTCCACCCTCCTGAATACAAGGTCAGTTTGTTTCAAACAGTACTACCTGCTACAGCGTAAAATCAAGCAGCAGCATGCCAGTCGGGAACGATAGAGCAGAGAGGGCTGGAATAAGACGTCAGCCAATTGCAGGCTGATCGACCCCTCTCCAGGACTACAACGCGACAGTAGCGGCCTCTAGCGAAGAGGACATAAGCGCCGCGCCTGACTGCTCGTGGCCTAGTCGAAGACTAGCGACCTGAATAGAAGTGTCATAGCTCACTGCTTTCCTCGTTCATTGTATGTAGCTCAAACTTCGAATTGTTATACTGAAGAACTTTGATTATTTTGCATGTCGCCCTTTGCTTGCGACACATCTATGTAATTTTGAAAGTTAAGTGTTGTCATTTACTTTTCGTAATAAAACTCTTTAATACGATTTGGTTAAATTGTTGTGTACTGGTCCAAGAAAGCAGGTTTTATAGCCACCCCATATTTGACGACTAGGCAGGATTCAACATTTGGCGACGAGTATGAAGAACCCAGTGCCTGGCGGCCTCGGATTTTCTTCTTTTTATTGGCGCCTTAATTCTACTTTGTCTTTTTCGATGCAGGGTTTGTTTACTTGTTTTAACAGTATTTCCTACAGTGTTTTCGCAATTCAGTGTTTTCAGGTAAGCGTTGCAGAAATTTTGCATTCGCATAATCGAAAATGAACAACTCACCTCGGCCACCCCCTGCTCAGGTGCCTCAGCTACAAGCGATAGATGCAACGCAGCTCACACAGATGTTTCAGTTTTAGACCCAGCAAACTGCAGCTCCTGACGACTCAGACTACCAATACAGTGCAAAATACGTGCAGATCTATGAGGGGAACAGTAAATATTAAAACCAATATCAGTCAGTCGTAATTATCATTTATTGAAATTTGAACTGTATTATAAGTAAAAATTTAAGACACAAAAGAACTAACTTCAAGCACGAAACCGAAATCATTACAAATGCGTGACAACTTCTTCTCCTCAATAGGATTTTAAAAAATGTGGATATGGTGTGTGTGTTGATGTGTTTGACTGTAGTTAAGTGTAATCACAGTGCATAAAGAAGAAGTAGTGGTGGAAAAGAGTAATGAAAAGACTATCTTAGAAATGGTCAGAAAGTTGTAACATTTTTCGCTGTTAACGGCATTAGTGTAAACTAAATCGTTCGACATTACAGTCAGAGACCGCATTTATAATCCACTGAACAAGCAAACAATTAACCATCATCTGCGAATAACTCCAGGTAATGATGACCGATAAGATAGAAAACCATTGGTATCTCGACAAGTAACAGTTACTTTCTTTTCGGGGCCTTATCCAATTCGTGCCTTGAAAATGACAGGGGTTTACATGAAGAAATACCGGACTTTTGACGAATTTATCCAGCTGCATTCAGCTTAGCTTTTCCTTGGGCAATATGTTGAACATTATAGACTGCATAATTCAAAGGATACAAAGTACTAATCAAAATGGCTAGGAAGTTCCCATTAGTATGTACTCAACTGATACGTTGCTCGCGGCTCGTGGTCTTGCGGTAGCGTTCTGGCTCCCCGCGCACGGGGTCCCGGGTTCGATTCCCGGCGGGGTCGGGGATTTTCTCTGCCTCGAGATAACGGGGAGTGGTGTGTCTTTCATCAACTCATTTTCGTTCACTCGTAAGTCGCCGTAGTGGCGTTAAAAAACTTGTGGAGCGGTGGCCGAACCGCCCCGCGAGGGATCTCCGGCCACCAATGCCATACGCTCATTATTAACTGATATGTTGACGAACACATTTTTTAAACCACGAGTCTTCAAAATTAAGAAATATTATTACTTTGTTCCAAAGTCTGCATCACAATACCACTGTCACTTCTAATTGAATACGTTTCCGATCGATCAGATTGTAAATTTACGATGATAGGTTCAACGCTTATTTGCATTATCTCTTCTCTGTCAAATTATTCTGTCTGAAGCTCTCCAGCATGCCTCACAGACTGTGCTCACGCTAAAGGTGGGATGTTGCCTATTGCCTCATACACAAGCGATTCAGTGAATGTTAGCTTGAATGTTTTTTTGTTTTTTCTCCCACTTCGCGTTCTCTTTTGCCGAAATTAATTCAATAGGGCTAAACTGACAGTGACACGTGGGCGCACGCAAAACCGAGTGATCGCATACACGTGCTAGAAAGTCAAGTTTGTATATTCTGTCACGTGATTTGTATACATTAACGAGCTGCAGGAGATCAGCACGAGTCTGGTTTATACCGCGCTTAATATTTTTATTTCGAAGCCAGGGAAAAATATCCGCTTTTCTGGTATTTATAATTAGTGTTTTCTCTGTAATAGTTGAATTATAACTGGCAATGACCGACTTCGAATCAAGGTATGACAAGAATTGTGAATCACGTCACGAAACTGACAGCATTTATCGCTGAATGGTAGTAACTGCTGTTTTTCTTACACGTAAATACACGTTCACCCTCAGGAAGAAAACCCGAAGAAGAGTCAGCATGCAGAATAATTATCCGAGAATCTATTCCTATGAAAACTTTAAAACCGCAAGTACCATCATTCATTTTCTAACAGATTTTCCTGGAATGATTCCACTTTAACAATGTTTCATCAGGGTAATACACTGTTGAACTACATCGTTCTCTTGTATTGTGAATCTTTATATCGGATGTAGTTCGTGCTGCATCCATGTCACTTCTTTGAACTAGAAACTCTCTACTTAACATATCAGAAGCCAACGTCTTTCAAAATTCTTTTCATAATCTTCTCCTGCATAACTGAAACACATTTTTGTGATGTCTGGTATTCATCATTCACATGGAGCATTTTAAAACATCGTTGTTAAAACTATGCATTTGTGTTAAAGGTTCCCTGCTATTTCGATGCGTTCCAGGCAACAAGAAATCAACATTTTCTACTGTTCCTACAGCTCTGACACTTTTCTTTGCAATTCTCTTCATAGTTATCTTGCCTGTACCACATGGTTCTGGAGTTCGTTCTTGCGTCTTCAAATGTCAACAGTAGGAGACCAGCTATGAAATTCACATTTGAAAAAGTTATAAATGCGGTAAATAATACCCCTCACCTGCTTGTGAGACACTTCACACTTATTGCCATCACCAGCCCTTTTTTTAAAATTTTTTTTTAATAGCACTTAAACATTTACAGATACACATTCACACGTATACTGCTACAAGAAAAAAAAGAAAAAAAAGAAATGACAGTTGAATGAATAATACGGGCCCGCAACTCGTGGTCGTGCGGTAGCGTTCTCGCTTCCCACGCCCGGGTTCCCGGGTTCGATTCCCGGCGGGGTCAGGGATTTTCTCTGCCTCGTGATGGCTGGGTGTTGTGTGCTGTCCTTAGGTTAGTTAGGTTTAAGTAGTTCTAAGTTCTAGGGGACTTATGACCACAGCAGTTGAGTCCCATAGTGCTCAGAGCCATTTGAACCATTTTTTTTAATAATACGGTTGTCGTGAAGTATGGGAACAGTGCAGCGTGTAGGGGCAAGACTATCGCTTTCTAGCTGTAACTCGCTGCTAGCCACTCGGAAAGAGAATGAATATTATTGGCTGCCAATGGCTAGTGGAGGGGGATGCACAGAACTGCTGAAAACTGGGCCACCTTTCAATTTGACGCGGACTTTGGATCAGTATGATTCAGGTGCAGTGTCGGCTGATAAATTTGAGCACCATGAATTTGTCGGGTTGAGTCGTCCATTGCTTGCGACTGGCCCATTAGGCAGAAACAGCCCATATGTGCCATGCCGCATTAACAGTTCTCTAAACAGGCAAACAGAATTAAGTCATGCCCTTGCTGCTATTCATGGCACAAACGCCAAGACTGCCCGTCCCGACAAGCACAGTGTTACGCTTGTGGATAGAAAGGTGCCTGCCGGGGTGGCCGAGCGGTTCTAGGTGCTACAGTCTGGAACCGCGCGACCGCTACGGTCGCAGGTTCGAATTCTGCCTCGGGTATGGATGTGTGTGATGTCCTTAGGTTAGTTCGGTTTAAGTAGTTCTAAGTTCTAGGGGACTGATGACCTCAGAAATTAAGTCGCATAGTGCTCAGAGCCATTTGAACCATTTTTTTGATAGAAAGGTCACGTCCAGTCCACACGTTTGCAACGGAGCAAACGTACGTGTGCAGAAAATCAGCTCGCTCTGCGACAAAAACTCTCTGCTGGAACTAAGTCGCTATCACCATGGCAATGTGTACACATAGACTTCGTGGAACCTTCCTGGAACACTCATTGGTTGATTGTGGTAGACTATTATAGCAAGTTTCCTTTAGCTGTGCCAATAAACTCCCCATTCTCACACAGCACAATTCATGTGTTGTCCTATATTGTTTGCCTCGAAGGTTTGCCGGAGTCATAGCGTCGGACAACAGCTCTCAGTTCACGTCAAATGAATTTGAAACATTCTGTGAACACAATGGCATACAGCATCTAACGAGTGCACTGGTACATCCACAGTTAAACAACGATGTGGGACGTTGTGTCAGAGCCTTCAAGTAGCCGATGGTCAAACGTCGCACTGCACACACTAGGGATCAAGCATTGCAAATGTTTCTCGCCTCCTATCATTCGCATCCACGAGATGTACCATCGCCGGCGGTATTGCTTCACGGCCGCCGTCATAGGACACTGCTCCGCCTGCTCCACCATCCTCAGCCTTTGGCGCCGAAGGAAGGCCGCGAGTATCGTCTCACGCCACCATCATATTGTGTTTCTCAGGTTTTTGGAAGCAGCAGATGGTGGGCGCGAGGAAAGATCCTTCGTCGACTTGGCGCATGCATGTATATCATTTCAGGCCCCGACAGGATTGCACTGCTTATATCACAATCAAATTCGCCACTGTCATGTGCAGTGCTATTTACATAAAACAGTATACAGTTTACATGTGTTTTATGTAAATACCACTGGTTTCCTACTCACCTTTCACTGTTTATAAACAATGGAATCATCCCTTACATATGTCTAATTGGCAATACATTTTTCCCTCCCTGTTAGTTAAATTGTACACACAACGAAGTGTTTAGGGTATTGTTATTCGCTTGTAACACAATTTTATTACTGTTTCATGCCTGTATTATTATCTCTAAGAGTAACGGTTTGTCACTTAGACTTATATATACCCCCACTTTATTCAAATGTCTGGTATTGATCTGCAATGTAAATAACCGTGTATATGTAACGTCATTTATACTTGTTTATACCATGTAAATTGCTAATGTCAAGGTAAATTGCATCTGAATGAAAATGAAAGAAATATAACTACTTTTAATGAAGTCATCCTTTATATAATATCTTTATAATATAATTAATTTGTAGAATAGCACATAGACTACTGATGTCTCACATTGTTTTGTGTGTTGTTGCTGTTATGGTCTTCAGTCCTGAGACTGGTTTGATGCCGCTCTCCATGCTACTCTATTCTGTGCAAGCCTCTTGATCTCCCGGTACTTACTGCAACCTACATCCTTCTGAATCTGCTTAGTGTATTCATCTCTTGGTCTCCCTCTACGATTTTTACCCTCCACGCTGTCCTCCAATGCTAAATTTGTGATCCCTTGATGCCTCAGAACATGTCCTACCAACCGGTCCCTTCTTCTTGTCAAGTTGTGCCACAAACTCCTCTTCTCCCCAATTGTATTCAATACATCCTCATTAGTTATGTGATCTACCCATCTAATCTTCAGTATTCTTCCGTAGCACCACATTTCGAAAGCTTCTATTCTCTTCTCGTCCAAACTATTTGTCGTCCATGTTTCACTTCAATACATGGCTACACTCCATACAAATACTTTCAGAAACGACTTCCTGACACTTAAATCTATACTCGATGTTAACAAATTTATCTTCTTCAGAAACGCTTTCCTTGCCATTGCCAGTCTACATTTTATATCCTCTCTACTTCGAAAATCATCAGTTATTTTGCTCCCCAAATAGCAATACTCATTTACTACTTTAAATGTCTCATTTCCTAATCTAATTCCCGCAGCATCACCCGACTTAATTCGACTACATTCCATTATCCTCGTTTTGCTTTTGTTGATGTTCATCTTATATCCTCCTTTGAAGACACTGTTCATTCCGTTCAACTGCTCTTCCAAGTCCTTTGCTGTCTCTGACAGAATTACAATGTCAGCGGCGAATCTCAAAGTTTTTATTTCTTCTCCATGGATTTTAATACCTACGCCGAACTTTTCTTTTGTTTCCTTTACTGCTTGCTCAGTGTACAGATTCAATAACATCGGGGAGAGGCTACAACCCTGTCTCACTCCCTTCCTAACCACTGCTTCCCTTTCATGCCCCTCGACTCTTATAACTGCCATCTGGTTTCTGTACAATTTGTAAATAGCCTTTCGCTCCGTGTATTTTACCCATGCCACCTTCAGAATTTGAAAGAGAGTATTCCAGTGAACATTGTCAAAAGCTTTCTCTAAGTCTACAAATGCTAGAAACGTAGGTTTGCCTTTTCTTAATCTATTTTCTAAGATAAGTCGGAGGGTCAGTATTGCCTCACGTGTTCCAACATTTCTACGGAATCCAAACTGATCTTCTCCGAGGTCGGCTTTCACTTTCAATAAAAGAAAAGGCTGTAGAGGTGGCTCAGTATTTCTGCAGCGGAATTCCAGCGATTTGTTGAGTTCAGGAATCGTCGAGTTGCTGCACTACGCCCTGCAAAAGGAGGTCCGACACCATATTACGAGGTATCCCACGACTTCTGTCACCTGAGTATGCAGTATAGTAGGAAGAATGTATGAATGATCTATAAATAATATACGACTGAATTGATATACTGGCTGCAAGTACACAGGAAGTGAAATTTGGCACACAGGTGTCACCTCTTATAGCAATGAAGGTTCTAACCCTGTTGTATACCGATCCGAACTCATCTTCGATGATAGACGGTCCAGGAACGTTAACGTGACCACCTGTGAACAGCCTGAATAATCACCTTTTTACAGCATGGACGAGCGGGTAGAGAGTCAATGGACAGTACTGACAGGGATATGGAAACATGCTGATTGCAGCGCCTTGGACAGCTGCGGAGGACACATAGTGCAAACAGTCCAATCGAGGTGGGTTCACATATTCTCGATTAGTTTTAAATATGTCGCATTTGGTGGCCAGGGGGATAAGGCAAACTCATTCAGGTGCTCTTCGAACCATACTATGTGACAAGTAGCGTTGTCCTCTAGGTAGGCGCCATCATGCAGAGGAAAAACCAATCTGCATGTAGAGATGGACGGGGTTGCCAGTGACTGTCGTATACTTGCGTTAATCCACTGTGCCTTACAGGATGACGAGATCGCCCAAGGAATGACACGCAAACATTCCTGAGACCATAATGCTCTCGTGGCTGCCCGCGCCCTCTCCTTTAACGCGTTTCATGCCATACACGCCAATGGACATCAGACCAATGGAGAGTGAAACGTTATTAATCTTAAAAGACCATCTGGCCCCACTCACTGGACGTCCAGTTGCGGTAATGCGGCAAAAATTCCAGTCTTCGTCGCCGTTCAACAGCAGTCAGCATGAGTGCATGAACGAAGCGCCTGCTGCAGAGTCCCATACACAGCAAAGTTTACTGAACAGCCACTGAGAAAACCTTGATGTTCATCTGGCAGGTCCGTTATTCAACAGCTATCCGTCTGTACACATCTCCGCAGCAGCAGTTAACCGCTGTCACCTGTGGCTCGTGTTGCACCAAAGTTGCCTCTGTGTCAGTTTTGGATAGTGTTATTTTGCTATCCACTGTAGACTTTAATTACGGGAACGCACGAACGGTTTACAAATTAAGCCGTTTCAGAAATACTTCCACGTTGGTCCGAGAGCCAATGATCCTGCCCTTTTGGACATCAGATAAATCGCTCCATTTCCTTATTACGGCAACGACTACACTGTTTCCCGGGTCCCCTCTGCTGTCCCCTGCCGTCTGTGAGTAGTTACTGCACGTTGACGTCGAACATAGGTGGTGGTCCCATTAACTTGTCTGGACCGTGTGGGCACGTGTATCTTATTCTAAGCTGTTCTACTCTGTACCAGAGGTCGTCAGTCATAGTGGACGGTGAAGGGTGGCGTACCAGTGTCTCGGAAAACCATGACCAAAGGTTTCACATGAGTGACAAACGTGGAGAATGTGCTGGCCATTGCAACAGTTGAACACCCCCTGTATCGACGTATTCCCAATTAGCGGGTGTGTGAACCAGAGAAGCTCATGTTGCGCACACGATGGCATCGCTTATCGTCAAGCCAGGTGCTGGGCTCGCATGACGATGAATATAATATGTCAACGATCGTTCTCGTCGGAGACTCCACACACGATGCTGTACGCAGAACCGGGACTCGTCTGAAAAGCAAATCTTGTGTCCAGCGTTGTCACAGTGTGAACCACTGTTTGTGTGTCTCTTTCTGCAGATTTATCAAGTGAAGCGGTAACAATGGTCGCAGTACTAGCAATCTGTGACTTTCCGGACGTCGTCGCACTGTCCGTGTAGGTATCTATCTGCGTTGCTGAAAATAATCCCTTTCATACTCAAGATACGTAACATGGCCGACGATCCCGAAAATATGTCTCAGGCGCTAGTCGCTTGGGGTCACTGTGATCCTGCATGACGTCGTGTCCTACCTGAATTCGATACTATATTCGTATGTCAGTCATATGATACCGAACTATGCGAGCCTCAATATTGCGTAACGATAGAACTGCTGCCTCAGTAGGGCACAATCTTGTTGACGAGGACGTTTCTCGGACTTACATCAGGCGTAACACGATCTTCTCAAGACCAAACAACACTCAAACGACGTTTCTGATTAATAAAACATACGGATACTCTTTCCTTATACAGAATATTGCACAACTCCTGTTTCAGGCTTCCAGGAGTTATAAAAGGGAGTTAGCAGGTAAGTTTGGACTAGCAAGCCACTTTCGGAGATTCACCGTTTGGATTTAAGACAGGCTTGAAGTTCAGATCCTTTCAAATCTCCCACTAAAGAGTACGCACACAGCGGAGACGATGAATTCCGAACTGCATGATCCATACGACCTCATGGAATGGTAAACGTTTCGAGTAACCGGCGCCATGTTCTTTTATAAGTGAAGGAGGACGCCATCTTCGAAGTCAGCGCGTCCCTGGAGCATCACAGTTGCGAACGTACCAGTTCCTTGAAATCATTGCTGCAGTAGAACGAAAATAACAATTGATTTCATACCTCCAACGGGGACGGCTTATGCTGCCCTATTCTCAGTTGTGCATGTATCGTGAAGCTGGACATTTGAAAGTGATCCGACCTTCAGATTTATTTTATATTCAAACGGTACATTCCGGACATGGGTCCCTTATCGAAACTCTGCCTACGACGACGTGCCGAAAATTAATGCGTCCGAATCATTTACGTGATAATTCTAAAACTTTTTAAATAAAACAGGCGTTATTAACATTCTACATCTTTGTCCCTCACGTCTACTTATTTGCAGTCCTCAGGCGCTAGAGTGATTCGAATCCTATTGTAAAAATTGCTGCGTGTGATGTAGGTCTGTCGGTACGCTAGAAACAACGTGCTGTAATCGACCTCCGAATTCGAAGAGTTCTTTCATCGATCTTCCCCCGTACAGTCCCGACTTGGCCCCATTCGATTTCCATCTGTTTCCAAAACTTAAAGAACACCTTTGAGAACTTCACTTTTATAGTGGTGTAGCGGTGCAAGCAGAGGTGAAGATGTGGCTCCGTGACCAAAGATGAACATACTAACTGACGGTCTCAATAAACTGATCTCTCGTTGGGAGAAATGTGTTGTCGCCAGCTATATTGAGGAACAAATTCGTAGACAGGAATAATAAAGATGTATTTTGTTCAAAACTTTTTTTAAAAAAAATCACAGGCATTACTTTTCAGCACGCCCTCGTACAACCTCTATAAGACTGTAACAGGAATGGTCGAACATACTGTATACAGATTGTAAATGTCCGTATACAAATTGTAAATGCGATTCATTTTTAGCACACTTCACGTATATTTGACGTTTTTTGCTTGACATCTTGAGGACGTTTTAATTTTAGTGGAAAGCAGTTTATAGCTCCTATGTCAGCATTTTCAAAGGAGTGATACCATAGCATATTGCAGGACCAAAACTAATGCATTTTTCAAGCTACGCACACGGAGAGGTTGGCGCTAGTAATGATACTACCGGCGCTAATACTTATCTCGAAACTGTGATCATGCATCAGCACCTATTCGCACATCATCGAAAATGTTGCCTCGCCCCTAGAATCTTCCTTTCCAGAGCAGGCCGATGAAATTTACTATCTTACCTACCAGAGCGAGCATTTCTGTTTCTCGGAACTTCAGTAGAGCCACTTCACGAACAGTAACGGAAATTATGCAATTTTACAACAGACTCCCCGACGTGTAACAATTGTTTACATTTATCTCCTTTTTCTCTAAAATACTGCCTCTTTACCGATCAATTTCTAACCGTGCTGTCAACTCGTAAAACGACTTCATTAGCATTATTCGGGCCTACATTTATGAGCAGACGTTTGAGCAAACTGCTGGACGTCATTATATCAGTTCCTTAAAGAGTGGTAGTATATTGCACGGGAAAGAGCAGTGCTTCGGCGGAGAAACGATCCTATTAAAATAAGACTGTTAGGAGATTATAATATGAGATTCACTGCGCGAGGGGGCAGTCAGTGCGAGGAGCAAAAAAAGGGGCTAACGCAAACTGGTGCGCCTGAGTCATTAGCGCGTGGCCCACTACGTTAAGCTCAATGATAAACTGGAACAGCTGCGGGCCGCTTCGGCGTGTGTAATTTGCGAGAGCTGTAATTAGTAATGGGAACATTTTGGTTGCGGATACTACACCAGCGCAGTGGACTGCAATTCCGGCCGGCTCGTGTTATTTAGGCCCCTCAATGGACAGTGACGTGATCGGAAAAAGCGCTGTATATGCTAGATAACACGTTCCAATCTTAAATGTCGAGTGACGAGCGGTCCCAGCAGCTGAAAAACTAGCCTAGCGGCTAAATCTTTTGTTTTTCCTGCTTTTGATCGAAGCCCATGTGATTCATCCCGCTGTCGCTTAAGATACACATCTATATATAATCTGGCAGTCCTCGATAGCATTTTAGTAGTGCGTCTGGGTACATAAGAGCGCCAGATTAAACGTCACGGTGTAACTCAATGGTGTAACCTGATACACCACACACGCTCCGGTGCATTTGCCTGCGGTAGATTCAAAACCGCACTTTAGTCTGACAACCTGTCACGTGTCCCCACCAAGTTCACTCAGGAACCTCAGTCAATTTTGTGACGTAAAAATGGCGGTAAAATGAAGTTTGTAACGTACCTACAACAATTAAAGCCTATGTTCGTTTGTGAAAGTGGACTCGGTAAGCAACATGAGTTATCAATAATCGGAATCTAACTTGCATGACACTCTGTGCGTGTAGTATGAGTGGCAGTTTCACTCTCTTTTAAGCCCTCAACAGATCGTTACATGAAAAACTTAGAACTAACATTTGAATAAGGTATGTGACTGTGTATTTCAGTAAGAATTTACAAGTGATACATAATCTGGCTTGCGCAACGAAATTTACTGGATTAGATCAAATGACTCTGAGCACTATGGGACTTAGCATCTGAGGTCATCAGTCCCCCAGACTTAGAGCTACTTAAACCTAACTAACCTAAGGACACCACACACATCCATTCCCGAGGCAGGATTCGAACCTGCGACCGTAGCAGTCGCGTGGTTCCAGACTGAAGCGCCTAGAACCGCTCGGCCACTGCGGCCGGCTTTCTGGATTAGACCACATGACATGTTGTGGTGTGACAGTGTCTCAGTTTTGGCGCTAATTTTGCACTCACGTCTTTAGATGACTGCGTTTTTCTCGTTTTTTTACAGCAATTCGCAGCAGCATGCACCAGCAGCGTCTAAAGCTTATTGTTGCTGAGAATGAATTTAATAAAAAGGAGTTTGCTTGGGTCCTGTCAATTACTAAAAAACTACTAAGAGGGGATTTCATACATTAACTCTATTTAAAAACTTCAGACGTCATCATGACCAATAATAGTTTGACAAGTACTAGTAATGGCGAAATGCCTGACAATGACCTTATAAGTACCAATAATGGCTGAGTGCCAGATTAACAAATTATTTCAATTTGAAAATTATATTAACATTTAATAGCCACAGCATATTTATGAATTAGATGTGGAGAATAATTATTATAATTATTTGGAGGATAAGAAGGCTTCTTTAACTGAGAAGCAAAACATGGGATTATTGCAAACTCGGACTAACAATCACGAACCTAACCCTGCAATTGCACTTTACGAATTTTACCTTGAATTCTATCTTCAAGTGTAGTTAAGCCATCTAAATCTCTCCTGGCCATATAAATGAAATCAGGCCTTGGGTGTTGTAAGATCTTCCATCACCGACTTGAGGACAGCGTGACACGTCTACTGTCTCCGAGCTCTCGACCAACACCACTGAAATTTTGCTCTCGCAAACAGACCTCGTCTCACAACACGGCTTAGAATCGAGCTACCATGTTTCGCCCTCAGATTGTTACTATCGATATCTGAGTGCTTATTTAATTCCATACAGAATCGAAGAATTTCACACAGTGCAAAAAATTACCTTAAGTTGGCTACATTGTTTTCGATACTCAGTGTAATACTTACCCAATGTATTGGAGGGCTCTGACACACTCCTTACAATGATCGAAGACAAGGTCACCCTTCTGTTCCAACCTCCCACATCTTACTCTCCCTCTAGGCCAATATGACGACTTAAATCATCTCACCCTCACCCCTTTTACTACTATACCAGCTGTGTGAGTTTCGTCGTGCGAAGCCAATACGCTGTAGTGTTAGGATTATCAGTATCTTGAAGAGCCAGCAGGCATCATCCATTGCCTCTGTACGGACAGTAAAGAATATGAAGACTATCACATTCGGAAGTAAGTAATAGTCCATCCATGTCACTATTAATCAATTATGAATATTCTATGTACTTTTTGCAGTTTACTATTTTCCTTTTTCCACAAATGATTATTTATTAACATTCTGTACCCTTCCATAGTCTAGGCCTTGGCGTGGTGGGATGCCTAACTATCCACTGATCCACATGACATGGTAGGGAAGTCTTGCTTGCTGCCCAGTAAGAGGAGAAGAGGAACAGTCTATTATTCAGTGACAACGGAGGCAGCGACGAAGGCCATCAACACAGTAGAATCAGGGGAACAGACTTCCTGCGAAATGCACTTTGACTTATACCAAGCAGCAAAATGTTCAGCGTCGTGGTATGTGTCTCCTGCCCGTTCCGCCGTATTGATGGCCTTCATCACCACCTTCATTGTCGTTGAACATCCTACATTGCAGCCTATTTCGCATACCTTCTCCTCTTACAAGGCAGCAAGATACACTTTCGTACCTTGTTGTCTAGGTCACTTGCTAATGAGATACCTCACCACGTCAATGCCTAAACCATGGGAGGACACAGAATGTTAATAAATAAAAGACTGTATTTGGAAAAAGAAAAATCGTAAGTATTTGCAGAAAGCGCACATTCATAAGCATATTCATAAACGGTTAACAGTGAGAAAGATGGGTAGACTACTACTTACATTCGAATGTGACAGGCTTCTTATTCTCTTTGTTCTGTTCAGAGGAGATGGCCGATTTCTGCTGGTTCTTCATGCTGGTGATGATCCTTCCACCACAGAGTAAAGACATCGAATGGCAACAACTGGAATAGTAGTAGAAGGGAAGAGTGGGCGGGCCGGCCGTGTGGCCGAGCGGTTCTAGGCGCTTCAGTCTGGAACCGCGCGACCACTACGGTCGCAGGTTCGAATCCTGCCACGGGCATGGAGATGTGTGGTGTCCTTAGGTTGGTTAGCTTTAAGTAGTTCTAAGTTCTAGTGGACTGATGACCTCAGATGGTAAGTCCCGTAGTGCTCAGAGCCATTTGAACCAAGAGTGGGCGGTATTTTATTTACGTCCTCATACTGACAAGGAGTGTGACGAGTGGGGAGGGGGAGAGTAACCTTGTCTTAGATCACTGTCTGAGCTAGAACCACCACAGTAGAGGGGAGACTTTCATTTTCCCGCCAAATCTGGGTCACACAATTACCTGAGAGTTGTGTGTGACCTTGGATGGGACACTTGACAGATATCAGGTAACACTGTGATCTTCAGTGTGTAACACACAGCTGCCCCATAGGTGCAGACAGGGTATCAGGTTGATACAATGACCTTGAATCTGGCGCCAATATGTACCCGGACCCATTACTCATATTTTACGACGTTTTCAGTCATATATCTTTACAACTTTCACGGTCTCCCATCTTAGGCGTACTTGAGTTAGCGATCGTGGGGACCTGAGCTGAGGCTGACATTACTTTCACTTACTGGCGTAAAATAGCTTCTGCTCCTGGTCGGCCTCTCTTGGTCAGCTCTTGTTTTTTCGACCCCAGTGGTAATAGGTTTCGGGGCCTGAGGAAATCTTTCATTTTCTGTGCTCAATTCAAGCCTTAAAATCTGCTTCGTTGTAGATTAGGATGTTGGATCACGAGAGGTTAAGGGAAGAAAACCCTGAAGGAAAAATCAGTGCATTCCTGTGTCTTTCGGGATTAATGATGCAGGCTCCCAAGCTTTGGTGAAAGCAGTGAACGTAGGGAAAGAAAAATCTTGAAAACAAACCCATCGACATCCAGTCCAATGACCTACTGGAGATGTAAGGGCCCCTGCGCACTGATAACTTTAATCGCTAGCAACATTGTACTTCATGTAGTTGCCCACCACTGCGCAAAGGCGACTAAATAGTTGTCTCTCTGCGCAGTCTACAATGGATTTCGTGAAAGCTGCCTGTATTTGTCCGCTCTTTCTGAGGCGTCGAAAAAATTAGCAAAGGAACAAGTCTTGGGTCCACCCAATAATTGGTTCCAGACTTGTTGATGGTCAGTTTCATAAGAAATTTGATAGACTGAGAGAAAACCCAAATAAGTCCAATTCTTCAATTACTTTAGAATGCGAGCATAAAGCTTTGATGAAGTACTGGTAATTATTGGACCTCGTATAACTTACCTAAACACGTCATTTCGACAGGCTGTACCACCTCAAGAAAGATTGGCATTGACTCTAAGGTAAAGAAAATATTTAATGTCACTAAAATTAAAATTATCCATTAGAAAATTACTGGAGAGACTACATCTTCACTGCGGTTTGAAAATTTAATTTGAAGGAGAAAGGTAATGTTCTAAACGTATTATTTGCAAGGAAAAAAATCAATGGAAAAAGGTAAAATCGCATTTAAAAGTTTTCTTAGTAGTTATCTGGAGAAGTAATAAAATTTATTTAAGTTCAAAACTGAGGACATGTCAGACGTGTTTTCCATGCATCTTGAGTACTGATTTGAGTTGGTGACACCACCACTTCCAGTTACAGCCCTGGTGCAAATCTTGAAAATAACTCGGCAGTTGTCATTTCAGAAGTAGCCTGTTGAAATAAATTTTGGTTATGGGTTGCCAGGTGCGGTGCGTGCATTTCATTTTGGCTCCCAGACAGTCGGACTTGCCTCATAAAATGCATAATTTTTGTCCGTGCATGAAATTTTTGGTCGTCGTTATCTTTCTTAAATGCGGGGAGCAGTGAAGGCAGAAAATATTTGTCTTCGTCTATTTCTCTTTCTTCGTCCTCCTGTTGAAGAATTTGTAGCAGGGACTCTTCGTAGCTTTCGTTTTTTTTTCTTGACTTGGAACTAGGTCTGTGGAAACAAACGGTATTAGCCGGTCGAAGGTTGGTCGAAAGCCCTACGTCAGTATCATCACATTCACTTTCGTTGAAATCAAAGTTATTCGGTTCGAGGTTGCTAGATTTGTTTCTGCCTTCAACGGTCTCTCAGAAATAACAACTGGTCAAGGTAAAAATAATTGCACCTGTTCGTAGCATGAATCCACCGCTATATCGCTCAACAGGAAAGGGAAGGGGAAACTGGCTGGGGTAATAGCAGGAAATTTAAGGAGGGGAGGCACTGCCATGAATGGTAAAATACCAGTGGTTACAGGTGTTGGAGCAGCACCTTTTTTAGGATAGGTAAGACAGAAAGATGTCAAGTTCTACGAGAGGTCAGGTTTGAAACAAATCTTCAGTTTAGGAAAGAAATTAAACAGCACAATTCTAGCACATTGGATCACCAGTCACAGCTATCAATTAAAAATTTTCACCAATCACCAGAAATTTTATCTCCACCAAGTTGTATCTCAGTCCTAGGTAATTGCATTGATGAATTAAAGTCACCCAACCCAGTTGACATAATCTGCCTCTCTGAACACCGTGTGACCACTGGTATAGGAACTAGGCCTAAGCACAATGAGAAACTCAGACAGGAGAGTACTGCAAATGTTAGAATAAGGAAAGGTTCTCATAAAAGTATAATTAAAAATAATGTAAGTATATTTCATCAAAATATTGGGAGTTTAAGGAATAAAGTAGATGAGCTTCTGGGTTGTTTAGAAGATTTAGAAGCTGAGAATGAAATAGATATACTATGCCTGTCTGAGCATCACATTGTTGCTGATATGGATAAGGTAAATGTAAGTGGATATAAGCTCTCTGCACATGTAATGAGAGAAAATATGGAGAAAGGAGGAGTTGCCATATATGTCAAAAGTTATCATTGTGCAAAAAGTATAGAAACAAAAAAGTTTTGTGTAGAGAAACATATAGAAGCATGTGCCTGTGAGCTTAAATTAAATAAAGACACATTTATAATTGTAACTGTATATAGGTCCCCATCAGGAAATTTTCATCTATTTCTGAAACATTCGGACTCCTTGTTGTGCTATCTGTCAGACAGGGGGAAGCAAATTATTATTTGTGGGGACTTCAATGTAGATTCTCTGAAAGAGGGTAATAGGAAAAATGACCTTGAAGTATTACTCGGTTCTTTCAATTTGACACCCATTATTGATTTTCCTACTCGGGTGGTAAAGGATAGCAGCTCACTGATAGATAACTTCTTTATAGACCAAGATAAGTTTAACCAGATAAATGCTCAGCCTGTTGAGAATGGTCTTTCTGATCATGGTGCACAGCTAGTTACAATATATGACATAGCTCCATTCAGCAATACTAAACAGTCCTCCAAAGTAGTACGTCCAGTCAACGATTTAACAATTGCAAATTTCAGGGAAAGCCTACAGCAGGTAGACTGGGATGAGGTGTACCGTGAACCTGATGCCAATTTAAAATATAATTTATTTCATGACATTTTTGTAAATGCATTTGAAAATTGCTTCCCCAAGAAAATAGTTAAATATACTCGTAAGAAACCTTGTAACAAACCATGGCTTACTAAGGGTATAAAAATATCTTGTAACCGGAAAAGGGAAATGTATCTGACAGCAAGAAAGAGTAGTGACCCAGAAACTATCAAAAATTATAAAAACTACTGTGTTATATTAAGAAAAGTTATTAAAAAATCCAGGAGTATGTGTATCATGTCTGAAATCAGCAACTCTGATAATAAAATTAAAACAATTTGGAATATTATTAAAAGAGAAACAGGTCAACCAAGAGCAGAGGAAGACAGTATTACCATCAAATTGATTGAAAACTTTACGAACAAAAAGTCAGAAGTTGAAAATATTTTTAATAATCATTTTCTAAATGTTGTGGATATAGTAGAATCCAGGTGTTCATTAGAAGATGCTAGGCTGTTAATGGAAGAGGCCATACCTATGCTATTTGATACAATTGAAATCTCACCCACTTCTCCCTCTGAAATTAGGAAAATAATAAACTTGCTTAAAAGCAAAAGCTCACATGGAATTGATGGCATTTCCAGCAAAATACTAAAAGCTTGTTCTCAACAGATAAGTAAGATTCTCAGCCACCTGTGTAATAGCTCTCTGGAACAGGGCATTTTCCCTGATAGACTGAAATATGCTATTGTTATACCTTTGCATAAAAAGGGGGATGGATCTGATGTCAACAATTACCGTCCAATCTCCCTTCTAACAGCTTTATCCAAATTTTTTGAGAAAGTAATGTATTCAAGAGTAGCTTCACATATCTGTAAAAATGAAGTACTAACAAAATGTCAGTTTGGTTTCCAGAAAGGTTTTTCAACAGAAAATGCCACATATGCTTTCACCAGTCAAATTTTGAATGATCTGAATAACCGAACACCACCCATTGGGATTTTTTGTGATCTCTCAAAGGCTTTTGATTGTGTAAATCATGAAATTCTGCTAGACAAGCTCAAGTATTGTGGCATGAGTGGGACAGTGCACAAATGGTTTAATTCGTACCTAACTGGAAGAGTGCAGAAAGTTGAAATAAGTAGTTCTCGTAACATGCAAAGATCAGCACATTCCTCAAACTGGGGAACTATCAAGAATGGGGTTCCACAAGGGTCAGTCTTGGGTCCTTTGTTGTTCTTATTATATATTAATGACTTGCCATTCTATATTCATGATGAGGCAAAGTTAGTTCTCTTTGCTGATGATACAAGTATAGTAATCACACCTGACAAACAAGAATTAACTGATGAAATTGTCAATACTGTCTTTCAGAAAATTACTAAGTGGTTCCTTGTAAACGGACTCTCACTGAATTTTGATAAGACACAGTACATACAGTTCCGTACAGTGAATGGTATGACGCCATTAATAAATATAGACCTTAATCAGAAGCATATAGCTAAGGTAGAATATTGCAAATTTTTAGGTGTGTCCATTGATGAGAGATTAAATTGGAAGAAACACATTGATGATCTGCTGAAACGTTTGAGTTCAGCTACTTATGCAATAAGGGTCATTGCAAATTTTGGTGATAAACATCTTAGTAAATTAGCTTACTACGCCTATTTTCACTCAGTGCTTTCATATGGCATCATATTTTGGGGTAATTCATCACTGAGGAATAAAGTATTTATTGCACAAAAGCGTGTAATCAGAATAATAGCTGGAGTCCACCCAAGATCATCCTGCAGACATTTATTTAAGGATCTAGGGATATTCACAGTAGCTTCTCAGTATATATACTCTCTTATGAAATTTGTTATTAACAACCAAACCCAATTCAAAAGTAATAGCAGTGTGCATAACTACAATACTAGGAGAAAGGATGATCTTCACTATTCAAGATTAAATCTAACTTTGGCACAGAAAGGGGTGAATTATACTGGCACTAAAGTCTTTGGTCACTTACCAAATAGTATCAAAAGTCTGACAGATAACCAACAAGTATTTAAGAAGAAATTAAAAGAATTTCTGAATGACAACTCCTTCTACTCCATAGAAGAATTTTTAGATATAAATTAAGAAAAAAAAACAAAAAATATTTAAAAAATAAAAAAAATAAAAATAAAAATAAAGAAAAACAAAAAAACACAATAAAATAAAGTTGTTATATTAACTTAAGTATGTTGTTAAATTAACCTAATTATGTCATGTATTGGAAAATTCGACTCGTTCCACATCATTACGAAATATCGTATTCATGATCCATGGAACTAGTATTAATCTAATCTAATCTAATCTAATCTGTCTGGAGCCTGTGTATCGGGAGAATGACTCATGTGTACACAGTGACAGATGGTCTGAAGCGGGATCAGTCGAGTACATAGTTCTAATTTTCATCCACCAGAGTACCGTAGCGGACACAGACATTCAAAAAACAGGTCAAGAGAATGCTTTTATGAATCGTTCTGTTTATTTCTCGAAAGCTTGTTTGTTTATTTATGTTTGTACAGTTTTGTATATGTTTTTAGTAGGTGTCAACGATGAGTGAATGAGGTATAAATATGTAGATCATTGTTATACTGACAAATGCTGTAGGAATTAGCGTGAGAAATTTTTAAGAGAGTATGAATGCAGACGACGGGGAATTTTGTATCGTAATATGTTAAGGAAGTTTATGGTAAAAGGAAAGCTAATTCGAGTGCAAATGAAAATAGTTAATAACGTAAAGTATAAATAAAATATCAGAATGTTAAATATTTGTTTCGGAAAAAAGTACAGTTGCAAGTGTGTTATTTGTTGATTGGTTAGTTATGAAAAACACGGACGAATGCGGGAGAATAACGTTTTTCTATTGGCCTTAAAGAAAACAGACCAATCAGAACAAAGTATTCTTCGCGGGTCTTTTCTCTTGGAGATAGAGAATGCTTACAGCAGTCAAAGTAGTCGATGCCCAGCCTTTCAATGGTACGGTCGTGTGTAGTATGAGCTCCGAAGGAGGTTGTAGTTTGTCGGTTTTAGTTGTGCTATGTGCCTCAAAAGTGCTTTAAAGTGAAGGCATATTTATTACGGTGTGTTTTTTAGAAACTACAGATTTTTAAGTAATTTTGTCTATGAGAAAAGACAGTAATTCCGCGTGGCTTATTGAGCAGGTCGGTGACCAAAAACATCAGTGCATTACACACCGATAAACTTATTAGTGTGGCGAGCATTTCCATTTAAGAACAACCCGCGTTTAGTGGCTGTTCAGATTTAGGGAAATACGTTACCATAAACTCTCTAACGTGAATGAAAGGGTTTGTGCATGACTGTGCTAGGATTAGCACGGGCTTGACAGGCAACTTGTAATTCTTAACTTCAGAATATACCGAAGTTTTGCCAGATTTTCCACCTTTCATTCAAAAAAAGCCCTTTCCCCGATTTTTAGAATACTTGTGTTGTATGCAGTCTGGTGCGTGTCGCAGTACGGTAGATTTCTGTTCGGCTTTCCTATCGGGTGTCTGCTGCGACGAGTTCACTGGTAGGTCCTGGGTAGGTCCTGGTTTAATCCCAGAAAGGATCTGCGCCACACCACACGGTGCATCTGGACCGGAAAACCAGTTGAACAGCCGTAGTACATTGAATCCGAGGTTGAGAGACATTTAGTGGAAGACCGTAAAGTGAACGATAATGAAAAAATTAGTAAATCGGTACACGCGGAATTTTGAACGGAACCCGTTTCAAGTCGCCGGAGAGACTTACAAGAAAGAAGAAGATGTTAAACTGTCACAAAAACAACGAGGGCACATCGAAGCTGCGGACGGCGCCATAGCGGTATCAACGAGCAGCAGTGCGGCAGGGCGGCGATCCCAAAATACACAACGAGCGGGGACCCTAAAACTGGTATGGCACACGATGGAAGTCGGACTCGCATTTCAGCACGCCGAGGCTGCAGCATTTAACGGAAGATAAGTTTGCTACATTTGTTGTGCGTGTGCGCAGAGAGATTGAGTAACATGGAAAGTAATAAAGATTTTGTAAATGCGATAAAAGAGGAAGGACTCATTCAGTATAAGTGCTTCACAAACTAGCACACCTGAACAGAGAGGAGGGGTAGATGTTAAAGTAAAACAGGAGGTTTTTGACGATATTTCTTTCTTATTTACGGACAGTTGTGTAGAATCTGCTCCAAGTATATTAGTTAATGGAACTAGTGGAGATAATGTAGATCCTGAAAGTGGCATTCGGCATGAAATCGGTAAAAACTAATTGTGTGATGACAATGTTGGTAGTGCTACTGAATCAAAGGTGTCAAATGCGGAACCGTATCTGGTATAGTACCGGTGGAACGAGGTAAACGGTAAACAGTAATGCAGAAAATAGAACCTGGAAGTATGCAAGAAATGTCTGCAGCGTTAATGGGTTCTACAAAAGATGGAAACAAACAGAAACAATTGGTTAGAAAATCAATAAACTTAATGAAAAAATCAAAAAGCAAACTAGTGATTTTAATGAAAAAATTGAAAAGGAAACTAGTGATTTTAATGAAAATCTTGAAAAGAAGGCTGCGGTTCTTAAAGAAATGAGGAAAAATGATTTGAAGTCGTTAGAAAGTAAAATGGATGGCAAAACTCTTCAAGTTGAGAATAACTGCTAGCAATCTACCAAAACTGTAAAAAGTGAATTAACAGATGCCTTCAAAAATGTTGTTATTGGAAGCAAACAAAGGGTAGTTTTGATAAAAGTAAGTGTGCCGAAAGTAGAGGTCAAAATAGCGGCGGTAGAATCTATATGTGTAAATGATCACAAATTGTTAGGTCGTATAATCAGTTCTGAATATGCCAAAAGTATGAATGAAGTAATAAGTCTGTCAGACCGAGTAGATGCGTCTGAATAAAATGTTATTCAGCTAACTAACCAGGTAGAAGAGCTTGAAAATAAGTTGCATGAGCATAACAGTAGATTATGACAAGTTTAAACTATCCTCAGACATGGAATGGGTGTAATTTTGTAGCAGAATCGTCTGAAATATCATACGTCGCTAACAGGTAGTTTTTACGTTTTGATCCAATAGGAAATGTACATCCAAAAGAATTTTGGAATGACTTTGAAGGTGTTGTACCTATTTGTGGTCAGACAGACGAAAAATAAGGTTCATTACGTCTAAATTCTTGGGAGAGTCTAGAATTTGGGGAATTATCGCTACTAAGCAGTACGATACTCTAGATAAATTTAAAGAGGCGTATTTTAAAGAATATTGGGGCAAGCAGAAACAAATGGAGTTGCTAAATAGCTTCTGGCTGCGGAAATGTTTAAGCTCTGAAAGGAAAGTGTAAGAAAAGTTTGCGTTAAGGTGGATGACAAATTTGTCATATTTAAACAATAAAGTTGAGCCAGAACAAATTTTTATGGGCCTGTAAGGTAAACTACCATGAATTGGTTAAAGAAAAATTATTGCAGCTCCGAGGGATGACGTTCATAAATTCATTATTAGTTATCTGGAGAGAGTTGAGAAGTTGTTACATGAGGAGGAGCTTGCAGATCCTAATGTCAGATCACTAAATAATGCGGAACCGCTTCAGACGGTAAACGTTAACAGAATTGGCGTGCACCGTGGAAATAGCAGGAGCAGAGGTGGCGCTATCCATCAAATGATAGGCGACATATTGGGGAGCAGGTGCACAATTATCAATGTAGTCTCCAGTGCGAGACCTTTGATGTTGTGGCGAGGGGACAGCAAATGGGAGTAAACATAATAAATGGTACAGAATCCCAGAATCCGTTAAACTAAATGCCGTCTGTGAAAGGGCAAGCGTTTACAAGATGGGAAGTAGTAATTCGAACGTGCTAGCAAAACGCTTTGTACGTGTTAGAACTAAAGAGACAGGGATTATAAGTGAGGAGAAGAAGCAGGTAGTAACAACAGACGAAACGAGCTACATAAAAATCAGTTCATTAAACAGAGGTTTAATGGAGTTTTTGGACAGACATAAACAAAATAAGCACTGTTTCAGACAAAATAAATGATGTATTAGCGGAAAATGTGGCAGAATCTGATTACCAGAAAGTCTTTAGCAACCGAGTTGAAGTCGAGTCATGTTCTGGAGAAGAAGACAGTACAGAAGCTGCAGAATTAGAGGACATTAATGATGTCAGTATAGAAGACATACTAGTGACTATAGATGACGACATTCGTGAGGCTACAAGGGAGAGGCAGGAAAATGGTGACCAAAATGGGGGTCAGCCAACTAATTGTGAAAAAAAGGAAGAGAGAGAGGAAGGGAGAATGGTGAAACGCTGGAAAATTTTTTTGAGCTGTCATTAGTGGACAGAATAGTTATTGTGGGGGAGAGAGGTGATGTGGGTAATTCTGCAAAAATCTGTGTAATTTCTGGAAACAGGGAATGTTTCGAAACAAGGGAGACTGAACGATTTGTTGGAGGAGGCTTGTGACTCAAGCAATGAAAGAAAGGTGTTGAGTCAGCCAGTAATTAGTCTGCAAGCGTGTAGCGATGAAGTAGTGTTCAGCAGATAGTGGCAATGATTTATGTGCTGTGAGTGAAAGTTGCTTAGAATCGCCGTCAAATACAAACGAACCTGTAATAATGCCAGTAATGAGGGTGCAGATAATTATAGCTACAGGAAAAGTTAAAAAACATGTTAAACACGAAGTTCTGTTGCCAGTGAAGATAAATGGTGTGCAAGTACTACATTACATCGTTATACTCCTTGATGTATGTATAAAAATACTAATTGGCGTAGATTTCTTTAACCAGTACAAAGGGAGATTAAATTGTAATGAAAATGCATAATTTTTGAAATAAATGGGAAAGATGTGGTTGTACCATTTTTCGAAAAAATAATTTGACCAAACAAGAAGTACCCAAACTTCCTGGCAGATTAAAACTGTGTGTCCGACCGAGACTGGAACTCGAGACCTTTGCCTTTCGCGGGCAAGTGCTCTACCATCTGAGCTACCGAAGCACGACTCACGCCCGGTCCTCACAGCTTTACTTCTGCCAGTATCTCGTCTCCTACCTTCCAAACCTTACAGAAGCTCTCCTGCGAAGGAAGGCCGCGAGTATCGTCTCACGCCACATCATATTGTGTTTCTCAGGTTTTTGGAAGCAGCAGATGGTGGGCGCGAGGAAAGATCCTTCGTCGACTTGGCGCATGCATGTATATCATTTCAGGCCCCGACAGGATTGCACTGCTTATATCACAATCAAATTCGCCACTGTCATGTGCAGTGCTATTTACATAAAACAGTATACAGTTTACATGTGTTTTATGTAAATACCACTGCGAAGGAGAGCTTCTGTAAAGTTTGGAAGGTAGGAGACGAGATACTGGCAGAAGTAAAGCTGTGAGGACCGGGCGTGAGTCGTGCTTCGGTAGCTCAGATGGTAGAGCACTTGCCCGCGAAAGGCAAAGGTCCCGAGTTCGAGTCTCGGTCGGGCACACAGTTTTAATCTGCCAGGAAGTTTCATATCAGCGCACACTCCGCTGCAGAGTGAAAATCTCATTCAAGAAGTACCCAGTATACCACTTAGGTATTATAGAAGGATGGAAGATATAGAGGGCTATGATGAGTATGGGGATGACGTGGCGGTGGACCCTAAGGAAATCAAGGTGGTACAAGAACAAATAGGAAGGCCTCACAGGGTGTTGCAACCTATGCAGTACTAGGTGTTTGACTAACACCAGGTGCTCGAGTTATTGAGAATGCTGCTTCAGTTTCTTTTCGTATTGTCAGTCTTCCTCTTCTGTTATTCTGAGCTGAATCTATCATCTTTAATTTTCTGCTCTATCAATGAAGGTAAAGTTTTTGAGAGCCTCATATGGCGTTAGAATGTTTTATGACGAAATACGTTTTATGGTGAGAGAAAGGGGGGTCAATTTGTAATGGAGAGAAGTGACGGCATGAGTATGTTAATGTAGGGAAATGAAAGTAACTATATGTGACAAGTGCAGTTAATAATGGAAATTTTAATGACGAACACTAAAGTCTTGTGGTCAGATGATGAAAAGGGATATACAGTGGCCACACAGGTAAAGGAAGTTCAACAAATATGACCAAAAATATACCTGAATAAAGCTGAAGAACATTTATTATGAAAGGCATATGAGTGAATATGGACATTATATATATGCACACAAGTTTTGGGTCAACGATCTGATAAATATGCCACGTGGAATTATTGTCTTTTCTAATACACAAAATTACTTAATAATGCGTACTTTCTACAAAACACACCAGAATAAATATGCCTTCACTTTAAAGCACTTTTGAGGCATGTAGCACAACTAAAACCGGCAAACAATAGCTTCATTCGGAGCTCATACTACACATAACCGTACCATTGAAAGGCTGGGCTCCGACTCAGACTGCTGTAAGCATTCTCTATCTCCAAGAGAAAAGACACATGAAGAATACTTTGTTCTGATTGGTGAGTTTTCCTTAAGGCTAACAGAAAAATATGATTCTCCCGCGTTAGTCCGCACTTTTCATAACTAACCAATCAACTGATAACATACTTGCGAAATGTACTTTCTTCCTAAACCAATATTTAACATTCTGATATTTTATTTATACTTTACGTTATTAATTATTTTCATTTGCACTAGAATTAGCTTTCCTTTTACCATAAACTTACTTAACATATGATGCAAAATTCCCCGTCGTTTGCATTCACACTGTCTTAAAAATTTCTCACCCTAGTTCATACAGCGTAGCTGTTCAGATTTCGGGAAATACGTTAACATAAATTTGCTAACGTGAATGAAAGGGTTTGTGCGTGACTGTGGATTAGCACGGGCTTGGCAGGGAACTTGTAATTCTAAACTTCAGAATATACCGAAGTTTTGCCAGTATTTCCACCATTCATTCAAAATTAAGACCTTTTCCCCAATTTTTAGAATAGTTATGTTGTATGCAGCTCAGTGCGAGTCGTAGTACGGTAGGTTTCTGCTCGGCTTTCCTACCAGCAATCTGCTGTGACAAGTTCACAGGTAGGTCCTGGTTTCATCCCAGAAAGGAACCGCACCTCTTCAAGAACCTGATCCTGACAGTATATTTTTTGAGCATCATTTTTCCTTTTGAAACGGTTTCTTAAGTTCTTCCATTCTTTTCTTATTTATTTTTTCTGAGTCCCTGACCTGTAAATAAGAATTATTTGCTACATTATTTGTATTGTGTATTGCTGCTAACTTACTGTGTACTGTATTCTAACTTATTGTGTACTGTATTTGTTTCAAGTATTTAGCAATTGGTAACAGCTTTGTATCCCTATATTACGAATAATTATTAGGAGAAACGATAATTAGCGAAATTGTCAGAGATACGTGTGACGCAGTTTGGGAATGATTGCTGCCAGATTATGTGCCACGTCTGAATGAAGTCTGTTGATTAATGATTTCTAAAAGACAAACTATCCAAACTGTCTCGGAACAGTGAATGGGAAGCATATCAGAATAAAGAAACCTAATTCAAGTGGCTCTGAGTTTTTCAGTTCTTTTCTACTGCACTTCTAGCAATAGCATATTCCAATTATAATTTCATTTATGTAGAAATAGGGGCTTTGGGCTCTTCAAGCGATTCACATATTTTTCAAAAAATCTGCTTTTTGATAATTACTAGAAAGAAATGAATTAAATGTTACTGAACCTACACATATTCTCAGTTATGAAAATCGAAGAGCAGTGCCATTTGTACTTGTAGGGGATGAGGCATTTGCCTATCAGAGCATGAACTGAGACCTCATTCTAACAACAATCAGTCAATGAAACAACAAATCTTTAGCTGTAGACTAACAAGAGCACGGAGAGTGGTAAAAAGCTCATTTGGTATTTTAGCAAACAAATGGTGCATCTTCCATAGGCCACTTAACACAAATGTCAGATTTTCTGACAATATCAGAAAAGCATGTTGAATTCTTCATAATCATATTATAAGACGTGATGGTATTCGTTTCGAGGACGCATGGCGCGAATGTCCATTGGAAGACACTGAAAATATCGAGACGAGGGGTAACAAGCAAGGAACCACAATCAGGGATGATTTCGCAAATTACTTTATTTCACCTCATGGTTGTGTTCCGCGGCGACATAATAAAATTTCAGTTTGTTGTTAATAATGTAAAATCTCGTAATGCGAATGCTCGAAGACGAATCGCGACTGTTGTTGTTGTGGTTTGATGCACCTCTCAATGCTATTCTGTCTTGTGCAAGCCTCTTCGAGTAACAACTGCAACCTGCGTCGTTCGGAATCTGCTTACTGTATCCATCTCTTAGTCTCCCTCTACGATTTTCACCCCCACATTTCACTCCATTAATAAACTGGTGTCCCTTGATGTCTGAGAATGGGTCCGATCAACCTATCCCTTCTCTTCGTCAAGTTGTGCAACAAATTTCTGTTCTCCCCAATTCTATTGAGTACATCCTCATTAGTTAGGTGATCCAGCAATCTAACTTCAGCATTCTTTTGTAGCACAACATTTCAAAACTCCTATTGTCGTCTTGTTTAAACTGTTCATTGTCCATTTTCACATTCACACATGGCCACATTCGATACAAATACCCTCAAGAAATACTTCCTGACGCTTAAATCTGTAATCGATGTTAACAAATTTCTCTTCTTAAGAAAGGCTTTTCTTGCCATTGCCAGTCTACGTTTTATATCCTTTCTACTTCGACCATCATCAGTTACTTTGCTGCCGAAATAGTAAAACTCATCTACTACTTTAACTGTCTCATTTCGTAATCTAATTCATTAATTCGGCTACATTCCATTACATTCGGTTTGCTTTTGCTGATGCTCATCTTATATCCTCCTTTCAAGACACTCTCCATTCCGTTCAACTTGCTCTTCCAAGTCCTTTGCAGTCTGATAGCAATCCTGTGTCATCGGCAAACCTCAAAGTCTTTATTTCTTCTCCCTGGTCCTTCATTCATAATCCAAATTTCTGTTTTGTTTCCCTTACTACTTGTTCGGTATACACACTGAATAACATCGGGGATAAGCTACAATCATGTCTCACTCCCTTCTCAACCACTACTTCCCTTTCATGTCGCTCGACTATGGCATTTGTACCATCTAGTTTCTGTACAAATTGTAAATAATCTTTCTCTCCCTTCTATCTTTCGAACTTGAAAGAGAGAATTCAACTCAACTTTGCCAAAAACTTTCTCTAAGTCTGGAAATGCTATAAACGTAGGTATGCCATTTCCTTAACCTATCTTCTATAGAAGTTGTAGGGTTAGTATTGCCTCACGTGTTCCTACATTTCTCCGAAATCCGAAGTGATCCTCCCCGAGGAAGGCTTCTGCCAGTTTTTCTATTCTTCTGTAAAAAATTCGTGTTAGTATTTGCAACCGTGATTTATTAAACTAATAGGTAATTTTCACACATCCCAGCACCTGTTTTCTTTAGAGTTGTTATTATTATATTCTTCTTGAAGTCAGAGGGTATTTCGACTCTCTCATACATCCTGCTCACTAGATGGAAGAGTTTTGTCATGGCTTGGTCTCCAAAGGCTATCAGTAGTTCTGACGGAATATCATTTACTCCCTGGGCCTTGTTTCGACTTAGGTCTCTCTTGCTCTGTCAGATTCTCCACGTAGTACCATATCTACCATCTCACCTTCATCTACGTCCTCTTCCATGTCCACAATAATACCCTCAAGTACACTTCCCTTGTACAGACCCTCTACGTACTTTTTCCACCTTTCTGCTCGCTCTTCTTTAATTAGGACTGGTTTATCCACCTGAGCTCTTGATATTCATACAGGTGGTTCTCTTTCCTTCAGAGGTCTCTTTAATTTCCCTGGTAGTGGCCTCTGGATTTCCCCTAGTGATATATGCTTCTTAATCCCTGCATTTATCCTCTAGCCATTTTTGCTCAGCCATTTTGTACTGGCAATAAGGACTATTTAGTTTATTATAACTCTCCTCATCTGTTGCTCATTAACCCTAATAAGTGAATGCAAAATGAAAGATCTGAATGCACATTACAATTTTTTAAAAACAGAAATATCCACCTACCTTTTTGAGTCTTTTCCTTGTCCCCTAGTTCTATCCAGTTTTATATAAACTCTTTGGACACCTCCGACCAAAATGTTTTTTACGAAATTTTACCTGCATGTTCCTTGAGACGCGTTTTACATTATGCTGTCCACTTCTCAACAGCTAAAATAAATTATTGACGTCTGCCGGCATTGCTTAACTACGAACTGCACTGTATAAACTTCCGAAGATGCGTTCCGAACAAGGGTCGGTAAGCAGCTGAGTAGTTCACAGTGCTCGGGGCAAGGTGGATACCATCGTAGTCCATTCCTGCCCGTGACAATTTACTCACTCTCGCAATAGGTCAGTGCGCAATTATTTAGTTGCAGTGACTGAAAGTCGCCCGTGCACGGGACCGCATTCAATACCGCTAGTTTCATTTTAACTTTTTAAAAGCAACGGAATAGGAGCTTTCGCAAAGTTGCCAGTGCTCGGGGGCCCTAACTTCATAGCTCAGAGTACCAGTACTGAGCTTCGGAAAGGAAGACAAGGCTAGGAACAGGTCTAAGAGATGGAAAATTAAAAATATTCTGAGAACTGGAAAACGGAACATAAAAAAATTGTTTAATACCAAAGAACGAGAGCAGGAATAAAGGACAGCCAACCATTTGCAAAAAATAGTGCTTTTAAAATAATCTTGACCATGGTTGCGACAGATCTAAATCCATTTTCTTCAGAAGGACAGACAACTCCACGTCAGCAATTCACTCAGTAAAAGCCGTTGCCGGTAAATGTCTTGTGGAGAAAGCTTTTACTGACTGAACTGTTAATGTAAAGTTGTCTGTGTTTCTGAAGAAGACAGGTTTAGATCCGTCGAAACCGTGGTCAAGGTTATTTGAAAACCACCGTTTCTTGCAGCTTCTTGGCAGTCCTTTATTCCTGCTGTTCTGTGACAGTTGCTGTAGTGCAGCCATGTTCAAAATAATAAAGATCAAGAGCTTGTAGAAGAACTTAAACATCATGAAATCTCAGTCTGTAGTACCCAAGAGAAAAATAAGAAAGGCAATGAGCAAAAGCAATATGACCAGTACCTATTCATTTTTAGCAGAGTTGAGAAGGAAACGTGAGCTAAAACAGGAGTAGGGATATTTATATACCTGAAACACAAAGACCTTATTGAGGAGTGCCAATACATTACTGAGACAATAATTTTAATAAAACTGACTCATCACAGACTGAACATTATCTCCCTGTACAGTCCAGAAGATTACAAACCTAGTACAGAAAGAGAGGCCTTCTGTGAACAATAACAGTGCCACCATAGGGAGTGATCACAGACTCCTTATGGCAAAAATTTGATTGCCTATAGGAAGGAACAACACTTCTATAGAACCAACCTTGAAAGAAGAAAAATTTAGTATAGAGTCCTTATGGACTAAATCTACAAACATTTTATATCGGAAAGGATTATCAGAGAAAATAAAAGAGGAATCCATTAAGGCAGAGGATAACGTACAACAGGTTTTGGAGAAAATAAAAGAAAGTGTTGAAGCAGCAGCTCAAGAAGCACTACGTACACTACAATGCAAGAGAGAAAAACAAGCAGAACGTCATGATTCTGCAAACAGGTAAAAGAAATGTTTGAAAAAAAGAGGTCTGCTTACTAGAAATATAGAACACTCAAAACACATGAGTCTTATGAAGATCACAAAAGAACTCGTAATGAGACAAAATCACTAGTGAATCGTTTTAGACAAGAGCTTAGAGAAACCTTTTGTAAAAATTTAGAACGTAACTGCTACGGGCAGCACAAACAAATGTGGAAAAAGATATGACGGCAGACGAAAGAATTAAATGGAATATTGAAAGTGAACGACATAAAGCTGGAATCATGGTTAAATATTTAAGAGAGAAGTATAAAGGTAAAAAATCACCAGAAAACAAAGAGATATCAGAGTTCAATATACAAGTAAAAGGCGATGTAACTGTTTCACATGCAGAGGTAGAAGAAGCGGTAAATGGCTCTGAGCACTAAGCGACTTAACTTCTGGGGTCATCAGTCGCCTAGAACTTAGAACTACTTAAACATAACTGACCTAAGGACATCACACACATCCATGCCCGAGGCAGGATACGAACCTGCAACCATAGCGGTCGCTCGGCTCCAGACTGTAGCGCTTAGAACCGCAGGGCCACTCCGGCCGGAAGAAGCGGTAAGTCTGCTAAAAAAGAGGACGTCTCCAAGGAAAGATAGGATTCTCAATGAATTACTGAAGTACGGAGGATATCGATCAACTGAACAGCTAACCAAGGAGGCTAACAATGTTTTAACTGGTAATAACGTTTCCAGTCGAATGGAGAACAAGTGTTACAGTTCTCATGTGTAAAAAAGGAGATAAGAAAGACCCATCGAACTATAGAGAGGTAAATCCACTGCGCTCAGTTCTTAGACTAATAACAAAAATAATAGGAAATAAAATACAAAGCATTACAACCCTTGCGGAGGGCAGTATCGTTTTAGATCCGATAGACAGTGCACAGGTGCAGCATTCGTTCTTAGTTCGGTTGTAGAGAAGATCATCTTATCTCCGTTTTATTGATTTACAGAAGATTATTGGTAGGATTCAATTAACAGATGCGGTAAACCTGCTCTAAAATTTGGGGATTCTTTCCAACTTAATAAAAGAATTGAAGACATTTATTCCAACAATTAGATCCAGACGAAAAGTGGTTCCAGGGTAACTACCTGCATAGCAGGCAATGTGGCTTTTTGAGCCCGTTACTTTTTAATATAGTCATGGACTAGGTTATAAAGAAGGTATTGCGTCGTAGTGGTTATAGAACGGGGGACGAAGAAATAAAAATCATTTGTTATATGCTGACGATGCAGTACTGCTGGCTAACAGTGAACATAATCTGCAGAAACTTTCACATATATTTAAGGTGGCAGCCAAAAAAGTAAATATCGTTATACCCACTCAAGAAACCAAAGGTATTACCACATCCACGGAACTAACTAGAGACAAAATGGAGGTAGATGCAAAAGTTATTCAACGGGTAATGAGATTTAAATATGTTGGCACTGAAATGTCTAGCAGTGGAAACGTCAAAAAGGAAATTAGAGAACAAGTAGCAAACGGCAATAAAGTGGCGGGATGATTAAATGATACTACTTAGAAAAATAAGCATAAAGGAAAAGATGTAAAGACAAGAAGAATGCACAAAACAATAGTCAGAACTACGACATACAAAAGAGCCGAGGCATAAAAGCAAAGGCTTTTGGAACCCACGTAACTGGAAATTCTGCTGACTATTTCAGTGAACACACTGCAAGATACAGGGAGAATTTAAAGCATTAGAAAAGGATGTAAAGTGGACGCCATTAATGGGTGGGTGCCTAAGGGAAAGTATGAATAGGACGAACATATAGACAGGATGGATGAACGGAAGATTGTGAAAATCGTAAGAAAGAAGTTACCAGCTAATAAAAGAAATACTGGACGTGCAAGGAAAAGATGGAGCTAGAAGTCAGGGCAGCCTGAGGTGTACTGAAGGAAACAGACTTTAGCCTAGGAAGAGAGGAAGAAGAAGAAGAGGAACAAGAAGATATATTTTAACACGTTTGAGCCAATGCTAACACCAGAACGACATTGAAAGGTCATCAATTCACAGTCACTGTAAAGTCATGTACCACTGACAGAACAGTCGTACACAGACACCTTAGGAGAGACCATGAATTGATGTCCTTTTTAAGCTTAATACTGCTCATGGCACATGTTGAAACACGTACGAGTATGTATCTTATCGTATACGTAAACAGAATCGATAAAGATAGAACATCATTTCCAATAGCATTATTATCATCGCTGATTCATTTCCCTATTTAATGTCGTTCATCGACAAAAATCTCATCATAGTCAAAAAGTTTTCTTTTTCTTCCTTCTTTTTAAATTTCTGCTTAACACCTGGGCAACTATACGTAACATTTGGTGGATTAGCAGAGATTATTACCTCTCTAAGACGGTAATTTAATATGTGCTGCATGGTTCTTGTTAAATGAAGATGTTCACATAAATTAGGTGGTATAATTTAGAATGGTAGATTTTAAAGAGTAGTCGGTCTTGAGCTGTGTTGGAAGAATGTCTAATCAGAAAGGTGTCTGCTATAATGTACTTAAACCATTTACGACGGGAGTCATGAGGTCCAGTTATTACCTCAAGAAACTAAAATTATGCAACTGGCTTTTTGTTTGCTTGCAGGTAAGTGCCTGTCATTCGTTTATGTGTTGAAATTCGCTCGCCGCATTTCCATAGCAAGCATATAGGGAAGCGAAAACAATTGAGTGCAGCCAACTGACACAGTTGAGTGTCGTGTGGTACTCGTTTTCTACATTTTAAGCGTAACAGCACTACAACAATCAATGGCAGTCGGTGGCAGTGTACAGTAACAATGCAGCAACATATGAGACGGCTGGCGTATACGCTTCGAAAGTGGTGAAACGTCTACATGTATACTTCGCAAAACACTTTATGGTGAGTGGCGCAAAATCTTTGTGTGTCGCTGTCACTCCCAACCACCATCTTCTTCCAGTGACGAATCGTTGGCAGGAGCAGCGATTGTTCGTAAGCCTCTGACTGCGTGGCCGTACCCATGTGAGTTGGGCAGGAGGCAGCTGCCCCCCTCCCCCCCTCCCCCGACACACACACTTCCATCTCCCCACCTCCCTCCGCCTCTTGATTTTGTATTCCTACGTGCCTACTGTTGTCATTGAAAGCTATGTTACAGTTACATCACGACTTACTTATATACATTATGCGTTAACGTTTGAAAAAAATCGCGCTGCACGCCCGGTCCAGTTCCATTCTTGTAACACGCAAGCACGGTAAACAAGAGCAACGCTCGCTAGCCACTGTCGCGCTTCGTGCCGACGACGACGGACTAAGATTAACGAATCTCGCCGAGCTACTCGATTTCTTGACTATGAATGGGACTGCGACATTCTAAACGGCGGGTTTGGGAGTGAATTGCGATTGGCTTGACGTCATTTGACATGCTATTGTTTCTTGTGAGCCAAACGTTGGCGATGAAAAATATTCATTCAGCGTCCATATCAAACTAAATTAAAAAATCCGGTTGGCATTATGTTGTCAAAAGTGCATTATGTTCAAGAATAATAACGAGTGTCACATTGAATAACAATGGACACTAGTAATTTTTGTTAGTATTTTTTATTATTAATTTTAATATCTTATTTGTAAACGGAAATAATGCTTTTGGTATCTAAGTGTGGCTTAGAAAGCTACCTAACACTATGAAAGTTGTGGTCATGGTACCGATTTATGCAACTAGAACTGATTTTACCAACGTAAAATATTTGCAGTTTCTCTATAGTCTGGCTAACGAAAGCTCAACCTTGCGTTTTGACGAACAACACACAATTCAAATATCATCTTTTAATACCAAACTGTGTATGTTAGTAGACTTGATGTTCTTGATACTTGATGTGATAAAATGTCTCTGTCCGTCTGCCATTTTCCATAATAATCTTAGATTATTTTCACTTTGATACGTTGCATGGGGGCTTAATTAAAATAAAATGAAAATAATTTTAATTTTTGGTAGCTGTATGTCCGATTACGCTATGTCTTGTAAACGGTTGGCCCTGACTAGTATTATCACGCTATCTGACTGCATAGAACAACAACAAAGAATGAAATGGAAATTTTCATTAACACAATTAATTAATTAAGTCCCCAGCAACTATAAAACCTACGAAACCAAAGCACAAGTGTAACTGTTCTGTGTGTGGAAGTATGACTCAACGTACGCATCTGGCACGATTCTTCTTCAACAACACAAGAAATTTTAAATATCATTTATACTGAATTAATTAAAGAAAATAGAAATACCATAATTACTCAAGAAAACCAGAATTACACTCTAATACAAGAACACAAGCCAGATGCTTTGTTGACTGAACCTGTAATGACGCATTATTCAGGACATTGAAATAATGAGAAAGAAAAGAAAAGTAGTTTGTTACCTTAATTTATATTGATGAAAAGCACTCTAGACATTACAATCTCTCCACACCGACTCGCTACTATCACATCTCAACAAGAACTTTTCAGTATCACATCTCAGCAAGCACTGCCTACTAGCTCATCTCAACAAACACTCCTCACTACGACATCTCAGCACTGACTACCACGAGTTCTCCCAAAGCACTGCCCACCACGAGTTCTCAATAATCACTGCCAGTGGAGGCGGCGGAACAATGCTCTCTAGCGCGATCTCTGGCGCTGTGGCTCAGTGTAGCCACCTTTCATATGCCCTTCCTCCACGGCTAGAATTTGATGGTATTTTTGCCAGCATTGGTGGTGAAAATACCACCAAATTCGTCAAAAAAATACAGACAAAAATAAAAGATAATATTAATGCGTAAATATCATATAACTAGATAAAATTTTGGCTTTGCACTGACCTTTCAATAACCTAATATATAAAATACAGTAAGCAATACAAATTCTTTCATGCATGTGACTTTACATAACAGTTTACACAAGTATTATGTGGTTAAACAGTTCAATCAATAGCGTCAGCAATGACGAATATGTGCAGGTAAGAGTCTCATAACTTTTCACAAACAGTAATACACAAAAAATCAGTTTATACAAATATTCACATAAACGCTTTCCATAGCCCAAGAAACAAGTAGTTGACAGTTCCAGCAGTAGCACCCAGCAATGGTCAACAGGTGCAAATACCAACAAGTGACATTTTTTCAGTAGAAACAGTCCATCAGTGGCACGCAGTAATGTTGAGTAGGTGCAGACACCAACAAGTAACACCATTTCAGTATAAGCAGTTCCATTAGTTGCACCAGCAATGTTGAGCAGGTGCACACAGCAACAGGTGACATCTTTTCAGTAGAAGCAGTCCACCAGTGGCACCCAGCAATGTTGAGCAGGTGCCGACACCAACAAGTGACATCATTTCGGTAGAAGCAGTCCATCACTGGCACCCAGCAATGTTGAGCAGGTGCAGACATCAATAAGTAACACCGTTTCAGTATAAGCAGTTCCATCAGTGGCACCAGCAATGTTGAACAGGTGCAGATATCAACAGGTGACATCTTTTCAGTAGAAACAGTCCATCAGTGGCACCCAGTAATGTTGAATAGGTGCAGACACCAACAAGTAACACCATTTCAGTATAAGCAGTTCCATCAGTGGCACCAGCAATGTTGAACAGGTGCAGATATCAACAGGTGACATCTTTTCAGTAGAAGCAGTCCACCAGTGGCACCCAGCAATGGTCAACAGGTGCAGACACCAACAAGTAACACCATTTCAGTATAAGCAGTTCCATTAGTGGCACCAGCAATATTGAGCAGGTGCAGACAGCAACAGGTGACATCTTTTCAGTAGAAACAGTCCATCAGTGGCACCCAGCAATCTTGAGCAGGTGCAGACATCAACAAGTAACACCATTTCAGTATAAGCAGTTCCATCAGTGGCACCAGCAATGTTGAACAGGTGCAGATATCAACAAGTGACATCTTTTCAGTAGCAGTAGTCCATCAGTGGCACCCAGTAATGTTGAATAGGTGCAGACACCAACAAGTAACACCATTTCAGTATAAGCAGTTCCATTAGTGGCACCAGCAATGTTGAACAGGTGCAGACCGCAGTCCATAATATTCACTTTCACTAATCACACTGTTCATCAGCAGAAATTAAACATGACTAAATGTCACACATCATGTTGAAAAGTGCAGCACCATCACTAATCAGACAGTTCAGGCATGAACAATAGTTTGAATACACATACAATGCTTTTACACAAAACATACAAATCATAATAAACACACAAATGATATCAGATAATTGTCATATTAAATATTACAAATACACAAATATCAGTAAACCTATAATTTTTATGGGTGTCAGTGCAAGCCACAACAACAAGTAAAATAATATTTAGGAGATAGGTTGGGATTACTTCTCTGGGATTATAAAAGGAAAACACACAAAACACACTCACTCATCTTTCATCCACATTTAGTGCTACTGTGTAGTTGAATAGTGTTAACTGTGTAAATGCAATTCTGTCAAAATTTTATGTTCATCATGTGTATCAAGTAGTAGTGGCAGCAATGTATAACAGTCAATAATAGTTAGTCAACGTCATAGTCATCATGTCAAGACCAATGTTTGCCAAGCCAGATCAAAATGTACGGTTGCTGAACAACTGTCAGTGAGCCAAGATATGCAAATGCTTCCTCTCTCCAAAAAAAAAAAAGTATATACTCCTTATTGATTTAACAAAGTGTGTGTGTAGACAATCTTCTTTGTACTTGAGTGTTCTAGTCTGCCATCTTCATCCTCCTTGTTCCATATAGACCAACAAAAAAAAATATGCTCCTCACTTACTTCACCTCTTATCCACCAAACTCCAATAATCATCAGCATTACATAATCTCAATACTTCAATAATACCTCATTTACCTTACCTCTTGTCCACGAAACTCCAATAATCATCAACTTCACATAATCTCAATACCTCAATAATACGTCGATACATATAAACCTCAGCACCAATATCATTTCACTTCCATAACAACTCTTTCCTCTAGTCAGTCTCCTCGAACAAGTACAGACAAAATCCTAGTGCAACTTCAATTCAGCATCCCATACAATCCGAAGACACAGTGTCCACACACAACCTCTGTATAATCCATCTGACCCAAATCTTCTACTCATTATAAATTATAAGATACATTTTGGTTCCTTGTCCATCGTTAAATAAAAGAAATGCATACATGACCTCTAACAGACTTTAGTTTGAATAACTTTCAGTAAGTAAGTACGATTACGAAGTGTTAATGATGGTGATATTTCAGTGTGTACACCACTTCAAAAATCATGGCAGAAACAAACATGTGGAGTATTTTTTGTGTCGAGTGTCACTTCCTATTTCAATTGCTCACGAAGAATGCAGTGTAATAACTGTCAATGGTCTAAACCTAGTGTTGGTATGTCATGTCGTTAGCTTCCTTCCTATTAGCATAAATTTATACAGCTTCCATAAAACCTCCAGCTCATGTGACTTCTATGAAGTTTCTCGTACTAATGTCGTTCGTCGAATTATAGCAGTTCATTTTCTTATCTTAAAAATATAAAGCACTGAGCATAAGCAAAACATGCAATAGCGAGTAAATATACCAGTAGAGAACAGAATGTCAACAAATGGATACAGCACAATTCCTACAACGAGGCTCTGCCAAGCGAACAATCTATAATTAATACCACAGTGTAACCTAAACTCTATGTACGTACACAGTATATCAGCATTGCTATATTCTAAATTGAAGAGTAGTTGTGACAACAAACAGAAATGTGTAAATATGCAATCCATACGCACAGCAGCAAACATATATCTTACGTAATAAACAAGTCATTAGCATCATATCAGCATAAGCAAATAAATGTTCATATGTAATCCTAATAAGTAAACATGAAGGCGCAAGCAGATAAATCACAAAGTATAACTTACATACGTAACCATATCAGCACAATTAATCAGGTGACAATTAAAATGTAAATAAATAAGCACAGCAGGCACATAATAAAAAAAATATGACATCAGTGAAAAAGCATAGCAGCCAAGCGATGCATAATATATATAAGTAATAACACTGTTCATTAATCAATAATTGTCAAAATCAGCAAATGTACACAAGCACGTCGCTTCACAAGTAAATTCATAGAACATGAAATTAGCACAAAGTATGAGTCACGTAATCGCAAGCAGCAAATTACGTCTAAAGTACGTACCTAAGTGGAAATATGTTACCTGAAAAATAAACTCAATTAATAATTACCCTTTTTAGTTTATTACTTTTTTTCTTCGAAATTACATTCTTCCTGAAAATTTCTCCATAGTAAGTCGTCCTAACGTCGGACACGCACAGAATTTACATGAAGGTCTTAAATATTTTACACAACCGTATCCTGAAAAATACTGAACGTTAATAACATAATTTATAAAGTCACCATAGCTTTATACAGAATTTAGTCGGAGAAATTAGACTGTGTATTTGTTTACGTCTGTCAGTGCATTCACACTGAGCGCTCGATCAGCTGTAGGCGCGTGACGTAGAAAGTGATTGTTTACGGTCAACGACTGCCTTGTGCGGCGCGCAGACTTCACTGTTGCTTTGAGTACGCGCCGCCGCCAGAACACGGCGTGGTATCCTTGCATTCTCCGCATGTTTACGTATAACTGTTGGTTTCTCAAAAGTATGTCATTCCACAAAAATTTTAACGTTAGATATGTGATGTATTCCCTTAGAGCGCCGAGATTTAAGAGTTTCTACTTCAACAGTGTTATCATGAATAATTTTGCGAATCCTATATGGACCGTTATAAAGCAGAAAAAATTTGCGACATAAGCCTTTTCCTTTATGAGACAAACGATGAGACTTAATTAACACCTTTTGACCAACTGACAAAATTTTTAAACGACCAGGACGTTTAGCTGATTTCTCTCTTCTTGCAGCCGCAGACGCAATATTTCGTAGAGCCAGGTTGACAACTTCAGAATGCCGCAGTTTCCGTGAAGGCGGAAAAGGAACGATTTCAGAAATGCGATTTGACGGTGCTTTGTTTTTTAATATCAATAGAGGCAGTAAAGAAGTTGAGTCATTAGGAAGTTCATTCAGAATCTTTTGAAAAATATGAAGATACTGATCCCAAGTTCTGTGATTCTGATGACAATAAAGACGGCACAATTTATTGATTTCCTTCATCCATCTCTCTGAAGCATTAGATTGAGGGTGAAAAAGTGAAATACAAATCTTACGACGCCGTAGAGTACGAAGCCAAACTTTAGAGCGAAACTGTGATCCATTATCTGATATAACCTTATCAACATGACCAACTTCTTTAAGAAAATGTTTGATGAAAGCGTTAGATACTGAACGAGCTGTTGCTTTACGTAAAACACACATATTTTGATGTCAATTCCACTGCTACTAAAATATACGCAAAACCATTAGTAGAACGAACCACTGGACCGAACAAATCGACTGCAGCCATGTCCTTTAATTTCGCTGGAATGATAGGAAACAACAGTGCTCTGTGAGAAACAGTTGGCGGCTTAGCCTTTTGACATAATTTGCATTTGGCAAGAACAGATCGAATACGTTTTTCCATATTACTGAAGTAGCAATTTTCTCGTAATTTATGAAAGCATTTTCTGGGACCAAAGTGCGCATAACTGAAATGTGTGTACCAAATCAATTTATTGACCCACTCATCAGGAATACAAACTAACCAAACAGAGTTGTCGACCGATTTCCGATTGAAAAGAATGTCATTGCGAACTAAATAATGCTGTCTAATCGCTGCGCTTTGCTTTCTCCTCCACTTCTCGTTAATGTCCTTCCAGATTGGATCCTTATTTTGCTCCTTAGCGATGTCATGGAGCGAAGACGAAATAAAGTTCTCAAACGCAACACCTTGAATGTACATCAAACAATAATGGTTTTCTTTGCAGTCCTCTTCAGCACTTTGTTTCAAACCCATAGGTGCACGTGATAAAGGATCAGCAACAATATTTGAAGATCCCTGTATGTAAACAATACTAAAATCAAATTCCTGTAGGTACAACGCCCATCGTGACAATCTGCCATGAGTTAATTTTGTCGACATAAGAAATTCCAAAGCTCGATGATCGGTGTAAACCTTAGTATGTCTGCCATACAAAAATGTGCGAAATTTTGTGAAAGCCCAAACAACAGCCAAAGCTTCTAGTTCCGTAATCGAATAATTCTTTTCGGATTTAGAGAGAACACGACTTCCAAATGCAATAGTCTACTGTACTACAACGCCGTTTTCTTCTATCTCTTGAAATAAATGTGCACCTAGGCCTTTGTATGATGAGTCCGTCGCCAAACAAAAATCTTTAGATAAATCCGGATGTGAAAGAAGTGGAGCAGCAACTAAAGCATCACGGAGTTGTTCAAATTCTGACTGAGCTTCCTCATCTCAACACCAATTAGATTTCTTTCCAGATAGTTCACATAAACGAGGTGTGGCCAAATCGTCCAATCTAACAAAGCGTCGAAGAAAATTACAGACACCAAGGAAACTACGAACATCACGTTTTGTGGTAGGAACAGCATAATTACGAATAGCGTCTAATTTTTCTGGATCAGGAAGAATACCTTCTGTAGAAATAATGTGACCGAGAAATTTCACCTGAGAACGACCAAATTCAGATTTCTCCAAGTTCACAGTAATGCCAACTCTTGCAAAAATACTTAATAATGAATCCAAAATTTTGTTGTGCTCACTCCAAGAATGTTTAGCAATAAGAATATCATCAACATATGAAGTAATATTGTCACGAAGATAAACAGGTAAAATTTCATTTAAGCTACGAATGAATGCTGCAGAAGATACAGTAAGTCCAAACGGTAATTTCCGAAGCTGGTAACAGTTACCAAAGGCTAAAAAGGCAGTGTATTTTCTACAATCAGGGTGGAGTTCTATTTGCCAAAAACTTGCGCGCATATCAATCGTGGATAAAACTTTAATTCCATGGAAATGTTGAAGAAGTTCATCTAAATTTTGTGGGCGGTCAGTTTCAGGAATGATGATATTATTTATCTGTCTGGAATCCAGAACCAAACGAATTGACCCATCCTTTTTAAGAACAACGTGTAGTGGGCTGGTATAAGGACTGACAGCTGGCTCAGTAATGCCCTGATCTAACATGTATTGAAGTTCATTCTTAACCTTGTCTCTGTAAGCCAAAGGAATAGCGTACGTTTTCCCGCGAGATGGTATGTGTTCTTTTACCTTAAATAAATATTGTAAGCCTTGTATAGTTCCTGTGTGATGGCTAAACACTGTAGCATGTGAAGTCAAAATATGGTGCAGCTCTTCTCTTGCAACGTCATCTGGCACTTCAGATTTCTTAACCTTTTCATTAATTAATTCTTCGCTATTAATTATATCATCCATCGCGTCTCCGTATCTATTGTCGTTGTCATGAATAAACACACCGTCGTCATAATGCTCAACGAAAACATCAGAAGTAAGAAACCTTAAACATTTTGTATCTGATTCAGATCTTGCTAAGCACTCGAAAAATTTCAAACATTTCGGCATTCCGGCAACAGTCAAATTCACACTTCCTTCTTTAAAGTTCAAAATTGCCTTATGTGTGTTAAGAAACTCCATACCTAATATAATCTGTGTACTGAGTAATGGAACAATAATAAAATTAGCAGACAATTCGTATCCTTGACAAATGAAATTTAGGTTGGTCTGTTGTTTAACTTCCACACCTTTTCCAGAAATCGCTCCTCGAATTGTAGTTTTAGAAATAGGTAACACAGGACAGGCAATAGTTCTTTCACATATACGAAAAACTGATTCACTAATGACGTTCAATTGGCTCCCAGAATCTAAAACTGCAGTGAACTTATTCTTACCCACACATACTTCAATAACAGGATGTAAAAATGCGTCTGCATTATTTTCCTTTTCGCCTAGCAAAATGTCTCTCATATCTTCCAGGCGTACGTAGTGTAAAGTTGTAGTGTCATTACTTTCTGAACCGTCTATATTGCTGCCAGAAGCCGAAGCTGCAAGTCATGGTCGATTGTTTGCGTCACGTCTTTGATTATTCCCGTCATTTCGCGGATCAATTTCTACTATTTCCACTTGTCTCTCTGAATTTCTGTCACGCGGAGGATGCCACTTAGGTCCTTCCTGTCTGTTAGATGCAAATTCTTGGTTGTGTCTGTTATTAAAATTTCTGTTTTCCTGTCTGTCTGCATAACTACTTCTTGTATAATTTCGACTGTCACTTCTGAAATTATTGTTAGACCTACTACCCTGGTTATTTCTGTAGTAAGAGTTTCTATTATTGTATGAATAATTTCTGTCTTGATGATACCGATTACTGTTTCCGTATGATTGATCATTCCGGTAAGAATTACCGTTATTATAATTGTCTGTGTAATTTCTGTTAGAACGTCTGTTATTGTCATAAGGCTGGTATCTATTGTCCTGTCTGTTACGTCTGTCATTCTCAAAATTACCCATATAACGCTCGTTCCGATCACTATCCCTTTTCTCTGAAAATCTATCGTAATTATTGTTACTGAAAAAGTTACAAGAAGTCCCGTCGTCGTTGTCATACTCAAGTTCTTGTAACAAAGTCTTAAAAGTCTCAATGTCGTCTTTACATCTTCCAGCTAAAGCAATTTGTCTTATGGATTGTGGCAGCTTAGTTAAACAAATGCGAATTAATTCAGTCGGGCTATAAGGGTTGGAAAGGAACTGATTCTTTCGAATCATGTCTTCAAAATATTCCGCTGGCGTGCGGAACTCAGACTGTTTGAAATTACGCTGCATAATAAGACTGTGTTTGACTCTGTCTTGCGTGTTTTCGGACCAATATGCCGATAGAAATGCATGATAAAAATCATTCAGATTATTACAATCTCTAATGAGTGCGCGCATCCGCGTCGCCGGTTCATTTTCTAAATATCCACACATAAATTCCAGTTTGTGACTTAGTGGCCAATTTGGTGGGAGTGCGTACATAAATTGATCTAACCATGCACATGGATGTATGTCATTCTTAGAATTACGAAAGATCTTAAATTTCCGAACAGTCAAAAAGTGTTTATAGTCAAAGTTTTCGCCTCGTGGCGACAAAGACCTACCGCGTCTGTCCCAGTCCCAGTGTTGATTATTGTCAAATTCGCGCGTCTGGCGCTCTCTTGTTGCATCCCGTAAATGAAACAAATTACCTTCTTCAAACCCCCCTGGTATCTGTGATTCTAAATTTCTTTTCTAAATTTCTTTTGCTGTCTTTTCCTACGATTTCGCCTTCAATTTGTTTGACTTGCATTCGTAATGCCTCAAATTCCCTTTTAACGCGTTCATTAAATTTTCCCTGATTTTCAACATGTTTATTTATGTTCTGGTACTCTTCGGTTTCTGAAAATGGTAATGGAGCTGTATCATCCGAATCTCTGTCCCCATGTAAACTAAGATTTGTCAATTTATCTGAAATCTCCTCAACTCTTTCCGATAAGTCACCTATTTTTTCTTTCTGTTTACCTACGTCTTCCGTAAGTGTCGCGACTCGGGTTTCAGTGTAGACACATTTGGTAGTTAACTGTTCATATTGTTGTGTTAGGTTATTTAATCTGTCATTTGGTACGGATTCCTCGATTCTCTCAAATATTTCTTCCTTATCGTGTGCACGTTGTAAATTTAACTCTGAAAATTTTTGTACTATCACGCGATCTATTTCTTCCTGTTCTCTATCTTGTTCCCTTTGTCTAATCTCTACTGCAATTAATCTATTATTGTGAGAATTCAAAATTGGTTGTACTTCTTCTCTGATTTCTTTCTTTAATTCATCTTTCATATTTTTGAAACATGTCCCTATTCGTGAGTCTAACCGTGTTTCCACTGTTTCCATCTCTGTTTCTAAACGTGTTGCCACTGTTTTTAATTCGGATCCTAACCGTGTTTCCATTGTCCCCATCTGTGTTTTTAATTCAGATCTAAACTGTGTTTCCATTGTTCCCATATCAGTTTTTAATTCAGATCCCAAAGTTCCCATCTCGGTTTTAATTGTTCCTATCTCTGTTTTAATTGTTCCTATTTGTGATCCCAACTGTGATCCCAGTGAGTCTAACCGTGTTGTCACTGTTTTTAATTCAGATCCCAAATTTAATATTGCACACATCAACTGCTCCATAATAGCCGGTTCGAAATTCTTTTCCCCCTTAACATTTCCCGCGAAACCAACTTATTTCGTCATGGCTGTAAAGCTATCTGTGTTCGATACTATTTCAGAATCTTCTATCGTTAATCTCGTATTCTGTGAATTTTCTGATTGAGAAAAATTTTGAATTGGTTCCGGACTATTTTCCCGACTTATTAAATTGTTTTCCACTTCATTATTCATGATACTGTTTTCCTCTGTTGGCGAGTTCGCCATGTTAACAATTTCGTCATTCTCACTATCCATCATTTTTGCCTTTTTCATCGATCGTGTAATCATTTACAAAACATACAAAACTCGTCACTATATGAAAATTACACACAATGACACTTTATCTCCAACAATACCATTCACACGAAATGTTTCCCTCAAACACGATTAATCGAACAATTGAAATAATTGCACTAATTGTCAAACCCGTAGACAAGACAACAGAAATGAAATTTTGCAAAAAAAAAAAATACCATTAGAAGAATGACAATTACCAAATCTACACATGCAATATAGACTACAATTACTAAATTACAAATTACTACAACAATCCTACTGTCTACTATTTCTACAATCAGAAGAATTCCAAGGGACGATCCGAAGCAGCGGTCGCCACGTGCATGGGGGCTTAATTAAAATAAAATGAAAATAATTTTAATTTTTGATTTAATAGCTGTCTGTTCGATTACGAAGTATCGTAAACGGTTGGCCCTGACTAGTATTATTACGATATCTGACTGCATAGAACAACAACAAAGAATGAAATGGAAATTTTCGTTAACACAATTAATTAATTAAGTCCCCAGCAACTATAAAACCTACGAAACCAAAGCACAAGTGTAACTGTTCTGTGTGTGGAAGTATGACTCAACGTACGCATCTGGCACGGTTCTTCTTCAACAACACAAGAAATTTTAAATATCATTTATACTGAATTAATTAAAGAAAATAGAAATACCATAATTACTCAAGGAAACCAGAATTACACCCTAATACAAGAACACAAGCCAGATGCTTTGTTGACTGAACCTGTAATGACGCATTATTCAGGACATTGAAATAATGAGAAAGAAAAGAAAAGTAGTTTACCTTAATTTATATTGATGAAAAGCACTCTAGACATTACAATCTCTCCACACCGACTCGCTACTATCACATCTCAACAAGAACTTTTCAGTACCACATCTCAGCAAGCACTGCCTACTAGCTCATCTCAACAAACACTCCTCACTACGACATCTCAGCACTGACTACCACGAGTTCTCCCAAAGCACTGCCCACCACGAGTTCTCAATAATCACTGCCAGTGGAGGCGGCGGAACAATGCTCTCTAGCGCGATCTCTGGCGCTGTGGCTCAGTGTAGCCACCTTTCAACGTATTCAAAAGTATTTCATGACTTTAAGTTAGAAACGCGCCCAGGGAAAATGTAGTGTGAAGTTCTGCACAAGTACAAACCCCCCCCCCGCAAAACCCTGCGCACCTCGTTTTCCTGCGGTGGTTTCTCTTCTCTCCATGCACTTCCTGCTTCGATGAGGGTGCGGAGCCGCTCACACAAAAAATGCAGATTTGGTCTAGTAGAACTCAGTATATTTTGTTCAACACACACACGGGGTTGGGCTGCGCTATTCACAGTTAATATTATTCCACAGCTGATGCATCCCAATCGCGCAATCCATTGTGACTTTACTAAGTTGTTGCTGAAGTAATATTATCCAATTCAAACACTTGCAATAGAGAACACACATGAAATTCACTCTTCAAAATGTACTTTATGAGTCAATGAAAACCATAGTTCTTCCTGTCAATACTAAACTATTCCTTCATTTATTACACGAGCATGCGAGTGACCGAATCGCGACGCGGATGTTTCAAAAGATCGGTGTGTGATATCCGAAACAATATAGTACCTACACTCGTGATATTCACAGAGTCCAACCGTACATGTTTCACTCACTTGGAACTTGTAATTAGAATCAATCCAGTCCACGTGACGTTCCCGTAACCGTCCCGATGCCGTTGGTTATTGACCTCCCGGCACGACGCAAGACATCGAAAACCGTCATCTTTTAGATAAACATTAATATTAAGCTGTGAACACTGATATGAAATTTATACAACCTGCGTGCCAAAAATTTTTAATTACATCACAATAACTTGAGAAATGCGTGGTGCAGCCACGACATCAACACTACACGATACCCGGGTCACACAGGAACTTAGCTATGTCACTATTCCCTCGCTCCACACGTGTGAGAGGGTCGAATATCGATAGGTCAGCGATACAATTGTTTTCGAGGTCTGGAAGAAAATTACGAGAAACAAGTAGAAAAGTCCAACCGGCAGCCAGGATGAGGACGGATGTAAGCGTGTGTAATGCTCCGTCCTTCGGGTACTACCACAGTTAAATGATGACTACATAGCCATACCATGACATGTAGACCAAGCATCAAGAAATCTAATATCACGGTGTACCCAAAAGAAATCAGATACATGCACAAACCCATCTACAGTGCAAGCTGTTACGAAGGACATAATTGCATTAAAAATAGAAACAGCCGAGTACAATATTATTTAGGTTCCTGGAAAAGAAAATACAGAAGTATAAACGCAACGCGAGACGTAATCGCTTTGTACAGTGTTGACGCTAGAGTAAAAGAAAAGTTATGCATCTACACATCAGCGCTTGGCCAGCTACAGAAGAAAACTTTTACTACTCACAGCGCTGTACCACTGGGCCGTTCGCTACAGAGAAATGTGATGAGGGGTTGATGCACCGCAGTGCAGCCACCTTGCAGATGTAAACTATGCTGCCGCTGTCACAGCATGCAGCATTCAACGCTCAGTCAGCAGGTTGCCATCTTCGCCTCGTGCTAAGCTGTCCATGGCGTACATGAAACCAGCGTGTCAGTGTCCTATCAGTTCTCACCCACTCTTAACCTACTCGTCATACATGTGGTTTATGCCTGCGGATGGTAGCTCTAGCACCATACTCAACTAATACGAAACAAGAAAGCATGAACTTAGGTAATAGCAGAAACTTTAAGTGTGCCTGTGCACGTTGCATAAATTGTGAACATCAGAATTAAACCTTTTTATGTCAAAACAGAATATCAGTTAATATACATTTGAGAAAAATTTCCAATTACCAACATATTATGAACCTTGATAATAAAATTAAAACACCAAACATCCGTCTCTTTCACAGAAAAAATACACACATCGAGCAAACATCATTAAATAATCAATATACATACAGAATACCAGATTACTCAGTATGCTAAGCTATTCCGTATCACCCACAATAACACTCCAGCTGAGCGTCCTCACACATCTCTAAAAACACAAAGGAAATCTCACTAAACTGTTCACATAATAATGAATAAACTTGTACTTACTAATGAGAGCCTGTCAATGTCCATAAGTAGCCAACTACAGACTTACACACATGCCAGAACAATCCTCAACATTTTCTGGATCTCCTGACCCACTGCTTCACGTTTTAGGTGCGGCATCGATGGCCATACGAAAAATGGTTAGCTGTCTTTGGCACCCATCGCTCATTCGAGAAAACCTGCTGATGCCTTTTCAGGATCTCTAATAGACCTTTTATCTCCACGTGGTACTACTGTTCTACGTACTGGAGTTTTTGGTCAACATCGAGTTAAAGATCTGCTGTGTCAACCTTGCCTTACCATCTCCACTGCTACCTACATAATGCTGCCGAATCTGCCTTCGTAGTACTCTGTGGTGAGAATTGCAGATCAGTTGAACAACATAACTCAGTCTTTTCTAGCTCTTCACTAACACTGATTCTTCCTTTAAAGTCGATAACCGCTTTCTTTCCTTCCTTTCGCGCTTCTACACAACCTCTCTTAAAATTCTAGCGAGCTTTCTGCTCCATTATCCAGTCAACACAAAAAATTATGACCAAAGCTGGCGTGGGTAGCACAACTGCCGATAAATCATAATCTTCACGATTAAGCCTCGAGGTGACTAATATTTGCTACTAATTATTTTGCTTTTTTCATACTCCACGCACTGGAAAATTTGATATCTCTCTTCCCTGCTCTACCCAATATGTACATAGTTTCTGGCATAGAGCATTGACTTGGCTTGCTGAGTCGATCAAAGCAACTATCTAGGAGCCAAAAATATCTGCTTCTACTACAGATTGTATAATTTCATAGGCTTCATTATAATTCTCCCACATCAAATCATATCATAACAGTCATGCCTCCGATCTTGCATACTGACATGACTGCTGGCACTAAGTTACGTGTACCTGCACTTCCATTACGCCGCAACACGTCATGATCTTTGCCTACATTTTGTCACCTATGATCCGACTCGACTTCCTGAATTGTTATGTGCTCCATGTTGTAGTAGCCGTAACCGCCACATTGTTTTCGTTAGGTTCTGCTAACTCAAAAACTGTGTTCAAACCCTCTGTCATCTTCTTGATTCCAGCGTTAGTCATCACACCCTCTATCATTGTGCGACTGTGTACAGGTATTCCCCTGGTCATTACACGATACTCATTTATCCTGTTCACCTTCTCCAGTTCCTCGTTGTCTATATAACACATTTAGTTTTCCCACAGCTGATTTCATCTATTCTACATCATCCTTGGGAATCGCCAGTAAGTTTTCCTCAACTGCCATCGGTAGCTCATATAAGATTACTGACACTGTTGCCGCTGTCCTCCCTAAACACAAGAACGAGGACTGGGTTTTAACGATCTCAACCCCACTTTCCTGGTATTACCGTGGCGGTTCCTCTTCTCTACTTTAATAGTATTATTAATTGTTATTGTTATTATCTAACAGGGTGCGGAGCCACTCACACAAACAATGCCTACTTTGATAGAAATTAGCATCTTCCGTTAAATACACACACGGGATTGGGCTGCACTGTTTTCCATTAACATTATTCCACAATTGACGTAGTTGGTATTTGCATTTTAACCGTGTAATCCATTGTGACATACTAAACATATTGTTGAAGTAAGAGTATCCAATTCAGCTATTTGCAACACGGAACACACATAAAATTCACTGTTCAAAATGTACTTTATGAGCCAACGAAAACCACAGTGCTTCCTGTCAGTACCAATCTATTCCTTCGTTTATTTCACGAGCGTGTGCGTGACCGAATTCTGACGCTGATGTTTCAAGACGCGGTGTGCGATATCCGAAACAATAAAGTACCTACGCTCGTGATAATCAGATAGTCAGACCATACACGTTTCTTTCACCTGGAACTATTAATCAGAATAAGATCGGCCACCTTACGTTCCCGTAACCTACCCGATACGATTGATTATTGACTTCCCGTCGCGACACACGAGATCGAAAACGGTGACCTTGATGTTAAGCTGTGAACACTGACATGAAATGGGTATAACCTGCGTGCCAGACACTTTTAATTACATCGCAATAACTTGAGAAATGCGTGGTGCAGCTACGGCATCAACACTACACGACACCCGTGTCCCACAGTAACTTAAAGCACTCCGTCTTCAGGCCACAAGTGGTCCAACGGGACCATCCGACCGCCGTGTCATCCTCAGATGAGGATGCGGATAGGAGGGGCGTGTGGTTAGCACACCGCTCTCCCGGTCGTTATGATGGTCGAGTACTATTCGGTCCTCAATTGGCATCACGAAGCTGAGTGCACTCCGAAAAATGGCAATAGCGCCTGGCGGTCCGGATGGTCACCCATCCAAGTGCCGGCTAAGTCCGACAGCGCTTAACTTCGGTGATCTGACGGGAACCGGTGTATCCACTGCAGCAAGACCGTTGCCAGAGTAACTTAGCTAAGATACAATTCTTGCAATCTACACTGGCCATAGGTCAGCGATACAGCAGTACGCTTACAAGTTGGTATCTTATGTATTAATAGGAGCTGACAAATATGCGTAGTGCGTAAACATAATCAGTTTATTGGTTTTAAAAATCGTGGCCTACTTATTACGTACCTACACATACGGGGGTCGAACAAATAAAGTTTCCTTTTTTGAAGTCGGTTAAAAACAATGATAACTGAGAATGTGAAAACAAATTGCATTATCAATTAAGCCTGTTTTCGGTTGGGCAGACTATAATTCAAACACGATTTTAGGCTTATTTCTTTATTTTTGCTGCCGAAATTCCAAAAAAGGGGAAGTAACTTGTAAAGTGAGCAATTCAAGTGACAGTAAATCTAGTGACGTGGATCCAGCACCAGTTACGAAGTCTTACTGTGATCATCCAAGAGACAAGAACAAAAAAAACTTGCATAGCTCACTGATGAACCCACTAGAATGATCGGAACCGAAATCCATAAATTCTTGTAATATTAGTGACAAGGTAGCTTCCGAATCTCAGGCATCTGAGTCTACAGCCGTTCTGGAAGAAGGACATCACTGTCATGAAACTGATACCGGGAGGCAGTGGCCCTTGCAGGGCCGCCCCCATTGCCACCCGCGCCGCCCCCGCCAGTCAGCCGACACACAATTCTTTTGTTTCTTTCGTCAGTCGATTCGACTGAATCGAGTTATCGAGTAGCTCTAATTTTCCTGTGTAGCACGTTCGCCCGCTTCAACATATTTTATACGTTTCTATCTGGCACATAGATAACTAACACATACCTACGACAAAAAAATGGTTCGAATAACTCTGAGCATTATGGGACTTAACAACTGAGGTCATCAGTCCCCTCGAACTTAGAACTACTTAAACCTAACTAACCTAAGGACATCACACACATCCATGCCCGAGGCAGCATCCGAACCTGCGACCGTAGCGGTCGCGCGGTTCCAGACTGAAGCGCCTAGAACCGCTCGGCCGCACTGGCCGGCACTTACGAGAAAAGTCGCGGCCATTCTAGTGATCTCGATACGTTATTCTGTCTGGCATCTGTTCGAGAAAAGTCACGAATATTCTACTGTTTTCATGTAAAGTGAACCTTCGATACGTGCGTTATAAATACGGACTATTCGCCGAATAGGTAGCTAGTTTACATTCAGAAGCAGAACTATTAAGGTAGCTCAAGATATCTTTAGCGCCCCTTCCTTGAGGTTTCACTGTATACGTCACTGTCGGGAGCTGGGTTGGAAGACCTTTTGTAACGACTACCGAAAACCGAATGGAAATGTTAAAGCGAAGGCACGCACCTTCAGAAAATTACGATTTTGGTGGTGATGCTAAGCATTTGAAACGCAAATTTTATCACAGTTGGTTTGAAATGTACAAGTCTTGACTTTCTTACTCAAAGAGACTGAAAGATGTGTTTTGTTTGTTTCGGGTTTTGTTTCTGCCCAAACTTGAACGTGGTGTATAGGGATCTGTAATTGTCCGACCATTCACCAAGTATAAAGATATACACAATTATCCTAAAGCAAATGCAGATAGTCAAAGGCTCAGAGATCGTGTGCCCCTGCCAAAGTTTGGCAAGGCAAAAAGAAATGTACAAGTTGATACGCAAACAGGCCACGCAGAAACTGTAGATGATGATAGAAATGCATTACAGTCTGTAGTGAGTACAATTACTTTTTGCAGAACTCATGATTTTCCGTTGAGAGGTTAAGAAATTTAAACGAAGAATTGAAATAGGGCACATACTGAGCAAACACTTAAGAAAAGGAGATACATGCTCAGTATTCGTGTGCAAAAACACAAGACAAGGTTTTAAACTTTTGGAGTGCTCTAATGAGAGAAAAGTTGGTCAATAACGTCAAAGCCGCAAGTGCCTACAGAATTTTGGTTGATGAATCAGCTGATATATCAGGAAAGGAGCAATTATGAATAGGTCTTAGGTATTAAGATGGAAGGGAAAAGAAGTTAAGAAAAAATTAATGGGCTTCTTCGAATTAGAACAAATCGCTGCCCAAACGATCGCTGCTGAAATTAATGGATTCATCACTGCATTAAATATTGATGTTAATAAGTCCGTGGGGCTGGGCTACGACGAATATGTTACGATGGCGGGGTCCAAAAAGTGTTGAGAGAAACATATAAAAAAGGTTTATATTTTCACCGTACCTGCCACAAAGTAAACCTTATTGTAAACCACTTAAATAATATTCTTCAGATCCGAAACTACTTTGGAACTGTATAAGATACGCTAAATTTTTTCAGGAAAACAGTTTTGCGTCAAAAATATACACCGAAAATACCATTAATGTGTGAAACAACGTGGTTTCATAAATACAAATATTTTTTGGCGTTTAAATAGCATATTGTGGAAATTGTGGAAGGTTTGGAAAAGCTTTCTCAGGAAGGGAATTCTGGGACAAGAGAAGTAGCTTTCCCGTTGTTATCCGCAGTTGGACAAACAACATTCATATTGACCGTATGTATTATAGACAAGTATAATTTCCTGCTGCAACCGGTCACAAACAAATTTCAGTCTAAAGCCCCGTGCGTGATTACGTGTGCAGAGTACATCCAAACTACAGCCGCAGAACAGAGGCGTTCTGCCGAAGAAGGGAGTGATGAATTATTAAATTCAGCTAAAGAAATTGCTAAGGCTTTCAACCAAGAGCTGCATCTTCCAAGGACAGAAAGCTACCAACTGGTTCATTAAGAGAGTATTTTCGTCAGTCGCTATGCGTGCCCTTTTCGATTCGTTATCATTTTCATTAGAAACGAGGTTCGGCGAAGACCAATCACCAGCGTTTGTTTGTTCATTGTTACACCCTGTTCACATAATAAAAATTACAGCTCTAAAATTAAAAACAAAATATGTGGATGAAGCACCCAAATTTTATCAATTAGAAGGGATCACATAAGAAGCTCAACTATGTCACACTTTTTGGATAAGCAAGCAAGAGGAACTGGAAACTCTGGAGATAGAAGAATCAGTCCAACAAGCAATATCTTTTTATCCAAAGGTGAAAATAGCCCTAGAAATTTTAGTGGAAATGCCTTATTCTACGATTAAAATTATTGAAAGATCATTCAGTCAGATGCGTAAAAACATGGCTAAGATCAAAGTTGATCAAAGGATTTGTATGCCCAGTGTACATGAAAGAAACCTGTGAATAGTATTAGTAATTCTTTCATGGGAGTCATAGATCGTTTTGCTGAAGATCCTCAAAAATTAATCACCCAATTTTAACAAATAAATGAATTTTTATATTTACGTTTATTTATTTGATTACCTATAAAGCAGGATCTCCTACAGATGGTTCCACTACCCACGACATGCATCTAATGTTTCGTGTAGGTGTCTCTGTGCATTGCGCAGGGAAAAACAAGCCCCCAGCCCTGGGACAAAAACAAGGTACGCCCATGTCCGACTGAGCTCGAGTATCTCTGATTTAGCCCAGTTTACCTTTTAGCGAGATTATACGTAAAAGGAAACAATATACTGGCTGACTCTGCTAGGAAAATATACTCGAAAATTTTACACTGAACCACAACGTGATGCGCGACGCCTTTCATCTAGCATCTAGTACTGGAGTGGGAAGAGCATTTCCATGACACACTTGATAAATGAACCTTTAATGACACGTGCTGAACGTCTTTGGATCTTTTCTGTTTTCTTTGTCAATGGCATCTTGTATGGGTCCCAGATTGACAAGGGATATTCAAGTATTCATCGGTCGAGTGTTGTGTAAGCTTATTTATTTATTTAGAAAGTCAAGCAGAAAGTGATAACTAGTACACAAATTAAAAGAATGTTGACTTTTAGATTATTAATTATCTTTCATTTATTTTAAAATTTCAAAGAAAAGACATACACGACTTAATTTACATTCATTTTTCCATGCTGAACAAGCTGTAGTAAATGTTCTTACTATCTCTACAAGTCATCCAGAGAGTATAAGAAAATCTGTAACCACCCGCAGCTGCCAGTCCATGAGGATATACACATCTGCTATCGCAGTCAAAAGACTCTGCTCCAGACAACCCCACGCAGAACACCTAATTACCTGCTGGGACAGAACTGTAATCTCCGCGAAACTTAGGATTGCACCACAGCTCCAAAGCTTTGCCAAATTCAATAACAAACCGTGGGAACTTGATGTAGGTCATGGAGTACACTCAACAGGATTCCGACCAACCAAGGGAGATGCGGTGACCTACTATGCAGATAATTGAAGATTACCACTGCAGAATACACCACTGTCTTTCCAAGACAGGCAGTCAAACTTCATGCCCTCGAAACTCGTCGTATTTCCTCGATACTACAGCAGATGCGATGAATTATATCAATAAAATGTCTGTAAATTTTGTAACCTTTTATTTCTATTTCTTAAGTGATGTGTAATTGACATACGATTAACAATAATAATAATTCTTAAAAACGAAACTACAATTTTTTTAAAAAAAAGTTTGTGGTCCGTCCTTCACTGCGTGGAACCTCTGAGTACCCAGACAAACAACGAATGGCAGCGTTTTTTTAAGCGTGTAACCCCAGGAAAGTGTACGCAGTCTTCAGTAATACATGCTTCTGCTCCAGAATCGACGACAGAAAACGTCCGAAAACCTACCGTTGCCGTTCTACGACGGTTTCAGTTCAGATGTTTAAATCATCAACTTCTACTTGAGGAATTGAATTAGGCTTGACGCAGTAGAATTATTACGTAACAATTCGAAAGGAAACATAATGAAGCATCCATTTATTGCTTATGTATATTTGTTTGTGTTAGTACTTAGACATTATGTTTTACATTATTCCAAAACAAACCAGAACCCAGTATAGTGTTCGTACAGAACAGTACTGATTCATTAAAACAGCGGTTTGTTGTGGCGACCACCAACGTTGTTACAGACATTGTAATTACGAAGCATGTTGCGGAACACACTGTCCATTCCACCTGGTTGCACTTTAACTTCTAGAGCAGCGACCAGTATTCATGCCAGCAGACCTTTCCATGTTTCTACAGGAATCTCGTAAATTAAACTTTGTGTACGACCCCACGTCATCCTGTCTTACGTTGCCTATCAGGACAAGCAACTCGTGAGACTTTTCTCTTTCTCTAATAAGGCGCGGTAGCGTTAAACATCAACACTGAAACTGACCATGGGCTCCTGTTCAAAGTATTATTTACTCACTCCCCTCTACAAGATTGTAATGGGAATTTCCAAACACTATATATAATATTCATTCCACGGACTCATTAACATGCTTCATTTTTTGCGAAAGTTAATAAAATGTACGTGTTTCTAGTCACTTTCGGAAACCGATTTATATACTTTACTAAATTATGTATTCGTTTGAAACAAAAGACTTTTATGAAAAGTTCAGATACAAAAGAAATGTCTGATCAATTGACAAAACTATTAGATTGCCCAGCGTAAGGCAGCCGCTGATTTCTAGCTGTAAAGCATTTGTGGGGCGGTCTGCCACGACAATCGCTTCGATTTATGGAGGATACTGGATTTCTTCGCTACCTCAAGGGCTTCTTTCTCAGGGGATGCGACAACAAGGGGAACTATCAAAAAATTCTATTTTTCGAATTCCGAATTAAAAAGCATCGATGGCTGCACGTGCAAGGGCCACTTAATATAATCCCGTCCAACAGCCTTCAACTTCCACAGCAGCCATGCGGCACTGATGATGGAAGCTGAGGTATTAAGATGTTGACGTTCCTCTCGTCTGGCGGCAGTTGAGCAGGTGAGATCGGACTTGCGTGTATGAGGGGGAGGGGGGGGGGTTAGGTAGGTTTGGGGGTGGAGGGGGGAGAGGACGATATTTGCCAGCCAGGCTGTGCGTGGCGTCATCCCGCCAGCGCGCTGATCCGGGAGAGTCAACAGGCCGGTAGGCCTACTGGACCCGCGGGGAAAACTTTCGCCCGGTAGGTAAACACCAGCGGCCGCACCACAATTATTGATTGGCGTGCGGGCTGCGCGACGCGGTGTCCAGTGCCGGATCGACCCCTCAGCTGCAGTCGCGGTACACACAGACACCTGACCCCGTTGACCTGTCGTGGCGCCTCTGTGCCCTGCGATGGAGGTCAGAACCGCGACCCACAGCAGTGAAATCACCAAGTTTTCCTATGTGAGGTTGAGAAAAACATTTCGGACACAGTTCCACTGAGAATCTACACGAAAAGCACTCAGGGGCGCAATAAAACAACCCCTTCCCTTAGGATGTTGATTCCCAAACATTACGTGGTCGGAAACGAAAGTTCACAGTGAGAAGAGTAACAGTACTTCTTTCGTGACAACGTTGGACATTGTTCACACTTCCTGGTCGAATCGACTCTATTCTAAGAACATTGTAGGGCTGCAACCCCATTGAACGCAACTTGGTCACTTTGGTACATAGTGCGACTGCAGTGTTTTGTTCTAGTATATATGGTGGAACAGCTAGGAATGATTCAAAAGCATGCGACGTTATGTGAAGCAGCAAAGGACGTTTAAGCGTTTTCAACCTCCCTGTTTCACACTGTCCTGTGGCGTGTTCATGGGGGCATGCAACATTCACAAGTGTGTGAATAAAACGGCAAAAGGTCCCTCCCCCCTTCAGTTGGGTAACACCCTCAGTGCCAACCACACGCCCTTAGTGAGCAAGTTAAAAATGTACCTGTCAGACACTTCGACAACCAGACAGCTGAACAGTGCCTTACCGCTGCTCTAGCGGATGGGGGCAGGCAACCCCTCGAAACCCCTTAAGAGTTATTGCCGGTCCTCCTCGGGCACTAGAGTAGTCGCAAGGCACTGCTCAGAATCCCTCCGTGATCACGCCGAAGGAAGGCGCGAAACAGGAGGGTTGAAAAAGGCACAAACACCTTTGTTGATCCAGATCATGTCATATATCGTGAATGCTTTTGAATGGTCCCTAGTGGTTCTATCCGTATACCGGAGCAAAAAATTGCGGTTACACTAATACCAAAGGGATAAGATCACTTTCAATGGGGTCGCAGCTCTACGATGTTCTTAGAGTAGCGTTGGTTCGTCCAAAGGGTGTCAGCAGCGTCTAACGTTTCAAGAATGTCGTACTGTTTCTCATCGCACTGTGAAATGACGTTTTCGATCGCGAAATATGTGGGAATCAATGTCTCAAGGGAAGGGGTGTTTTTATTGATCCCTTTTATGTCATCTTCTGACATGTTTTCGTGTGGTTTCTGCCTGACGATGTGGCTGAAATCTTGTCTCGGTTCTGACCTCCATGGAAGAGGCATCAAAAGAAAAGGTGAAATGTGGGTAAGAGGAAGTTGAAGACCTTCCAATCGTGCCAGACGTCCGTGAAGGCGTTGGGCAGAACTGTGGAGAAATTTGATACCATTGTGGCGTCATTAACCCATCTCACACCTCATATGAACTTCTGAGCCGTTGCCTCTTCTTTTCTCTCATGATTCGTCACTTTGCTGTTTGAATCTCATCCAGCCAGGGAATGACGTCGTAGGACGCTACTCTTTTGTACTACTACAGAGGAAGTTTTTAGGCATCTTTCAGTCAGATTTCAAACTTATGCTTCGCAGTGGGGAACAATTACAGGATTTCGCAAAAGTGATACCATTTTTAGTGGTGTATATAGACGTCTGGCCATTAAAATCGCAACACCGTGAAGACTAGCAACTAACGAAATTTTCACTCATTGTCCATATACAAAGTAGTACGGAGTGTAAGGAAGTGCTGCGATACTGTTCAGGGGACATAGTCCGGTTTTCTGGTGGGTCACAAACAGACGAAAGTGCTGGAGCCTGGGTAAAGGACTAGAGAACACAGTCTCTCCAGGGAATCTGGCTACGGTTTTCCAGGCGGAGAAACGTACTAGTCACAAGCAGAACATGCGCGGAGGAGAACCTACGTAGCTGTTGCAAGGATCATGACCATGAAATTCATTCAGACAGAGAAGCAATTCTGAAATTTCTATCAATCCCTGCAACCAGATCAAAGATCGTTGTAGAATGCCATGAAACCGTTGTTAGGCTAGAGGAGTATACGAAGGGAGTTCAGTAAGAAGTGTAACTTTTCTTTCCTCGCCCAATTTCGGTTGAAAAAGTGCGGAATTTGTTGTGGGCCATCGTGGAATATTCCCGCTTCAGCTCCTGTATTCTCATGTTGTTCTGATAGGTGCCAGCGCTGTACATACCCTTCAGAACCGCGTCTGTAACGGAGGCGCGATCCAAGCACAGTGTTTCTTTTGGCGGAAAACCAGAGCATCGCAGATATTCGTAGGCGCTTTCAGAATGTCTACGGAGACCTGACAGTGAACAATAGGACGAAAGGTCGTGCAGACCTGTCCGATCTCCCGCGTGCCTGCCGGCCACTCACTGCTGTAACTCCTGTAGTACTGGAACGTACGGAAACTCTCTTCATCAGCACAGAAATGCAAACGAACTTCTTCTCCATGACAACGCAAGGCCTCGCATGTCTGCGCATCCGAGAGGTGCTTACAAAACTTCATTAGACTCTTCTTCATTATCCACCCAACAGAACGGATCTCGTACTTTCCGACATCTATCTACCTCGCCCAGTGAAGGGTGCACTCGGTGGGAAGCAGTAGAGGAGGTTACTGATGCAACAAGACATTGGTTCCAACTTCGACGAGTAGAGTGGTACCATGTGGGCGTACAGGCCCTCCAAGTAAGGTGGCCTAAGGCCGTCACGTTGAACGGAGATTATGTTGGAAAATAGGGTTTTATAGTTAAAATATTGGGGAATAATATGATACATTGCAATCCTGAATAAAACAAACCTTTCACAAAAAAAATTGTTTCATTGTCTATTGAATGCCACTCTTAGTAAGACGATACTCATCCCTGTTTTCTGTGGATGCGCTGAATTACTAATTATTTGCATATCCTAGCAGGCACTGCATCACTTGCAAATTTATTGTTCCTTGCTTGTCACTACCTTGGCGTTGGAACTTTAATGGCCAGCAGTTTATGCAATTGTATGACCAAAAGTGGTGGACTGAAAGTAAGAACCTGATCAATGCGCAACCTGCACGCTTATCTAGACAGTCTGGGCTCACATTGGTAGTGACCGCATGGCACAGCGGAAGTGACTGAAGATTTATCCTTATTAAACTCGTTATCGTCTTGAGCTGTAACCCAAAACAATGGAAAACTTGCAGCTTTCTGTCAGTGGTTCACGTCGTCTGTGGAAGAACACGACGACTGACTTTGGTCTGATGGGACACGGTTCATTCATAGTGAGTGTCTTTGGCCTACGGACAATACACAAGAGTCGGACGAGCCCTTTTTGCATGCATAACAAGTTGGTGTCTAGAGCACAATGCCACATAGCCGACTCTGCATCACGTTCTCGTACGGTACAATGAATAGTTTGCGCTTCGTTGAGATGGTGAAATAGTTTATAAATGCTAGACTTGAGGACCGGCTACAGCACAGTGTCCCAACAGGAGAATATCAAAGCTCAAGCAGCCAGCAACACCGTGACCTTCTTGGGTCGGTTTCTACATGGGCAAGTGATTTTGAAATGGTTTGGATCCTGCTGTCTCCTAATTTATGCTGACTGTTTGGCTTTCTCTTGCGGGTACACCTTAAATATGCTGCTTACAAATCTCACCGCACAACCGGTCAGATAGTCCGCCCGCTCCTTTTTTACTATTTTTCACAAGGCACCAGTGCGGAGCTGTAGAGAACTCCTTCCGGATGTCATCTGAAATCAGTCACCAAAATTAGGATTCACGCTTCACGCCCTGTTACAAATACAGGTTGTTTCTAAATCTAGAACTTCTGAACTATGTATTTTGATGATAATTATTCGCTCAACCGTAGCCCTAACAGAAAATGGAAGAGCAATTATCTTAAGACTGTACGTATCTCTGTCGAAGTTTAGGATTATGTTTACATGCTGCATTGGGTTAATATTGCTTAGATCGATTACGCGCTCAGGGTGGCACTATTCGCAGCATGTGTCAACATTAATATTGAATCAGGAACGCAATTGCTTTCAAATTTTAAACGTAGGTAAGCAATCCGTATATCGGCAATCCAGTGTTGAGATGACATACAAACGCGGAAACGTAATTAACGTTTCTGTCTTATTACATGAGATCAATTCTGAAGACTTTTCGTTAATGAAAAATTAATGTTTGACGACCAGTGGATATTAACTTAGGAAGAAACTGATATTAATAGATTCGTGTTATTTACAGCACTGCTACTTTGTCAATTAATGTCATCAGAATACTGAATTACAAGTCTGTGTAATTCCATTCCCGTTTGTCTTGAGACGAACACGTTGGTTTTATCAACAGGAATCCTATCAAGGGATAGCAGAATACGTTTCTACGTCTCTAGCCAGTAAAATTACAACACCAGGAGGGATATCGAAAGAAATTTGATTAATTATACGTACACAGTATAATAGGAACACTACTTGAACTTCCACCTCTGTCAGCAACAATGGTTCTACCTTGACTTTGCATCGAGTCATCCTGAGCTCGGATGACAGACAAAGGTACGTCGTTACAAACTGCATCAGCTCAGCGGCACAGCTGATCAGTCGCAGCGGCTGGCGAGTGCCATTCTTTCGGGAAGCTGTGATCAGTTGTTCTTAGTGCTGAGAGATCAGGAGAACGAGCTGCGCAGTCCAACAGTCTAACAAAATCTGTGTTTAGGTAGATCTGGACAGCATGGTAAACATGCAGTTAACTTGTAAGAAACGGTTGCCACTTAAATTACTTGCTATACGGACCACGGATCATTCTGTCGTGTCCCTGTTGGTTGCTTGGTTGATTTGGGGGAGGGAACCAAACAGCGAAACCATCGGTCCCATAGGATTAGGGAAGAATCGGGAAGCAGGTCAGCCGTACACTTTCAAAACGAACCATCCTGTCATTTGCCTGAAGTGATTTAGGTAAAAACTGAAAACCTAAATCAGGCTGCCCGGACGCGTGTTTGAACTAACGTCCTCCCGAATGCGAGTCTAGTGTGTCCCCGTCGGTACTGCAAACCATCACCCCCTGTGCTGGGTCCGTGTGACAATGAATACGATAGGCTGCTCTGAGCCTCTACACACGGGTTCCTCGTCGCAGTCCTGCACACAGAAGCATCGTCTTAAAAGACAACCTGGTGCCACTCCTGTGTCATTGATGACAGTCTGTGGCGCTCCAGAATTCGTTGCGCTGTACGTATCGATACTTGTTTTCCTGGTGGCCGAGATAACAATATGACTGTCCTCTCGGGCGCTAATCGGGGGTGGCCGTAGAGGTACTGCATAGCTCTGAATACGATTCTCGTAAGCCCTGTGGTTGCATATTTGCCTGACAGCCGTGGGATACCGACCAACGCGAGCAGCATTACAACGGAAAGATCCTGCCGCTGTCGAATTTCGACATGTGCTGTTAGACGATTGTCTTTTCCTATGGTCACGAAAAATGACTTTTTCTCACAAATAAGCAACATTCAAACGCTGTTCGTGAATGAGGAACCCGTTGCGTAATCTTTTCTTATAAACTTAATGTAGATAGCATTACTGGCTCTGAGCACTATGGGACTTAACATCCGAGGTCATGATGGTTCAAATGGCTCTGAGCACTATGGGACTCAACTACTGTGGTCATTAGTCCCCTAGAACTTAGAACTACTGAAACCTAACTAACCTAAGGACATCACACACATCCCCGAGGTCATGAGTCCCCTAGAACTTAGAACTACTTAAACCTAACTAACTTAAGGACATCACACACATCCATGCCCGAGGCAGGACTCAAACCTGCGACCGTAGCAGTCGCGCGGTTCCGGACTGAAGCGCCTAGAACCGCTCGGCCACCGCGACCGGCGCATAGCATTACTGTTACCTGCTCTGTATGGTTACGCAGGAACGTCATCTGCATATCCAAAAGTGTAATACACACCATGAGAGCTTGACTCTGATGCATGACGCCTTCGTGGCGTTGCAGTTTTTGCGGCCAGCAGTGTAGTAGCGTGAATGTTCTCGCCTGACCACCGTGCCACACTTGGCTCTGCCGAAGAGGTGAAACCTCTGCCACCACCCACAACCGTGCTTATTTTGGGACGGGTACCCCAGTTCCAGTATTACACTACAAGATGAAGGCACATAAACTGCATTGCCTTCGAAATAGCTGAGCTTTTGGTTTTCCAATACGACTGAACACTTTATGGGTTCGCTGCCGAAAACGGATAATGAAGCAGATGTAGAATAGCACAATTACCTGTATAATGATAGGGAATCTGTACTTAGTTTTTTTGCGTTTCAAACCAGTATGAAATCTGTTACACATTACATAAGCAATAAACTTAGGGAAAGAAGTAGGAAAATATTTTATTCGACGATGTCCTATTTTCAGAAGGAAAAAGAAGGAAAACGTTGTGCGTGTTTATCGACAACAGGTTATGTAGAACATCAGCGGGCTGCTGCAGTCTTTCTGTTTTACAAAATAGATTGAGTTTCGGGCATGTAACACTGCTGACGATAAATCGTTGGTCGCGTGAATATTAGGTGAGCTTCTGGTTGCTGTTCTGTAACTGTGCACTACGTATCAGCATCGAGTTTCACTCTTAACTGATCTCTCGGTGTTAACAGCATGCACATGCGATGTATTTTTGTTAGCCAGAGATCAATATGTCGGTGAAGTGGTGTCCTGAGTTAGTGGTAGAAAGCTAACGTTTTCGAAAGTGCACTTCAGTTATTTACTGACAACGACAAACTGCACTTCCTCTGTCAAACATGACAACAATCATAGTTCGTAAGTCCACATTACATAGCCTGTGACTTTCAGTTTATAATTTGACTGTGTGCAAGTTGACGTTACGAAACCAAGTAATATGAAGATAATGGAATCCTTAAGCTTTTATCTAATTTTGCAGGTATGTGATTAATGACCTCGCCAGTGTCATTCATATTGAAGCTTCTTGTTCATGATAATTAACGCACTCGTTTCAGAAACGCTTCCATTAAAGTTTCGGTTGGCGCCCCATGTATGTAATAAAACTTCTATGTAAGCTCCCGGACGCAACGGGGCACTTGGTATTAAGATTCCCGTTCATTGTCTGTCTGAGGCTGCGGCAATGCTATTGCACCGGCAGAAAGCACTCTGCCCATGCGTGCGGACAATTCTTGCCTTCGAGCTCGGTCCTTAGAAAATTCTTTCATAATAGAAAGCGTAGCTTCTTGCAGAAACATCTGTAGGTTTGTTCAAGCAGCTCTTTCCAACAGCTACGCGCATGCGCAAAGCGAAAGGTGCGGCCGATCCGGGTCCTGTACCGTTTGATACGAGGCTGGAAGACGTTCAAACTTTGGTCAGGGTGATTTTAAGCCAACAAGAAGCGTCCAGAAGAAATTTTTCCAGTCTCTACAAACACCAAGGCCGCTCATGCGCAACGCTTTATGTATACAGTCAGGGAGCACACCCCACAAACTTTTGTGACTATGAGATGTTAGGCGAATTTAAATAAGTCCACATAGCAGTTTAGGTTAAAGTAATAGGTTATTAGTACAGTAACTTGTTTTAATTTTCTGATTTTATTTTATTTTAGTGTTATTATCAGAGAAAGCATTAATCGTCTTGAGGAAAGTTATTCTTGTCGACTTGCTACATCAGATTGAATGGTATGAATCTGCCTTTTTCCCTTGCTTGGGTGCACAGAAACAATTTGAGCAGTGAACATTGACTATTCTTTGACGCTAAGGCTGTTAATTGATCTGAAACAAATTCTTTCAAGCCACTTTATTGTCTAGTTTCAAGTGCTCACTCAATTTCAAGAGCCTATTTCCATTTACTCGTACATATTGCCTTAACAGAAATCTAATCATGACGGAACACTCGAAGAAAATTGGCAATCCAAAAATCACACTGAAAACCAGATGCTTGCTTGAGAATCCGGACTTACGAAAGCACACTGTAACCCGAATTACGCTTTTTAGTGTCATTTACTGAATTCCGAAGTTCTAATAGTATTCTCTCGCGTTTTATTTCTTGTTGTTCATGTACTAATTATTGCTGTTATATATACAAACATTAGCTAGTACATGTTTACCTGAATGTGAATAAGAATACGAAATTGTTCAGCCATGTGGAATAAAACATTTCGTTCATAAGACATATTTCGGCACGTGTGTGTTATCTTCTGTAGGTCCCACGTCGTTTCCTAATAAGCATCTTTTACAACCTAAATTTGCATCTTGTTATTATTTGGTGAATTTTGAATTGAGAGCATGTAGTCTTTTATTGTTATAATACATTTTTCATGTGTGACGTGTAAGATGCATTTCGTCAACAACTTTTTATAACTGTTGTCGACTTTACTATTACCTTGTTTTCGTTAATATGCACTAATAAAAGAACGAAATAACTTTAGATCATATATTCCAAGGGTGTTTACCTACTGTTGTTGCTACTCTATAAAGTTGAGTGACATCCTATACGAATGCTAAACATTTAATGAGTCATCAGACTAATTTCAACTTGAAACTATGCATAAACATGTTTTTGAAATTGAACATCTAAAGACAGGAATCTAGAATGGTGTGAAAACTGATGCTTCTGTCATATACTGAAGTGGCAAAGAAACTTGTGTAGGCATGTGTATTCAAATACGGAGATATGTAAACAGGCAGAATACGGCGCTGCGGTCTGTAACGCCCATATAAGACATCAAGTGTCTGGCGCAGTTGTTAGATTGGTTACTGCTGCTACAATGGCAGGTTATCAAGAATTAAGTGCGTTTGAAAGTGGTCTTATAGTCGGTGCACGAGCGATGGGACACGACGTCTCCGAGATAACGATAAAGTGGGGATTTTCCTACACGACCATTTCAAATCTAAGACATTGCTGCGGCCGAAAAAAGATCCTGCAAGAATGGGACCAACGACGACTGAAGAGAATCGTTCAACGTGACAGAAGTGCGACCCTTCCGCAAATTGCTGCAGATTTCAATGCTGGGACGTCAACAGTTGTCGGCGTGCTAACCATTCTACGAAATATCATCGATACGTGGTATCGGATCCGAAGGCCCACCCGTGTACCCTTGATGACGCACTACACACAGCTTTACGCCTCGTCTGGGCCCTTCAACACAGACATTGGACTGTTGATGACTGAAAACATGTTGTCTGGTCGGACGAGTCTGATTTCAAATTGTATAGAGCGGATGGACACGTACGTGTGTGGAGACAACCTCATGAATCCATGGACCCTGCATGTCCGCAGGGGACTGTTCAAGCTGGTGGAGACACTAAATGGTGTGGTGCGTGTGCAGTTGGAGTGACATGGCACCCCTGATACGTCTAGATACGAATCTGATGGAAGACACGTACATAAGCATCCTGTCTGACCATCTGCATCCATTCACGTCTACTGTGCATTCCGACAGATTTGGGCAATTCCAGCAGTACAATGCGACCCTCCACACATCCAGAATTGCTACAGAGAGGCTCTTCTGGGTTTAAACACTTTCGCTGGCAACCAAACTCCCCAGACATGAACATTATTGAGCATATCTGAGATGTCTTCCAACGCTCTTTTCAGAAGAGATCTCCAACCCCTATTACTTTTACGGATTTATGGACAGCCCTGCAAGATTCATGGTGTCAGTTCGCTCCAGCACTACTTCAGACATTAGTGGAGTGCGTCGTGTTGCGGCACGTCTGAGTGCTCGCGGGCGCCCTACACTATATTAGGCAAGTGTACTAGCTCCTTTGGCTCTTCCGTGTATATCTCTTGCAGGATTCTAGTCTTACATTTAGGACGTAGATATATCTAAAATTTTAACTTGAAAAGAAAAAAAAAGAATGTTACATTAATGCGAACCACAGCACAAGTACAGAGACTGTTCACTTTGTGCTGCGTCTGGTTTAATAGTACAGTACATGATCTGGTTCCTCGCCCCATGTAGCGTTCTCGTTCTCGCTTAGAAAAAAGCCATGACAGTGGTGAACAGTGTAATACCAAAAGACACATGCAGAAGAACACTCTAGTAATTTGTACATATTTCACATCATAATAGGGTCTGCTTACTGAGAACATCAAAGTTTGTTTGGAAGTAATAACAAAAAAACTGGAAGCCCATGGTAAAGTAGAAAATATAAAACGTTTCTAGATGTTCATGAGTTAGAAACTTCTCTTTGCCTTTATAACAACAGCTCTTCTCAGTAAGGAGTCCAAATCCACAACTTGCTAACGTAAATAAAATACATTGTCTTTTCCATGTTAATTGTGATTCTAGAAGTCTTATTGTTTGATAATTATTTTTATAAGAAACTTTTAAGGAAATTACAACATATAAATATAGTACTGGGAGATCCGAGTATTAAAGAGGTAAGCAATAATGCAAAACCTGTGTACGTGTCTTCTATGCACGCTGTCTGTGAATATGTCAATAATGCTTCCTGTTTTCTAGTGACCTGAGTGTGAGTGAGTTTCTTTGTGACGAGAGAGGGATCGGGGTACTGGAATGTGAAACTGTAGCAACAAATTGTTGCCATTTATAATTGCTTGTAAATATACGAGGAACATTCAATAACTAATGCATCCATCGTTTTTACTCGACCAATTTCAGTTGAAAAAATGTGAAAATTGTGGGTCATTTTGAAACACTCTTGCTTCAGACCCTATAGTTTCATGAACTTCTGGTAAATGGCAGCGCTAGACGTAACCTTCAAACTGGAGTCTGTAACGGAGGTGTGTTCCAAGCAAAGAACTGTCACTGAGTTTCTTTTGACAGAACACCAGAGCATCGCAGATGTTTATAGGCAGACCTGGCAGTGGACAAAAGTATGGGGAATGTTTGGGCGATGCGTCTGTCACCATCGCAACGAGATCGTGCAGACCTCTCCGATCTCCCGCGTGCTGGCCGGTCGTACACAGACGTGATTCGTCTAACGTTGGAACGTATGTACAATCTTATTCGAGGTGATCGACGGATCACAGTCAAATATTTCGCTGCGCAATTGGATTCCTTTTGCAGTGCTGAAACACTCGCCCACCAGGTGGAATTCCCAAAGGTGTGTGCCCGCTGAGTTCCCCACGGTCTAACAGCAGAAAACATTGGAATTCCTTGCGCGTTACGAGACTGATCATGACAATCTTTCCTCGAAAATCATGGCAGGCGGTGAAACATCGGTTCATTACTTCTAATTGGAAACGACATGGCAGTCCATGGAGTGGATCAACACCTCCTCGCGTCCGAAGAAATAGTTCAGAATGGCACCTCACACGGTGAAGTCATAGCGACTGTCTTCCGGGACTCTGAATGGATTATTCTGTTTGATGTCCTCCTTCAAGGTGCAACGCTCAATTTGGAAGTGTACTGTGCTACCCTCGGGAAACTGAAGAAATGACTTCAGCGTGTTCATCGCCACAAAACTGCAAACCTACTTCTCGTTCTCCATGACGAGGGAAGGCCTCAAACAAGGCTCCGCACCCGAGAGAAGCTCAGAAAACTTGGCTGCACTGTTCTTCCTCGTCCTCCCTACAGCCCGAATCTCTCACAATGTGTTTAGGTCAACGAAGGATGCACTCCGCGGGAAGCAGTACGTCGTAGATGGGGAGGTTGTTGATGCAGCCAGACGTTGGCTCTGACGTCGACCAGTAGAGTGGTACCATGCGGGTGTGCAGGTCCTACCAGCAAGATGGAGTAAGGCCGTCGCATCGAACGGAGATAGTGTTGAAAAGAGGATTTGGTAGCCAAAAGAATGGGTAATAATTTAGTGTGTTGGAATCATGAATAAAACCAACCCGATGTCAGAAAAACACGAGTTGCATTACTTATTGAACACCCCCTGTATAAAATCTTGTTGGATTCAAGTATCTACGAATTTTCTTCACACCAAGACATTGTCATTTATCATGGCATCTGTCGTATTATGAACATGTAGTGTCTGTATCACTCTATGCATACCTTTTCAGAAAATGATGCAGAGAATCAGAATCGAAATAATGACATAGGTGAAATGAGTTTAAAAACATTTACAGTATCGTAAAGCCGTCTTGATGTATTTGCTTTATGTAGGACAAAGCGCTTATTGTCTGCGGAACTTTGAGCTATCGCCGGTAATCGTGCGTGGAGCTGTGGCGCGCCCTCACTGCCGTTTCCCAGGAACCGTGGACGGTTCCTGAAGAGGAGGAGAGTTCTTCTAGTGTCGCCGAAAAGAGTAGATGGGGCAGTCAACTGGTATCACCTGCCGCGTTTACAAAAAAGTACACTTTTGCGATTGGTTACTGATGCAAGGCGTAGCATTTGCACTGACGTGACAGAAGTCAACAGATAGCGATATACGCATATAGAGATTGTGATAGCATCGCCTACGCTGGGTATAAAAGAGCAGTGCATTGGCGGGGACGTTACTTGTGCTCAGGTAATTCACGTGAAACGGTCTCCGACGTGATTATGGCGGCACGACTGGAATTACCAGACTCTGAACGCGAAACGGTAGATGGAGCTAGAAGCATGGGACACTGAAGTTCGGAAATCGTTAGGGAATTTAATATTCCGAGATTCACAGTGTCAAGCATGTGCCGAGAATAACACATTTCAGACAACGCAATGGCCGACGGCCTTCACTTAACACCCGACAGCAGCGGCGTTTGCGTAGAGTCTTCATGCTCACAAACAAGCAACACCTCGTGAAATAACTCCAGAAATCAATGTGGAACTAAGGACGAACGTATCCTTTAGGACAGTTGGGCGAAATTTCGAATTAATTGGTTATGGTAGCAGATGACCGGCGCAAGAGTCTTTGCTAACAGCACGACATCGTCTGCAGCGCCTCTCCTGGTCTCTTGACCATATCGGTTGACCCCAGACAGCTGGAAAATCGCGGCCTGGTCGGTGAGTCCCGATTTCAGTTGTAAGAGCTGATGGTAAGGTTTGAGTGTGGCGTAACCCCCACGAAGCCACGGACCCAAGTTGTCAACAACGCACTTTGTAAATTGGTGGTGCATCCATAATGACATAGCTTCGTTTACATGGAATGGACTGTGACCTCTGGTCCTCATGAACTCGTTATTGACTGTAAATGGTTCTGTTTGGTTACTTTGAGAGGTGGCATGCTTTTAGATGCACACAGTGACTTGACGCCTCTCATATTTATATCTTACTCTGAGTAATTCGATTTGGGGAAGTATGGCCGAGTATTGTCATTACAAGGCTAGTATTGAGAACTCAGAAGATATGAATATTTTACTCTCCAATTGCATGTGGTGAAAAGTTGCTATTGCTTCACACGCGGACTTCCCACGCAGCATGTCTCGTCACCCGGGTGGTCCGGTGACAGGCGGTTTCTGCTGATCATGACAGGATTATGCCGACGGGTGTGAGGGATGCTTTCCAGACGCCGACATTGTCATAAGAGCAGGGGCGACACGCCCACAAGGGCCTGAAGGAGCGGCTGGGGCTAGAGATTCTGTTACTTAGCAGAAACTTAGTGAAAATACTTTCTGACGGGCTACCAGCGAGGCGTGTGAATGACTTGTGTTCCCAGGCAGTCTTGGCGGGCAAATTCCAGCGTTTTCTCCAAAATCATAACTGTGATTGGCTTGCTCAGAGGACAGCTCCGTGACATAGCAAAATCGGCGCAGAAATTGGCGCCAAGTATCTCCATTGGTGGAATAGTAGTGCTTCGGCAATAGAGTGGAATTTTCCGCCGGTTTTCTAGTTGCTGATTGGAAAGTTTAACCACGGCTACTGTCGTGGGGGCGGGAATGTTCTGTGTTCGGCTTGTACGGGTGCTCTTGAGGGAGTCGAGTCTCGCCTTTCGGTCGGAGTAGGTTACAAGACTGAGCTCTCGCTGCTCTGGACACCCTGCCTTCCGTTGGCTGTCTAATACACTTTTATTTGATTGCAACTGTTTGACGAAGTTACTGAAGTTTCGATTTGAACGTAACTTTCCGAGTACAGTTGGCAATTGAGCGTTCTGCGTACAAGCGGCCTATGTTGTCCGTCTTGGACAGTTTTGGCTAAAGTTGACTGTACCGGAGTTACTGTGTGACTTCGCTTGTTTAAGTCAATCACTGTACCGTCAGTGGTTGTGTAGCGAGCCTTCTTCGTCTCCCTCAGAGGCGCATTTGTGTTGCTAGGAAGTCTTTAGTCTGGAACAACCAGACCTGGATAATTTGTTTCGGGCTATACTCGCGACATTATCATCATCACGACGGGACGTCGAAGCAACCAGACATCGCCTCCAGTATGCCTGATCGTGTCCTTGCGTTTAAGAAGACAGCTTGGTAATGTATGTCCGCAGCACCGGCAGATTAGGGAATTTAGCTATGTGACAATCAGAGCTCAGCAGAGCGCACCTGTTCCCGTCTTTTCTAACGTGGTTCTGTCTTGGGTGTTCCTTGTCTGAGTTCTCACTACAGTAGCAGCAATTAAAGTTGGGTTGACTGGGTGTTTCTCTTAAGATTTGAGTTGCAAGGAATTGGCTCCACATACCACTTGGTCATAAAAAATGTCACAATCTAGTTTATGGACAACTTCACCTTCACAGCATTTATTTGAGTATCCAATATGACGTAATGCAATTGTTTCATGTGTTTTGTTTATTATTTTGTGTTTAGTCATAATAAATCAAATTTATATTTTGGACAGAACTTTCATTCTGTTGATCGGTAGAGCAACTCTTTCATTTCTCAGTACGTTAATGAAACTTTCTTTTATCAAATTAGTTTCTATCAAATTAAATTATTGCAGGTGCCAAACTCTTTTCTACTCCACTTGCAGGGTCGATTACAGTCAGTTCGCGTTTCTTCTTAATCCATGTGCAACAGCAAAAGTCGGACTTAGAAAAGGGGAGGGGGCTTAAAGAATCATTTCCATATAAAGATTCTAGAAGAATTTAGTGTTAAATACACTGCTAGCCCCAGCATCTGGCAACTTGTTCCCAAACAGCGATGGAATTTTTGTGGATGACAATGCGCGATGTCGCTGGGTCACCATTGTTCGCGACTGGTTTGAAGTACAGTCTGGACATTTTGAGAATATCATTTGGCCACCCAGATCGCCAGACATGAATCCAATCGAACATCTGTTGGACGTAATGGGGAGGTCACTTCGTGCGTAAAATCTAGCACCAGAAACACTTTCGCAATTATGGGCGGCTTTAGAGGCAGCTTGGGTCAGTATTTCCGCAGAGGACTTCCAAAGATTTGTTGGGTCCATGCCACGTATAATTTCTACACTACGCTGGGCAAAAGAAGGTCCGACAATAGATTAGGAGTTATCCTATGATTTTTTTAGGTCAGTGTATATATGTGGGGATGACGGCCTGGTGTCGTTTAAGTGGAAGAGTGCACTGGAGAACTCTGAATCTAGGCTATTGGTGCTTGATATTGTGGCCTGTTGCTGGTTGGAGACTACAGGAAAGTCATGTGCTTTAAGTTAAGTCAGCAACTAGTTTACTGCTCACCTCTATGTTACAAAATGACTAGGTAATCTCTATGAGAAGACGGTCAATGTGTGCATGAGAAACTTTTCCGGAGCACAGTGATATAACGTCGTGGGAAATCGAGATTTGCTTGATAGTGTTAATTCCACAATTATGTGTGTTTGATGTTTCTGCCATTTACCTTTACTGTCGCATACAAACGACCTGGAAGCTCATACTATAATGGAGTCGCGCACTTTCTACTGGTGGCTGACACCATTGAATTGCGCGCATGGAGATTACAGCTTCACAGAATTTCTCAATTACGGTCGTTGTGATTTCTGTGCAGGGCGTGGATTGAGGAAGAGGTATTCTTCAAATTATACAGGGGAAAGTTATATTTGATTTGGTTGTTTGTTATTTGAAAAACTAGCAATCTAGTGAGGGCAGTCACACCAACGTTGGCTAAACAGTTGTTCGGCCAAGTGTGCTTCCATCCATTGTTAGGACGACGCCGATTGTGAAAGGTACGTCTGAAGGACGTGAAATGGGTTAGATGCTGTTTTATGTATTAGTAAGTTACTTTGTTGGCTAGATTGGCTCTGAGCACTATGGGACTTAGCATCTGAGGTCATCAGTCCCCTAGAACATAGAGCTACTTAAACCTAACTAACCTAAGGAAATCACACACATCCATGCCTGAGGCAGGATTCGAACCTGCGACCGTAGCGGTCACGCGGTTCCAGACTGAAGTGCCTAGAACCGCTCAGCCAGTTGGCTAGAGTCTGATTTATCTAATTTCATCGGACGTGAGAATTCCTGAGGGAGTGGTTGCACACCAGCAGGTGGACAATGTGTTTGTCGTTTGTCTGACTGTGATTGATTGGTCTGTTGTATCCATTTCGAGCGCGGTGCAGCAGCGCGGTATTGGGCGCCTGGTCACGGATCACACGCCCCCCCCCCCCCCCCCTCGGAGGTTCAGGTCCTCCCTCGGGCATGGGTGTGTGTGTTGTCCTTAGCATCAGTTAGGTGTAAGCTTAGGGACCGATGACCTCAGTGGTTTGGTCCCATAGAACTTACCACAAGTTTCCACTAATCCATTTCGTTTTTCGTGGAAATTTCATAAACCTGTAACAGTTGTTTATTACGCCCCGCCTTCATTGTTTAGCGCGGTACATTCGCCGTGTTTATTTCCAGCGGGATCTTGAGGAATACGTGCCTAGTGCAAACTGTTTATCACAGGCAATTCGCATTAGTACGCTGACAGCTGTCTAGTTACAATTTAAGGTTGTAATGTAGGAATTGATTGACGAACGCTATTATCTCTATTGGAAGAGAGGGGCTGCAGTGCCGGAAGAGAAAGGCTGTCCTCACAGTTACCTAAGGTACATTTAGTATCGCGGGTAGCGCCGCCACAGAATACATGAGTTAGTGCCGCGCAGAATTAGCCGAGCATGGACTGTGCGGCAGGTCACGGCGGAGGTTCGAGTCCTCCCTCGGGCATGGGTGTGTGTGTCTGTCCTTAGGATAGTTTAGGTTAAGTAGTGTGTAAGCTTAGGGACTGATGATCTTAGTAGTTAAGTTCCATAAGATTTCACACACACAACATGAATTAGTGCGTGCCGGATAGCTTAAGTAACACTTAGCGGTACTTTGTAGTAAGTTTAGGATCAAATAATGTACACTAGTTGTTTAAGACTGGAGTTACGGGAAGTTACTCTCTACGATCTAACCAACCTTGTTCTTGATGCCTTGACCAGTCGTTACCAGTGAAAAAAAAAAAAAAAAAAAAAAAAAAAAAAAAAACATTTAGAGACTGAAAATTCTTTATTACAACTTTAAGGATTGCTTCCATCAGAGATTTAAGTTCTGTTACTGAAGGCAATCGTTTTTTGGTGTTTTATTGAAATGTGGTTGTGTTAAAGGATACTGAAGAGTTTTAAGTAACTTTTTAAATCGTTACAGTCCATGGACATTTGTGGTGCCACTGAATGTTAAAAATTTTTATCTACCAAATATTCAACCTTGCCGTAATGAGTATGTCAGCTAGAATGTGCTATATTATTTATACACTCATCTGTTTCAGGATAAATTGTTTGTCGTGTCTATTGCAGACCGTCGGCAGCCATTCTACAGATGCACTACCGCTGGCTACAGCGATCAGAGTGCGGGGAATGTCAAAGACACGAGCAGACTTAAGCTTTCTATTAAGGATTTAAATAAAAGAAATTTAAGCTTGACCCACTATCAGTCGATAAAATCCAGCCCCCTAATTCAAATCACGTTCTTGGCACACTGTAGGCATTTGTTGACTGTTACGTACGTAAACTCGTAGGATTCGTTCCTTACAGATTTACGAGTCTGCCGGGAGCGATGGACTGAGCTTGCGATGCTCAGCAAAATGACTACACACATGGGGAAGCAATCGTCAGCCTGCAGTGTATTCAGAGTGAAAGAATACTGAGACAGGACGCTGACAAAGCGCAAGGTATAAATGGTTCAAATGGCTCTAAGCGGTGTGGGACTTAACATCGGAGATCATCAGTCCCCTAGACTTAGAATTACTTAAACCTGACTAAGGACATCACACACATCCATGCCCGAGGCAGAATTCAAACCTGCGACCGTTGCTCTGCCACAGCAATCGGGAAGCGGAAGGAGCTAGCCAGCGTCTTTCAGGGGTGAAGCTGAGCAGTATTTCCCCTCCGGCTGGGCTCCGGCAGCAGCTGGTAAACAGTCAGTATAAATGAAATCATTGTCACCCAGTGGTTGTACCTAGTCACTACAGCCTCTTGCCCCTTTCGGGGTTGGGGTGCTGCTGTTGAATTAGTGGCCAATAAAGTCACATAAACAACCCACCAAATCAGACTTTCACTCTCAGATGTTCTCAGATTCTCACCAAACATCATCTGTACACTACCATATCAGGATGTGTACGTGATGCCGAATTTCACTGTCTTCGACAGCTGTTAACTTCGAGGCGAAGAGAACTGCAGTACCTGCGGAGCACTGAGTCACCTTTCAAGAGTTTCGTCTCCACTAGCTGCAGGCATTGCCCTGAACTGGGGACCGTATGCAGACAAGTTAGTGCAGTCGCAACTCTGGGTCACCTGCTAGATGACCATCTGCTGCTGCGACCACCTCCCTACTAGGCCGCGTGTTCCAGCCCGGACTACAAACCACCCAGGCACACTGTTGCTGTTCACTGATTACATTTGGCCCTGTTATTCCTGACGAATGTCCAGTGGAGTCACATGTCTTCGACTTGGGCCGTGCTAGGTACTACAGTTTAGCTACAGTCATTCCTGATGTGATACACCTTATTACTGACCAATGTCCAGTGGAGTCACATGTCTTCGACTTGGGCCATGCTAGGTACTACAGTTTAGCTACAGTCATTCCTGATGTGATACACCTTGTTACTGACCAATGTCCAGTGCAGTCACATGTCTTCGACTTTGGCCACAATAGATACTACAGTTTAGCTACAGTCATTCCTAATGTGATACCCCTTATTACTGACCAATGTCCAGTGCAGTCACATTCTTCGACTTGGGCGATGATAGGTACTACAGTTTAGCTACAGTTATTCCTGATGTAATACGCCTTTATTACTGACCAATGTCCAGTGCAGTCACATGTCTTCGACTTGGGCCACTCTAGGTACTACAGTTTAGCTACAGTCATTCCTGATGTGATACACCTTACTACTCACCAATGTCCAGTGCAGTCACATGTCTTCGACTGGGACCATGCTAGGTACTACAGTTTAGCTATAGTTATTCCTGATGTGATACACCTTATTACTGACCAATGTGCAGTGCAGTGACATGTCTTCGACTTGGGCCATGCTAGGTACTACAGTTTAGCTACGGTCATTCCTGATGTGATACACCTCTGGCCTGAGGCAGCCAGCCTGCCAGGAGCTGCACCTGTCACACATCGACGACAGCACGCGGCAGCGTCGGCCTCCGGCGGCCATGCTGACGCTATCGGCCGTCGCTGCTAACGCTTGCCGCCTTGGGGGCCGGTATTTGCTGACACTGTCGCTCTGCCTCTCTGCTGGCATCTACGTCACTGTACAGCAATAAGCCTCCAATCTGGTGCAGTCACGTCTCTGGACACAAATGAATAAAGAATTACTGTAATCAGAGATGTTTCACTAACGGTTCACCATGCTGTTCCAATCATCACTACCTCTACAATAGATGCCTCTTCCTGACGAACAAACGCTCGACTCGTGAGGCGTCCCGGGTCACGTCCCAGCCTCAACAGATTTTTGATCTGGAGATGTAAGCAGATATGGAAGATAACGAAGGTAAAACAACCCAATTGTGATAGACTTTTGGTATGTCAATGCGTCTGGCACGGTATTTTCATAGAACGCGAATTATAATACGTAAACTGTCAAGTATGGCACTTCAGCTTCGGAGTACATCATGGCGCTAAAAGATATTTTGTTTGATATCTTGTGCCACAAGTGAGCAATCGACGAATCAAACAGAATATGCGTTCAAACAGTGGCAAATCGCTAATAGCTTGATTCTGTTCATCACTCGTGCATGTTCAGTTGAGTCTGCAAATTGTTAGCGATCACTGTCGGTAAAAGAATAACGAGATACAAGGATCGTTTTCAGAGCCATTAGTACCATTGAAATGTTTTAGGATCGAAACGCTATTAGCCTGAGATATGAAATGCGTTGCTGTCACAACTGATTCTATTCAAAAATAATGAGAAGTACATAGTAAAGAAACATCCAGTTGGCACAAAGGTAGTACTTCAAAATACATTAGTACATACTCTGACGGAAATAAGGTTCCGATAGTTATCAAATTTTGTACCTATGTCCATCACACAACGGGTATTAGATTATTCAATCTTAACCCACATTCCATTCGGAGCTGATGTTCATCAGCATGTTAATAGCCCCCCCCCCCCCCCGCCCACCCCCCACCCATAGCTGCGCCATGGGAGCAAACAGCTATCAAATCTCATCTTTAAGACTTTTTTTCGATACCTGAAATACAATATATGACAGTTCATGCTGGAGGTTGGTACGAAAGTATACGTCTTCCCATCGCGTACCAAACATGCGGTGACCTTTCACCAGGTAGTCTGTTGATATGTTGACGTCGATGTCACTTCCACAAAATTAAGCGAAACTAATTTCTGAACGCCACAAGGTGCTATTACATGTCCCAGTTGACGCTGTCTCTTCACGAAACACGTCTGTGGTACGGCGTCAGTTCTTCGCAACTAGCTTTAGTTCCTAACAGTTCGTGGTGACACTGTAATCTCTGCTTGGATTTCTAGAATTGTCATTCATCAATTCGTCAGAGACAGTAGCACAACCGTATGATCTTCTTGTTGTGTACTCTTTGTGGAACGGCCCATGCCTAATCTTCTCGCAACACTGTCCCTCATGCTAGCGATTCGGCCATCATCAAAGTTGGAAAGATGGCGATAATTTCTAGTTGTACCTCTACTTGGCATGCTGTGTTGCGATCTCCACCTGAAACGTATGAGTATCGTCAGCACACCCAATAGCTGTCACGTACACACACCATTGTACATATGTAGGAAAGAATTTTTTCTATACTAAATATACTTTATCCTAGTGCATGTTTTCCAGGAAAACACAATAATATGCACTATAAGGAACTGCAATAATTAGTTTATTTTTGATTTATCCTGACTCATTCGTGGCACCACTCGCGTCTGCGCAATTAAAGCGATGAGGAAGTCCTCGCTAAACAACGTTAGTTTCTTTTAATAGCTGCATTATTGTAGATGTGGGCGCGACTGCTGTTTGATGGAAAGGTTTCAGTGCGGATGAACGACCAACGTCCGAACTCCTACAGGAATTAGAAATCTGCGAACAGGGGTTAATGAGCGGTGATCATTACAGTGCAACGACCGGGAAGCTGGGAATCTGGGTCTGCAACCCCGGTGCTGCGCAAATTTTCAGCTCTCGCCGTTGCATTGCTGTAATGCCCTGTGCGGCTGGAAGTCATTATAGCCCTCCTATTTCTACCCCAGCCCATTACCTTTCCATTCCTTTCACCTCAATTATTCTAGTATACATGTTAATATCAGACATGTCACTGCCAACTTCGCTTTTCTGTAGTAATTTATGGTGCTTGTATTATAGTTCTAAAAGGGACGAAATCACCGGCGTTTCATTCTACAAAAACACGATAACTAGTTTCGGAGATATTTCGAACTTATAATTTATGTGCTTAGTGCATTAAACAGATTGTCCAAATAACGAAATACGTCACGTTGGATAATAAGGAAACAGTGTTGCACCGCTGCGATTCCGGTGTAAAAGGATTACAGACGAAATGTAGCTTTCATTCTGTCTCTGTCGGAACTAGTGTTGAGTGCTGGTTAGTACGAAAAGATAAATATCTTTCGAAAACCAACACAAGCTAGATGCATTACTTCCATGTGGATCATACAGAAGAAATGCGAGGAGAACAGCTGAGTCGCATGCCCAAAGGTTTCTCGACAAGAAGTTCCAACAGTACAGTGAATAAGCAAAACATTGATGTAGGAAGGACACTGGAATACTACGCATACGACAAGGAGAGATACTGCAACGAGCCAAGCGAACTAAATACTGAGAAGAGGTTCTGGTGGCTGCTGCTCATAATCCACGTTTTGACTCCAGAGATACTGCGAGTGCCTTTGGAATAAGTGAGGCCAGCGTTGTTCGGATTTTGTTCGTCAACACCTTCCATAAGTATCATGTACTACTTTACCAGCAGATTAACCAGCGGGACTGCAAAGACTAGTCGAATTTTCGGTTCTGATATGACGTCAGTGCATTAGATTCTATGATTAAAGTATTCTTTGCCGAGAAGCTACCTCTACAAATTCTTGAAAGCAGAATGTAAGAAATATTCTGTATATCATTCGGCCGTTGAGAATCCGCATTGGTTCAGGCAGGTTAAGCATCAGATGCTGTGAAACACGACGTTTACAATAAGCGAAAATCTTTACTTTTGACCTATGGCAGTAAGAGCAAGACTTCTAAAACGAAATACATTTAAAACCTGAGAGTTGCTCTGCGATCAACGGACAGATGTCGAGAATCGCAAAGACAGACGAGATAGCAAATAAATCGAGCAGGGAACAGTCTCTAATGGAAAGCTTAATTATTCTTATGGACAAAGGAAGTTATTTGCTGGACTCCAAGATAACAGAAAGGACTGACAAATTGACCGCTAGGACGTGGGCAAGGTCGTGTGCTACGAACGTCGGTCAAAATTTGTAAGTCGATGAACACAATAGTCCGCTACGTTATATGGCTTTTTAAATTAACAGAACTATTGGCATCCATGACAAAGAATAATATTTGGTAATGTGTGATTACCAAATCTATTGAATTATTAAAACGGGGAGAGATATAAGCAAAAAATTTCAGCGACGCAGTGAGGTCATTATCCGAAAGAAATGAATGACCTTGAAATTTAGACATCTAGGTTTCAGTCTCACCCTATTACACTTTTAACAGTATACGGGTCATGAAACCTATGAAGATTCCAAATTATTCATCACAGTGAGTGATAATCTAGATGACTCAAAAAGAAAAAAGAGAAACAGCATTGATGCTTGTTTTGTATTGCATCTCGCCTCCGTCATACTCCTTATTGAAAGTCAGTAGCTAACATTTGTACATTGATACTCACCTTCACGAGGCTCAGGTTTATAAGAGTTGTTCAAATTTCATTTGATATTGTTGCTTTTATTAATACATAGTGACCAACACGAAGAGTTCAAATTACATGCGGAATAGAAATTCCGACTCGAATCTTATTTCTTTTTTGGTCAACACTCTTATCTGAGTTCATAGGCAAAGCACTAACCATAAAATCCAAATATTTAGTTTCTAATTTCGGTTTTGTAAACAGTTTTAAACTCAAAGAAAGGTTGACATTATCGAAAAAAGAGTAAAAGCTCCAGTCGTGAGTTGACTGTGGAATCGTAATGTTCATTGAATAATAAATAGATCCCATGAATACCAAAGTGAGTGACTTTGTATTAGGTACTTCACCTCAGGTACACTAATCTACGTTTGCAGTGGATTAAGATCATTTACCATTGTGAAACGGTGGATAGGCTTCCCCATCTACGCACAACTTGCAGTACCTCCCCCGCCTTGTTTTAGGTGGAAAATTCATAGTCTTTCGACATGGATGCTATATTTTCCGGCATGTTCTTCTGCTTCTGGAATTGGAAAAATTAAGGAATATGTCTAGAGATTTATAACAGCGAGTCTCACAAAGTAGTTCATAAAAAGATAAATTACGTGCCATAAAAAAGGGGTGACAATGAAAGAAAGAAGAGCAATTTAATGTTTGCGTCATGAAATAACGAGAACCGAAATATAAGATTATACTAATCCTGCTCAATTCGCAAGAAAGTGTCATACCGAGGATCCAAAGATCGGTACTCGAACGACAGTTTTATAAGAAACCTTCTGATAAAATCCTTGTTTCTGTGGAAGATGTTAAGTTACTTCATTGTTTGTATTCCATGTTAAATTGTATTTCGCGTTAAGACTGGCACGGCTTTTAGGTCCAGTGTCTCACACTGGCAAGACACTGTGATGTGTAAACGAGGAACATTTGACAAACGTTTCTGATTTTGAGTAATAACGATTAGGTTTAAACACTCAATGATTTCCAACTTTTTCTATAATAACAATGTGAAAGAATGACATCTGTCACATAGCTAAGAGAATATTCGTAGTAAAAATCGATTTAAATATGGATTGCTTTAAACACGTTTATGTTACTGACACAGATGTAAACTATCTTTAAATCAGACAGTAGGTGCCAAACAACATCGCAGAACAGTATTTGCAGTTCGTCTACATTCTCTGTGTGTTTGTACGACTATGTTGTAGTAATTTATCTCTTTCTTTAAACGACACTAAAGTTGTGTAGAGGATTAGTAATTTTTTGTTTCTTTCGGCTGTAGAGAAAGTAGCTCGCCTGTTAGACAGTAGGACACTGGTTATGAACTGCTAGAAGCTTATCGTTGCGGGGAGGCAAGTGCATGCAGAATCACTGGCTGATAAAACTATCGGGGGCGCTTTTATTCAGAGAAATCCTCGGAGCTGCAATGCGTTAGTTGTCTGGCATTTGAATAGCTTCTGTCTGAAGCCCATTCTCTCTGTCGGACTTACCCCGCCTGAACATAATACTCGCGGATCACAATGGCTTCCCTAGGTTGCCTGGAGCCCTACATGAATATCTGTTTCACTACGAAATGCAAAACACTCTCATTACAACAGCTCAACTGCAACAACTGTAATATTTGTCAAATTCGCTCTGTATCTGAGGCTAATATCCTGTTTCCTATTACTACAAGTTGTTGCCCACATACGATTTTTATGTTGTTGTGTTCCGAGAATATAGCTGAATGGGACTCTTAAAATTATAAACGTTAAACGAGAAACATGTAATACTACTCATATGTTCTGAACCGTTTCTGCTAGCTGATTCCATGAAATCTGCTTCACCCTATACTTTAAACGCCTGACTTCTTTTAACAGACAGCTTGAAATTTATACGACGGCGTTCGCGCTAACATATCCAGAAGCTACAAATCGTGGAAACTTCCTCGTATTCGTAGGTAAAAACGGAGCATACAGAACGCCTTTTACTTCCTATTATTTCAGTTCTCTCACAAAAATATTTGACGATTTCTCGACCACAGGAAACATGTGATAGGGCTCTGTTAATGAGGTAGGATAACAGATCATAGGAGGCCCTCTTCAAATACATTATCACTGAAGACAATTACATCAAACGTTAATACACAGCTGTCTATTTATGTAAATAGCAGAACTTAATAAATTGCTCAGAAAAAGTCCTTTACCATTCTTTAGACCTCAGTAAATTGCTACTCGCATCAACCTGGGTAAAGTAGATAAACATGAACTTGCACGACTCGGCTTCAGGACGCAGTTCAATCTTTCAGCGTTCCCCTCAGGATTATTTCAAGGTTAGGCAATGTGGGCACTGCCACTTTACGGTAAGAATGTTTGTCAGGACATAGATTTCCTCAACGAATTGGCTAACACCACGGCAACTTCATTCGGATCATTCAATGTCTGTCGTGAAACACAAAAAACTTAAGATCTTCGCCACAGTGGTCGCGTACGGTCAACAACTCCGCCTGATGACCTCTAGCATAATTATTGTGGCTCGTCGATAACTTATAATGAAATTGTGTGCTTCATTATTCGATTCAACTGGGAATGCTGTGTCGGTCCAGACCTCCTCCATACGATCAGCTTAGCCCCCAGGGATCCATTAAGGGCAACAGTGCGAATCGTGGTGCTCAAAGAATGCGGAGACGGCCAGATACCAATGCACGTCTCTCATGCTGTCCAAGAGGTTCATTACCCCCGTCCCCCCTTCCACAACCACTTCACTTGCCCCCCTTCCCGCAGCTAAGTTGACAGCCTGGGCAGTGGTGAAGCGAGCACGACCCGTCTCTTGGCTGTTTATCGAGACCGCGTGGGCAGCCTATCGTCTCCGCCTTGATGCGTATCAGTCTGTCCTGTCAGGGTCGGACCTCTACGCAAAGTCTGTCTCTTGGAGGCTTTGATTGGTTCTGGAAGAGATGTCGCGGCCTGGCAGCAGCAAATCCAGGAGTTCTACATCATTACTCTCCAGGAACGCACATCAGTACCGTTTTCGCCCTAGCGTAAGGCGACGGTGAATTATGCCAAGACACAGCTCACTGCCATTCTCAACGCTACACAACAGGTTAGCGCAGGAGTCTGTGAACCACATGATAGCGGATGGCGCCACCCTCGGAGGACTTCGATTAATGTTCTTAAGACTGATAGCGTACAGCGTTCAGATGCTCTGTGGGATATAGCGTCTGCCCCCCATGTACATTATGTTGTGCAGTACTTTGCACAACATCACCATCTTGCAACATTACGGCGGTCTCCCAACCCCCCTTTGGCGTGGTTGCTGGGGATGCAACGATGGATTGGTTCAAATGGCTCTGTGCACTATGGGACTAAACTTCTGAGGTCATTAGTCACCTAGAACTTAGAACTAGTTAAACCTAACTAACCTAAGGACATCACAAACATCTATGCCCGAGGCAGGATTCGAACCTGCGACCGTAGCGGTCACGTGGTTCCAGACTGAAGCGCCTAGGACCGCACGGCCACACCGGCCGGCCTCCCACTAGAGTTTTATCAGCCATTTCATCCCCTAATGGTGCTGGCGAGGACGGAAATTTGACGAGACCTCATTTGCCTATCACCCAGATCCCCGATGGCTTCCTTGGTGGTCCCATCCACAAGCCTCGTGGTACACAACAGATATACAGTTTCCGTCCCTTGACGTTGCTCAATGACACCCGCACTACCCTCTGTTGCTATGCAGACATAATCGCTCATGCTCAAGCCCATCGTGTGCCTAGGCCTTTCGCCACACTTTTGACCTCAGTCAGGCTTTCTGTCAGGCCGATCACGACTACCTCGAAGGAGTGGTCTGCAATATGGGATACTCTGACACTACTGTCGACATCGTAATGGGTCTCCTTAATGGAGCGACTTCCCATGTACTTTACAATGGCTGTCTCACTCCTTCCATCTTCTTGACGTGTCATTCGGTGTGCCAAGGCTTTCTGCCACCTGCACTGTTCTCCACTGTTGTATGCTTCTGCCATGGAAACATCGCTCTGCACCCTCAATGAACCGTAGGCTGGGATGGTTTCTGGTGGCCACGTTGCAAGACTACATAGGTCTTGGGGTCTGATTTGAAAGACTGCAAGCGACTGTAAATTTACACCCTGATAGCATTCGCTTTAACTTGTAAGCACTCCAATTGTTAGGCAGCAGTAGCCGACCGAGACAGACGCAGCAACAGGGAAGTAACTGCTTTTGTGTCATTTACGAGTTCCTAACCAGGAGCGAATTTTATTGTATCATCTGTGTGCTTTAATAGTTTAGTTTCTTGAGTTTCTGCATGCAAATTTAATATCTAATAGCCACAGTTGTCGCGTTTTCGTTTGCGTCGGAAAGTAAACCGATTTTGTGACATATTACAAGTTCCTGATCAGGAGCAAATTATTTAGTTTCACCTGAGTGTTTCGGTAGGTAGGTTTTCGAATATCTGCGTGTTACTAGACACAGTTCGTGCGTTTCCGCCAGGCTCTAGAGTAGAGCTGAGCATCACGTGCCGATAGTCCGTTTATCTGCAGAGTTTAGTTTTTCACGATCTGTAGTATTGTCAGGGACTGCGATTGTTGTGTGCGGATGCAAGTCGAGTTGGTGGCACTTCGCTCTCAGCTCCAGGCTGTGATGGCTTCCGTTACACAGCTTGAGGCTGCGGTGGCCATCCCAGTTACTTCTCGCACTGAGGCTGACCCTTCGCCTGTGGTCGAGTGGGAGGTCGCCCTTGGGCGAAGAAGGCGGCGAGAGACTTCACTCGGCCGCACGTAAGGCCTCCCCGGTTTGTCTGACAAACACGTTCCAGGTGCTGTCTGTGGCTGACACTGTAGCTGAGCCACATGCTGTCACCTGATCTGTTTCAGAGGAAACCACCCAGACTGCAAGATCCAGGCAATCGCAGAGGGCAGGATTATTGGTAGTTGGGAGCTCCAACGTTAGGCGCGTTATAGGGCCCCTTAGGGACTTGGCTGACAAGAAGGGTAATAAAACCAATGTGCACTCCATGTGCATACCGGGTGGAGTCATTCCAGATGTGGAAAGGGTCGTCCTGGATGCCATGAAGAGCATAGGGTGCAGCCAACTGTAGGTGGTTGCTCAAGTCGGTACCAATGATGTGTGCCACTTTGGATCAGAAGAGATTGGTTTCGAGCGCCTAACAGAAGTGGTAAAGGCTGCCAGTCTTACTTGCAAGATGAAAGCAGAGCTGACCATTTGCAGCATAGTCGACAGGACCGATTGCGGACCTCTGGTACAGAGCCGAGTGGAGGGTCTGAATCAGAGGCTCAGACTATTCTGCGACCGTGTAGGCTGCAGATTCCTCGACTTGCGCCAAAGGGTGGTTGGGTTTCGGGTTCCGCTGAATAGGATAGGTGTCCACTATACGTAGGAGGCGGCTACACTGGTAGCAGGGGCTGTGTGGTGTGAACTGGGCGGTTTTATAGGTTAGAGGGTCTCGGGAAAACACGAGAAGGGTGCAGGCTGAACACAGTAAGAACTTAGATACAGGAACCATTGGTGTGACAATTGTAAATTGTCGTAGCTGTGTTGGGAAAGTACCAGAGCTCCAAGCGTTAATAGAAAGCACTGATGCTCAAATCGTTATAGGTACTGAAAGCTGGCTAAAGCCGGATAGAAGCTCAGCCGAAATTTTTGCGAAGAACCTAACGGTGCTCCGAAAAGATAGGCTAAACACGGTTGGCGGTGTCGTGTTTGTAGCTGTTAGAGGTAGTTTAACTTGTCGCGAAATTGAAGTTGATACTTCCTGTGGGTTAGTATGGGCAGAGGTAATTGTTGGCAACCAGAATAAAATAATAATTGGATCCTTTTACCGACCTCCCAATTGAGATGATACAGTTGCTGAAAGGTTCAAAGGAAACTTGAGTTTGATTTCAAACACGTATCCAACTCATATGATAACAGTTGGTGGTGACTTTAATTTACCATCGATATGTTGGCGAAAATACATGTTTAATTCCGGAGGTACGCATAAAATGTCATCCGAAATTGTGCTAAACGCATTCACCGAAAATTATTTCGAGCAGTTAGTTCATGAGCCAATGCGAATAGTAAACGGTTGTGAAAACACACTTGACCTTTTAGCAACAAATAATCCTGAGTTAACAACAAGCATCAAAACCGATTCTGACATTAGTGTTCACAGAGTTGCAGTAGCGAGATTGAATACTGTAATCCTTAAATCCTCGGAAAATAAGCGAAAAGTATAGCTATTCAAAAAAAGCAGATAAAAGTTCACTTGACGCCTTCCTAAGAGACAATCTCAACTGATTCCAAATTAATAATATAAGTGTAGACCACATGTGGCTTACATTCAGAGAAATAGTATCGGCAGCAATTCAGAGATTTATACCAAATAAATTAACAAAGTAAGGAGCTGATCCTCCTTGGTACACAAATCGGGTTAGAACACTGTTGCGGAAACAACGAAACAAACATGCCATATTTAAACGGACACAAAATCCCCAAGATTGGTGATCTTCTACAGAAGATCGAAAGTAAGCGCTGACTTCAATGGGAGATGCTTATAACAGTTTCCACAACGAAACTATGTCTCGAAACCTGGCAGAAAATCCAAAGAGATTCTGGTCGTATGTGAAGTATGTTACCGGCAAGAAACAATCAATGCCTTCTCTGCGCGATAGCAATGGAGATAGTAACAGAGACAGCGCTGCCAAAGCAGAGTTACTGAACACAGTCTTCTGAAACGCCTTCACAACAGAAGACGAAGTAAATATTCCAGAATTAGAATCGAGAACATCTGCCAACATAAGTAATGTAGAAGTAAATATCTTCGGAGTAGTGAAGCAACTTAAATCACTTAATAAAAGCAAGTCTTCTGGTCCAGACTGTATACCAATTAGGTCCCTTTCGGAGTATGCTGATGCATTAGCTCCATACTTAACAATCATATACAACCGTTCGCTCGACGAATGATCCGTACCCAAAGACTGGAAAGTAGCACAGGTCACACAAATATTCAAGAAAGGTATTAGGAGTAATCCTCTAAATTATAGGGCCATATCGTTAACGTCGATATGCAGCAGGATCTTAGAACAAGCAGGATCTTAGAATATATATTGTGTTCGAACATTATGAATTACCTAGAAGAAAACGATCCATTGATACACAGTCAACATGGGTTTAGAGAACATCGTTCCTGTGAAACACAATTAGCTCTATATTCACATGAAGTGTTGAGTACCATTGACAAGGGATTTCAGATCGGTTCCGTATTTCTGGATTACCGGAAGGATTTTGACACTGTACCACACAAGCGGCTCGTAGTGAAATTGCTTGCTTATGGAATATCGTCTCAATTATGTGACTGGATTTGTGATTTCTTCTGAGAGAGGTCACAGTTCGTAGTAATTGACAGAAAGTCATGGAGTAACACAAAAGTGATTTCTGGCGTTCCCCAAGGTGGTGTTATAGGCCCTTTTGCTGTTCCTTATTTTGGAGAGAATCTGAGCAGCCGTCTTCGGCTGTATGCAGATGACGCTGTCGTTTATCGACTAATAAAGTCATCAGCTGATCAAAACAAGCTGAAAATGATTTAGAAAAGATATCTGAGTGGTGCGAAAACTGCAGGTGACCCCAAATAACAAAAGTGTGAGGTCATCCACATGAGTGCTTAAAGGAACTCGTTAAACTTCGGTTACACGATAAATCAGTCTAATCTAAAAGCCATAAATTCAACTAAATACCTAGGTATTACAATTACGAACAACTTAAATTGGAAGAACACATAGAAAATGTTGTGGGGAAGGCTAACCAAAGACTGCGTTTCATTGGCAGGACACTTAGAAAATGTAACAGACCTACTTAGGAGACTGCCTACACTAAGCTTGTCCGTCCTCTTTTCGAATACTGCTGCGTTGTGTGGGATCCTTACCAGATAGGACTGACGGAGTACATCGAAAAAGTTCAAAGAGAGGCAGCACATTTTGTATTATCGCGAAATATGGGAGAGAGTGTCACAGAAATGATACAGGATTTGGGCTGGAAATCATTAAAAGGAAAACGTTCTTCGTAGCGACGGAATCTTCTGACGAAATTCCAGTCACTCGATCTATATAGGGAGGAACGATCACCACGGTAAAATAAGGGAAATAAGAGCTCTTACGGAAAGATACAGATGTTCATTCTTTTCGCGTGCTATACGAGATTGGAATAATAGAGAATTGTGGAGGCAGTTGAATGTGACTTGCAGAGTATTCATGTAGATGTAGATGTAGATGTACCCGGCCAAGCATCTGCTAAATTGATTCTGCCCTCGGACAGTGGCTGTTATTGCTAGCCTAGATTGGAGGATTTCACTGTCACCAGAATTTCAAATAAAACTTGAATACCGAGAAAAATTAATGTCATTATGGCAGTCAATTAGTGACAGGTGAGTAATATATCAACATGAGATATATCTTCTGTAAAAATAGCAAGAGTTTATTAATAATAAAATAGGGCAAACAACACAAGTTAAGCGAGATGAGAAATAAATCATGAACTGTTGACAGCACAAATAGAAGGAACAAATAATTGTCGCTCCACTGGGTGGCGTTTGGTTAGCAAAGACTGAGGTTTACCTGTTTCATCTTGTTTCCCTGGCTCAAAACATGGATAACGCAATCTGAAATTATCTAACTCTGAAAAGACTTTGATGGATTTATTCTACACATAGGTTACACTACGTTGGTGCAGCTGAGAACAGGTGGCTAGATTGTGATTCTGTTGCCCTAACAATCTGGAGCAGCAATTCTTTACCCATTTCTCGATGCACAGCTCGGGATAACGTGACTGTCGTGGCAAATGCATCTGCAGAGTGGCGATGTGTGGCACCTGTAATTCATTATCGCGGGCAGGCGATGTGTCAGATGGCTCGCAATTGCTCTCTAACAAAGCGCTGAAATCCCTTCAGATTCCAGCGTGTGACACCTCTGTTCGCCAGTCATAACATGGAGCAATTTGACTCACTTATACAGCTGCGCGCATAAGGACATCAAACGCCAAGGTTCAAGGCCTGATAGGAATCGGTCTAAGGCGCTGCAGTCATGGACTGTGCGCCTGGTCCCGGCGGAGGTTCGAGTCCTCCCTCGGCCATGGGTGTGTGTGTTTGTCCTAATGATAATTTAGGTGAAGTAGTGTGTAAGCTTAGGTACTGATGACCTTAGCAGTTAAGTCCCATAAGATTTCACACACATTTTTTTCCGATACGAATAAGATTGTCCTTGGCACAGCGAGTTGTTTGAGATGGTTGTCGTCCAAACTGTTATTACAGCTAAGACTTCACCACAGGCTCCCCAGTCAAGATCAGTGCCAGTGTGAAGTCACTCTCCAGCCGAGTGTCCCAAGTGCAAACTCACTCACGACAAGAGTCAGGACCAGAATCTCCTCTCCAGACCGGAGTCTGAACCAGAAGTCTTTTTTTCCACTTGTCACTTTTCCGTCAGAACTCAGTAAACCCCGAAAAGTGCATCAACGCAACCACCCCCGCACTGTCTCGTGGCAATCGCAAGGCTCAACAGGCGCCACGTCTCCCCTCTACCACGTCTTGTCAACCTCTGGACCAACCGTAACAAAAGTTAATAATACTCTTTTTCTTGCTGTAGAAGCAGCCAATCACTGACTCTTAAATTTCCGCACAGGGAGAAAAAGATGTTACACTCCTGTATTGTATTTTTGACTGCAACTTTAGCGGGCGTGTTTTGAGAGTTTTCGTTTAGGGCTGAAGTGAACAACACATTTATCACAAAGACAGCTACTTCGACAGGCCGAACGTTACGGCACGTCCAATCAGAGGCCTCGGCTACATTAAGAGAAGTGCTTTTGTGTCCAACATAGATCATTCCCGAGCCGCCATGAATGTTGCGTTCCATCCCAAAACTCTTCCGAAGACCGGAGGCTTCCCAAAACCTCGGCAGGCAGAGTGGCGACACCACCTGATGCCTCTGTCTACAGTGTCTGGTCCAAGGCGAACATGAAAACTCACGGATTTTTATGGACAGCAGCTGTTTACACAATTCAATGCCTTGGGCGGTGACTTACTTTCTCTCCTGCGCCCCTGTTCCTGCTATGGCCAGAAATGGGTAACAGATAGATCCAGGTAGGCAGTTTTCCACCTCTTCGGCCAAAAGCATCGTCTACACACCAGTGCAAGAAATTTTTGGGACCAGCATTCTGTTCCTCGTAAACGCTTTGAGATGCTGCTCTTCCTAACAGCTGCGTGTTGCTTCCAAGCCCCGAATGTCCACTGCAAGATTTAGTGTTGAATAACCAAACCACCTGCTTATTCTCAGGTCCAGAATATGCTATTCGAAGGAGACCTATCATAAAGATTCTTCTTGCATTAACAGTGTAAATGCTCCCACCAGCACCTGCTCATTCTGATGATTTTCTATCGTCTCACAGAAAATGATATCTGGGGTGCAAAAACAACGTTAAAGTATAGCCTCGAATATCAAAATATGTGAGGGAGTGACTTGTCCTCTCTCAGTGCCTTTTGCTGCACTACTTATGTTGACAATCTCGTTCTCGTTCTTCTTAGCAGAACTTAGGTCAGGGAGTCCTTGGCAAGGGTTACCATCTACCAAAGTTTCTGGTAGCTGCCTTAACGTCCACAGATCGAGCGCTACAGCTATAGGTGGCTTCCTGAGGACAGTACTCCTCCAATGCTTCTACTACGTGATGGCCGGGCAGGATAGCCGCATGGTCTGAGGCGTCTTGCACGGTTCGCACGGCTGTCCCCCTCGGAGGTTTGAGTCCTCCATCGGACATGGGTGTGTGTATGTTGTCCTTAGCGTAAGTTACATGAAGTAGTGTGTAAGCTTAGGCACCGATGATCTCAGCAGTTTGGTCCCATAAGACCTTTCCACAATTTACCACGCAATGCCTCGGACTCGACTTAATTGGTGATCTGAGGAGCACGATTGACCCTGACTGCCGGCGCCTACTGTCCCAATTATGAACTGGTCTGTTAGCTCACCGTTTATAAACCCTCGATTTTTTGCAACGGAGACAATAAGTTAACGTATCACCCACGTAACACGACACTCCGCATTCCGCCTCCATAGTCCGGACATGCTAGTGGCGTTGGGTTCGTACGTTTTCATGGCTTGCTCATCATGATTCGGTGCGAGATTCTCACCTTCCCACTGTGCAAGGGCGGTTTAGGCCTGTGTCACGTCCCTGACAGAGTCTAAACTCTTTTCGTCAGCTGTCAGATGGTGCTGTGGCATGAGCGTCCATAGAGCCTCACCAGGCTGTTGCTGGAGACCCTTGCTCCAGCTGTCTTTCAGGCCCTACCCAGCTTTCAGACGTCACACTGCCCTTCTTTTTCTTCTGATTTTTTCCCCTCAAAGACGATCTATGGATTTTTCAACAGAACAAAACACAGCGTGTGGTTGAGGGAAAGCATCCACACGTCGCCTGGAATGCGGTATGTCGACTGGTGTACGCCACAATCCTTACTCAATGACCCAACTGAACACCTTCTCCTCAGAACCTTTTTTCCCCACCCTCACCATCACCTGTGGCACTATCTATATTCACCCCAAGGCTCCTCTCCACTCTCCCCATTCCCCATGTTGACTGTACCTTCTCCACCTACGTGATTGCCGTCGACCTCAACATCCTTAGCCATGAACCTGCTACTCTTTGACAGTGGCATCAGTTCCTTGCCACCCTCCATGGTGACCTTGTTCCTGTCCCACAACACACCCATCCTAAAAGTAACTCCACCCCAGATTTATCTTTGCTTCCCCCAACTTCCTTGGTCATATTTCCGTGGACATCTTGATCCCACTGGTAGTGACCACTTCCCCATACTTCTCACTGTCTCCTCTGCCCATGGCCCCCCTGCAGCCCCCCACCCAGCTGCCCCTCCAAAGTCCATCCATGACTACTGCCGCACCTACAGGGATGCCTACCAGGAATCCATTGCCTCACAAGCCACTCCCCCACCTTTCACCATCCTGCCATCACCCATGCCTCTTCCTTCCTTCATAAAACCATCACTGACGCTGTGGAGGCCCATGTCCCTACCAAACTCATCCAACCTCACTGCCCTAGACTTTCTCCACAGGCCATCCTTCTTCTTCATGAATCCTGCAGGCTGTACAGCTCCTTCCTACACACCTGTGACCAGGATACACTCATCTGCAACCAGCAATTACAGTGACACATCCGGATCCTCCTTACAACAAAGAAACGCTGGGACTGGCGCCAGAGATGCACACACCTCAACTCCACCCTCCCTGTCAACTCCTCCAAGCATTGGTCAGCCTTCCACCACCTTACTGGTAGCCATCCCACCCTGCATTAAGCTATTCTCCACGACAATCGCCCCTTCCCTGACAACTTCAGTAAGGCTAACCATTTCGCTTCCCTTCTCTCCAAGGTCTTCCCCACTTCTGATGATCCCCATTTTGATTACTCCCTCTTCCCCACCATCCTTGACCACACTGATACCTCTGTTTCACCGCTTGCCCCTAGTTTCCAGTACCTGGATATCAACACTCCCATCACCACACATGACATCACACACGTCCTCCACTTCAAACGCAACACTATCCCTGGTCACGGTGGTGTCACCTACTGCCACCTCAAGAAATTCCTCCCTGTCCTTCCTGGCTGTCCTTGCTACCCTGTACAATGTCCGCCTCTCCACTGGCTATAATGCCGACCTGTGGAAGACTTCCTGTGTCCTGCTGTTCCCTAAACCCACCAAACCAACCTCTGACACCTCTTCCTGTCATCCCATTTGCTTCACCACTGTGTTCAGTAAGGTCTTCGAGACCATCCTCTTCCACTGTATTCACCGCCACCTTAACCAGCACCGCCACCTTAACCAGCACCACCTCCTTCCCCTTACCCAGTGTGGCTCCTGGTGTTCCTACTCAATTGATGACCAGCTCCTTAACCTTATCAATATTCTTTACCTTTAACTTATCTCCTGTCAATCCGCTATCTTTGTTTCCCTTGACCTCCAGAACACCTACGAACGTGTTACGCATCTCAGGCTCCTCTTCAAACTCCAGACCTATGCTCTCCCTATCAATTTCGTCTGTCTCGTTGCTTCCTTCCTCTCCCATCATTCCTCCTGTGTCACTATACACAATTCCAACTCCTGTACCTGCTATCCCTCTGGCAGCATGCCCCAAGGCTCTGTCCTTTCCCCTCTCCTCTATCTCCTGGACACTGCTGATATCCAAAACCTCCCCTGCCTGTTCATCTACTCCAATTTGGTGATGACACCCCATTCCTAGCTCTTTATACTACCCTTCAAGAGACCCAACGTACCCTCCACACCCACCTTGACCAGTTCACCACTTGGTGCAACCAGTGGTTCCTTCGTATCAACCCCTCCAAGATCCAGGCCATCATCATAGGACGCACCAACTGCTCCTTCCTTCTCCATGATTCCTATCTAACCATTTATGGCTGTCCTATCCAACTTACCCATCCTCAAATACCGTTGCCTCACCCTCGACCGCCACCTCAAAGAAATGGTTGGTTCAAATGGCTCTGAGCACTATGGGACTTAACATCTATGGTCATCAGTCCCCTAGAACTTAGAACTACTTAAACCTAACTAACCTAAGGACATCACACAACACCCAGTCATCACGAGACAGCCACCTCACCTGGACTCCCCATCTCATTACAATCCAACACAAAGCCCACAACAGACTCTGCCTCCTGAAACTCCTGACCAGCCAGACATGGGGACTGCATCCTTCTACGATCCTTGACACCTACAAATCCCTCAACCGCCCCATCCTTTGTTATGCCAGTGTCGCTTGGATTTCCGCCCCTCCACCATTCTATGAAGCCCTCCAAATCCTGGAACACCATGTGCTCCACCTCAGCTTCCATATCTGCCTTCCATTCCCCATGCACATTGTTTATGACCTCATCCTCTTCAACCACCTTCTCCTTTTCCTTGAATACATCTGCATCCTGTATATTGTCCTCCAAATAGATCATCCCCCATGCCCTGGTGTCCCCCTTCCTCTCCATCCCCAGTCTGTTGCCACTCCTTTACCGTTGTGTCCCACCCTCTCTCCATTTCCACATCCTCCACCTCGTTTCCCAATGCAACTTCCGGCACCTACCCCTCCCAAATGATGAGCTTCACCCTGATGTCTATCCCTCCCACCAACTCTATCTTCCTCCTGCTTCCTCCTCAGGGCTCCCTCTCCTCCCCTTTCCTTCTCCTGAGCAGTTTTCCCTCTCCTACACCCCCTCCCTCTCCTGTGCTCCCCTTCAGTGTCTCTGCACTCCTTCCTGCCTTGTCTTCCCTCTTCATCTCCCACCCTGTCCGTCTCCTGCCTCTTGGTGCGTCTCCTGCTCTCTTTATTTCCTCTTCCTCTCAACCTGCAGCCCCCCCCCCAGCCCCCCTCCCACCACACCTTCCTCGCCTCTTTTTCCTCTTTTCACCTTCTCCCCAGTCTCCAGTCCCTCGGCAGGTCCCTACCAGTGGTTTTTTATTCTTCAAGTGTGCACTGTTGTTTCCAGTGTCTTGCACTGTGTGATTTCAACCCTGTGGCCAACTTTTAACTTGTGTTTGCCTCCAGTTGTTTTTAAGTGCACTTTGATTTGCGAGCTGTGTTGTTTTTACTTTATGTCGACTTTTTAACTATGCCCCAGTGCATGTCCCCATCTTAGTGTATATTTTAACTCCCATCATCTATATTTACTGTGTTTTTTATGTCCCCCTTTCTATCCCCCATTTTTATGTTATCACCTTCTGTGTTTTTGTAAAGTCAATTGGCTGAAGAGTGGTGGACTGTGCCGCTGCCAGCCCGCCCCTGCCAATATGGGGCAGGGGAATGAAATTACAATAAAGAAAAAATGTTATTATTGTAGTATGTGAGACCTGGTGGTCAAGGAAGGCAGGGTTTGGTTACGATTGTGGACAGGGCCATAATCAGTTACTATTGGCTCCCTTTTGCAATTACACACATTTATTTTTAAATGATAATTCCAGACTCAGCAATAAATAAAGATATCACACATTATTAATGAGAGGATAAAGAACTGTGTAGTTAATAGTGCCTTCATTGCATTACAGTTTACCAAATGAGAATAAAATCCAGACACAGCAAATAATGTTTTAAAAACAAGCCAATGTGATCCCAATTAGAACTTTAAGGCATGTAACCACAGTCACGGCTGAAGGCCTTTGACGCCAGGAATGGCAATTATAAAAAATAAATTAACAAGCGCACTGTAAAACAGCAGTGCAATAGCAAAGGTTAATTTAAAAAGACAGGCAACTGTTCACCAAACAGGTGAGACAAAATGATGGTAAACGTGGTAGCACAACCATTTAACCTGCTGTAACGCCAAGAATGGCAATTATATAAAAATTTTTAGAAACATACAATAAAACAGCAAATAAAACAATGAAACATGAGGGCCAGTCACAGACGATGCATCAGGAATCGACCTCTGAGTATGTCTGGCTAGCGATGGGATAGGCAGCCAAGATTTGCATTCACTTCACAAGGTGGTAACTCGGATTAGTGGCAGTCTAACGAATGACTAATGATAATCTTGCTGAGGCTACCTGATGTCCAATAAACCAAATGCAAAGATGTAAAAATACGCCAAAGCCGGAACCGGGGGTCCGGACTCCACCCTCAGAATACTGTGCTTAGAGCACCCAGGAGAAAGGAATCACTACCAGCAGAGTAGAAAAATCGCCAACCAACTTACGATCAAGAAAGCTTTCCAAACTGCTCGCCTCATCGGACAGCAGCAGCAAGGGGGGAAATATACACTGCCGTTACATGCACTAACCCCCAGGGCAGGTAACTTGGATGTTAGCCGCCACGAGGCAGGAAAAATGCCACTGGTTGAACTTAACAAAGAGTAACACACTGAACGCAATAATTAGTAATTAGAAGTCCAGGAAAGCTAATCAGATCCGCCTTCCTCAAACATTCTACTCTCTGCTCTTCACCTCGGAAACACTACGAGCAGCACCACAAACCCAAGTCACTGGAGAATCCCGAGATGTCACAATGGTGGAGGTTACTCTACTTGAATCCAAAAGAACTCAACTTAAAGCTTGCGGGATCCGGCTTACGACGAGGTTGTGCACCCTCGTGACCACAAGCCTTCGATCCGGCAGTCCATGCGTGCCGCCAGAGGTCCTGGCGTGTTCTCGCACTGTGCAGACCTGGCTCCTCCTGAGTCCCCAACCGAACTGCCCACTCACGCGACCCGGAAGAACAACGACGTCGCCCCAAAGATAGCGCCACAATTACTACATGTCGATAACCGCCGCTGCTGCCACTAGCGGAGAGGCAACGCTTGCGAAACCAAGTGGCGCCATTCAACACGAGAAGAAGACAAACAACCGCAGCCACGCCAACTAAACGATACCGTCTGGCCTCCAACAGAGGATGGAAACCCACGAACAGCACCAACGCGAGCCACAGCACGGCTCAGTATGTTATCAAACAAAACAAAGTAGGTGTTGGGCACAAAATCGCTTTGTCCATTCTATGTGATGATGCTTGGCTGAGAGTATTTGTATGTTTTGACGATGCCATTATTGTATTAGGACATGGTGTAGAACAGGTACGCTTTACCTTGTTTCATCTGTACATTTCCAAGTTTGTATGATATGAAATGCTGTGTTGTTTCGAAAGATAGACTGCCCGCTAGGTGTATATTTTTTTTATACTGTAGATCTAAACATCGTCATTACTGACTGAAACCATTCATTGCGAAGGGCATTATATTATGATCAAAGAATGAAATAAAAAAAACATTTGATAGTAACTTGATCACTGTTCAAATTCGCGGCTGCGTCACAGCTGGTGACAACACAAATTAAAGTAGGCTTTCCGCCACATAGTGTATTTTGTTATGTGAAAGTAATAATTAACTCATTGTTATGATACTAAATCATAATACTAATGGTGATTTGTAAACAAATGCTTAAATTGTAACGTTTTTTACACAATGCACATAAACTGATCGAAGTTTCTTCACGTAATACACGCAATAGACAACACAATATAAAACAAAATTCATCAGGATTCTCAAACTAGCCGGCCGTTGTGGCCGTGCGGTTCTAGGCGCTTCAGTCTGGAACAGCGTGACCGTTACGGTCGCAGGTTCGAATCCTGCCTGGAGCATGGATGTGTGTGATGTCCTTAGGTTAGTTAGGTTTAAGTAGTTCTAAGTTCTAGGGGACTGATGACCACAGATGTTAAGTCCCATAGTACTCAGAGCCATTTGATTCTCAAACTGAAGCGCGCGATCCTCTAACTATCCTCTTCTGTACCAGATATACTTCAGTACATTGGAAAAACTCAACGAGGAGAATAGATTATGTACCAGTGATTATAACTTGATTATGTTGTTTCTCAAGTGGATATTGACGTCACAATCAATCATCACAACTAGAATTGAAAACCATATCACAAAGTTCTTCCAATATCGGAAGTCATATAGACTACGTCCAATGGCTGTACCTGTCCCGTTGAGAATTTTGGGATTACCAGATGATCAAGCTCCTTATCCTCAGGTGCTCAGAATGGTTCTTTCATAATGACCACTTGAGGAGACCAACAATAAAACAGATTTTTTGCCGCATTGGGGAAACTTCTGTGAAATACTTTTTCACGTGGTCAATCGTTAGTTTAAATAACTTTGCTGCTATCCCGAGTTGGAGCTCCGAAAATATATTCTCTAATTCTCGGTCGAAAGTTTCAAAGATGTTCACATGTGTGTGAAATCTTATGGGACTTAACTGCTAAGGTCATCAGTCCATAAGCTTACACACTACTTAACCTAAATTATCCTAAGGACAATTACACACACCCATGCCAGAGGGAGGACTCGAACCTCCGCCGGGACCAGCCGCACAGTCCATGACTGCATCGCCTGAGACCGCGCGGCTAATCCCGCGTGACTCGAAAGTTTCCATGTGAAATCAGTTTGCAATGCGCAGAGATTGTAGGCTGAATCGTGAAAGTGAACGTCTCTTCGTAACACAACTCTGCAGGCTCTTATGAAGAGGACAACAGTCTACGTACGTCTTACGTACCGTCAGCAGACGTCAGTGTATTGTTGCGATACGGTCGAGTAGGTACTCTTCGGCGCTCTGCTCGCAGAGAACAGTCGCTGTGACAACTTCTTGACGACACGACGACGGAGATTTCAGAGCTTGTTCCGTAGATAAATAGCTGCTTCTAAAGACTTCGTCGCAGCCATGAGACGTTGCGGGCTGCACTCAGTAACTGACCCAGGTTCGCCAACTAGCAGCTCATGTGGTACAGGTCTGTACACCATAGACAGATCTTAACACAATAGGCAGCGTCGCAAGTCCGACTGAGAGCTGCGCGTATTCCCGTCTTCTCATTGGTGCCTCTCGCTATGTAAGCCTGCTCCGACAGCTCTGCAGCAGTCTCGACCGCCGCTTACTGCCACTACACTGAAGAGCGGATACCTGGAATACCTGCGTAATATCGTGTAGGGCCCCTGCGAGCACGCAGAAGTGCCGCAACACGACGTGGCGTGGACTCGACTAATGTATGAAGTAATGCTATAGTGAATTAACACCAAGAATCCTGCACGGCCGTCGTAAATCCATGAGAGTGCGAGAGGGTGCAGATCTCTTCTGAATAGCACGTTGCAAGCCATCCAAGATCAATAATGGACATTTCTGGGGAGCATGGTGGCTAGCGGAAGCGTTTAACTGAGAAGAGTGTTCTTGGCTCCACTACGTAGAAATTCTGGACGTGTGGGCTATCGCATTGACCTGCTGTAATTGCCCGTCTGACTGTACAATGGACATGAATGGATGAGGTGATCAGACAGGATGCTTACATACATGTCACATGTCAGAGTAGAATCTAGACGTATCAGGCGTCCATATCACTCCAACTGCACACGACCCACACAATTACAGAACCTCCGTCCGCCTTTGTAGCGTAGCGGTAGCGTTACCGCCTACCACGCAAGGGGGCCCGGATTCGATTCCCGGACGGGGATTGGGTGTTGTGTGTCTTTCATCATCATTGGCACGCAAGTCGCCGTATTGGCGTCAACTAAAAAGAATTGCAATACGGCGACCGAACCCCGAGGGGGATATCCCAGCCAATAAATGTCATACGATCATTTCATTTTCTACAGAGCCTCCACCAGCTTGAACAGTCCCCTGCTGACAAGCAGGGTCCATGCATTGATGAGGTTGTTTCCATACCCGTACATGTCCAACTGCTCTATAGAATTTGAAACGAGACTCATCCGACCAGGCAACATGTTTCCAGTCATCAACAGTCCAATGTCGCTCTTGACGGGCCCAGGCCAGGCGTAAAGCTTTGTGTTGTGCAGTAATCAAGAGTACACGAGTGGGCCGTCAGCTCCGAAAGCCCATATCGATGACGCTTCGTTGAATGGCTCACACTCTGACACTTGTTTACGATCCAGTATTGAAATCTGGAGCAATTTGTGGAAGGGTTGCACTTTTTTCACATTGAACGATTGTCTTCGGTCGTCATTGGTCCCGTTCTTGAAGTATCTTATTCCGACCGCAACGATGTCGAAGATTTAAGGTTTTACCGGATTGCTGACATTCTCGGTACACTCGTGAAATGGTCGTATGGAAAAATCCCCACTTTATCGCTGCCGCCTATAACGCCTCGTTCAAACTCAGTTAAACCTTGATAACCTGCCACTGTAGCAGCAGCAAGCGATCTAACGACTGCGCCAAACACTTGTCTTGTATAGGCGTTGCCGAATGCACTGCCGTATTCTCACTGTTTACATATCTCTGTATTTGAATAAGATTCGCTGTACCAGTTTCTTTGGCGCTTCAGTGTACTATCGAACTGTACATCGCTGCACTATTTTTGGACCACGCTTCACTCTCAATATCTCTCTCACGGGAAGATCTTTGGATTACTACGCATCGCACTGCTTTCTGGACGTCTCTTCAGAATATTATTTGGACAGTGTACACTTGCATGTCCACCATACTAGTGTTACTAAATAAACCTATTGTCGACATTGTATCGTGTATAAAAAACGTCAGTTTACAAATGAATAGGATGACAACCATCAACCCAGTTAATCATTCCTGGTGGATAGAATACCCTGAGGTTTCCTTTAATTCACAGGAAGTGAAACTGAAGTACAGTATTGTATCATTGATCTGTAACAGCTCGGATAGACGGTCGACTGCTATGGAGCACTATAATGTACTATGTTCTGATGGATCAGTACTGCACGAAGTACCACTGATTGAAGATGATCGTGTGCGTCAAAAACACGTGAGGAGTCCTTTATCCCAAGCCAACTCCTTTCTTCAGAAGCCGTATTAAATTTTAAATATATGAAATCTGTAGTTGAATGTTGGAAAACCGGAAAAAAACGGAAAAGGATGTCTTTGCTATTTACAGCATAAGTAAAATCACCGTATCTACTAAAACGTATTTTCTGTCTTGTGATAGATACCTCCATCTGTAATGGTTCAGATGATTACTGGCAAAACGAATTCGAAAATAAACTAAATATAAAAAGAAGATGAAGTGATTTCCACAACTTGGTTCTCTTTTCATTCCGAATACTTATTTCTTTAACAGGCGGCGACTTTACGGCTGAATTCAACAGGAACTTTTTCTTACAAGGAAACTCTCCACCGCACCCCCCTCCCCTCCAACCCTTAGATTTATTGGTAGGATGGCCCAGTGGACAGCACATCGAAAACTGAACACAGATCAAGCATGAAAACAGGAATAAGGTGCACTGAACTGTGAAAAAAGAAACAAAATAGAAACAGTGTGCGGTCCAAGCTGAAGATGTGCAACATCAAGCACAATGGAATAGCCAAGGCGTCGTGTGTATGTGGACACGGTGTTGGACTAAAAAACGGGAGATACTTGTTTAAATCTCCCTCATGCGAAAACAGTAGTTTTTTCCACAAAATGATGAACTGCCCGCAGTCACTGACGTGTTTGTTCGCTATATTCACATTTGTGTCTGTGCCGTGGTGTAATGTCCGTTTGCAAATGGTTCAAATGGCTCTGAGCACTATGGGACTTAACATCTAAGGTCATCAGTCCCCTAGACTTAGAACTACTTAAACCTAACTAACCTAAGGACATCACATACATCCATGCCCGAGGTACGATTCGAACCTGCTCTCCGTTTGCAACTGCGAGGTGTAAGGGAGGGCCTATAATGAAAGTTGATTCCGAGATCTTGTGAGTTTTCACCGATACTCGACACTGGGATCCTGCAGTGATGAGCCTCCAGTTGTACGTACCTCTTGTTTGTTCTACACAAGTACCCCATGTATTGAGTCTTGCGTTCCGGTTTGGAAGTTTTAACTCTTGAATTTCTTTATCGTAATGTATTAAACTTTCGTTTTTCTGTGAAAAGTCTGTGTAGCATCTCCCCTGCTCTACTATTCATCACATTTACATGCGACGGTAATATATTCTCACCACATGATACATGTTCTTCAACCATATAGAAGGAGAACAGGCACTTCAGTGACCGGATGGAAAGTTGATAATATTGTGAAGGAAATGGGGCGGAAGAGGGATATGAACACCTATCTCACATGTTGTAGTCCAACACCACGCCTCATAACCATGATGCTGTGGCTCTGCCAAGTTGCTCGATGTTGCAGTTCTCGAACCTGGGCCGTTAACTGTTTCTATTTTGCTCATTTTTCCGGAGTTTAGCACACTTTCTTCTTGTTTTGACGCTTGATCTGTGTTTTTTTGACAATCTAGTCACGGCCATCTCACCATTAAATCCGATGGGGTTGCGACTGGGAATTGCCCTTGTTAGCTACACAGCTTTTTTCTTCTGTCAAGGATCACATGTAAAATAACCGGTTTTAGTGTGATACATGTCTATGTTACACAGTCAAATTATCTGAAGCCATTTATCCTACAATTATGATGCGCGCCGGCCGCGGTAGTCTCGCGGTTCTAGGCGCTCAGTCCGGAACCGTGCGACTGCTACGGTCGCAGGTTCGAATCCTGCCTCGGGCATGGATGTATGTGATGTCCTTAGGTTAGTTAGGTTTAAGCAGTTCTAAGTTCTAGGGGACTGATGACCACAGCAGTTGAGTCCCATAGTGCTCAGAGCCATTTTTGAATTATGATGCGCAAATTTTAATTCGGTAATGGAATGCACAGATACAAGCATAAACACACACACACACACACACACACACACACACACACACATACACGCATACATACTAAGTTGCTTGGACAGTGTTTTATTAACTGTTCTACAGTTGGATCTGTTATTTGTTATAGTGCTGATACGGCATCAGACTATTTGGAGACAACATTCCCGGACAACTTACTGCTGAGGTACACGTTTCAGTGAATTAATTTCCATAAGCGTGTGCCTATGTGACAGATTACTTGTTGAAGACCCCTTCATTGATCTAAAGTCCGCTCAGCGTTCATGAACACTCTATCCAAATTTCACTGTAGTTAGTCATTAAGAATCTATTCTGTTGGCGTTCTGATTCATATTAAGTGGTATTAATCGTAAAATAAATGCTTCGCGTTCGTATTCGCGCCAACGGAGCAACACCCCGACTCGTCCATATTCACTACATGAGTCGATCTCGCATAGTAATTGCCTATCCGCCTTTTCTGCAGTTGCCAAATGGGTACCCCACCCCCAGCTGCTGGGGCGTCTCCGCGCTTCCCATGATCTTTGGTACAGCAGAGAAGGATAAGGTTAAGATTCGATACATGTAGTGATATCGAAGTTTGCACCCTTACAGCACACACACACACACACACACACACACACACACACACACACACACACACACACACACACACATATATATATATATATATATATATATATATATATATATATATATATATATATATATATATAACGCATACATTGGTGGAATGACATATAAGCAAATAAACTATTAGGAAGCATCCACATACTAGTATTAAACTGATATGAATATCTATTGGGTGAGAAGAGGTGAATGAAAAACTGGAAAGTAGAAGATAATGTTAAGAGACTTCATGACAGCTTAAAACTGTGGGTCGTACCGGGGCTCGAAACCGGGACCTTTGCTTTTCGCGAGCACGTACCCGGCCAACTTAGCTACCCGAACAGTACCTCAGCCCCTACCTACGTTGATTATAGATTAGGATGTTTATGGAACACTCGTTGTTCTGTGGTGACCGTGTGTGCTATAATGACTCTATAAAGCGATGGTGCCAAATTGTATTCCTATGGTACATTATTAATCGGCGTCAGAATAAGAGTATGTTAAATACATGCACAGGATCTAGGTAAAAACCAACAAACGCATTACTTCAGACGTGTTTGATTTGAAACGCCCGTTACGAACCGGTGATATATAATGGACGAGACTGAAGGCAAGTAGCTGACGTTGAGTGAAAAGCTGAGTGCAAATCTGTGGAAAACACTCTCGTGACTGCGGGCTCAGGGACGGCAGAGAGCTATTGTGCGTCTTTCTTTCAATAGAGTCTGTTAATTGCTACCCCTGACGAGTTCCGTTGCGAGGGTTTTTGGAGATCGGATGCGCTTTTTTCCGAAACGAGCGTCGAGCGTTGGCTTGCGTCAGATAAAACTTTAACAAGCTGCCCATTGTGCGGGTCATGTAGGCTGCTTATTGGGCGGCCGAATTTGTTTTTAAAGCCGCGCGACTGATGGCACACAGCAGATTGGCGCGTGAAAGGCGCGCAAATTGGCCGTCCGGCCTCTTTGTGGACCGAGGGTCCGATAGGCATCTGCCCTCGCCGAACGGCGCCGTGCCGCGGCGTGGCATGGCGGAACGCAGCCACGCGGGCGCACGGCCGCCCGTCTGCTGTGTACGTCACAGCGACAAACGGCGTGTGTTTCCATTCAGAGGTCCTTCAACAGTCCTGCTGGTCGCTCTAGCAAATGAAGCCAATGAAACAAGCGCGCGTGCCGTGCCGTGTGAACGCGGATCAAAAGCAGACGGCCACCGTTCGTTCTTCGCGTAATGCAGAATAATTACACGTCACCAGACGACTTATGCTATATTTTTAACGACGGCGAACATGAAGTCACGGTCTTACGGTAATACTGATGAGAAAAGTTTCAAATTTTCACATCGACGTGAGAAATCTGGATTGCTTTGTTTCTTGGCAGTGAGGACCTAGCACGTTATATTGGATGGAGAGTCACTGACAGATGTACAAGTAACGTAAGGCGAACCTCAGGAAAGTGTGTTAGGAACCTGGCTGTTCATCTCGTATACAACGTGTTTTCGTAAGAGCGCGAAAAAATTTGACAGAACGTAGAGGATGCTGCAATGAACAGTTTGAGGTAGGGAACATGGGGTCGGAGAAGCCAGCTTAAGGAGATAATAGGTATAAAATTACATTTCAGTGAACGTTTTTAATTTACATCAGTTGCAGTTAAATCCCATCATTGACTCAATGAACGTACCTTTTGTACTGTATCTTACAAAATGTGCTGAAACTGATGACCATCAAATTCAGTGCAAGCGTGACATCAGCGAACAAAATTCTGACGCACTCTGACAAACATCCCTGGTGTGTTTTGAATCACAACACAGGCAGCTACAATCCCACCAACTAATACCCTTGGTCTAGGAGCAGCGTCTTTGATTAGTACTTAGAACGTTCTAGGGCCTGGGTTCGAATTGCACCACCGCTTAAATTTTGGTCAAGAATCAGTGTTGGCGGACGAAGACTTCTGGCATAAGAAGGCACCCTCATTCTGCCAAGGGCCTTGTCAAAGAGGGCAGAGGAGCGGACAGAGGTTCGGCGCACTGTCTTGTCCTTAGGGTGGGAAACTGCCTCTAAAGGCGGAAGAATCAGCAATGATCAACGGCATGAGGATACAGAATGCAATGGAAGGCACTGCATTAAAGATACATAACTTGCATCTACAGGATCTGTAATTGACAAAATGCGATGATGATCTCCCCATTGACAAAAGATTCAAGAATAGTCCTCCATTCGCATCTCCGGGAGACGACTATCAAGGAGGAGGTAACAATGAGAAAAAGATTGAATAATCAGCGAGTCGAGGAGTGGAATGTCAGAAGCTTGAATGTGGTACAGAAGCTAGAAAACCTGAAAAACGAAACGCAAAGGCTCGATCTAGATATAGTAATGGTCAGTGGAAAGAAGGATTTCTGGTCACATGAATATACGGTAATATCTACAGCAGCAAAGATGGTACAACGGGAGTAATATTGGATAGAATAGAAAGGTAGGACAAAGAGTGTGTTACAGTGAACTGTTAACTGATATGGTTGTTCCTGTCAGAGTCCACAGCCAGCCAACACCGACAACTATAGTTCAGGTATATATGAAGAGATAGAAAAAGTATGTGAGGATGTTGAGAGGATAATACAATATATAAAGGGAGATGAAAATCTAATAGTGATGGGGGACTGGAATGTAGTTGTAGGGTAAGGAGCAGAAGATAAGGTTATAGGTGAATATGGGCTTGGGACAAGGAATGAGAGAGGATACAAACTAATTGAGTCCTGCAATAAATTTCAGCTAGTAATAGCGAATAGTCTGATCAAGAATCAAAAGAGGTGCAGGTAAACTTGGAAAAGACCATGTGATATGAAAAGATTTCAGTTAGATTACATAATGACCAGACAGAGATTCAGAAATCAGATACTGGACTGTAAGGCGTACCCAGCAGCAGATATAGACTGCGATCACAAAGTAATAGTCATTTAGAGTAGGCTGAAGCTCAAGTCACTAGTTAGGAAGAATCAATACGCAAAGAAGTGGGATGCAGAAATACTAAGGGATGACGAGACACGCTTGAAGTTCTCTGTGGATACAACAATAAGGGATAGCTCAGTATAGTTGAAAAGGAATGAAATCTCTAAAAACAGCAATCACAGATTTCGAAAGAGAAATATAGGTACAAACACGGTAACTGCGAAGAAACCATGGGTAACAGAAGAAATACTTCAGTTGATCGATGAAAGAAGCAAGTACAGAAATTTTTAGGGAAATTGAGGAATACAGAAATACAAGTCGCTGAGGAATGATATAAATAGTAGGTGCAGGGAAGCTAAGACGAAATCGAAAAATGTGAAGAAATCGAAAAAGAAATTACTGTCGGAAGGACGACTCAGCACACAGGAAAGTCGAAACAAACTTCGGTGACATTAAAAGCAAGGGTGGTAACATGAAGAGTGCAACGGGAACTCCATTGGTAATTGCAGAGGAGAGAGCAGATAGGTGGAAAGAGTACACTGAAGGCCTTTTTTTTGGGGGGGGGGGGGAGATATGTCTGATGTGATAGAAGAAGAAACAGGATTTACAAGAGATAGGGGATACACTACTAGAATCAGAATTTAAGATAGCTTTTTACGTTTTAATATCAGATAAGGTAGAAGTGATAGATAATATTCCATCACAACTTCTAAAACCACTGGAGAAGTGGCAACAAAACGACTATTAACTATTGTGTAGAATGTATGAGTCTGGTGATATACTATCTGACTTTCGGAAAAATATCATCCACAGAACTCCGAAGACTGCAAGAGCTAACAAGTGCGACAATTATCGCACAATCAGCGTAACAACTCATGCGTCCAAGTTGCTGACAAGAACAATGTACAGAAGAATGGAAAAGAAAACTGAGGATGTGCTAGATAACGACCAGTTTAGCCTCATAAAAGGTAAAGGTACCACACAGCCAATTCTGACGTAGTGGTTGGTAATGGAAGCAAGACTAAAGGAAAATCAAGACACGTTAATAGGATTTGTTGAACTGGAAAAAGTGTTCGACAATGTAAAATGGTGCAAGATGTTCAAAATTCTGAGAAAAATAGGGGTAGGCTAAAGGGAAAGACGGGTAATATACAATATGTACAAGATACAAGAGGGAATGATAAGAATGGGTGGCCAAAAACGAAGTACTAGTATTAAAAAGGGTGTAAGACAAGGATGTAATGCTTTCCCTCTACTATTCAATCTGTACATCGAAGAAGCAATGATGGAAAATGAAAAAAAGTTTCAGGTGTGGAATTAAAATTCACGGTGAAAGGATATCAATGATACGATTCGCTAGTGACATTGCTGCCCTGAATGAAAGTAAAGAAGAATTACATGATCTGCTGAATGGAATGTGCAATCTAATGAGCACAGAATATGGATTGAAAGTAAATCGAGAAAAGACGAAAGTAATGAGAAGTAACAGAAATGAGAACAGCGAGAAACTTAACATGAGGATTGATGGTCAAAAAGTAGATGAAGTTATGGAATACTTTTAGCTAGGCAATAAAATAACTAATGACGGACAGAGAAATGAGGACTTTAGAAGCAGACTAGCACTGACAAAAAGGGCACAACTGGCCAAGAGAAGACTACTACTACCAAACATAAGCCTTAATTTGAAGAAGAAATTTCTGAGAATTTACGTCTGGAGCACAGCACTGTATGGTAGTGAAACATGGAGCGTGGGAAAACCGGAAGAGAATCGAAGCATCTGAGATGTGACACTACAGGCAGCTGTTGAAAATTAGGTGAACTGATGAGGTAAAGGATGAGGAGGTTCTGTGCATAATCGGAGAGGAAAGGAGAAGGGACAGGATGGTAGGACATTTGTCAAGACATCAGAGAATGTCTTTCATGGTATTAGAGGAGGTGTAGAGGACAAAACTGTAGAAGAAGACAGAGTCTGGAATACATTCAGCTAATAACTGAAGATGTGGGTTGCAAGTGCTACTCTGAGATGAAGACGTTGCACAGGACAGGAATTCGTGGCAGGCCGCAAAAAGACCCAAGAAGAAAAATTCTGTCACCATATCCACTGGGGTCTCATACACAAGTGATTTTAGATATGCCCATAGGATATATTAAGCGGATTCCGGCCATGGAGTAAGACCTCCCCTTGCAATCTAGCGTCCAGGAAATACAGCATTGAGATGTTTGCCGACATCCACACTGAAGTGAATCGGTGCACTGTCATGTTGTACCCACAGCCTCTCAGAACAGCCAAAGGTACGTTCGTAGTAATTCAGGTAGGACTCCTTGCACGAACCTCAAGGGCAGGTGGCCGTTCAGACAGCCAGGTGGAAAATATGGCAAATGAGATAGTCGCTACAGTGCCGGCCCAGATATTCGCAGATGTTTGCTGCTGTTGATGGTGTGACTCTACTACAGTGTGAGGGTTTACCTCGTCCCACACATGGCCAATCCTGGCGCTCGAAATACCATCACGATCAAATGAGGTCCTGTCAATAAACAGCACGATCTGGAGGGAATCTGTTCGATAAATCCTTTGTTGGAGGAACCACTGGCACATTGCGACACTTGGTGCACAAGCATTGCATGGACTCGTCTTGGGTGATATTGGTGTAATTGTTATTCCTGGAGTCCTCACCACATGCTAGCATGAGTAGCGCCCATTTCACCTGCAACACAACGACTACTTGTTGTGGGGCTCGCTGTACCACGTTCCAGTATCTCCTCTTCAAAATGGGGTGTGCGAATGGTCCCCATGTTGCCATCTCCCTTGTTTCTTCTTTCCAATTGTAGCGGCACCAGCGTTTAGGATAGGGAAAGTTAGTTTTGTGCGAAATTTTGAGCACAAGTTACAGCCAGGTGCGGGCCAGATAGCAGTGAGTTATGCTGACCTGCAGTTGCGAAGTGGAATGGAGGCGTCAGGGCCGTCGAACCGTTGAAAAGAATAAACACAGCGGTTCGCATGCCACAAGCTATAGGCAGAAGGGGCCCACTGGCGCAACCGGGGTGTGGGGCGTACGTGACTCGGAGCGATGCGTTAGCGAAACAGAGGCACGCAGCCGAGTATAAATAGGTGTTGTTTTCTAACGAGATTCATTCAAGGGTGGCAGCTCTCCTGGACGGCGGGGCGTGTCACACTACCGGCGACACACGCAACAGATGAGGCGACAGCGCCCTAGTCCATGGCGGGTCGTTGGTTCGGCCCTCTGAGGCCGACGTGGGGTCTGCATCCAGGTAGGGCAGACCACTCTTCGGCTCACTACCGCGGGCAGTCATCTCGGCACCCGACATATGCTAGAGACTCCCGAGACGAGGACCGCAGGTTCGGACGCCGGATCGGGGGCGTTCGTCGCCACCGCGTTCCCAGCTACGCCAGCCGAGGAAAAAGCAGCAGCGGGGCTGGCCTACAGCTCCAGGTGGAGCAACGTGGAGTCAACGGGGACAGTGGAAACTGAGTCGGCTGCTGGCGCAGCCACCGTGGCGTAATCGTAACTCTACAGCTGGTGAACAAGGCCGGCACGACACAGCGTTGCCGGCACGACCCAGCATCCGCTGGGGTACTTCCTCAGCAATGCGGGGCCTATGACATGGACCGAGGTGAACGAAGCTCTGTAGAGGAAACGAATAAATCATTTGAAAAGTTCTCAACGAGTTTTAATATGGCACCTCTTGGCACCCACCCACTAAACAATGAAGCAGTCTCCCACATTCGTCGATCGACAGAAATAAACACTCATCATGACGGATGATGCCTGTCAGAAAATCGTTCCCTGTGTAGCCTTTCAGCAGCGAGAGGATGGCATCGTACTTGACATACACAAGGTGCAGATCAGTGAGTTCTGCCAAACTGCACCGGTACTGCTGCATCGTATTGTACTGTACGTCTCTGAATAACACTGACAAGGGAACCTCCCTATCGCACCCCCCTCAGATTTAGTTATAAGTTGGCACAGTGGATAGGCCTTGATAAACTGAACACAGATCAATTGAGAAAACAGGAAGAAGTTGTGTGGAACTGTGAAATAATAAGCAAAATATATAAACTGAGTACTCCATGGGCCACATAGGCCACATCATGGACTATATGAACTCAGGAGCGCCGTGGTCCCGTGGTGGCGTGAGCAGCTGCAGGCCGAGAGGTCCTTGGTTCGAGTCTTCCCTGCAGTGAAAATTTTACTTTCTTTATTTTTGCATAGTTATTATCTGTCCGTTCGTTCATTGACGTCTCTGTTCACTGTAATAAGTTTAGTGTCTATGTTTTGCGACCGCACCGCAAAACCGTGCGATTAGTAGACGAAAGAACATGCCTCTCCAATGGGAACCGAAAACATCTGAGCGCAAGGTCATAGGTCAACCGATTCCTCCACAGGAAAACACATCTGATATATTCTATACGACAATGGTGACGGCATGTGCGTCACATGACAGGAATATGTTGTCGACCCACCTAACTTGTACACTTGGCGAATGGGTAAAAAGATACTTCTACCTTGCCCGATTTAGGTTTTCTTGTGGATGTGATAATCACTCCCAAAAAAGTGATGAAAACATAAGAGTTTGTCACATAAACTGAAAATAAAAAATTAAACTCTTCACTCGATGGAAGATTTGAACTACGGACCTTTCGTTCCACAGCTGCTCACGTTTCCACGAGACCACGGCGCTCCTGCGTTCCGATTGTCCTTGATGTTGCCTATGTGGCCCATGGAGTACTCAGTTTGTATATTTTGCTTATTTTTTCACAGGTCCACACAACTTCTTCCTGTTTTCTCAATTGATCTGTGTTCAGTTTTTCAAGGCCTATCCACTGTGCCAACTTATAACTAAATCTGAGGGGGGTGCGATGGGGAGGTTCCCTTGTGAGTAATTAATAGGTCTGTCGTTGATTCATAGCATGTTCTGTCATCGGACAGTGTAAATACGATACAACAGAGCCACCTTGTGGACAAGTAAAGTAAACATGAACAGCGTTATGACTTCCTAGTAATAAAACTAGTCCTCCTTGCTTTCTTACAAGAAATTGAGAATGTACAAATATCAAAAAAGTTTTCCATCATTCGAGTACGTGATTTCCAGAACCTATACAGAAAATTGGAATAGAGATAAACATAAACATCATTTCCGCCCTTTTTATTGCTCATGAAAATCACGCATTGCATGTTGTACCACCACAGAGCAAGACCTTCAGAGGAGGTGGTCCAGATTGCTGTGCACACTGGTACCTCTAATACTCAGTAGCACGTACTCTTGCATTGATCCATGCCTGTATTCGGTTTGGCATACTATCCACAAGTTCATCATGGCACTGTTGGTCCAGACTGTCCGAAACCTCAATGGTGATTCGGCATAGATCCCTCAGAGTGGTTGGTGGGTCGTGTCGTCCATAAACAGTCCTTTTCAATCTATCCCACGCATCTTCGATAGGGTTCATGTATGGAGAACATTGTGGCCACTCTAGTTGAGCGATGTCGTTATCCTGAAGGAAGTCATTCACAAGATGTGCACGATGGGGCCGCGAATTGTCGACCATGAAGACGAATGCCTCGCCGATATCCTACCGATATTGTTGCACTATCGGTCGGAGGATGGCATTCACGTACCGTACAGCCGTTACGGAGCATTCCATGATCACCAGCGGAGTACGTCGGTCGTACAAAATGCCACTCCAAAACAGCAGGGAACCTCCACCTTGCTGCACTCGCTGGACGGTGTGTCTAAGGCGTTCAGCCTGACTGGGTTGCCTCCAAACACGTCTCTGACGATTGTCTGGTTGAAGGCATATGCGACGCTCATCGGTGAAGAGAACGTGATGCCAATCCTGAGCAGTCCATTCAGCATGTAGTTGGGACCATCTGTACCGCGCAGCATGGTGTCGTGGTTGCAGACATGGACCTCGGCATGGACGTTGGGAGTGAAGTTGCAGCCTATTGCGCACAGTTTGTGTCATAACACTACATCCTGTGGCTGCACGAAAAGCATTATTCTACAGGTGGCGTTGCTGCCAGGGTTCCTCCGAGCCACTGAATTATTAGCCCTTGGGTGACCTGTACGAGGCATGTCATCGACAGTTCCTGTCTCTCTGTATCTCCTCCATGTCAGAACAACATCGCTTTGGTTCACTCCGAGACGCCTGGACACTTCCTTTGTTCAGAGCCCTTCCTGGCACAAAGTAACAATGCGGACTTGATCGAACCGCTGTGTTGAGCGTGTAGGCATGGTTGAATTACAGACAACACGAGCCGTGTACCTCCTTCCTGGTGGAATAACTGGAACTGATCGGTTGTGGTACGCCGTCCGTCTAATAATCGCTGCTGATACATGGTTGTTTACGTCTTTGGACGGGTTTAGTGACATCTCTGAACAGTCAAAGGGTCTGTGTCTGAGATACAATATCCACAGTCAACGTCTCTCTTCAGGAATTCTGGGACCCGGGGTGATGCAAAACTGTTTTTGATGTGTGTAAATTTACATAATCAGCACGGTATATAAGCTGGAAAACAATAATGCTAGACAACTTAAGCTGCTTTCTCCGACCTCATGTTTCCTACCTCAGATTGCTCGGTGGAGCAGTCTCTATTTGCTCTTACATTTCTGAACGTTCTTATGGAAACCCCCTGTATTAATAACGTGACAGACAATATCAATAGTTACATGAGATTTATTTCAAATGATGTAGTGAGGTATCGCATCAAAAACCTGCTCAAGTATTCAGTCGCATCTTGGTCAGATTTTAAATTGGTACTCAAAAACTCTCTTCAAATGCTCAGAAATGTAAAATTGTGCCCCTCAAAAAGGGAGAAACGTATTATTCCATTACTAAAATGTTAACTAGTCACAAATGGGATCGGTCAAGTCACGTAAATACCTGTCTGTATCTGTTGTGACGAGTTGTCACAAAAGAATTGGGTTCTGAACAGATGATGAACGACTTTGTTATTACGCGTTTTAAATATAAGAACTGAAAGATGTTTACAGTCTACATAAACACTTACCTTTTGTTATGCAACTTCTTCTTTCCTGTGATTCTGGGTCAGGGCACAGACGCTAGTATTGGTATAAACCGTCTAATACTTGTGATGAAAGAGACTATCGTTGGTAATAAAACTCGAATTTCTGTATAGTAGAAACTCTTTGTCGTAGCACTGTTCGTTCAATAGGAACTCTTTCACGCAGATCTAATCGAAGACGAAGTTCACAAACATATGCAAGGACCAGCAGATTAACCGGTTGTCTCTAACACTGTTACCGCCGGACTACCTCTTCTCGCTTCTTCCTGTGGACCAGGCGTTGTCCTGAACGTAGCCTGACGTAGAACTGCCCTCGTGTCGGTCTATTTAAAGACAAGCCGCCGACGTGTCTGGTTACATCCGTCTTATTGGTGTTGCCAACAATGCTCCGATAGCAAGGAGGAGTGGTCTCGATAGCAGGCATCAGCGCTACACCTATCGACTACGCGACATTCCTGCACCACAGATCCCCTCTTCCCCCCACCGTACAAAGATCCGACGCGTCGAGGAGTAAGGATGTGGAGCACGATGACGGGCAGGAGGACGGTATGCCGGCGCAACTCTGGTGGCGGGGGGGGGGGGGGGGGGGGCACATCTGCAGTCCGCGCAGGGTGTGCGCCGTTGTTCGTGCGCGTGCACACACACGGGAGGCAACGCAAATGGGATTGAGGGAACACCAAAGGCGCCCGACCGGGCGATTATACCCGGCTTCTGCGAGGGGGGCGATGTTGACCGCCAGATGCGCTGCAGTCCTGGAGGCGGCTTCAGGTCGACAGCCATGGATGCCCCGCCCGAGGAGACGGAGGTGTTGTAGGAGGAGACTACTGCAACTGTGACTACAACGGGAGCAACTGCAGGTCCTGGCGTCGTACTGTGTCTGTGAACAAAGAGGGGACGGCAGACTATGGGGAACAGCCAGGCTGTAACTGGTTGTGGTGCAGCCGATGGGATCCTGTCGAACTCCGAACGGTGTACGTCGACCTGGAAAGAACATCATGAATTATGCAAAGCTCCCATCTGCGTCTGCCTCCATACAACCTGAACAGAACTGGCTGTTACATCTGAAACTTCGACATTCTCTTAGGTACGTGTAAGTGTTTTGGCGGAGCCAAGAAATGAAACAATGAGCAGTGAAAATGTCCACAAAGAAACTCTGCTGGTGATTTGTCGTCTGTCGGCACGGAGCAGTACGACAACAAAAACACTTTGACAGTCCTGTCCTGTGAGTGGGTGGCCCATAACTTGTCCATTTGAAACTTGAATATCCTCACGAAACTTTCAGCTTCAGCATCCAACTACAGATGCGTCCACCATCACCAACCATCTTATATACAGGATGGACCGGCAAAGTCAATGCGCAACAGCTGCCAGGGACTTGCATGCCGTGAGAAACGTAGTTTTGTGGGGAAGCGGCCTGATGCTCTTCAAACGTTGCACACTGTGACGCCGTAACTTCACGTAATGGGGCCATACCCAGTCTTATACAATGGCTGCAGAAACAAGCAGTTTGTCTTGGGGTGGCGGATGTCTTCGACACTGTGCGGACACTTGCTGTGAACAAAACGCAAAACAACACTCTGAAGCAATTTATTGTGCCATATGGCGAAAAGTTATAGGAAATTTTTCCAACATGCATATTTCTTGCTAATCAATGTGGAAGCAGGAGTCTTCCCATGAATCAAATTTTGCATCAGATCCCACTAGTAGCTGCGACAGTAAACCAGCATTTGAATGATTTGACCCCTCCATTATAGCGCCTGCTATCTGAGCTGGAAGAGGCCGAGAGAAGTCAAACAAAGTCTTTAAAAGCCAGTTGTCCGATATTTGAAACAAAGCGATGTCCATACAGGTACTGATGGAACTTCTTGACCCCATAAATGATAGCAAGCGCTTCCTTTTCCAACTAACTGTAGTTGGGTTGCACCTTGGTCAACGTCCTCGAGACAAACGCTGTAGCGCTATCAGTGGAGCCCACGTGATGGGACAATACAGTACCCATGCCATAAGAGGAGGCGTCCACTGCCGGAATGACAGGATTGAAGAGGTCGAAGTGAACCAGACACCTGTCACTTAAGAGACTCTTGCAAATGCTAAACATTTTTTGGTCTAAGAAAAGAAAACGCCTTTACGATACAAGCTGTTCAATGGTGGTGCAATTTGAGCGGCTTTCAGAATAAACCTTACGTAACAGGTCAAATTGCCCATTGCAGCTAGCAATTCTTTCTTATTTGTAGGGGCAGGAAAGTAGCGAATGACACTCAAATGCGACTGAGGCGGATGAATGCCTTGTCCATTCCTCACGTGATCTGGCTACTCCAATTTGCATTGAAAGGAGAACAATTCACACCGTTACATTTTAAAACTGCCTCCAACAACGCTTCAAAGCAAGCCTCCAAGTTTTACCAGTGTACAACCACAGACTACTGTGTCATCTAAGTAATTAGCACACGATTCCACTTTGGCTGCCAGCTACTCGAAGAATAGTTGAAAAATAGGGGGCGCCGACGCGCTACCAAATGGCAAGTGCTGAAATTGAAATAAACATTGATGGGTGTTGCCCACAAAAAATGTAAATGTGCCTCACTCAAGTCAGTTTTGTAGAAAAATGTCGTGGTACGTCAGTTAATCTGGGCGAGCCAACAGAAAGGAATTAGTGGCTCTGAAGTCCACACAAAGTCTGTGACAACCTGACAGTTTCCTGAGAACTACCAAAGACGACACCCTCTGGTTTGCGGATACAGACTTCAGCACGCCATTATTCCGCCGTGGTTGTAATTCTTGGGCTACTGCATCCCATAAAGTGTGAGTGACAGAGCAAGGACAAAAAAATGTAGGCTGTGCATTGTCTTTTAATGTAACATGGATTTCGAACGTCATCTCTTTTCCTAAACCTTCTCAAACGGAGAATTGTACTTGTCACACAAAGCATTAACGCTGAAAAGTGGCACAGTTGAATAACTTGGAACATATGTCCGTGAATGGTGAAACCAAACGAATCAAAACTGCCCATTCCAAAAATATTCGTGCTGTCACTTGAACAAAAGACAGGAAAAAGATGTAGTTTCTGAGTGTCACGGAAAGCAGGAGGCAAGCTACACACACTTAACACAGGCATATCTTGTCCATCAAATAATGTAAGTGTGGAAAGTGGCTGCTGTAGTGATGGGCTACGTTCAAATGGTTCAAATGGCTCTGAGCACTATGGGACTTAACATCTGAGGTCATCAGTCCCCTAGAACTACTTAAACCTATCTAACACATCCATGCCCTTAGTGGCCGCGCGGTTCCAGACTGAAGCGCCTAGAACCGCCCGAGCGGCCGGCGATGGGCTACGTAATCGTCCGTACGTTGCACGATTCAACCGCATAACGGAAGCACTGATGTCTGGAATTGTGATTGGTCACACTTAAATGTACACACAGTTTATTGGCCTGCCATTTAGCTATTGAGGAACTGTTTTTACGGCAAACGCGCGGAGCCACTGAAAGGCAGAAACAATGCTTACTTCCAATGGGAAGAGTTCGGTTTAGTAATTTTCCTGTTCCCGGAAGACTGCATACACGCTGTCTGTACATGGCCTCGTTTTCATCAGGAAAAACAAGTCGCGTCGCGACAAGAGCAGAATGCACTTTCGCGCGCACTACGTCGTCTGGCTCTTTACGCGAACTGCGCGACTTGCACAAATCTGAGACTCTGGCTCAAGACTATTCTTTGCGTAGAAGGCGGTGTTTGGGGGAGGGGAGGGGTGGGCTGCGGGAGAGGCTCCAATTTCCTTATTTTGCACAACTGAAATTGCCGGAGTTTGTATCGAACATCAGCGAATAGTTTCACTGTTACTCTACAGATTTCCGCACCTACCGTGAAATGAAATTGAAAAATGCGCTGGTTGCCTGTGACATTGTTGGCGCGGACATCTGGGTAATGTGAGCCAAGTATTCTTCCCAGTCTTCCTCTACACCACTGTGTGCTCTGAATTTCGGTGCAGGGACCACATGACTCCCTGGCTGTACTGATACTGGGAGCGTCTGTCGCTGTGGCGTGGCAGCGAGCTGCTTTGTTCCTTGCAGCGTTTGTAGCAGCTGCTTTATTCCGTTGGCCCTGCAGCTGAACAGTCTGTATCGAAGACAAATCGCCACTAGAGACGGAAGATAGATGGTACACACTGTATATTCTAGCGCACAAAATAGAAAAACAATTGACTGCAACGTTGGTTGCCACTGTCGTGACCAGCTGTCACAGATGACTTGTGTTCTGAACAGGTGATAAATAACATGATTACCGAACACGTAAAATGATAAGAATTGAGATATATTTACACCCAAAGTGAACATTCGTCTATTGTTGTTAAATGTCTTCTTTGCTGTGACTGTGGGTGTAGGTACATGTGTGTATATTAATAGAATCAATCTAACACTTGTGATGAAATAAAGTGCCATTGGTGTACAACTCGAAGTACTGTTCTCGTAGCCCTCGTTGTTCAGTAGGAACTCTTTCTCGTACTAGTGTTCAAAGCCGAAGTTCAAAGCAGAGATTTGCAGTTTAGCTTGAAGAGTCTAACTGGTTGTCTCTATCTCTGTTGTCGTTGGACGCAACACTCTTTTTCGCTGCTTGCTGTAGTCTAGGTGTTGAGTGGAACGTAGCCTTAAGTAGAACTGACTTCATGTGTATGTCTGTCTATTTCGAGACGTGCCACTGAAGGTTGCGCAAAGAACGTCTGTGGACGTACCTTCCTACTTCCGTCTCGTTGGTGTGACCAGCGATGCTCCTATAACAAGGAGCATTTTTGTGGTGTTGCTAGCAGGCGCCAGCGCTACGCCTATCTACTACACCATAGTAACAATTTGTTGGGATATGAAATGGAACGATCACGCAGTCTCAGCTGCAAATAAAGCAGGTGACAGGGTTCTGTTCCTCGATAGGATGCTAGGAAAATGCTCACGTTACAAAGCAGACTGCTTATAAAACACTCGTGCGACCCATCAAAAAATGGCTCTGAGCACTATGGGACTCAACTGCTGAGGTCATAAGTCCCCTAGAACTTAGAACTACTTAAACCTAACTAACCTAAGGACATCACACACATCCATGCCCAAGGCAGGATTCGAACCTGCGACCGTAGCGGTCGCGCGGTTCCAGACTGTAGCGCCAGAACCGCTCGGCCACCAGCGGCCGGCGTGCGACCCATCCTAGACTGCGTAGTGTGAGAGTGCCGTACCAAATAGGACTATTCAGTGATATTCAAGCTGCGCAAAGAAGGACAGCATGAATCGTCACAGGTTTGTTTGACCCATGGCAGAGTGTCCTGGACACGCTCAAAACTGAACTTGTAGACGCCTGAAGATAGACACAAACTATTCCGTGAAAGCCTACTTACAGAGCTTAAAGACCTAGATTGAAGTGAGAAATTTAGAAATATACTGCAGTTCCCTGTGTATCATTCGCGTACGTATAGTGATGACAAGATTAGAGGAATTACAGCGCCTCACAAAGGTGCTTAAGGAATCGTCCTTCACGCACTGCATACACTGTTGCAATGGGAAGAAGCCGTAATAAACGATACATGGTAAGCACCGTCTGCCATGCACTTCACAGTGGATTTAGATGTAGAAGCATTCTACGAGACTTGGTGGATAACCCGACAGTTTGTCTTACTGTCGCCAAATCTCTGCTTGGATGTGTGACTTGACAGTCTCAGTGGGTCTGTAAACGATTTTAAATTCTGACTGTGTTGATAGGACTCCAAGGCAGTGGACTTTGTCCTCAACAAAACACAACTTAGAAAAATGGTGCACTGCGAGGATTATGGCGAGGTGGATGGCCAAGTGTGAGGAGTGTTTGGTGCAGGCAATGAGACTCCAATACTTCCATTACCCGCTTCGTAGATGGCCGCAGAGGTGATCCCACACTTTAGAATACTATTTGGGTTGGCCCCATCTTGTTCACAACTACTGTATGTTCTACTTATTCTCGGGATCGCCGCGCGATCTGGGGCACCTTGTCAAGTTTCTCGCGTCTTCCGCGGAGTCCTCCCTGGCTTTGTTTTTGTGTTCTCCATAGTGTAAGTAAGTTTAAGTTAGACTAAGTAGTGTGTAAGATTAGGGACCGATGATATCAGCAGTTTGGTCCCATAGAATCTTACCTAATACCACCACTTACTCTCCACAATCTGAGTTACGGCATTAACCTAAGTGCTAACACGTCAGCGCACACATGTTCTGCTAAACGTCTATCATTCAGGCAGTTAGCCAACACATTCTTGTATTAGTTTTCACAGAATAACTGGGTTCTACATAGTTAACTAAAATAGAACGTGTAGCTACGTGTCACATGGTAAGATATTTGTGTTCGATAAAAAATGTCGGCAAAAATTATGTTTCAACAAAACAGAACTTTTTCAACAAAACATGCATAATATGTTATCACGAATAAATGAAAATACTTATAATTTAAAAATATTTAAGTCAAAGTTATGGTTTTCAAACGGAACTAGTATGTCAGGTCAAAGTAAATGAGTACTTACGAGCCAAAATACTATGATCAGATGCTTAGTACCGTATTGGTTCATGGTAGAAACCCGACACAGCGGGGGTTTTCCATGGCACAGATTCGCCAACTCTGTGATAGTTCTCTGGATGTATGTGGCATCAGATGCCTACGCACAGGTTTTGCAGTTTCCATAAACTAATGACAGGTGGTCTGTGAGCGACGGACTTTTGCCTCAGAAATCCCTGAAGTGCTCCATCGGATTCAGATCAGACGAATTTGGTGGTCAAGACATTAACATGAGTTGTGTAACATGTTCGTCATGCCATGCACAGTTGTTCTACTGAAACATTCCATCGCTGTCAGATAAGACATCAGACAAGAAGGTGGTCTGTAGTAATGTTCACATAGATCACTGCTGTCGTGGTGTTTTCGAACACTACCACAAGTTCCATGGAAGTCGAGGCAAATGTCCCCCACAGTATAATACTGCCACATCTGCCTGTGTCAGTGGCAGGGTGCAGGCTCCGAGAAGCCCTTTGCCTGGATGATCGGATATCCGGATAGACCTTTGCCTCATACAACAAGCAACGTGATTCATCTTAAGCATTGATCCAATGCCGACGACCTTGTGCCCAAAGCCTGCCGCGGTGGTGGCCACATCACAATGTTTCAGATTTGGTCCTCCCTACAAGCACGTTCTCTTCAGTGTCGCCCCGCTGTAGGTGTCCCCTACACCGTCCGCGCCCACCATGGCTGTTTCTTGTGGCGGTATCCATCTCCTTGTGGTCCAATTCTCAGTCTTCCGCCAACGATACGCGTTTCTGCACTACTCTAGGTATTCCCTATTCCATCCGCGCTCGCTGCGGCTGTTCCCCACAGTGCAGTCAGTCACTTGGTGTTCTGTATTCGCTCCGCGGTTATGAGGCGGTGCTCCCTACAGTCTCCTGCTGCTGCTGGAGTTCTGTATTACGCATGTGTCCGCTGCACCAGCCTCTCTCGGCGAAGACCCCCTTCTGGTGTTCCATATTAGGTCTGCTGCCTTGAGGCACAATCCACGAGGTCTCCGGCTGTTGATGTTGCAGTATATATCATTCGCGCCCACTGTCACCGTCTTCCGAGGCGGTGGCGATTGTCTGGTGCTTCGTATGTGGTCTGAATCTGTCATTTACACTTCCAGTTACCCGAGGTTCGCTACTGGAGATGGAAACTTATTTCCGGTGTTCTTTAGCAGTTCGAATGCTGGAGTGTATGCAGTGTCGAGTTGGTATCCTGCTACCTAATTGATTAGGTTTTCCGCCATTTTGATTTCAATTGATTTATTGATGACATTATCACAGAATCTGGGGATTTGGACCAGGGTCCCGCTTTTATCACGATCATATTACGCTTCAGGTTCTGCTGTTGCTGAATTTATGGACTGTCCTCGCCTAGTAAGTCGTTGATGTTCCTTACATGTTATGTCCATTGCTCCAATAGTCGGACCAATATAAAACATAAAGCATTCACAAAATATATTGTAAATTCCTGGTTTTTCTTAAACGCGGATCATCCTTTACAGTTCCAAAGTGAGCCCTGATTTTGTCGAGCAGGTAGGACACACGGCTGATTTCGTGTTTCTTCAGAGGTCTGCTGACATTAGCATGGTTCAAATGGCTCTGAGCACTATGGGACTTAACATCTGTGGTCATCAGTCCCCTAGAACTTAGAACTACTAAAACCTAACTAACCTGAGGACATCACACACATCCATGCCCGAGGCAGGATTCTAACCTGCGACCGTAGCAGTCGCGCGGTTCCGGACTGAGCGCCTAGAACCGCTAGACCACCGCGGCCGGCACATTAGTATGGAGAGGTCTTCATTAGAACTAAAATAACCCACGACGGTCGAAGCACGGAAGACATAAGAAACAGACTATCACAAGAAAAGAGGGCATTCCTGGCCGAGAGAAGTCAACAGATATAACACAGACCATAATTGCGGGAATAAATTTCTAAGAATGTACGTCTGGCATGGTAATGAATGAAGGTCATTGGTAAATCCGGAACATAAGAGAAGTGAAACATCTGAGACGCAGTGCTACAGCAGAATGTGGAAAATCGAGTGCACTGATCAGATACTAAATGAGGTTCTCCACAGATTCGGTGAAGAAAGGAACATTAGAAAACAGTGCCAAGAAGAAGGGGCAGGATGACAGTTCACGTGCTCTGGGGGAAGACAGAGATTGGAGTATACCAAGGAAATAATTGAAAATGAAGTGGCGCTTGTGAGGAATTTGTGACAGGCCGCATAAAACCAGTCAGAAGCCTGATGACTCCAAAAAAGACATAGGTGCATTCAAGTTCTAAGGCCTCCGATTTTTTTTCTCCGGACTGGAAAGAGATAGAAACATGCACATTGTTTTAAAATGAGGCCGCGTTCATTGTCAATACGTCCCAGAGATGGCAGCACCGTACGGCCAATGGAATTTTACCGCCAGCGGCGAGATTGAGAACTGTTTTAAATACTTAAAATGGCGACGTTTTCCTTACATGAATAGCGTGCAATCATTCGTTTTCTGAATTTGCGTGGTGTGAAACCAATTGAAATTCATCGACAGTTGAAGGAGACATGTGGTGATGGAGTTATTGATGTGTCGAAAGTGCGTTCGTGGGTGCGACAGTTTAATGAAGGCAGAACATCGTCTGACAGCAAACCGAAACAAACTCGGGCTCGCACAAGCCGGTCTGACGACATGATCGAGAAAGTGGAGAGAATTGTTTTGGGGGATCGCCGAATGACTGTTGAACAGATCGCCTCCAGAGTTGGCATTTCTGTGGGTTCTATGCACACAATCCTGCATGACGACCTGAAAATGCGAAAAGTGTCATCCAGGTGGGTGCCACGAATGCTGACGGACGACCACATGGCTGCCCATGTGGCATGTTGCCAAGCAATGTTCACGCGCAACGACAGCATGAATGGGACTTTCTTTTCGTCGGTTGTGACAATGGATGAGACGTGGATGCCATTTTTCAATCCAGAAACAAAGCGCCAGTCAGCTCAATGGAAGCACACAGATTCACCACCACCAAAAAAATTTCGGGTAACCGCCAGTGCTGAAAAAATGATGGTGTCCATGTTCTGGGACAGCGAGGGCGTAATCCTTACCCATTGCGTTCCAAAGGGCACTACGGTAACAGGTGCATCCTACGAAAATGTTTTGAAGAACAAATTCCTTCCTGCACTGCAACAAAAACGTCCAGGAAGGGCTGCGCATGTGCTGTTTCACCAAGATAACGCACCCGCACCTCGAGCTAACGTTACGCAACAGTTTCTTCGTGATAACTTTGAAGTGATTCTTCATGCTCCCTACTCGCCTGACCTGGCTTCTAGTGACTTTTGGATTTTTCCAACAATGAAAGACACTCTCCGTGACCGCACATTCACCAGCCGTGCTGCTATTGCCTCAGCGAGTTTCCAGTGGTCAAAACAGACTCCTAAAGAAGCCTTCGCTGCTGCCATGGAATCATGGTGTCAGCGTTGTGAAAAATGCGTACGTCTGCAGGGCGATTACGTCGAGAAGTAACGCCAGTTTCATCGATTTCGGGTGAGTAGTTAATTAGAAAAAAAATCGGAGGCCTTAGAACTTGAATGCACCTCGTAGATAATGTCTGTTCGACGTTGCGGTTGTTTTTGAAAGCAAGTCTGAAGAAAAATCAAGACACGTTCACAGGAGTTGTCGGTCTAAAAAGAGCGTTCGAAAAAAAAATGGTTCTAATGGCTCTGAGCGCTATGTGACTTAACTGCTGAGGTCATCAGACCCCTAAAACTACTTGAGCCTAAGGACATCACACACATCCATGTCCGAGGCAGGATTCGAACCTGCGACCATAGCGGTCGCTCGGTTCCGGACTTTAGCGCCTAGAACCGCTCGGCCACCCCGGACGGCGCAAAGTGTTCGACAATGTAAAATGGTGGAAGCGGGTAATATACAATATGTACAAGAGCCAAGAGGGAATAATAAGAGTGGACGACCAAGAGCGAAGCGCTCGGATTAAAAGGGGTGCAAGACAAAGATGTAGTCTTTTGCCCCTACTGTTCAATTTGTACGTCTAAGATGGAAATAAAGGAAAGGTTCAGGAGTGGGATTAAAATTCTAGGTGAAAGGATATCAAAGATACGATTCGCTGATGATATTGCTATCATGAGTGAAAGTGAAGACGAATTACATGATCTAAATGGTTCGAATGGCTCTGAGCACTATGGGACTCAACTGCTGTGGTCATAAGTCCGCTAGAACTTAGAACTACTTAAACCTAACTAACCTAAGGACATCACACACATCCATGCCCGAGGCAGGATTCGAACCTGCGACCGTAGCGGTCGTGCGGTTCCAGACTGTAGCGCCTTTAACCGCTCGGCCACTCCGGCCGGCAATTACAAGATCTGCTGAGTGGCATAAATGCACTGAGAGTAAATCGAAGACAGACGAAAGTAATTACAAGAAGTAGAAAGGAGAACAGTGAAAACTTAACATCAGGATTGACTGTCACGAAGTAGAAAAGTTAAGGAATTCTGATACCTAGGCAGCAAAATAACCAGTGACGGACGGGGCCCGAATAGCATCAAAAGCAGATTAGCTCTGGCAAAAAGGACAATTCTGGTTAGTAGAAGTCTACTGGCATCAAACATGGGTTTTCCTTTGAGGAAGAAATTTCTGAGAATGTACGTTTGGAGCACAGCATTGTGTGGTAGCGAAACGGGAATCTGGGGAAATCATAACAAAAGAGAATCAAAACATATGAGATGTGGTGCTATAGACGAATGTTGAAAATTAGATAGATTGAGAAGGTAAGGAACGAGGAGGTTCTGCGCAGAATCGGAGAGGAAAGGAATATGTGGAAAACATTGGTAAGGAGAAGGGACAGTATGATAGAACATCTGTTACGACATCAGGGAATAAATTTCATTATACTAGACGGAGTTGTCGAGGACATAAACTGTAGAGGAAGAAAGAATTTAAATACATCCAGCAAATAATTTAGGACGTGGTTTGCAAATGTGGAGGCCGTATTGTTATCGTTGTTGTGGTCTTCAGTCCGAAGATTTGTTTGCTCCAGTTTTTCAAACTTGTCTATTCTGTGGAAGGCTCTTCATCTCTGCTGACATCCGTTTTAACCTATTTACGGTACTCTAGTTTTGGTCTTCTGTACAATATTTACCCACCACATTTCGGTCTATTATCAAATTGACTGTTACTTGATGTCTATGGATGTGTCATATGAATCGATGATTATAGTTTCTTTTCTCCTCATTTCTAACCAGTATCTCTCCATTACTTACTCGATCTACTTATCTAATCTTCAGCATTCTTCCGTAGTCCACATTTCAAAAACTTGTATTATCTTCTTGTATGAATGCTTATCATTTCCGTACAAACAGACAGCATTTTAATACTAGAAATTCCTTTTAGTGTTGGTATGGGTTACTGATTTCGATGGTATCCTGTTCTTTTGTGATAAGATGTCTGCCCAACAGTAATAGTGGTAAATAAATAAATAAAACAATAAATCAGTGCTAACGTGAGCATCGTACCACCACGAAGTTCACACCTGCTCTGCGTCATTGTAAGTTTTCGGCGTGATGTGCACATGGTAAAGCAATTGGACAGAAGCCACATATCATATTGACAAATGTGAAGCGCTTCATCACGTTTCTCATTGATCGATACAATACGACTGTTTGACAGTGACAATACGTTTCATTCAGTGATCAATCGTAACACACAGCGTGTTATTCTGAGGGGAGAGTGAAGAATCGAAAATCGTCTGATGAGTGGCGTCCACCGACCTGTTTTAGTCGGTAGTCGTTTTTTAGTGAAGTCGTTTTGTAATCAGTATTAAAATTAAGTGTATGTTCTTCGTTTTGCGTCTCTCTCTGAGATTTGCGGCGAAAGCATATTACCTCTGGTGGTTTCTGTGCGCTCCCACCCAATGAAATATCTTTCGGTTAGTTGAGCCACGCTCACTTATAAGCTCTAAACACGGTTTGTTCTGGGAGTAGTGTCACGTATAGACGTCGGTCTGAGGTGGCATCAGCGGTTGGCAGGTTTGGTGAGAACGTTCCATTCGTTGAAAGTGGTTGCTAATAGGCAAGATGTTGCACTCAGTTCATTCTTGTGGTTCGCAGTCGCAAAGTTTATTTGTCATTAATTTCGCTTGGTAAACTTGATATGATTTGCAAAGGTGAGCTTTTCATCAGGCAGTATGTTACGGAAGTTCTCGTGAGCTCGAAGCTGCTTAAAAACTCAAGCTCTGGTCATTCGGCTCGAAGTATTTTGCATTCAGTTTTGTCCTTATCTCCTGCAGTTAAGGTTGTTCTGTACGAGGTGCATTCAAGTTCTAAGGCCTCCGATTTTTTTTTCTAATTAACTACTCACCCGAAATCGATGAAACTGGCGTTACTTCTCGGCGTCATCGCCCTGCAGACGTACGCATTTTTCAAACGCTGACGCCATGATTCCATGGCAGCAGCGAAGGCTTCTTTAGGAGTCTGTTTTGACCACTGGGAAATCGCTGAGGCAATAGCAGCACGGCTGGTGAATGTGCGGTCACGGAGAGTGTCTTTCATTGTTGGAAAAAGCCAAAAGTCACTAGGAGCCAGGTCAGGTGAGTAGGGAGCATGAGGAATCACTTCAAAGTTATCACGAAGAAACTGTTGCGTAACGTTAGCTCGATGTGCGGGTGCGTTGTCTTGGTGAAACAGCACACGCGCAACCCTTCCCGGACGTTTTTGTTGCAGTGCAGGAAGGAATTTGTTCTTCAAAATATTATCGAAGGATGTACGTGTTACCATAGTGCCCTTTGGAACGCAATGGGTAAGGATTACGCCCTCGCTGTCCCAGAACATGGACACCATCATATTTTCAGCACTGGCGGTTACCCGAAATTTTTTTGGTGGCGGTGAATCTGTGTGCTTCCATTGAGCTGACTGGCGCTTTGTTTCTGGATTGAAAAATGGCATCCACGTCTCGTCCATTGTCACAACCGACGAAAAGAAAGTCCCATTCATGCTGTCGTTGCGCGTGAACATTGCTTGGCAGCATGCCACACGGGCAGCCATGTGGTCGTCCGTCAGCATTCGTGGCACCCACCTGGATGACACTTTTCGCATTTTCAGGTCGTCATGCAGGATTATGTGCACAGAAACCACAGAAATGCCAACTCTGGAGGCGATCTGTTCAACAGTCATTCGGCGATCCCCCAAAACAATTCTCTCCACTTTCTCGATCATGTCGTCAGACCGGCTTGTGCGAGCCCGAGTTTGTTTCGGTTTGCTGTCAGACGATGTTCTGCCTTCATTAAACTGTCGCACCCACGAACGCACTTTCGACACATCCATAACTCAATCACCACATGTCTCCTTCAACTGTCGATGAATTTCAATTGGTTTCACACCATGCAAATTCAGAAAACGAATGATTGCACTCTGTTCAAGTAAGGAAAAAGTCGCAATTTTAAGTATTTAAAACAGTTCTCATTCTCGTCGCTGGCGGTAAATTCCATCTGCCGTACGGTGCTGCCATCTCTGGGACGTATTGACAATGAACGCGGCCTCATTTTAAAACAATGCGCATGTTTCTATCTCTTTCCAGTCCGGAGAAAAAAAATCGGAGGCCTTAGGACTTGAATGCACCTCGTACTTTGCTGACAATATTGCACGTAAATCTGAACCTGTGTGATTACCGAAATTCTCGATTTACGTTCCACGAGTACCTTGGAAGCTAAGTGACCCTCACCCCTTGCTTACTTAATTATAAATAAAAATACGTCATTTAATTCAATCTGCTGCTGCTCATTTCTACTTTCCGAAGTTATTTGTTGAATATTCACGTATACTTCTGGTACAGTTAATGTCCGACGCCACTTTGCGCACACAGGGTAAAAGGAACACCGTCTCCTGCATTAATTATTGCAAATATTGCATACGATGAAGTTATTTGGATTTCATGTCGTTTTCCCACATTAATACTCGTAAATATCCCCTTTCTCCGAACACAGATATTCAGAAATGAAGGTAGTTTTCTTCGACAAATTCTGAATGCAGCATTTCGGTACCAGATTTTCTTTGGTGTGTGTTCATGTTTCACGAAATAACTTGCACACCACATTGAATTGATGTGTTCAGTACCCTGTAGTACATCTTATAGATTCAGTTCTTTCGAAGCAGGTCATTACTATAACAAGATGCAGAAATATTATCATCAGTTAGTTATTTCTATACATAATAAAATAAAAACTGAGTCCAAGTTCCACACTGCACTGTGTTCTACTATTAATTGGTCACTATTTCACTCATGTAATACGATCTTATGAGCGATTTTTTACAGTTGTTGATGTTCAATTGTATAAGCTATGCCTACCTTGGCTGCGCGATTTTTCGTAAGTGTGGGTTACTGACTTAACGTCTCACTCTTTATCAATGTGGAATTGCATTACGAAATTGTTTATTGGGGTATGAATCTGTTTGTAACAAGGTATAGTTTCCCTAGATCAGGGCTTAGAGGCACTCTGAATCTTCCGATCAGAAATTACTTACCAGTTCCTTCAGTTAAAGTTTCATCGTTCCTTTGTTCGCCAAATTGTCGATGCCTGCCTTGATTTTGAACTATGATTCTTCTAATTGCTTCAGTGATTACGGTTGCAACTTTTTTTCAGTTAGCCTAATATTTTATTTCGTCAGTGTTCGACGAATTCACTTAGTTACAAGCTGTGCTATTAACTGAGAAGAGATCACACCGCTTTCTTTTGTGATGAATTTGGAGTTATCTAATATGAGGAATGCAGCGTGGCTACAGTTAAACTTCCGCATTTTAGCCATTGTAGACGGAAAACAATTTACCATTTGGGTACCTAACTTTATAGGAATGATGTTCAGACTGTACGCTGCTGAATTTTCATTGTTAGTAGTGTTAGTGCCATGATCTGGTGTTAGGCATCGGTATTGATACGGCGACGTAGGGCAGAGGTACTGTCGTCAGTGTGCATTGCAGTTGCAGACAGTCAATGTGAGACCTGTACAAGGTGAGCTGGGCTCTACTCGTAAGGCTGCGTTATCAAGACCACAACAATTGTTCTGCTGCTCTTCGTGGGTATCGGCGCATTAAAGGAATACGGAGAGGTCCTCTCTCTGCACCGATGTTGAAGAACATGATTCGCAAATAAAAAGTAACTGGAGATTTGTGTTTCTTATTTGTTCCTAGTGGAGGCAGAGCAAAATTGTGCCAAAAATTGTTGAATAAGTTACTGTTTACATGGCTGCGAATGCTGGAAGCAATGTGCGATATTCAAGCAACGCACGAGCTGAACATTCAATGGTCCACCGTTCGAGAAATGCTGCGAAAAATTTTGAAACGGTACCCACACTATTGTGGATGCGGATGAATGACGCAACGTTTCTAACCTAGACCATAAATACGGTTCGCAATTAACAAAACGTGAAAATTAAAAGTGTTCCTTTCAATGGTTTACTCGTTATTGCTCTTCTGCATGTCCTCACAAATGTTCCCACGAAGTTTCATTGTCCTGTGGTCACTCGTTTTTCAAGGAGATCCCCCCAAGTTCCGAAAGTTTAATTATAACCAACCTGTATTATTTAACAATTTTTGATTTTTTGAATGCCTCTCAAGTTCCGAAAGTTTAATTATAGCCAACCTGTATTGTTTAACAATTTATGCCGTTTTTGAATGAACAACTAAAGCTTTTCTTTTGTGGGAACTCGAGTAATGAGAGGACAGAATTTTAGTACTTGTGTGAAAAATTAATTAATCTTGAATCAGGTAACCTTACCTATGGTTGTATTGTTTTGGAAGACATGTCCTTTGGTGGACCTTTTGAACGCCTGAGAAACTATTTTACTCTGGGAGCTACACTTGTAGGTATATTTTCTTTCACTTATATGTTGGAATTATCCTTGTCCTAAATGATAAGCTATGCAAGTATTCCAGCGCTTTCTATGATGAAAGGGTTTTGCTAATATGCTGTAAGATTTCCTGAGATTGAAAGGTTGAACTGGTGAGCAGTTTATTGCAGTTTGTATTTCATTTGAACCATTTTTTACTTTCTAGTGCTTATCTTGAACATGATTTTGATCTTTTGTCCTATAGCTGTGTAGATTATTTAAGAACGTTATTGCCCTCTTGTGTTAGATTTGAAGCTCAGAGGGAATTTCTTTCGTGTGATGCTGTAGGTAGAATGGTGTTATCTGGAACTATAGTGTGGAAGTCTAGTTTAAATTATGATGGGATATTGTTAGCAGAAGCTTTAGAGTGTTTGTGAGTTAATGCACATTTTAAGAACTTGTAGTAATCAAGGCTTTATTGAAATTTTCTGATACAGTAAGAATGTTTTCCTTTTGTGAAACCTGATGCTTGTGGCTTGTTTTCTGATAGAGGAAGATTAATGTCAGGCTATAACACAGTAGAGGTAACATTATCATCTTTTGATTTCATGCAGACGTAGTCAGTTATTGAATTTTTTCTATATTTTGGAGTATGGTGAGGTGTTTGCATCAAAGTCTTTATTCTTTCAGAGTCTAATATTTTTGCTATATGATTCGCACAGTCCATTAATCAGGCGAAATCGGCAGATGTATTCAGTACATCCCACTAAATGGTTGATCATCATGAAGATAATCAAAGATCTCTCATCTCCAGATAGAACAAACTAGCTCACGCACTCAATTTTAAGTATTAATTAATATCAATGTTTATCATTATTATTGTTATTACTCTTATTCATTGTGTATATGTGTTTGTGTTTACACGATTTTCATTTATTACATCTCCCTCAGTACAACAGTTCTCTGATTCATTGTAGCAGAAGTGAATATAGCACAAATGCAGACTTCCGAATGCCGTCAGTGCAGGACACAGAACTGTTTCCAAACTTCGAGTTTGTTATATGTACATATTCAATATCGACATCGATTGTTGAGTTACCAGCATCGCATTATCCCCCTAGTAAATTGGAGCAAAAGTGAGAACATATTGTTATAGGACTTGCAGCTGAGTGAGAGTTCATTATAGTGGTAATTTCTGTACATCTACGATTTAGTGATTTGAAAGTACTGTTATCAGACTACAAATGGTACTAATTATGTCAGAATTCAGCACAAATAATAGCAATGTTCCACTCTCAAACACTAAGTGGATTGCATTTCAGTATGTGTTAGGGGCTACCCAAGTATAGTGGAAATACGCAACAACGAGAATGCAACGCAGTGCACTCACTTTCAGGAATCTATATTCATAAATGTCACATCTGTTAGTTGAGTGATCCAGTCTCTTTGGACAAGCATGTGGGCTGGCTTCCTTAGGTGTATGGATATTACGGAAAATTCTGGCATGCTGTTACAGCGCTTACCCGTCAGAACACTTTAGAAGATGTCTTTGCTACGAATTTCGATGCGTGTAGTGCTTCAGAGCCAAAGAACCTGGTACGCCTGCCTGATATCGTGTAGAACCTCCGCGAGCACGAAGAAATGCTGCAGCACGACCTGGTATAGACTTGACTAATATGTGAAGTAGTGCTGGAGGGAACTGACACCATGCGTCCTGCAGGGCTGTCCATAAACCCGTAAGAGTTCGAGTTGATGGAGATCTCTTCTGAACTGCACGTTGCAAGGGATTCCAGATATGCTCAATAATGTTCATGTCTGAGGAGTTTGGTGGCCAACGGAGGTGTTTAAACTCAGAAGAGTGTTCCGGAAGCCTCTCTTTAGCAATTCTGGACGTATGGGGTGTCGCATTGTCCTGCTGGAATTTCCCAAGTCCGTCGGATGCACAATGACCATGACGTGTCACCTGTCAGAGTCGTATCTAGACGTATGAGGGGTCCCGTACCACTCCAACTGCACACGCCCCACACAATTGCAGTGCCTCCACCAGCTTTAACAGTCGCTTGTTGACATGCAGGGTACATGAAATCATGACGTTCCCTCCATACCGGTTCAAGTCCATCCGCTCGATACAATTTGAGATGAGACTCGTCCGACCAGTCGACATGTTTTTAGCCATCAACAGTCCAGTGTCGGTGTTGGCGCGCTCAAGCGAGGCTTGAAGCTTTGTGTTGTGCGGCCACTACTGGTATACGAGTGGACCTTCTGCTCAGAAAGCCCATATTGATCATGTTTCGTTGAATGGTTCGCATGCTGACTTTTTTTGATGGCCCAACATTCAATTCTGCAGAAATTTGCGGAAGGGTTGCACTTCTGCCACATTGAATGATTCTTTTCAGTCGTTGTTGGTCCCTTTCTTGCAGAATCTTTTTTCGGCCGCAGCGATGTCGGAGATTTGATGTTTTACCGATTTCTGATATTCACGGTACACTCATGAACTGTCGTACGAGAAAATCCCCACTTCGTCACTACCTCGGAGATGCTGTGTCCCATTGTTCGGCCGTCGACTGTAGCACCACGTTCAAACTCATTTAAATTTCATAATCTGCCATTGTAGAAGCAGTAACCGATCTAACAACTGCACCAGACTGTCGTTGTCTTATATAGGAGTTGTCTGTCGCAGCGCCGTATTCTGCCCGTTTACATAACTCTGTATTTGAATACGCTTGCCGACACTAGTTTCGTTGGCGCTGCAGTGTATGTGATACGTGAGCATCACCGTCTGACGTTCGTGCAGAATTACGCAAATAAGTGTACTTACTTGCTTACCCTACTATATTATAAAGTGACAACAAATAATTATCTCCGTCTCTAAACTGTGAATCATTTAACCAAAAACGCCGAAGATGTTGAATAAAATAAGCAGTTAAGATTACTGAAGTACAAACAGCAACTTGTATGAGTTATATGTACAGTATATAGATAAAGAGACAGTCCAGACTATTTCAAGGAGAGGCTGGGAACATTTACATATGAAGAAGAAAATGTACAAGAATTCTATCTCAGATTTAAACAAAAATTGTCCATGCACTGGAGACTTATAGATCTAGCAGAACAGGTCCTGATGTGAGGTATCATGGCCATATAGTTCAATTATTAGAATATCGAAGAGACTTAGCACATTTCTACATGAGATGAAACTTAACAGTTCATCGCCGGCCGCGGTGGTCTCGCGGTTCTAGGCACGTAGTCCGGAACCGTGCGACTGCTACGGTCGTAGGTTCGAATCCTGCCTCGGGCATGGATGGGTGTGATGTCCTTAGGTTAGTTAGGTTTAAGTAGTTCTACGTTCTAGGGGACTGATGACCACAGCAGTTGAGTCCCATAGTGCTCAGAGCCATTTGAACCATTTGAACAGTTCATCTGGGGTAACGTTAGAGAGAGTGAGAGACTTTGCAGTTCACGTATTTCTCAGCTTTTGTTGGACCTGATAGTACATCGTTAGAAGAGACAAAAAGCATGTGGGATGTGACGGCTGAAAATTAAAGTATTAATAGGTGAACCATATAAGTTGTCTTTAAGAGTACACCATTTCTCTGTAAAGTCTTAGCGACTGATTTCGACAGAAATTCTATGATTTCGAAGCGAAAATTTACTTATGTCCTGCATGTATGGGGTTTACTATGTACGTCCACTTTCTTTCGGTTGATCTGCATCCTTATGTTCGCATACCTTCTCCAGAATCCTTATGCCTCGCTTTCATTTCCGCCAGCCATGCATTTACCGAACACAGTGTAGTTGCCGTAAGCATTAAGGTGGCCTTGGGTGCGTTCGTCTCAGTGCTATTTTCTGTTTCCAGGAAAGATGACTGGAGTTCAACGTATTGTTTACATCCATATAATCGAAGACAAAACGCTAGCTTACGCTACCGAGGATATAAATCTGTGGTGACATTCTTGAGGGAGCCACATCGGCAGAGCTATCAAATTCGTCTGATCTGAACGCATCTGGGACGCTGTTTGACGTCTGTAATTTGCAGTATTCGCTCGAATGATTTATAAATATTCTGGAAACCTGCAAGATCGCTAAATACCGGCTTTGGTGGCAACACACAGTACATAAGAGGACACTAGCTTTTCCCAGCGTATGACAATACTCAGCTGCTAACGAGTGTCTATGCCCATCCAGACACAGTCGATGTCTACACAACCATTTCCGCCCACGTGAAACGAGACTTTATCTATCGAAATCGCTAGTCACTCTGGTGTTCTGACTTTTCATAGCCACGACACTGAAAAATTCTAAATTCTACAAGTGTTGAACCATCTCAAAATCTAGGTACTGTCGTACATACTTTTAATGTCTCGCAACGTGGTAAGCTTCTAGAATTTCCACAAGTTCACACACGGTGTCGTTTCATCGCTAATCTCCTGAGACTTGTAACGTTTTCCGGTGAAAGTCCTCCCTTACAAGCGCCCTCTTTGAGGGTACCACAGCTGCATTCGTCAGAAATTACGTAGAACTGCTGTAGAGACATCTGATGTCATATGCATAACGAAGCAGGAACGCTTAGACATAAATGTTCTGTGATACTGTTGCTACCACCTGTTATTTGCTGTGTTTCAAACATCCGGTTCTTCCATGTACACGTTCAAGGTGGGGGAGCATGTCTGATGCTAAATCCGCTGAAATAGGTATAATCTCCATTGACTTTGGTACAATATTTGGTGATTGCAGTATAAAATTGACGAAAAATTTTCATCACTTACTGTAAACGCTATACCACATACTCTAGCAAATTTAAGTAACCGTCCCTAATGCTGCATTAACGCTAAGTAAAACATTTCGGTGATCAACAGTACTGGACTGCCATCAGACGGTGATGTGTGTTCTTTCCTGGTCGGCAGAGCGCGATCGTTTGATTGGGCGGACAGCGGCTGCAGCACTGCGTAGCGCTGACCACACCATCTGACTCATGCCTATGGAATGTGATTACGAACGGACCGCATGCTCTTGTCTGCCACTTACTGAGTTCAACTCTCATATTAATTTCATTCTTCTAGACATCTGTATTTCTACCATTGTTGACTGTCACATATCGACTTTTCACTTTATATAAACGAGTTTTTTTCTCAAACGTCATGTGTACATGTGGGCGCACACACTGATCAGCCAGAACATTATTATACCTGACAGCCGGATGTCATTTTGGCAAGGATAACAGCGGCGACGCGTCTTGGCATGGAACCATAGGTATCTGGCGTCAGTTGGCACCACATCTGCAAACACAAGTCAACCAATTCCCATAAATTCTCGGGGAGGGGAGCGATGAGCTTTGGCTCCATGTTCAATTACATCCCAAATGTGTACGATTGGGATCAGGTCTGCCGAGTTGGGAGGTCGGCACATCACCTGGAACTCGCCAATACGTTCCTCAAACCAATCCACCACACTCCTGGCCTTGTGACATGGCGCAATATCTTGTTGAAAAATGCCACTGCCATCGGGAAACTAAGATCGTCTTGAAGAAAAGTATGTGGTCTGCAACCAGTGTACGATACTCCTTGGCCGTCATTGATGCCCATGTGCATGTTCCCCAGAGCATAATGGACAATCGTTAGCCTGTCTCCATCCTGCAGTACAGGCGTCAAGCTGTTCTCCTGGAAGACGACGGATTCACGCCTCCCATCGGCACGATGAAGAAGGTATCGTGTTTTATCAGACCATGCAAGGCTCTGCCACTGCGCTAACATCCAGTGCCAGTGGTCACATTCCCATTTCAGTCACAGTTGCCGATGTCGTGGTGTTAACTTGGGCACACTCATGGTTCGTCGGTTGTGAAGGCCCATCGTTAAGTGTGTTCAGTGCACTATCTGTTCAGACACACTTTCACTCTGCCTGTCCTATTTTACTTGTCTGTGCAGCCTACGAAATTCGAAATCTGTAATGTGGGGTGGCTGCCCAATCCCACGATATCTGGACGTGGATTTACTTTCGTTTCGCCACGTGTTGAAGACACTACGGCACTTCTCGAATACTCGAAAATTGTGCAGTTTCCAAAATGGTCGTGTCGAGCCTTCGGACCATGACAATCTCCTCTCGTTCAGAGGCATATAAGTCGAGCGCCATCCCCATTTTATGTGTGGACAGCACGCTCACTGATACAACATGCACCATGAGTGTGTCTGAATAGCAGTCATTCCTCGCCAGGGGACACTGCTGAGCGTATTTATAGCGAGAGTAGGTCGGTGGTCATAATGTTCTGGCTGGTCAGTGTACCATCTACAAATATTTGAACGAATTAGCATGGGATGGCTACAGGTAAAGCTGCTATCCATCTCACAAATTAATTTGTCGTGGTGAATCTTACAAGCACACTATATGAACCAGTCTTTTTTTATTTTTATTTTTTTTTCACCCTGAGCCATAACACAAGTTCTTAACGTAGTTGGAGTGTGCATTTGAATTTACTACCAAGCCAGTTCAATTAATGCGACGCTGTAGAACGTATTCTGATTTTTTTTAAGTGTAGGGCAACTGGACTTGGGAAAGTTCGATTTTTATAAATTTCTCACCATTTTAAACATAGGACACGTTGGCTTTTGGGTTCTAAGCTTTTGGGTCCTAAACTGGAGACGTGATGTCTATGGTTTTAGGTGTTGGTGGGGGCTGGGCAGGGATAGGAGGGGGGGGGGAGGAGGAGGAGGAGAAAGAGAAGCAGGTGGTGGAAGAGGAGGACGAGTAGCAGTAGGACGACAACGACGACGACGACAGCTGAGCTAGGTACACCTGCAGCATTTGCGTGTCGTGGGTCGGTGGGAAGATTGTTACTAATCTTCCATATAACTTCTGATTTTTCCAATTTTCTCGCTGTCGCCATTTCACCAGATGATTTGGGAGAAACTGATATGTTCCCCAACTTTTTGCGGAACGTACTCTCTCCACATTTCAACAGTTACCTTCCCTGTGGTGCACACCACTGGAGTTCATTGAACACGTTCGTAACGCTCTCGCACTTACTGATCCACACAGTGACTGAACGTGTTGCTCCTCACTAGATCTCTGTCGCTTCTATTAATCGAACTTAGTAAGTTTTCGTGACTTTTAAGCAAATACTCAAAAAAGGAGAAAGAAGCGTTTTGTAAGTCACACCTTTCGTGGATGAATTACATGACTGACTTCTGTAAAACTTTTTACCCGTTTAGATTAAGTCCTATTTACTAAACCCTTCCTACTTTCTTTTACCTCTGTTTTCCTTCATGACCTTTTTTCCTGTTAACATACTTTCAGTCTCTTACTAAACAGCTTCCCAAGGTCAGATTTTTCTTTCATATGAAAGTGAATGTTACAGTCCCGGACCGTCCACTGGAATTAAAATGTTGTTAAAAGTGCACATAGTAAACACCTGTCGACATTGTCTCCAGGCTGCAAAAAGAAATGACTGATCATTGACTGCGTCCCAGTAGAACTGGAAGGAGGTGGAGTCTTACAAACTTATTAGAAAATCTACCACAGAGTATCTGTGACATTGACGAAGGTCGGAGCTGCTGCCACAAATATTCTCCATTAGCCACTTTGTCACAGGGGCCAGACATAATATACTGCTTATTTTGCATGTGTTCTACATGTCGCAGTTATCGTTGTAGTATACGACGTCGATCCATTACCGTCATCAAGGTCTTTCTTATTAATTATTGGTCATTTCCATTACAAATGATGCGTCTTTAAAATTATTCCCAGTTTATCACGTACGTGGTCAAACTGTTTGGTTTTCGTACATCATTCCGCGCGACGCTGACTTTTGTTGGTAGAGCGCCTATGCGATCCAACAACTTACAATGGCTTACAATGAGTTGTGCGAGTCGTAGTACCAGCGAGATGTGTAAATGCTTTCAAGAACTGAGGGTGTTTTCATATTTAGTTTTTTACGTAAGCACAGAATTTGGCTGATTTGCTTTGGAGATCAGCGTATGTGCCAACAACTGGTTACTTTATCGGCAGCGCTCTTTTATCCAGTGCATAAATATTGTGTGAATTCTGGATGCCTCCTATTTTCGCAAACCGTTCCTTACTTCACTATGCAATGCCGTTAGATGTAGTTATTGATTACTTATTCTCTATTTAATTGTCGAGTCGTAAAATTATACTTCGAGCCATTCATCTGATGGGTTTCCTTCCAGATTCTCAAATATTGTCGTAACGCTAATCTCCGAAAAAGGAAGGAAGCCTGGGGTTTAATGGCTCGCCAACAAAGAGCTCTTCAGAGACGGAATACAGCTCCTGTTGAACGAGGATGTGAAAGGAAACTGGCTGAATAGTTTTCAAAGGAACGTACCGCCAATCACTTTTATCGAAATTTATTACACAATGAAATTGCTGAAATTAATGTTTACGAATATTTTGACCATTATCAGTAGAATGACATTGACTTCGTGCTTCAGTTTGCAAGTGCCTCTCGTAGTTAATGGCATATCGGTATTGTTTTCATAATAATATCTTTATTATATTACTTTATACTATGTCAGCACCCACTGCTCCGCTCGGGTAGACTGTACGGTCTGTACTGATTTTTTTTTTGTTTTGTTTTGGTTTTCTTTAATTGAATTTGTATGTTGCTATGCTCATTGCACAAATGTAAATCTACACACTTTGCAACAGTCTAGTCTACGCAGGCTAAGCTGCAGGCAGGTGCTATGGTTACGAGCAGCAGTTTTGCACCTATTACTGAATCCTCTCATATCAGGCAGATACTTCTTTACACGGAATCACATTTAAACATGATATCCATTTTGTCGTCAGTAATGATTAGTTTGCCTAGTAATTATGACCGGTAGTGTTGATAGCGTGGGTAGGGAAAGAAACATAAATGAATGTGAAAGTGTGAAATTGGGAGCCGACGACTTCTCTTTGTTTTTTGTTTGTTTGGCTGTATTTTTTTTGCACATAATTGCAATCGCCCATCATTCAGCGTTAGTCCAGTGTGTATATTATGTCGTTACAGAATATATATTGCATTTTATAGGCAATAAAAATTATCTGATAGCGTGACTTCTGCGCTTATATGCAACTAAAGCAATTAGTTTTAATGCAGCTACAGTTTATATGTACAAACACACACACACACACACACACACACACACACACATATATATATATATATATATATATATATATATATATATATATATATACTTTTGTTATTTTATAATCAGCAGAACATTTCTCATCATTGCCGAAGGCAACAGTTTCCTTTTATTACTGATAAACGAGAATTTGTTATGAATAACAGAAACATGTTTTACACTAGTTCGACGAAGTATTGAAGGGATGTTTAATATATATTTTTTTTTATATAATTTTGACTTCTTTTTGAGGAAGTTGCGTTTTCTAGCACGATATGATAAATCTGTATTTTTTGTTTATTTTTACTACACCATCCTCTGTTTCGCGTTACAGATTAGTAATTTTCGAATAAAATCTGAATTAAACATGAAAAATTTCAGTTTTGCTATAAATATTGTCTACTCGTATTTTTTACTAACAAAGAAGAGGACAACTATGTAGCACAAAATTGTTCCGTATGTTACCTGGACTTTTATACATCCTCACTCAGTTTCTAGATAGTTCACCGCTTCCGATTTTTAGGGGAGCCAAAGAAGCTGGTAATATCGTGTAGGGTTCCCGTAAGCACGCAGAAGTGGCATGGACTCGACTAATGTCTGTAGTATTGCTGGAGGAAACTGAGGCCATGAATCCTACAGGGCTGTCCATAAATCCGTAAGAATACGAGAGGGTGGAGATCTCTTCTGAACAGCACGTTACAAGGCATCCCAGACATGCTCAATAAAGTTCGTGTCTGGGGAGTGTGATGTCCAGCGGAAGTATTGAAACTCAGAAGAATGTTCCTGAGCCACTCTGTAGCAGTTCTGGACGTGTGGCGTATCGCATTGTCTGGTGCAATTGCCCAAGTCCGTCGGAATGCAAGAAGGACATGAATGGATCCATATCACACCAACTGCACACGCCTGATACTGTTACAGAGCCTCCACTAGCTTGAACAGACCCCTGCTGACATGCAAGGTCCATGGATTCATGAGATTGTCTCCATACCCGTACACGTCCATCCGCTCGATACAATTTGAAACGAGTCTCGTCCGACCAGGCAACATTTTTCCATTCATCAACAGTCCAATGTCGGTGTTGACGGGCCCAGGCGAGGCTTAAAGCTTTGTGTCGCGCAGTCATCAGGTGTACACGAGTGGGCTTTCGTCTCCCAAAGCTCATATCGATGATGTATCGTTGAATGGTTCGCACACTGACACTTGTTGATGGTTCATCACTGAAATCTCCAACAATTTGCGGAAGGATTGCACATCTGTCCCGTTGAACGATTCTCTTAAGTCGTCGTTGGTTCCGTTTTTGCAGAATCTTTTCCCGGCTGCAGCGATGTCGGAGATTAGATGTTTTCTCGGTTGCCTGGTAGTCACAGTACACTCAGAAATGGTCGTTCGAGAATATACCCACTTCATCGCTACCTCAGAGATGCTATGTCCATCGCTAGTGCTCCGACTATAACACCACGTTCAAACTCATTTCAATCTTCACAACCTGTCATTGTGGCAGAAATAACCGATCTAAATACTGCGCCAGACACTTGCTGTCTTATACAGGCGTTGCCGACAGCAGCGTCGTATTCTGCTTGGTTACATGTATATGTATTTGAATACTTATGCCTGTACCAGTTTTTTTTGGCGCCTCATTGTAGTAATACACTGACCGCATATGTGAAGAAAGCGATCGTTATGTGGTAACGTCTGATACGTATGCAACACACCTAACATACAGGTATCGTGGGCACGAACTTAACTGACCACATCAAAAAAAGGTTTTGCGTCACCCCGCCCGAAGATGACGTTGACTGTAGGTATTGTATCACAGACACAGACCCTTTGACTGTCCAGAGACGTCACTAAAACGGGCCAAAGATGTAAACAACCAAGCATGAGTAGCGCCTATTAGATGGAGGGGGTCGAACAACCAATCAGTTCCGGTCATTCCACCTGGAAGGAGGTACACGCCTCGTGTTGTTTGTAGTTCAGCCATGCCTAGTCGGTCAATACCTCGGTTTGATTGTGTGCACATTGTTACTTTGTGCCAAAAAGACTCTCAACAAGGTAAGTGTCCAAGCGTCTTGTAGTGAACTAAACCGATGTTGTTCGGACATGGAGGAGATACAGAGAGACAGGAACTGTCGATGACATGCCTCACTCAGGCCGCCCCAGGGCTACTATTGCTGTGGATGATCGTTACCTACGGATTATGTCTAGGAGGAACCCTGACAGCAATGCCACCATGTTGAATAATGCTTTTCGGGCAGCCACAAGATGTCGTGTTACGACTCAAACTGTGCGCCAAAGGCTGCATGATGCGTAACTTCACACCCGACGTTCATGGCGAGTTCCATGTCTGCAACCACGACACATGCAGCGCGGTATTGATGGTCCCAACAACATGCCAAATGGATCACTCAGGATTGGCATCACGTTCTCTTCACCGATGAGTCTCGCATATGCCTTCAACCAGACAATCGTTGAAGGTGTGTTTGGAGGCAACCCGGCCGGCCTGAAAGCCTTACACACACTGTTCAGCGACTGCAGCGAAGTGGAGGTTCCCTGCTGTTTTGGGGTGGCAGTATGTGGGGCCGTCGTACAACGCTGGTGGTCATCGAATGCGCCGTATCGCCTGTACAATACGTGAATGCCATCCTCCGACAGACTGTGCAACCATATCGGCAGCATATTGGCGAGGCATTCGTCTTCATGGACGACAATTCACGTCTCCATGGTGCACATCTTGTGTATTACTTCCTTCAGGATAACGACATCTCTCGACTAGAGCGGCCAACATATTCTCCAGACATGACCCCTATCGAATATGCCTGGGATATATTGAAAAGGGGTGTTTATGGACGACGTGTCCCATCAACGACTCTGAGGGATCTACCCCTAATCGCCATTGAGGAGTGGCACAATCTGGATCAACAGTGGCTTGATGAACTTGTGGATAGTACGCCACGACGAATCCAGGAATGCATCATGCAAGAGGACGTGCTCCTGGTTATTAGAGGCACCGGTGTGTAGAGCACTCTGGAAAACCACCTCTGAAGGTCTCGATGTATGGTGGTACAACATGCAATGTGTGGTTTTGATGAACAATAAAAAGAGCGGAGATGATGTTTATGTTGATCTCTGTTCCAACTTTCTGTACAGCTTCCGGAACTCTCGGAACCAAGGTGAGGCAAAACTTTTTTGATGTGTGTATTAGAAAAACTACCGTAGTCTAAGGTGGCCTTTAACTCTAATTATGCCTCATGAAAATTTAATGTTTCTTTTATCTGTGCAGTTGTGGCAGAGGTAATTTATTGTGGTGACTGTTAAATTACTTTCATTAATTTACCTGACAAATTGCAATATATTCTGAACTTTTTACGCATTAAAGCCGTAGAAGCATGGACTCTGTAGAAGGTTCTTCTGACTTAAAAACGATTCTGGTAGATAGAGTGAAAGGTTTTTGTTCATCTGCCTGTTGAGTTTTTGTGTTGACATTTCCACAAAGACTTTCATCCCCTACCACTAATTTCTGTGCTTCTAATCGAGAATTCGCATAGCAGTTCCCCTATATTTAGCTTTAAAAATGTTGTAGTACAACGAAATACATTCATTAAAATTTTCATCCTCTATTTTACTCCCTTAGAGTCTGAATTTCGAAAAACACTGAAACAAGCATTTTCTTTTTTGTAACTGGGAAGCCATACATAAATTTTCGTAAACTTAATTGAAAATGCTTTCATAATAACATTTTTGCATAAGACTTTTCATCCCACATTTCACCCAGTTGGCGTTTGAAATTCCGAGAAAGCTGCAAAAAGGGAATTTCATAGAAATAGATTTAAGAATGCTTTAGTAGTTCTTCAATAACATTTTATTAAAAACAAGTTTTCACCTACTATTTCATGACCCCAGGAGATTGAATTTCCAAGAATTGCTGAAACTTGAAATTTTTATTTCTGACAGAGAAATCAAATGCCAATTTTCGTGGTTCTATCTTCAAAATTGCCCTAATAGTGGTCAAACGCTTTTCATCCCCTATTTCACCCCATGGCTCTACCCTCAGCGGTTTGGGCTCGGAAATGATGAGTCTGTGAATCGGTCAGCACATTTCCTTTTATATATAGAGATTAGGATAGTTGTGTTGCCTATACCGAACATTGCGCGTTGCGAAATAAGACGTGCGTGGCGCATTTGTTAGCGTCCAATCAAAACACGACACAGTTTATCTCAGTCACTAACCTTGCGACAGTGCAGAGGCTGCAACCACTCACTGTCAACACTGCAGACCGTATCTGAAAGTGTTAAATACATAGCTACCAAGGTGCGTTTCAAATAATAGCACAAACTCAGAAGTGCTCTGGCATTTATTCTGAAAATCCTTCAATAAAATAACTGACTGCACCACACTTTCAAAACGGTTATTTACACGTGTGTGGGCAGAGCGAATTGTTGACTGTTTATATTGTATGAGTAAGTACAGAATATTTTGCGACCTAGTACTGCGACAAAGTTTATAATTAATTACCTCGTACTGTTAGTAAACACGTTCATAAATAGTTTCGTAATGGTGCTGAAGTTTCTCAGAGATACGTGGTCCCCGAAATTCGCTGACTGCTTCCTGCCTGTACTGATGGGAAAGACCAGTTCTGGCCTCAATGTCTCACATCAAATTACAAACGCTAATGACTTACTTATGTGGATGTGCTGGATAACGTGGGATGACAATAAGTTCACACATTTGTTGCACTATATGAGAACTGCTCGATGCCAGATACGAAAGATCGAAGTGGCGTGTGAAAGTCGTTGGCTCCATCAAGGATGAACAAATAGGTTTCACCCGCGGAAAACGTCATGATCAGCATTTTCTGAGATATAGGCGCTACTATTCTTATTGATGTACTGGGTGGACAATAACGGCCAGATACTGAAAATGACTTCTAAAAAACGGCAGAAATCTATCATTAATACATTGTTGTCTGAAAACGTGAAAAAAGTCATAATTTTCCTTCAGAACATAATGAAATTGGAGAATGGCTCAAGTTCATTTTTAGTAAACAACACGACACGTCAGTTTAACATATTGTAAGATATATTAATGCTCCATAAACAGTTTGTTCGGTCTATGTTTTGTTAACTATTTTCACAAAGTCATTTGTACTAATTACATATTTCTATCGGTACGTAATGTTTTTGTGAATACTTTGCGCGTGTTAATGATGCTAATTCAAGAACATCTCATAAACTGTCATTTTATCTACATATTTTGTTCTGTTGGGAATTATCTCTGATGCATTTGTAACTAAACTTATTGTTTACTGACATATTTGATGATAATAAACGAAATATATAACATAAATGAAATTGTTTTGTTCCTGTTTAAATGTTGACATAATGACTACTGGAATAACTTTAATGGATGCTGTTTGGTAAAAAGTCGGTTGACGCAACGATAATTATTTAGTTGTAAGTTAGACTTCGTGTCTTTTGGGTGTGTGATAACGTGAAAGAGTGCAAAACAACGAATGTAGTGGCAAAATTGAAATTAACGGCCAGTGAAATGTGTAATAATGTGTATGCAATTAATAGGAAATCGAATACTCTTTTTGCAAACAGGAATCATCAAATAGATCACTGCGCGAACAACAAGAATGACCACTGATGGACTATCAACACGAGACAAGTGTAATGGATGTACAGTAGGCCTACATTGACTGTAAAATCGATTTCATTACCTAGATAATCTAACTTTTCCTCTTATTTGATCTCAAGCTGTGAGAAAATGTTATGCATACGAAGTCGTCACAGCAGATCTGTGACTGCGAAGTAAATATTCAAATCGTTTTTCAACTTAATAATACAAGTGTGAAGTTAGAATCGCAATGCACCTATGCAAAACGGTGATTTATCAGTGAGAAATCGGTGGGATCTGACTTATGCAGTGTTGGGACATCCACCCGCATTGCTAAAGAGCTCCAAGCATATATTGCACTTCTGTTGTGACTTTGATCAATTTGTTTTATTTTAAACACAGGAAATCTCTGCGTACACAGCTGCGTAATGGAAGTAGAAGTCTTACTGAGTTCTCATTGAAGTTCAGTAGAACACGCTGTTTCTCCATCCGTGAATGGGGCAATGCGACTTTTATCGAACATGCCGCCGGCACGGTAGCTCAGCATGTTTGGTCAGAGAGCTTGTTCGCCTCTGTAATAAAAAAACTGAGTGGAAGGATCAACAAACGAACTTGAAGGTATGTCATGTGGCGTCCGCAACGACCAAACAACAACGATAAAAAAACATGCCTCGAAAGGTCATTTCAAGCTTAGCTCGTGCGCGCATTGTCACTTTACCGCTAAAAGGGTTGTCTGCTAGCCAAGTTTGACATCGACTTGCCAACGACGTCAATTGAACATTTAGTAGCTACCGTGAGACACAAAACATCGAATATCTGCTTTGTAGCAGCCACCGGCAGTTAACAGCTACTGATGGTCGCTACCTACAAGTTATCCCGAGGTGAATGCAACAGAACGACGTGTTCCAGTTTCGAATGACACTGGGAGGACTCTGTAGGTTCATGCTGTACGCAACCGTATCCACACAATCAATAAGGCAATTTCACTTCTAGGTAACCATTTCGCACAACAGCGAAACATCTGCCAGAGCTTAGTTTGTGAAGCAAATGCGCAGTGGAGTGCCTGAAACAGAACGTGAATTAATGGGATACGTCCTATTCACCAACGAGTGCACGATTTTGTGACATCTAATGACCGTCGTGGAAAAGCATGGAGGAGGTCAGATATAGGAGCAAGTGTCAGGCAAACTGAAACAGTTAGGTTTCGGGCCAGTACCACATACGGATGTCCGACACCTCTCATCGGTATAAAGTGTAATCTGAGGGCTGTATAGTAACGGATCAAGATAGTTCAACGTATTATTAAGTGCTTAGTCAACATTTCGAAGCTGGGTTCGTGTTTCAAGCGCTCTACTCGTGAGCAACTGCATCCAAGAGCAGGAATTAACCAGATAGAATCGCAATCGAGGCCTGCTAACACACAACTGAACATGCTTAGGACCCTCAACACACACTGGATTACCGGAAGGGGACACGTCGCTAAACGCATTCTCTTTTGCTTAATAGCACTACTGACCAATAAAAACGAGGTAGTTCAAAATTTGTACAAGACGTTAGGGATATTAGTGAAATCAGTCAGATGTTTGTTATATTGTGATGTTCACAACAGTGTCTGTAAATGTATGAAAACAGAACCGTGTTTAGCAGACGTACAATTTTCTTTGGTGCCATTGTCTGCATAGCTTGGATGAAGAGTCAGGCTATATATAACATTTAGAGAAGTATGTTACGTCTCAGATATCCTCTTCAGCAGCTTATCTGTGAAAATTACAAATAATTTATTGTGTCACAAGAAATACGGCAAAAAATTACGTCAAGAATCGCACATAGCATCATGGTCTAAAACTTTCAGAAAATTGGAGGTACCAATTTTGGTGAATTTGACTGAAGTCACCTATGACAAAACCATACCTGAACGTTAAATATTCAGGTTTTCGTCAAACTTATTACCTTACTACTGTACAGGTTTACAGGACTTCTGTTGCATTTCCTATTGGCAACTTGTTTCCTTATCCTCCATCCTCTCTTTTACTTTATTTCTATTTATTTCTATTTATATTATTTATTTATGTTTTATTTTTGTTTATCCTGGCTTTGGAAGTATATTTTCGTCCACGATAACATTTCCGTTTTTCTCGCTGTTCACAATACCACTTAGCTCTGTCCTTATTACATTCAGAGCGAGAAAGTTTACGTTTAAAAGGAACTGCCTCTACACAAAATTTCTGTAGCGGCGTGTTGAATCAAATGATGTGTATTATTCGGTGTCACTTTGAAATGATTGGTGTTAAATTTCCTTACTCTCAGCCTTTTTAACGTAGTGAATAGATACACTGAAATAGAACAACGCAGCGTTAACTACGAAGCAAGCGCGTTTCAAATTCTGAAAGAAGAAATCAACAAATATTTCTTAAGATCTTTTGCAGTAGATTAACCACAACCTTATGGATATGAGTGCCCTTTGGTTCCGGTACTCACAGACATCTAGAATAGACCTGTGCTTAAAATATGTAGCTAACGGCTGTCAAAAGTAAGGAAAAGAGGAATATGTCAAGCATACTGACACAATTCTGTATGACAGACGGGCGTTGAACTTGTGAATGCCATTATTTAATCTTACTCAGCACTATATTTTGATTCCACACACATGCAAAGAAGTGCATTCTCTAGCAAACAATCTACAAGGAGGGTAAAAATATGTAAACACCGCGAGAATCGTATGCTTGAGCATAAGTGTAGATTCTAGTCAAACCTGCAGACTGCGCTGCTGTGTTTGTCCACGAACGGCACCTGTGCTATGTTCTAAATACGTTGCAAGGATCATTCGTGCCCATAACAGTGTTCACTGTACCTGTCATTGCATTGTGTCGTAACTAAGTGCATTCCAAGGTGGGCAAATTGTTGGCTCTCGTACGGTGGCTGCTGCTGTTACCAAAGTGTTGGGTGCTTCACGTGGCAGCGTATCGAAGATTTGTACCGCATGCATGGGAAGTGGATAAATATCGTCTGTTAATTCACGACGCGGACGAAAGAGTCTGTTGAGTGATCGTGACACACAGACACTGAGGAGGACTGTGACGAAAAATGAGAGGACGACAGCTGTAGTAGTCATTGAATAACTGAATATCACGCTGAAGAATCCTGTCAGCACCAAGACAATACAAAGGGAACTGCAGGGCGAGATGGAAGTCCAAAATCACTCACCAGTCATGCAAATGCCCGTAGAAGAAAAATGTAATGTCGAAGCCGTGAAACCTGGAATACAAAGCAACGGAAGAAAGTCATTCGGTCGGAAGAGTCTTGTTTCACATAGCGAGGATTCGGTGACGATTTGGGCATCCATATTGTGGTATTACCATGGGACGAATGAGTACTCTTGAATGTCGCCTTACTGCCAAGGATCATGGGATGAATTTGGCTGATCGAGTCCATACGGTGGTGTGATGTTTGTTCCCCTATGTTGACGCTGCATACCAAGAGGTCAGGGCCTCTCTTCACACAGTTCGTACGTTCCAAGACTTTTTGTATGAACACGAGGATGAAATGTCCCGTCTGGCCTGGCCACCACAGCCACCAGATGTCAACATTATTGAACCTTTGGGGTCTACTTACCTAAACTTACTACTGTTTTATGGGGTAATGGGATAAGATTACCTTGGAAACCATACAGGACCTGTATTTATCCATTCCGAAAAGACTGGAACCGTTCGAATGCCAATGGGTTTTGCTCACTTTGTTAGGCATCGTAATGTGTTGTGTTTTCGGTGTTTCCATATTTATGTCCACCCCCTGTACGTCTGTTATTATTTTGTTTTAATTTCACAGTAAAATTGGGTATGTTATTATTTATTCTCGGCATTCTGTGAATCTAAGTTCAAAGATATTCGCAGATACGCAGGTTGATGACACTGTCCTTGTAACAGTTTACACTTGGCAAACTTATACCCCATGGATCTAATACTGAAGAAGAAATGTGTGCATGTAAAGAGTTTTGACTACTATGATGGGGTTATGACGATTGCACATGGGTGTTTTGCAGAACTTATAGAACCTAATTTTACGGATGGAGTCGGCTCAGAGAGATACAGTGAAACACGCAGAGCGACTTAAAAAATGATAATAGATTGAAAGGCACTTTGTAGGCGTTTTACTGAATGCACAGCAGCAAACAAAAGATTTTTGTTCATTATTCAGCATTTGATGTCAGTTTGTACTGGACCATCTTCAGGCTATCTGTATTTCAAACAAAACAACATTATAGAAATTGCATCTACTAAGAGATAAATGCGTGCAAAAAAAATGCAGAAATCGTGATCAGCTCAGCATCACACAAAACTTATCTTTACAATGTGATCACCTCTTGGTACACAAAACATGCCAAGAGTCATATCTAATTAAATATAATGAGTACAGCAGATTCACTACGGTATTGGATTATGAGACCAGTTAAAATAATAAAATTACATAGCGATCTACCCTATTCCGCCTGTAGTCACAAAAGAAGAACTCATGTTACTTGTTTGCTAATCCACTGCGTCCTTTGAGTAAAATTTGATTAGCGGACAGGTCACATGTAATCCTATTTCATGACTAAATGCAGAATAGGAAAGACTACTACGTAATGTTATTTTTCATTGCAGGGCATGGTGGTCCACAAGAGCATCAAGTGCCTGAGTGGAGGCCGCGGGATCGACTACCAAGTGGACCACGGGAATTTTCATTCTGTCTTTAGCCTTCACCTCTCAACGATAACAGGGGTTGCCAGAAACGGCAAGTGCTACGGACTCCACGTAATCAATTTGCCGTGACTGCATAACCAGGTGGATTTGGGAAACACAAGTCGCCGAATTGCCGTCCGGTTGAAGGACTTGCACCTGGATAGAGAGCAACACGCAGTTTTCACCTTCATCGATGCAACATGCTGATGATGTCATGAATGTGCTACGTAATAGTCGTAACAACATGTGACATGTTACACGCGACATTTTTTAAGTTTTATGTAACATGAGGTGATCATATTGCAAGGATAAGATTCTTGTAAGTGCCAGTTGGTCATGTTTTATGTAAGTACTAGCTGTTCGCGGCCACCCGTTGTAGCAGCTCAGTCTGGTTAAATGGGAAAGAAAGAAAAAAAGAAAGCACAGATTTCTAATGTTTATGGGAATTGAATATATCTGCCAATCCCCGTCTCCCTCCTTTCTCTGTCCATCTCATCCGCCCCCTCTTTTTGTGCACCTCCTCCTCCTCCCCCTCTCACTGTCCATCTCCTTCCCCCCTCTCTATTCATCACGTCCTCCCATCTCCCAATCTCCCATTCTCCATTCCCCACTAGCTCCCCCCCCCCCCCTCTGTCTAGCACATCATTCCCCTTTCTGTATCCATATTGTCCTTCCCTCTCTCTCTATCCATCTCTTCCTCCACTCTCTCTCTCTCTCCCCATCTCTGTCCATCATCTCATACTACCTGTCTCTGTGAATCTTCTCCTGTCCCCCACACTATCTCCGCCTGCCCTCACTCATGGTCCATTTCCTGCTTTCCACTTTCTATGTCCATTTCCTCCCACCCCTCTGTCCTTCTCGTCTTACCCTCTCTCTCACCTTGGATCGTGTAAAAAAATGGCTCTGAGCACTATGGGACTTAACATCTATGGTCATCAGTCCCCTAGAACTTAGAACTACTTAAACCTAACTAACCTAAGGACATCACACACAACACCCAGCCATCAAGAGGCAGAGAAAATCCCTGACCCCGCCGGGAATCGAACCCGGGAACCCGGGCGTGGGAAGCGAGAACGCTACCGCACGACCACAAGATGCGGGCTTGGATCGTGTAAACTACTATTCAAATTCTGTGGTAATATCCTGATTATAATCCCAGAAACTACAAGTAAAACTTTACTCTTTGCTAAAAACATTTCACAGGTTAAAAATCAATAAAACCGACAGTTCCTTACTTGAAAGGGAAGAGAAAAGGTCCCATGAACATGTGTCCAGAACTGCATCGTTGCCACGGTAGATAGAGCTGACCACGTCCCGTTTGTTTCTTATCTGTTGCAGGCTGTGTGATTGACGCAGCCTACTGTAAGCAGTACAACGGTCCGGTATTCATGTCGGAAACAAGTCGAGACGTTCTTGTGTACACCCAAGCAGATGGAAACGGTCGAGAGGCAGAACACGGTCCTCCAAATCTGGTGTAGGCACAGTCTGCTGGCTTCCTGCTCGTTCGTCTGTCTGAAAGGAACCATGATCACACTAAAAGCCAAAGAGGGCTTGAAATACTGTGAGGGTACCTGTTTTGGTATAGTTGTGCTGCCTCTCAAGCTTTTCCATCAGCTGGACCGTACACAAACACCATCTCGAGTTGTTTCCGACATGGAATGGCCAAAGAAGGCTTGAAATACTGTGAGGGTACTTGGTTTGGTATAGTTGTGCTGCCTCTCAAGCTTTTCCATCAGCTGGACCGTACACAAACACCATCTCGAGTTGTTTCCGACATGGATACCGAACCATTCTGCTGCTTACAACACGCTGCGTCAATCATATGGTCAGCAACGTACAAAGAACACACAGCACGTGGTCAGAGGAACTGTCATTCGACACCGCCATCTGCCGCGACAGTGATGCATTTCCGGACACATGTTAATACGACCTTTTTGCTCAATTTGCAGTCAGGAATTTGTTCCTGCAGTTTGTCGGTTTCACTAACGATCGCCCTGTATGTTGCCAAACGTTTGTTACAGTAAGACATAACGTTTGAGGTACATTGAATTAATAACGTTTCCCTTTCGTATATTACATATTTGTCTATATATCATATAGATTAAAAAAATATATAGAAAAAAACGTATTGGAACGCAACATTGCGGCAAAATATCAACGAAGTCGGAGAAGAAGTTTCGGAGGTTTAAGATTTTGAACATATAAATATTAAAATTTAATTTTTAAAGTATGTAAATGTTCCTTTGTACAAATTCGTAAATCTTCAAAATATCTTCACCGATTGCTTTGAAATTTTGACACGAAGTTGCGTTGGAATACGCACATGTTTTGATGTACCTACTGAAGCGACATATTGTGCATTTAAATATTTATGTAATATGTAAAGGGGATACGATGTTAGCAAAAATTTCATGTTCTTCGGTCCGAAAGCTCTTCAGCGATTTCTTTGGAATTTTGATACAACGTTGCATTCAAATACGCGTGTAGTTTCATGTAACTATGGTAGCGCCACACACACACACACAGACACACACACACACACACACACATATATATATATATATATATATATATATATATATATATATATATATATATACTCCTGGAAATGGAAAAAAGAACACATTGACACCGGTGTGTCAGACCCACCATACTTGCTCCGGACACTGCGAGAGGGCTGTACAAGCAATGATCACACGCACGGCACAGCGGACACACCAGGAACCGCGGTGTTGGCCGTCGAATGGCGCTAGCTGCGCAGCATTTGTGCACCGCCGCCATCAGTGTCAGCCAGTTTGCCGTGGCATACGGAGCTCCATCGAAGTCTTTAACACTGGTAGCATGCCGCGACAGCGTGGACGTGAACCGTATGTGCAGTTGACGGACTTTGAGCGAGGGCGTATAGTGGGCATGCGGGAGGCCGGGTGGACGTACCGCCGAATTGCTCAACACGTGGGGCGTGAGGTCTCCACAGTACATCGATGTTGTCGCCAGTGGTCGGCGGAAGGTGCACGTGCCCGTCGACCTGGGACCGGACCGCAGCGACGCACGGATGCACGCCAAGACCGTAGGATCCTACGCAGTGCCGTAGGGGACCGCACCGCCACTTCCCAGCAAATTAGGGACACTGTTGCTCCTGGGGTATCGGCGAGGACCATTCGCAACCGTCTCCATGAAGCTGGGCTACGGTCCCGCACACCGTTAGGCCGTCTTCCGCTCACGCCCCAACATCGTGCAGCCCGCCTCCAGTGGTGTCGCGACAGGCGTGAATGGAGGGACGAATGGAGACGTGTCGTCTTCAGCGATGAGAGTCGCTTCTGCCTTGGTGCCAATGATGGTCGTATGCGTGTTTGGCGCCGTGCAGGTGAGCGCCACAATCAGGACTGCATACGACCGAGGCACACAGGGCCAACACCCGGCATCATGGTGTGGGGAGCGATCTCCTACACTGGCCGTACACCACTGGTGATCGTCGAGGGGACACTGAATAGTGCACGGTACATCCAAACCGTCATCGAACCCATCGTTCTACCATTCCTAGACCGGCAAGGGAACTTGCTGTTCCAACAGGACAATGCACGTCCGCATGTATCCCGTGCCACCCAACGTGCTCTAGAAGGTGTAAGTCAACTACCCTGGCCAGCAAGATCTCCGGATCTGTCCCCCATTGAGCATGTTTGGGACTGGATGAAGCGTCGTCTCACGCGGTCTGCACGCCCAGCACGAACGCTGGTCCAACTGAGGCGCCAAGTGGAAATGGCATGGCAAGCCGTTCCACAGGCCTACATCCAGCATCTCTACGATCGTCTCCATGGGAGAATAGCAGCCTGCATTGCTGCAAAGGTGGATATACACTGTACTAGTGCCGACATTGTGCATGCTCTGTTGCCTGTGTCTATGTGCCTGTGGTTCTGTCAGTGTGATCATGTGATGTATCTGACCCCAGGAATGTGTCAAAAAAGTTTCCCCTTCCTGGGACAATGAATTCACGGTGTTCTTATTTCAATTTCCAGGAATATATCCTCTGGGGTTGTAGGCACATCACGGTACATACGTTACATTATATATATATATATATATATATATATATATATATATATATATATATATATATATATATATATATATATATCATGTAACGTGTGTACCGTGACGTGCCTACAACCCCAGAGGATATGAAACAACGTATTGTGGCAGCCTGCGACGACATTACACCAGATGTACTGCGGCGTGTACGACATTCATTACGCCAGAGATTGCAATTGAATGCAGCAAATGATGGCCACCACATTGAACATCTATTGGCCTGACATGTCAGGACACACTCTATTCCACTCCGTAATTGAAAACGGAAACCACGTGTGTACGTGTACCTCACCCCCCCATGGTAATGTACATGTGTGTCAGTGAAAAAGACCAATAAAAAGGTGTTAGCATGTGGACGTAATGTGCTGTTCCAGTCTCTTCCGCATCTAAGGTCCATCACCGTTCCCTTTGGATCCCTACGTAATTCGGTGCTCTCCGATACACACGATCGAACAGCGGAGGAGTGGTACTCAAGCGTCAACTTTAGGTTACAATATCTCCGGATGTAATTAACATTTTACAATGCAACAAACGGCACTGATTACGTATTTGTTTATATGTTAAGATGTGCTAACAAAACTAACGGGGTTCCATTTAAAAAACGTAGGTTTGTGTTAAAAACATACTTCCGTGCATTTTTGTATGGTTTGTATTAACCAGTTACACTATCCCCTCTCCTCACGTTCGGTCTGTGGAATCGATTCGTCAGTATTTGATGTGGTTTACGAAATATATCCAGCGGTAATGTTAGGTGACTCACCCTGTATATATACCTGTGTGTGTGTGTTTGACTGAGTATGTGTGTAATATTTGCTCCATTACATATGTACAAGCACGTTCATATTGTAATGCAACGTTGTGTCAAAATTTCAAAGCAGTTGGTGAAGAACTTCCGAAGATATATGATTGTGAACGAATCACCATTTTCATTTTAAATTATATAGGCTGCTAAAACTTTGATGGTGCGTGTATACTTTCTGCAGTGTTATTTCCTTTGTCACGCAGGTAGTCTGACGACAGTGCAATACAGGCCTTCATTGGTTGGTAAATAATAACAAATAAAATAGCTAACACTTGGTTCAAGAATCATAAAAGAAATTTGTATACGTGGAAGAAGCCTGGAGATACTGACAGGTTTCAGATAGATTATATAATAGTAAGACAGAGATTTAGGAACCAGGTTTTAAATTGTAAGACATTTCCAGGGGCAGATGTGGACTCTGACCACAATCTAGTGTTTATGAGCTGTGGATTAAAACTGAAGAAACTGCAAAAAGGTGGGAATTTAAAGAGATGGGACCTGGATAAACCGACAGAAACAAAGGTCGTACAGAGTTTCAGGGAGAGCATAAGGGAACAATTGACAGGACTGGGGGAAATAAATACAGAAGAAGAAGAATGGGTAGCTTTGAGAGATGAAGTAGTGAAGGCAGCAGAGGATCTAGTAGGTAAAAAGACGAGGGTTAGTAGAAATCCTTGGGTAACAGAAGAAATATTGAATGTAATTGATGAAAGTAGAAAATGTAAAAATGCAGTAAATGAAGCAGGCAAAAAGGAATACAAACGTCTCAAAAATATGATCAACAGGAAGTGCAAAATGGCTAAGCAGGGATGGATAGAGGACAAATGTAAGGATGTACAGGCTTTTCTCACTAGGGGTAAGATATATACTACCTGCAGGAAAGTTAAAGAGACCTTTGGAGAGAAGAGAACCACTTGTATGAATATCAAGAGCTCAGATGGAAACCCAGTTCTAAGCAAAGAAGGGAAAGCAGAAACGCGGAAGGAGTATATAGAGGGTCTATACAAGGGCAATATACTTGAGGACAATATTATGGAAATGGAAGAGGATGTAGATGAAGATGAAATGGGAGATACGATACTGCGTGAAGAGTTTGACAGAGCACTGAAAGACCTGAGTCGAAACAAGGCCCCGGGAGTAGACAACATTCCACTTGAACTACTGACGGCCTTGGGATAGCCAGTCCTTACAAAACTCTACCATCTGGTGAGCAAGACGTATGAGACAGGTGAAATACCCTCAGACTTCAAGAAGAACATAATAATTCCAATCCCAAAGAAAGCAGGTGCTGACAGATTTGAAAATAACCGAACAATCAGTTTAACAAGTCACGGATGCAAAATACTAACACGAATTCTTTACAGACGAATGGAAAACCTGGTAGAAGCCGACCTCGGGGAAGATCAGTTTGGATTCCGTAGAAATATTGGAACACGTGAGGCAATACTGACCCTACGACTTATCGTAGAAGAAAGATTAAGGAGAGGCAAACCTACGTTTCTTGCATTCGTTGACTTACAGAAAGCTTTCGACAATGTTGACTGGAATACTCTCTTTCAAATTCTGAAGGTGGCGGGGGTAAAATACAGGGAAATAAGGGAGCGAAAGGGTACTTACAATTTGTACAGAAACCAGATGGCAGTTATAAGAGTCGAAGGGCATGAAAGGGAAGCAGTGGTTGGGAAGGGAGTGAGACAGGGTTGTAGCCTCTCTACGATGTTATTCAATCTGTATATTGAGCAAGCAGTGAAGGAAACAAAAGAAAAATTCGGAGTAGGTATTAAAATCCATGGAGAAGAAATAAAAACTTTGGGGTTCGCCGATGACATTGTAATTCTGTCAGAGGCAGCACAGGACTTGGAAGAGCAGTTGAACGGAATGGACAGTGTCATGAAAGGAGGGTATAAGATGAACATCAACAAAAGCAAAACGAGGATAATTGAATGTATTCGAATTAAGTCTGGTGATGCTGAGGGAATTAGATTAGGAAATGAGACACTTAAAGTAGTAAATGAGTTTTGCTATTTAGGGAGCAAAATAACTGATGATGGTCGAAGTAGAGAAGATATAAAATGTAGACTGGCAATAGCAAGGAAAGCGTTTCTGAAGAAGAGGAATTTGTTAACATCGAGTATAGATTTAAGTGTCAGGAAGTCATTTCTTTAAGTGTTTGTATGGAGTGTAGCCATGTATGGAAGTGAAACATCGACGATAAATGTTTGGACAAGAGGAGAATAGAAGCTTTCGAAATGTGGTGCTACAGAAGAATGCTGAAGATTAGATGGGTAGACCATGCAACTAATGAGGAGGTATTGAATAGGATTGGGGAGAAGAGAAGTTTGTGGCACAACTTGACTAAAAGAAGGGATCGGTTGGTAGGACATATTCTGAGGCATCAAGGGGTCACCAATTCAGTATTGGAGGGCAGCGTGGAGGGTAAAAATCGTAGAGGGAGACCAAGAGATGAATAAACTAAACAGATTCAGAAGGATGTAGGTTGCAGTAAGTACTGGGTGATGAAGAAGCTTGCACAGGATAGAGAAGCATGGAGAGTTGCATCAAACTAGTCTCAGGACTGAAGACCAAAAGGGCATCTGGCCACCCTCTACCAGTAAGGTTGAAAAAAATTAGGAAGTTAACATGGCGACCCCGAGACGATACGAGGTGAATGCCACGCTTGAGAAGAAAAATGAAAAGAAATAGAGACTTTGAAGAAATTTTTGAGTACTCTTCACAAGGGATTTCAGATCGAGTCTGTATTTCTGGACTTCCGCAAGGCTTTTGACACTGTACCACACAAGCGACTCGTAGTGAAATTGCGTGCTTATGGAATATCGTCTGAATTATGTGACTGGATTTGTGATTTCATGTCAGAGAGGTCACAGTTCGTAGTAATTGACGGAAGGTCATCGAATAACACAAAAGTGATTTCTGGCGTTCCCCAAGGTAGTGTTATAGGCTCTTTTGCTGTTCCTTATCTATATAAACGATTTGGGATACAACCTGAGCAGCCGTCTTCGGTTTTTTGCAAATGACGCTTTCGCTTATCGACTAATAAAGTCATCAGAAGATCAAAACGATTTAGAAAAAGTATCTGAATGGTGCGAAAAGTGGTAGTTGACCCTAAATAACGAAAAGTGTGAGGTCATCCACATGAGTGCTAAAAGTAATTCGTTACATTTCGGTTACACGATAAATCAGTCTAATCTAAAAGCCATAAATTCAACTAAATACCTAGGTATTACAATTACGGACAACTTAAATTGGAAGGAACACATACAAAATGTTGTGGGGAAGGGTGACCAAAGACTGCGTTTTATTGGCAGGACGCTTAGAAAATCTAACAGACCTACTAAGGAGACAGCCTACACTACGCTTATCCGTCCTCTTTTAGAATACTGCTGCGCGGTGTGGGATCCAGATAGGACCGACGGAGCATATCGAAAAAGTTCAAAGCAAGGAAGCAAGTTTTATATTCTCGCGAAATATGGGAGAGAGTGTCACAGAAATGATACAGGATTTGAGCTGTAAATCATTAAAAGAAAGGCGTTTTTCGTAGCGACGGAATCTTCTCACGAAATTCCAATCACCAACTTTCTCCTCCGAATGCGAAAATATTTTGTTGACACCGACCTAGAGAGGGAGGGACGATCACCACCATAAAATAAGGAAAATCAGAGCTCCTATGGAAAGATATAGGTGTTCATTCTTTCCGCGCGCGATACGAGATTGGAATAATAGAGAATTGTAAGGTGGTTCGATGAACCCTCTGCCAGGCACTTGAGTGGGATTTGCAGAGTATCCATGTAGATGTAGATGTAGAAATCAAAAAGAGAGAATGAAAAGTGTTCTGGAAGATTTTAGGTCCAAATTATACTGAAGAAGGAACGTATAAACTAAGGGCAAATACTGAAATTGAAAAACATCCCAACATTTAATCAGATATAAGTAAAAGAAAGAAACACAAGCTAAAAGTCTCTGGGTGTATTAGACTTAGTTGCGTACGCCCCAGATTGGTCACACGAGCTGTATACTAGGGTCACAGGAACCCTCATTTATTTGCTGAATAAATTGCCTGAGTATAGAATATTTTATTCGTATGATGAAATTGGACATTCATGTAACAACCGCGTTTACTTCCACCTCTCTCATGTACTGTTTCAATCAATAGCAGTACCTTAATGCTTCCATAATTCCAGACAAGAAAAAAAACTATCATGCAAGCATTTTAAAGACGATGAAACTGGAAAATAAACCTCATCGAAAGATTTTCCTTACAGTTTACTTACATGAAAACGCCAATCCTTTAATTAGATACGCAAATTACTCATTTGTAGCACTGTCTGAATAAAAAGACATAGGAGACAATCTTGAAGCTGTGTTGAATTTATAAAATTTATTCGAAGTTCCGGTATCTTTCTGACATTAGCTGCATTCGGTATGAAGACAAAAACTGGACCAAAATCCCCAATTTCCACTTGTCGCAAGCGGTCGCCTTAACAACCGAGCAATCATTCAAGACCGATTGGAAGTCCGGATTCAAACTTCGGTGCACTACAAGTTTTCATTTGCCACTAACAGGTAATATCTTGATACATAATGCAGCTTATGTCAGGAAGATTCCGCAATTTCGAATAAATTTCGTAAGTTTAGTGCAGATGCAAGATCGTCACCAGTGTCTGTTTCTTCAGACATTGTTAAAAAATTAACATTACAGACCTTGAGAGGTAAAATGACGATTATAATACTAACGTTGAATACTTATGTCTCCTTGAAATCCTGGTTGAGGTCCCGGTCTGGTACAGTTTTTATATGCCGCCAATAGATAACATTTTCACATCGCACGCAGATAATGTCAGAAAGATTTTGCAAATGCGAATAAATTTTATAACACTACAAAAAACATTTTGAGACGTTCTCAGTTATTCATAAATCCATTCATTCTTCATTTCCACACTCTCGGTACAACGTACACTGAGTTGAAGTCGGTTCGACTTGCTGAACTTACCACATCTGAATGATGTTTTCCTGTTCTTTGAATAAGGGCATATACCTCTTGCTCTTTGAAGCCGCAACATGTTAAGTCCCGGGATTATCCACAACTTAAGGATTTTGATGAGAATAAAAAATTCTTCTCCAAACACACTTACATATCTGAAGATGAAGACTTTCTTTCCCACGAATGGTCTGCAAAGAGTTAGAAGGAGATTCTTGAGAAACTGCCGTCTTGGATCTTTACAATTGCGATTGGCTGTTATATACAGAATCATCATATTGATACCTGCCTGATCATTACGGAGAACCAAAACTGATCAAAGGTATCACTTCCTCCTTTGTTCAAGGTATAGTTTCTTCATCAGTAGTGATGTCTCTGTGCATGGTCGACAAAATAACTACCTTATTATTTCTTGGTGTATAAGATAGGGGGGGTCATCCTCTGGTCGAAACTATAAAAACTTGTTCCCTCGTATTATCTAGAAACAAATGAACGTAGTGTTTCGCGATGTTCTTTCTGAGAGCGCTCAAGTCCGTTAATCTGAAAGACACATGCATATTCGTACACTCGTGAACCGGTTTTCCATGGTCAGATTTCACTCTGTAAGTTCAGAAAGCTTTCTTACGTGGTATGCCAACACAGATTCAGTGTTTCTTCCCGGACTGTACCAGTATACACTTCATAATTTATCACACAATACGTCCTGGCATCATTTGTCACTACAGTTATTTGGTTTCTGTAGCATATACGAGATCCTGAAAACGCAATGGCCCTGGAAATTAAAAAGCTGCTAATGTAGCTGCTCGGCAAACAGCTGATTGTATAATGTTTTGCAAGTAGTTGCAAATGTATTCTACGCGTCTGTAGGAGCCAGTTTATGTAGTTCGCGCTTTTCTGCCCTTGTACTTTTATCATAGAATTTGGACAAATTGAGAGAACTTTGCCGACCTTAGTGGCCGAGCGGTTCTAGGTGCTACAGTCTGGAACCGCGCGACCGCTACGGTCGCAGGTTCGAATCCTACCTCGGGCATGGATGTGTGTGATGTCCTTAGATTTGTTAGGTTTAAGTAGTTCTAAGTTCTGGGGGACTGATGACCTCTGATGTTAAGTCCCATAGTGCTGAGAGCTATTTGAACCATTTTTTTTAGAGAACTTTGAAGCACATTAGACTCTCTGTTGCACGAAATAATGCGATCCCAATCTTATCAGTCGACAAATTTTCTAAATTTAGCTAACTTTATTGAGTAATCCATCAGTGCAGTATAAGATAATGACAGAAAAGACGTCATCCTGAATCGCTACATGAGAAAAGCTCTGATGAGAACTAAGTAAACTCGTACCCGTATTCTTTTGATTGGCATGACATATTTCCTACAATATGCCGGGTTGTTAGTTAATTCCATAATCCTTTTCCTGACTTTTCATTATTCGAATTGCCTTTAGAAACTGGGACATGGACTATAATGCTATCGAAAACTGTCCGGCCTCTTCTCTCAGGAACAGTCGTCGCCCAACAATGACCATTCTTACTGCGGACGACTGTATTTTCATCATCGCTTTCTCAAGATTTGGCAAACTGACAGGTTCCGGCATTGTTCACAGCTGCTGGAGGTACGTCAGCCTCAGAATCACTTTCATCTAGAAAGTCACTTACGTCACTTCACAACTGAATTCTAGCATTGCCTCTCCTTGTAACATATGTTGTTAGTGAAAAATCATTTGTACTTACCATTTTCACATGAATGTACTTCACGCTCAGTGACAGTACACTTACACAATGTGTACTCCAGGGTCACAGTGACCCTTCAAAAGCTATTCCTGAGAAAGGAATTAAACAATAGCGTCTCACAACTTCGAACTTTCACCCTCTGCTAGATTTCACTCAGTACTGGATTTGCGTTGATGGTAGCGGCTGTACACGTACAGTGGCCCATGTACGGGTAACAAACAAAAAATTCAAGGATCAGGCTAACCATGTTGTACACCGTTAGGGTTAAAGGAATCGAACCAACCAAGTTAACTAGACAGGTTGTGGAGAACTACGAAAATTGCAGTAAAGCTAAAATTTAAATAGTAGGATGAATCAATGCAGTGAAAGTAGTCGTGAAGGAAGCGGCAACCACACAGCTTCATATACCAGACAGAAAAACGTTCAGGCAGAAAATCCAAGATTGGACACTTCGCCTGGCGGAAAAACCAAAGAAGACATGAACAACTTGGTCTGATGAGCGGGAAAGAGCGCATTCTCAGAGAATGAAACGAATATCGGCCCCAAAAGAAGCTAAAACAAAACTCTAAAAACGCCCTTTCTTGTACATCGCGTGGTCGAGTAGGGCCCAAACTTAAATAATATTAATAAAATAACAAAAGATGTTTCTGATCATCGGCCGAGCCCTTTTAAAGGGACCAGCCCGGAAATATTTCCCATTTCACACCACTTATTGGTATTGCTCTTAAAAATTTAAACAATGTGACATGAACCAGGATGTTCATTACCAATTAGAATAAGATCAGAAAAGAGACACAAGTAAAATTGCATATAAATCATTCTGTTTGGCTCCGAAAACCGAGTTCCATCTTATAAGAATGAGTCGAATCTACAGACATCTGAAATGAAATTCTTCTGGCGAAGTAAAGGTTGCACTAGAATAGATCCATTCAGATACAGAGACGCACACTTTAACTAATAAAATGCAGCAAAGTGGTGAAAAATGTGGAAGTCACTTGGAAAAAATGGATGGCTACTAAAGCTAGTATGTTATGTAACCAAAAGGCTGAGAAATATGGGATCATCCCACAAAAGATGGAACGAAATGTGGAGCGATAATAGGTAACTGCATAATCCCTTTTTTGCTCTAGAAGTTAAAGTGTCAACTTGCTGAACTAACTCACGCAGAGAAAGTTATGCCAAAAGGTTCCTTTTAGTGCTCAATTGTCCACGAGGTTCCATCGCCAGTGCTGGGCATGACGACATATGCAGTTTAGCAACATTTTATACAACGTTTTAAAGCGGCAGAAGCGTTTGTTGAAGTGCCAGCTTTTCATCTGATACTGTCCTAGGGCAACCAAAGTCCTAAGTACTTTGTCATCTTGGTGGGACGCGCTATCTGAGCCCAACGACCAAAGAAATTCTCATATCTCTTCTTTTTCTTCGTCACTCAATTGTCGCTTTACCCTTGCAATTTATCCTAATTATTTAGCTTTATTTCTCTCGTGCTTTCATCCTTTTATTCGTCTGTTTCAACTGCTTCCTCCGTCCCCTCGTTCCCACTCCTGTCACAGCCTGCAGTCCAAATCTATCTTTAATATCCCATTATTATTGTAGCATTACTACCATAGGAATTATTACCTTTCCTCCACCCAAATCTTACCGCTGCCTCATGCAATCTACAGACTGCTGTTAAGTAACTGTCATTAGTATTATTACTGTTATTTTCCTTATTGTTAACACCAATTACTTGTAATTGTGTTTTGATTTCGTGGTCAATCAGTACCCAGTGTCGTACCTTATGTTAACAAAATCTAAGTAATAAATAAATTAAGGCATTACAAGAGTGATGTGATTTTCTTACCTGTGTTCCTTTCATTTATTTGCTGCTATATAAATGTTAATAACGAAGACGGCTGTGGGTAATGGTGACCACATAGGTACTTTTGTTCCTGAATGTACCGTAAGAAATGCTCTATGAAATTCAGAGAACAAGTAATTAACTTACATTAGTGTTATTTTATGTCAGAATTCCCATCCTGCAGGTTCCAAACTAAAACCATATTATTTTACAATTAGCAAACGGAAAGAATGAATGGTTATCTGCATTAAAACCAAATGCTAATCCCAGGTCATAGAGATTAAGTAGCGCTGTCTTAACATGTCACTGAATGAATTAGTGTATTTCGGAAAACGTAAAGCTGGTAGTCCTCATCGTGTGCGTACCAGCAATAAAAATATTCTACCCTCTTGTGAATAGAATTAATATATTATCAAGTGTTTTTAATGTGAATTTGGAGTTAATGGTTTCGATCCTGGGTTTAGTTTCCGCAGGAAGGTTATCGGTGAGAGTATTACGTGCCACAACTGTCATTATCAACATGTTCTCACATCCAACGAAGCAAGTGTTCGTCATAAACCTACATGCTGTGCTTAGCACTGATTTTTAAATATGTTGTTAGTTTCAGTGTAAGGAAGACCATAATAAAAGTTCACCATCACCATAAATATTAATTCAGCGTTACATTATTAAAAACCAAAGTAAAGTTATCGGTGGAGACAATTCGCAAGCAGTCACGTTACACTAGAAATTTGATTAGTAGTAAACCGAGGAAGATGAAAAGAGCCAACCATATACAGAAACTGGATTTACTCCGACAGATCCTGCTGGTAACACTACCAAAATATTTTCTACATCCTGTATTGGCTTTGTAGAAATCATCGAGAACTATCTTTTTAAACACTCAGTGAACTACTTGAGTGGCTGAACTATACATGTATCCTGTTATAAAAGCGGGGCTACAAAAGTAACCTTTAACGAGTGAACTATTCCACTTTTTCCTACTTTTTCAAGTTTTTTTATGAAACAATATACTGTAATACAATAAAGACCAACTTTTTAGTCATCACTTTAATACGACGTCTCAGTTTATCTTTTGCCAATCCCTTCGCCATTGAATTATTTCAGTGCCCAATAGGGGCTGACGTCAATACCTACCTCGAAATATTGAATGTTATCAGGCCATACAGTGCTCTGACAACGAAACGTACAATAACGTACCCCAACAGTCCTTGGAATGGAGATTAGATGAGAGATTTTCGAGCACGTACTTATTTATAAACATTAATCAGCTATTTAGTCGCAAGTATTCAGAGTGCCTCAACACATAGTGTTTGTACCGGACTCTGTATATAGAAGGCAGTTAACAGTGTTTACTGCATTCCACTATGCAGTATGTTTTACTACTTGACAACAGTGACTTACGATGGATTTAACACAACAGTTTGATACCTACATCTAAGTTATGTCTTGTAATACCTGATGATAGTCTGAGGACTGACACTGGATGCAATAAAAAAGTATTTATTATCAGCTCTTGATGGTGAACTATGGCATTTTACATGACTTTAACTAGTTTGCAGCGTTGTATCCGAATCATGTTATAGAATTTTTTACAGGATGTCTACTATCACTGTTCTCTTGGAAGATAAAACTGTTTTTGTCGACATTTGTACCCCACAAGCCACCATAGGGTGGCTAAGACTAATTCATGTATTACTATCTATAATCCAAAACTAGTTTCTCGCACTCGGGTACATTTTCCCTTGGTATTTCAATATATTCTGTTGCCTATTATTCCGTCACTGACAGGCATGTTTCCAATTCCAGCCCAATTTATTATGAATTGACTGACCTCGATATATGCTTCTAATTACTCTACATGTTTAGATGCAGGTGTAACGTTAAAAAATGAGGAAAATCAGCTAAATAAATAGTATCATTGTTTCTGAACGCTGTCCTAAATAGGTTTAGTTCTACGTCATACACCTTTGTGAATAAACTGTTGTTTCTGTATTAGCTTGTAGCAGATATTCCGGCAGATTATCCGAGAATGCGCCAGTTTGTAGCCCAATATCAGTATGCTAAATGACTCACATAAATGCAAGTTTAGCGAGGGTAACAGGCGCGTTTGAGACCACGGCAGAGGCAGCCAGTAGATACGCGGCTTAATCGGGTAGCTGCGCTCCTAAGTAGTAATCCTTATATAAACAGTACGTTGATTTGCATACTCGATCGAGAGATGGCGGTAAAGTTCAAGATTTCTCTTGATGCGTTACAAGATTCTCGAGAATCTGGCTTTATTCCTGTAGACTCCGGTATGATACAAGTTTCCGTCACTACATACAGGATTTGGACAAAAATATGGAAGCACGGCGAGAAATGCATGATTGAACATAAATGCTGATGCTAACCGAGCCTGGAGTTTCCACTGTTGTATTTGATCACGAACGGCTCTTGTGTAATGGCCTCAATATGTTTCAAGTGTCAGTCGTGATCAGATCTGTGTTCTGTGTAGCTATGGGTGCGTTATGTCGGAGATAAGTGAGTTCGAACGTGGCAGTTGATTGTCGCTCCTAAGATGGGTGCTTTCGTAACCACAGTAGCCGTATCAAAGATTTACGCCGCATACAGGAAGAGCGGAAAACATCATCCGCTAACTCATAACGCAGACGAAAGTGTATCATGACAGACGGAGATTGAAGAGGATTTTGACGAAAAATTTGATGACGTTAGCTGCAACAAAGCCACTGCGCAACTGAATGTCGCACTTGATAAGTATGTCAGCACCAAAACAACACGAAGATAGCTCCATAACCTGTAAACTGCAGGGCGATCTGGACTTTCGAAACTTCACATCAGTGATGCAAATGGCCGCAACAAGAATACGTGGTGCCGAAGCCATAAAATGTAGACTATGAAGCCATGGAAGAAAGTCATTTGAACGGACGCGTCTTGTTTTACACCGTTTCCAGTTTCTGGCCGAGTTTACGTCCCAAAAGTGAAACATGACGTTCCCTCAGTGATGATTTGCGCAGCCATATCGTGGTATTCCATGGGCCCCGTGCTTACTTTGTAAGGATTATGTGACGATTTTGGCTGATCAGGTCCATCCCATGGTACAATGTTGGGTCCCGAATGGTGACACTGTTTTCCAACACGAAAGGGTCCCCGTTCATACAACTAGCCTCGTCTAGGAGTAGTTTCGTGATTACTTAGATAAATTGTAGCATCTCCCCTGAGCACCACAGTCACCATATTTCAATATTATAGACCCCTTGCGGCCTATTTTGGAGAGAGGGGTGTCTTGATTGCTGTGCACCTGCGTTATAGTTACCTGCCGCTAGTATGCAGAGAGAATGGTCTAAGATTCCCTTGGAAACCGCACAGGACCTGAATTTATCTAATCCGAAATGACTGGAAGCTAATATGAATGCCAACGTGTTTCATACGCCATATTAGGCATAGTAATGTGTTTCCATATTTTGTCCAAACGCTGTAGAACATCACAGAATCGACTTGCCTGCAACATCGACACATGGGGAGCACACCCATTGGCGAGATACGCTGGCTTTCCCAGCAAGCCAGTATCAGACTGTTTCATTTGTTAGATAGCTGCAAGCAGAGGAGACCAGAGTGTTTGAAATGTTGACCATCTCGTCATAGTGGTCACTAGCACATCCGTCCCTTTCCCATCACTGTAATTTTTCGAGTAAAATGACTTGAGCTTTTGCATAATCTCCTCGGTCTTTAAAGAATGTTCTCAACTGTTAGTGAATATTTTTTAAAATTCTGTGATATTTTTGAATGTCCTAGAATACTATTTGGAAAGGGCATACGTCGCATGTATCCGCACTCCGGCAAAATTGTCTTAACCGTTGAGTTATGCAAAGTAGAAAATACTGCGTACCGAATTATCGGAACAGCGTATCCACTAACAGGGAGAAATTACTTAAACAACTGTTATGGGGGGAACAATTTTAGCAGAAGACATGACACAGTCGAACAAACGGAGAGGTGAATAGAGCGTGTGATACCAGAAGAAGGAAAGAAAAACTTGAATCTGTCGATATAATGATGAACCAAGACGAAATCGTTAACTTCCCGACGGAATCCCTAAATTCGCTGAATGTTCCCAGCATGGCTTCTTGAAAAACCTTCTTGACACCGAAGTAGTGGGAATACTAACCGGAAAAGGAAAAGGCAAGTCATTACTCACGCTACAAATTGCAATCATTTGAACTAACTTACCATTCTACTTTCCCGTAAGGTTAGCGTACTGAATCTCTGTCAATAAAGCACGATGACAAACGTTATAGTGTGGGGGAGAAAATTTGAAAGAAACATATTTCCTGCACGGACGACTCGACGTAGCATGTTCACGTGTTGGACAACCACAAAACTTATTCATCTTTGCACCGGAAAGCAAAACACTACATGAGGTTTATAAGAATATTCCTTAAATAAGCTAGATGCAATAGAAATGAGATGATTAAGTGCACATTTTTTCCCAATTCAGAAAACAAACGGAAAAAAGATAAAGCGATGCTGTTATTGTAAACTATGTATTAAACATATTTCTGTTTTTATACCGGTGCTGGAACTGATGACAGTGAGTTTTGGGCCTTAAATACTTGAAGAGATACGAACGGTATCAAATAGTGGTTCCCAGTTGTCCTGGTAAGGTCAGGCAGTTAGCACGACAGAAAGTTTTTTCCTCGTAAACTGCCACTGTTTCGGCCGTTGTAGGTCAGAATTACGTCTCTGCAAGTATTTGCGTGACGGAAGAGCCGTGGCCCTGAAAACTTGCGTGTTTTTCTTTTATATGTATTCAGGCCTTGCTCGCCACTGCTCCACATTTAAAATCAGGTTCGGCTTTTTTGTTCACTTCTAGGGATCCACGGTTTTATTTTTCTGTCGCTGATTATTTGTGTGTTGCTCAAGATTCTCCTGCGTCACCGCTGGCTGTGCTTCTAAGCGACACCGTTAGGTAGTAATGTTACTTATTGGGAGCAGCCATGGGCAAGGTAATTTGCTGCAGTTCATTCCGGTCGTGGAACTACCTGTAGTTATGCAGGCCGCACCTCACGTGTGACGGCTGCCCTACATAAACAACCATCGCTGCCGCGGCGTTCGGCAGACAAGTTTTGCAAGGCCAACGCTAATGAGTCGGTGTGTAAAAATGATCTGCTATCGTGTGTCGGTAAAGAGACAAAGCAATTTAATTTTATCCTTTTTTACGGTTCCGTACTTCAGTCGGTAAAAATGGAACGCTTGTAAGATCGCTTCGTTGACCGTATGTTACGATCGCCTTTCCTCAGCAACGGTTAGAGTTAACCAGTTGAACTTTTTGACAAATACTAAAGTCTAATATCCCTTGGCGGTGTAACAAATTTAAGCTTATAAGTAAGTGCAGTCAAAAGATAGGGCCATGTATGTAACTTATTTCGATACTCCCAAGATTACTCATCAAAACCTATATGGTATTTCCCGTTGACATAGAACCATGAAATTTGGCAAGAAGCAGGTTTGAATCTACCCGAAAACGAAAAAAAAAAATCCGAAAATTTTTAATCTGTAACTATATCACATATAAAATTTTTTCACCATTTGTTGCCCATCTGTCTGTTTGTCCGTCATTTACTCTCATGAGCGGATGTAGGTATCAAAGCTCTACAATTTCTTAGAAATGTAAAATTTTAGGTTTCTAAGTCAACGCAATAAAAATACGACCCTCTAATAAGACTCCTTTTTCTTAGGAACGGTTAAAGGTATCACGTTGAAATTTACGTCACAAACTGAAGTGTACAGTTCTCTGGCGGTGCAAAACATTTCAGCTTCTATGTCAAAGCCATCAGAAGATACAGTCGTTTATGTCAAATATTTTGATACTCGCAAACTCACGCATCAAAATCTATAGATGAGCTGTCTATGTACATAATTAAATATTTACGGGACCTTTAGAGCCCGAATCCTTCTCGCACTTGTCCGGTTTTTTCTTCCCTCTTAATAAGGAGTATAAAGGATTTGATAACGATCTGTCAGCTTGACCCACAATATTCAATAATCCTAACTGCATTCTCTTATGACCTGGTAAAACTACAGTTGACCGGTCATAACTGTAGGTTCGTTGTTGCTCTGGGAGGTGGTCGATCGGAACTACAACATATGAAATAATAGAAATATGTGGTTAACTTTGTACAATCCATTGCCACAGGAATGTGCCGAATATTTACAACCATCTTTGAATATTAAAGCATCATTTCACGCACACATTTACTAACTTCTTCTTTCGATGTACGAAGTTCCCAGTGCTCAAAAGTATATTTCCATCTAAGACATGAGTAACACGTGAGTCCTAAGTCATGTTGTCTGTTGATTGGAGATCGTTCAATGGAGCAGATTCTTCCTCTGTTCGGCTGCATATCGACCTCCGTGTGGAGCTAGGAGCGAGTATGTGGCTCCATCAGCGCCTCCCATTCGTCAGTGTCGATTCCTGCCAGACATTGCTAACTTCTGTAGTATCGATGCTAGTTGCTGGCTTTGGTATGACACCGCGATCTTTGGACGCTACCATACATTATTTTATACAAAAACGTTCCAAGACATCATGTCTCCCATTCAAGAACGTAACAAATTTTCGCAAGGTGAATATAAACGAGATAATCTAAGTTTGCCACATTTAAAAGACTTATGAATGTTCTTGTGCTACTTGACATCAACATTCTGCTGCATAAAGAGCCGGCTCATTCAAAACAGTTGACTCGTTCTGGCACAACATCTTCCATCATGGGTGTGGCTTATTGTGCTCTGCTGATTGTGAGAACCAACGACCTCTTCGTCATTTGAGCATGTAAAACAGTTGACTCGTTCTGGCACAACATCTTCCATCATGGGTGTGGCTTATTGTGCTCTGCTGATTGTGAGAACCAACGACTTCTTCGTCATTTGGCCATGAAATGCATTAACTCCATTGTTCGTTATTCACACGCTATTTGGTAACTGAGATATGCGATGTGGAAATTGTGAGAGTAAAGTTGTGCTTGGATATAAGTCGAAGTGGCACGCAGAGTGCTATCTACCGGAGCATGATATATATCCCTACGCTAGTTGTTCAGTGTATGCAAGCTATCCGCGGTGGATGGTTTCTCAAACAATCGGGATGTAGTGTTACTAGGCGCAGTAGACGACTCAGCTGTTTATTATCTTCTATCTACATATACACTTCACGAGCAACCATATGGTACATGATGGAGGGCATCTTGTACTACTTCTAGTCGTTCTCTTTCTTGTTACACTCACAAATGGAACCAGGGAAAAAGGCTGTATATAAGCTTCCGTAAGAGCCCTTATTTCCTCTCTTTCATCTTCGTGATCTTGTTGTGCTCAGCGAGATGAATGTTGGTGCATGAGGCTCGTTTTGCAGTCTGCCGCAACAGAGTTTCACGAAAAGAACGTCATCTCCCACTCAGGAATTCCCGTTTCAGTAGCACTTGCATGTTGATCGAATCTACCGGTAACAAATCTAGCAGCACACCTCTGATCCAAAACACTTGAGCTGTAGAATGAAATTTTCACTCTATAGCGGAGTGTGCGCTGATATGAAACTTCCTGGCAGATTAAAACTGTGTGCCGGACCGAGACTCGAACTCAGGACCTATTGTTCCATTTCATGGCGCTTTGGAACGTTACGCTTAGGTATTTTAAAGATGTGAATGTGTCAACTAACACAGCATTAAAAATGCATTCGAAAAATATAGGGCTGTTCCTCCTACTCATCTTTATCAACTTTAGTGGTTCCTTATTTCGAGCATGGTGCCATTTATCACTCCAAACATAAATTCTATGCAACATACCTTGCATCAGACACTTTCCCGTTCACCACAGCGTCAGTAGCAAACAGTCGCAAACAGTTGGTAACCCAATGCATCAGATCGTTTATGTATGCAGAGAACAAGAGCTGTCCTGTCACACTTCCCTCGGGAATTGCTGACGATATTCTTGTGTCTGATGAACACTCGACGTCCACGAAAAAATGTTGCGTTCTGTTACTGAAATTTCTTCGAGCCATTCACACATCTGAAAAGCTATTCCGTATACTGGAGCCTCCACCATACGGAAGTTTGTTTGGCGGTCAAATGGTGGTGTGGCTGTACGACTCTTCTGCGTGAATACTTTGCACTGTGCCAGAATTGCCGCCTGTAACTTCACGTAACTAGCTCTGTTACTAGCAGACACAACCCCACCCCAGTAAGAGAAAAAATTTCGAAAACAATTTTTGAGTAGTTTTAAAAATTGTGATTTTAATGTGAAGGAACGCAGCGGCAACACTCCCTCTGCACAGAAGTTCAGGTTCTGGAGAATTGCAACTTACCACACAAACAGTTATTTACGTAGATTGTTATCGATATAGTTTTACGTACCTTTCCGTTATGTATTATTATTCTGTTAAGGTCAATAGCAGTGACTTTTAATAGGTAGTTTCTCCTATAACGATGTCAAAAGATTAACGGAAAAATAAAATTGCGTATCGTGTACTGTCAACTAATACCAAAGATCAAATACCATAAATTGATAGAAATTATTTTGTTTAAATATGTATGCATGTAAGAGGTAGCGCTCTAGAACTGTTCCTATAACAGAAATAATTTAATTTTTTTACTCGTAACTCACAATGCTCCTTAACATAAGTCACAGAAGTCAAATGCACTCGCTTCCATATTTCTCTCTTAGTAAAATCACAGTAAACGTTGATATATTTTGCTACTTTCTTACTTATGCGTACTACTTTAACCAAAAATCCAAAATATGTTTCAAATATAAATCAGTGATATATTTTGATTCTACGGCAACGCCCGTCAATAATATGTCGGTATGTTACGAAACTACGTTCGTAAACTTTCAACTTTAGAACTAAAATAAACCAATCCTTCATATTTTTTGTACTTTTAAATACATAATTCACTGTTACATCCTTTTAAACACAAACTATATTCTAATTATTTTATTATGACTTTATCAATTAAATGATCTTGAAGTGAAAACTATTCAACTCGTAAATACTTTGGATTATCTGTCTTGCGTTTATTTTTCACTCAATGTCTTTGACTTTAAGAGCCGTTTTCTGCTTGTTAATGTACCATTGTTGAAGATTTCGCTATTTTCTACCATAATGAATGATTTCTCTCAAATAGCGATTATTTAGTGACTTCGGGCTAAATGAGAATGCGGGGCTAGGTTTGGACTTTTAAACAAGTCTCTTTGCTAAGTACGTACACAGATACAAACGCCAACGAGTGATCGAGTGAGAAACAAAACTAAATCCCCCCTCTAAGCAAAATGAAGTAATTAAAAAAAATCCTTAGTGTTACCACAACTTTTAACACACTTCGAGTGTTAACGAGCCGAGATCCCACAAACGATACCTGAAAGAAAATGTCAAAATGGTTCAAATGGCTCTAAGCACTATGGGACTTAACATCCGAGGTCATCAGTCCCCTAGAGTTAGAACTACCTAAACCTAACTAACATAAGGATATCACACACATCCATGCCCAAGGCAGGATTCGAACCTGCGACCGTAGCAGCAGCGCGGTTCCAGAATGAAGCGCCTAGAACCGCTCGGCCACAGCGTCCGGCATGAAAATGTTATTTGTCACTATTAACTACAGGAACAATGATTGCAGTGAATTCCGCTCAAATACGGTTCAGCTAGTCTCAGTCAACACGAAACGCTACTATCGCGTCTGAGCGCGGTAAACTTCATCAAAATTCAAAAAAAGAATAAAAAAGAAAACCCCCGGTATGGGTGTTCCGGTAACAATCTTCAAATCTGTACAATAATCGATAACTCCACTCGACAGTAAAATAATTCAGTATGCGCAAAATCCTACTCATATGTCACCTCAAATACCAAATCCATCGAATAAATTCTTGGCCGTTACTCTACGTCCCAGAGAACGCCTTCTTCAACGTTTACAATTAATTACAGCACCCATTTTATACGCGCGCTCTAGATACACAATAACGGGAACGCCGACTCAAATAACTTGAGTCTGATCGGTGAAGTCAAAGAATAGCTCATCGAATCATGATTCACAATCACGAGGTACTGGCAGAAGTAAAGACGTGAGGACGGGCTCTGAGTCGTGCTTGGGTAGCTCAGATGGTAGAGCAATCGCCCGCGAAAAGCAAAGGTCCCGAGTGCGAGTATCGGTCTGGCACACAATTTTAATCTGCCAGGAAGTTTCAATCCTCAGAAAACTCGTAACCTCATTACAAGTACAAAAATTAAACCGACACTCAGGTGATTGAAGAATGCGTCAGTGCGATAATTCTTCAAAATAAATCAAGGAGCCTAATGAACTTAAATTATTTCTAGTTTTTTATATTCACCTCTCTGCCCTTTGCTGAATCTTTCACCGAATTACAGACACTTTCACTCGTACTTCTAAAATTGCGGAAGCTTCCCACCTGCACAATAAATCGATACAACCGTCCGCTTAATTAATAACTAACCGCATCAGCTTAAGTTAGCGAACGAACAGCAGCTAAATATCCGGTTTTTCCGACCTTCTCTACACACCATGTTAGTTCCTCTGAAGTGTCTCTCACTGCTCCTCTATAGCAACTCCACTTTCCTCGGGTATAAAGCCATAGCTGAACCATTTCGTTAACAAAAGTATGGCGCCACCATTACTCCTTAACAATTTTCAGTGAGCAACATAATATAGCCGTCGGTCGTTCTTCTAGCGGCCACCTGGTGGGCAAAGGTTGCTGGCTCCAGCGCTCTGCGATTGTCTGTGGACTGACGGATGATCCTTGCACCACCTCCCAAACGCTGCACGAGGTACTCGACTATCTGGACAAACACACGAGACATACATTCCTCACAGTTTTTACATGTTCCTTTTCCCATATTCTATTTGTCTCGTGCTGTTTCAATAGAATGAAACGAACATTAAGACGGTACATCGCCAAAACACGTGCTATATCATTCTGTCGCAGCACAACTCTTTTAGCGTGAATTTTAAAGCTTCATTCCGTTGGTGTTTTCTCTTGCTACACCTATCTCGTCTGCGAGTGACTGAATAGAAGAGTTCGACTCGCATAGTGATTTTACCTAGGACGAGACTGTTGTAATATTCAACAATATTTGCGCCACACTTTTATTTTAACATTAAGTTTATTCAAAAATTAAAAGTAACACTCCAAAATGCGGCTGCTCAGTTAGTGGCTCGGAGCGCCGTCTCCTCATGCGATGTGAAATCTTGGTCTGATGATATACCGGGTGATCAAAAAGTCAGTATAAATTTGAAAACTGAATAAATCACGGAATAATGTAGATAGAGTGGTACAAATTGACACACATGCTTGGCATGACATGGGGTTTTATTAGAACCGAAAAATACAAAGGTTCAAAAATGTCCGACAGATGGCGCTTCATGTGATCAGAATAGCAATAATTAGCATAACAAAGTAAGACAAAGCAAAGATGATGTTGCTTACAGGAAATGCTCAATATGTCCACCATCATTCGTCAACTATAGCTGTAGTCGAGGAATCATGTTGTGAACAGCGCTGTAAAGTATGTCCGGAGTTATGGTGAGGCATTGGCGTCGGATGTTGTTTTCAGCATCCCTAGAGGTGTCGGTCGATCACGATACACTTGCGACTTCAGGTAACCCCAAAGCCAATAACCGCACGGACTGAGGTCTGGGGCCCTGGAGACCAAGCATGACGAAAGTGGCGGCTGAGCACACGATAATCACCAAACGAAGCGCGCAAGAGATCTTTCACGCGTCTAGCAATATGGTGTGGAGCGCCATCCTGCATAAACATTAAACATCGTACCTTCTAGCAGGTGTTTATCAGCCAGGCTGGGGATGATGCGATCGGCGTACCTCTTACCCGTCACGGTAGCAGTCACTGACGTTTTGATGTCCAGCGCCATCTGTCGGACATTTTGTGAACTTCGTTTTTTTTCGGTTCTAATAAAACCCCATGTCATTCCAAGCTTGTGTATCAATTTTTACCTCTCTATCTACATTATTCCGTGGTTTATTAAGTTTTCAAATTTATACTGACTTTTTGATCACCCGGTATATTATATCCGAAAACGGTTACCACGAGTAGAATGAAAATACATTACAATTAGGACAGTTAACCTTTATTTTATAGCAAAAAGTGTAGTGTTTATAGTAACATAATTGGTAATACTGAAGAGTGTGATTGTAGCTAGCAATAAAGTGAAGCACGATTTGCTGCAAGCTGCTGTACACAGTATTACACTAATTAGGTAGAACGTACCTGATACAGGAAATATTCTGATCTTTGATTTCAGCGATCAGTAGACTAGGCATCGGGGAACTACTCTCTTTAATGAACCGGTAATCGCATTGTGATCCTTAACGTCGTTTGACAAAGTTATTACCAGTTAAACAATCCGAGCACGTCGCAACTGCTCGTCTCAAAGCTTCCCACATATTTGGCGATTCACTAGATCGCAGCTTATCGTCCACGTCAGACAAAGCTTATGTCAGACAGTGTTCTGAACATGAAACTGCGGCTAAAGCGAGCAGTCACTTTACAGTCGCATTACAACTGATGTTAATTCCAATGATTTTCGGACAGTACGCTCAGAATTTTGTCCAGTGAGATATGTGGAAGTAGCATCACAGGGGAAAGTATTTGATGGAGAACCTAGGAATACCCTTGTATTAGAGATGAAATGGTTGAAAATGCACTAACGAGAAATGAATCTTCCTAATCCGTTCCGAAATAATGAAGCTGCAATACAATGAGTGTTCTGTCAACGTTCCACCTCTGATGACTGGAATATTACATACGTTCAGAGAGGTGAAAGCTGTGTGCTCCACACGAAATTCAGTGCACACCTGCTGTGTGGCTGCTGAGAGAAAGTAAAAGGTGTCCGTGGTGCGTGTTGAGGTGCGGTTCCGCCTCAGGTTAGGAAAGGAAAGAAAGTAAGGGTTCTACGGGTGAGAGCGCCCAGATATTGCTGTTGAAATCTTCTCAGAAGCAGGAGAGGAAGGAAGATTAGTATCTAACGCCGTTGAGATGCTTACTGGGGACAGAGAACAAGCTGCTATTAGGAAATACTTGGAAATAAACTGGCTGTGTGTTATTCAAACGAACCATATTGATATTTGCCTTAAATGATTTTTGGAAACCAGGGAAAACTTAAATCCGGGCTAGGTGAAGATTGAAACTCTAGCCTTGGGAAAACTATCCCAGTATTTTAACGCGGCATCATCAAGAGTTCGATCACAGCAGTTTGGATACATACATTCAAGTTCTTGAAGACGAATATCAACAAAAGTAAAATAAGGTTAATGAAATGGTAGGCGAGTTACATCTGGTGATGCTGACGGAGTTAGATTAGGAAATGTGATATTGAACTTAGTCCATGTAGTTTCATATTTAGTTAGTAATATAAATGACTGTGGCTAAAATAGACAGGATGTAAAATGCACACTGACAATAGCACGAAAAGCATTTTTGAACAACACGAAGTTGTTAACATCTAACATAAATGTAAGTGTTAGGAAGTTTTCCCTGAGGTATTTTTCCTGGAGTGTAGTCTCGTACGGAAATTAAAGGTCTGCGGTAAACAGCTAAGAGAAGAAGAGAAACTTCTGATACGTGGCGCTGCAGGAGAATGCTGTAGATTAGACGGGTGGATAGAACAACTACCGGCCGGGGTGGCCGAGCGGTTCTAGACGGTACAATCTGGAACCGCGCGACCGCTCCGGTCGCAGGTTCGAATCCTGCCTCAGGCATGGATGTGTGTGATGTCATTAGGTTAGTTATGTTTAAGTAGTTCTAAGTTCTGGGGGACTGAGACCTCAGAAGTTAAGTCCCATAGTGCTCAGAGCCATTTGAACCATTTTTGATAGAATAACTAATGAAGAAGTAATGAACTGTGGAAAAACGAAATTTTGAGGCTCGGTTTGAGTAAAAGAAGGGCTCGTTTAATGGAACATATCCTCAGGCATCAAGGAATCACCAATTAGTAATGGAATGAAGAGTAGTGTTGGGGACGTAAAAATTGTAGAGGTACACAGATTCTTGAATACCGTAAGCGTGAGCAAATGAATGCAGGGTGCAACAGTTATGCAGAGACGGAGAGACTCGCATAGGGCAGACTGGCGAGGAGAGCTGTATTAAATCAGTCGTCGGACGAAAGACCACAACAAAATTGTATCTCTTAACTCGACTGAGTTGAAAGCAGCTCAGTCCAACATCGTTTACGACACGAGATTTGTCGAATGCGAAATGTGTTACAAAACTTCACTCAGATTTCTTTTGCCCTTCAAATGATCCTTTCTCCACAAACAATGTGGAGTAAGAAGAGTAAAATAGTACTGCAATCTTCCAGATTTTGTAGTATATGACGAAAATAAACTTGAAATTTAGTTTTCCATGAGGTTCTGTAGTACCTCCATGTAAAGGATGATGTTTAAGAACAAATACCAACATTTCTATTATACTGCCGTCTCATACTATCTTCCGACAGGTCAATATGTAAGGCGGTCATTTTGGCTTTTGTGTGTCATCGATGTGAACGTCAGAGGGAGAGCAAGTTACGTTACTGTTTAGCAATCTTTGGCCCTGTCATGGCACAGTCTTTGCCTCTGCAGAGTCTGATACATTCTTAGTTGAAGTTTGGTAGGTGATGGACGAATTTAGTGGTGCTGTGTGGACTTGTGATTTTATCTGTTACATGAAGAAAGGACAGCAAGGATGAATATCATGGACACATTGAAAGGCGAAAGGAATACAAATTTTTAATAATGTTAGTTCTTTGAATAGTAGAAGTTTGAGGTAAGAGTGCAGCACCGCGCAGCTAGGAATGATTAATGTCAGTTAACTTGCACAGAGCTGAAGAAAGAACACCCAAGTACCATAAATCATGGATTAGCATATCAATTGATTAAGCCGTTTGATTTCTATAGAAATTCTCTGTCAACTTTGTACCTTTTCTTTAAAAAAATCGTTGTTCACCTTGTCAAGTATAGTATTGTCAGACGTATTTATGTGTGAAGATTACGCGAAGTTTCACACTGTCTTTTTGAATATATATTTCATTCTAAACTCCATTCATTGTCTTGGAATGTCATTTTATAGGAATAGTTGCTCTCTCCATTCCATCATTAATCATTACGCATTTCCACATGCAACAATTTGGATATGAATTTAGAAACAAAACTCTAGCTTAGCTGCTGCCTGCTTGCTGCTTGTAGTTGTGCTCTCGAAAAACCTGCAACAACGATGTCAGGACGCGAGGTTAGTAGAAATTTTGATTAATGCCTGATGAATGTTTTACTTCCTTTGCGCGTTGAATACATTCAGATCAGACTACATTCAGATGAGTTAAAATTCAGTTCATATTAAGTTCAGTAAAGTTGGGTTAAATTTCATACAGTAACAAAAATAGTGGAGAGATTACAAATATGACGCCAAATAACTTGTATTAGGTATAAAAGAGTTTTGTGTAGCTTATGACGAAAGCTAAGGTCTCCAAAATCTACAGTACCATACTGTGTATCCACAACTACGGAATCTGTTTACGGTGAAATCGTCTTGGTAAAAAACCTATAGTACTTCGTCATACAACATACAGTAGCTAGTCAACTAAACTGTGTTTCTCAAATGGAGGTAATGACTTATGCAATGAATTAGAAACGTTTATCCTTGTCCTCACCACAGACTTTACGCAGTATGTGATGCGTATTCTTCACGACACTCTGTCTTGAGGTGAAGACTGAGACAGTGTGAAAGGGTGGTATTTTTTTGGCCGGGAGGTAGGCATTTCGTAAGGTGATGGGGGGGAGAGTATTTTCAGCACAAGTATTTTAACAAAAATAGAGGCAATACGGCGTCGTGCAGTTCTCATTCACCGAGACTGTGACGACAATATTATTTAAACATGGGGACCTCACAGTTAATTATGTAATGAGACTGTACATTTGATGGCAACTTACCCACTGGTTGTGGCGCTCAAGTTCTGCAGCCTCCTTGGAGTGATTAGAGAGGAAAACATTCCCAGATATCTGTGTTTCGTAATTTGGATCCCTTTTACAATTTTTTCCCTCATTCAGTAGACTAAAACACTTCAATATTAGGCAGCTATCGTTTCACAAATGTTTAATGTGAACGAAAACAATTGTGAAATCAAATCGACTCCGCCTGTTCTGCTCGTGGCCACTGGTTTCCAACGACTTATTTCATTCCTTCATCTACTTCTTGTGGTTTCCTGTTTCATCCATGGTAGCCAAATTGAATTCCAAAATAAGTACAATTCTTTTCAAGATGACTTAAAAATAGTCACATGTACGTTTCCGCATATGATTTTGGTCAGAAGTCAGCTAATGTACCACATATTAAGCAGTCGACTTTCTAATCGTTTCTTCTTCTTATGAAACGTAACGTTCTCGTTTATCTGATTTACCTATAGTGTTGAAAATATAGCATAGATTTAATCGCTGACTGCCTGACACCGCATTGCCTACTTTCGTTGTTTTCATATGTGCATTCAGTTTTGGGTGGTCTTCATGGCTCATACTAGTTGGAAAACATGTATGGGTTGGACGACTTAATATCTGTAACTTGTCATTATGTTGAGTCAGACTATTAAGACTTCCACCTTCTGGGACACTTTCGTCGTCTACCGAGTCAAAGTCAAGAGTGTAATGGTGTCCCTGGGTTGCTAGTAGATTGGTGTCGTTATTGTACTCATTCAACTGCTTGGTTTCGAAATAGGTCCATAGCCGATCGCCAAATACTTTTCTCTTGGTTTAATACAGTAATATCTTATGACTTTTAACTCATTGTAACATAAGTCCTATTTTTTTCTACTTTCTTATTAAATCAGATTGTTTATTTTGCTATTTCCATCTAATTTTAAGATTTTTTGTCTCCACGCCATTGTTTGTCTCATTGTTACACTCGTTTCTTTAACATCTCCATCCTCTCGAGGGTTAGTTTGTGGCTTTTTCAAGAAAGAAAATCACATCTCTGAAATGCGTTACCCTGTCATTGGTCGGAAATTGGCACCATAACTGGTGTAGTGCACCAAACATACACTGAAGCGCCAAAGAAACTGGTATATACAAGCGTATTCAAATACAGGCAGGTACTCCGCTGTGGTCAGCAATATCTCTATAAGACAACAAGTGTCTGGTGTACTTGTTAGATCGGTCACTGCTACTACAATAGCATATTATCAAGATTTAAGTGAGTTTGAACGGGTTGATACAGTCGACACCGAAACGATGGGACACAGCATCTCCGAGGCAGTGATGAAGTGGGGATTTTCCCGCACAACCATTTCACGAGTGTACCGTGAATATTAGGAAAATAGTAAAACATCGAATCTCCAATATCGCTGCGGCTGGAAAAAGGTGCTGAAAAAGCGGGACCAACGACGACTGAAGAGTATCGTTCAACGTCAAAGAAGTGCAACCCTTACCCAAAAATGGTTAAAATGGACCTGAACACTATGAGACTTAACATCTGTGGTCATCAGTCCCCTAGAACTTAGAACTACTTAAACATAACTAACCTAAGGACATCACACACATCCATGCCCGAGGCAGGATTCGAACCTGCGACCGTAGCGGTCACGCGGTTCCAGACTAAAGCGCCTAGAACCGCACGGCCACACCGGCCGGCAACCTTTTCCCAGATTGCTGCAGATTTCAATCATGGGTCATCAACAATTGTCAGCGTGCGAACCATTCAACGAACCAATATGGATTTGGGATTTCGGAGCCGAGGGCTCACTCGTGTACCATTGATGATTGCACGACACAAAGCCTTACGCCGCGCCTGAGCCCATCAGTATCGCCTTTGGACTTCTGATAACTGGAAACATGTTGCCTGGTCGGACGAGACTCGTTTCAAATTGTATCGAGCGGATGGACGAGTACGGTTATGGAGTCAACTTCACGAACCCATGGACCCTGCATATCAGCATCGGACTTTTCAAGCTCGTGAAGGCTCTGTAATGGTGTGGGGTGTGTGCAGTTGGAGTGATATGGAAGCCCTGATACCTCTAGATACGACTCTGACAGATGCATCCTGTCTGATCACATGGATTCATTCATGTGCATTGTGTATTCCGACGGACTTGGACATTTCCAGCAGGACATTTCGACACCCCACAAGTCCAGAATTGCAACAGAGCGGCTCCAGAAACTGTCTTCTGAGTTTAAACACTTCCGCTGGCCACCATACTCCCCAGACAGGAACATTATTGAGCATATCTGGGATGCCTCGCGACGTGGTGTTTAGAAGAGATCTCCCCCCCCCTCCCCCCACCCCTCCGTACTCTTACCGATTTATGGACAGCCCTGGAGGATTCGTGGTGTCAGTTCCATTCAGCACTACATCAGATATTAGTCGAGTACATGCCGCGTTGTGCTGCAGCACGTCTGGGTGCTCGCGGGGGCCCTACACGATATTAGGCAGGTATACCAGTTTCTTTGGATCTTTAATGTATTTGGACGTAAATACGCAAAGTTATGCAGCAGCATCGGCAACAGAATACCGTGGGTGTTATCCTTTGCGAAAGGTAACATAGCCATGGCAGTGTCAATAGGTGGGCCAGCCAGGTACTCTGTGGAAATAATTAATGCTGCAATACTCAAGCAGCAAGATGTTACAAAACTTCCCACACCAGTGGCTACTGAACCGTTTAATGTTTGTGCCAAAAGGTGTAGCACAGGCCAAACATGGGCATATCGGACCTTTATACAGACCCGAGTCATGTATATTAAAATCACTTCTGTCAGCACCACAGCTCTGCCACCATGGGGACGTGTTAGCTGGCCACTCTAAGGGATGCAGATCGAGGACGGCAATTCAGATCTGAGGCTGCCATGAAGCTGTTGAATCCAGGATCCACCGCCATAGTGGGCCAACGACAGCCCAGGAAAGCAGGTCCCGATCACCAGCATGAGGACTGTGGGTCACTGTCCACTAATTCACTGGTTCACCACCTTCCAACACAGGGAGGCTGGGCGAGTAGCGTGCCGCCGTATCACCAGGGCCTTGAAGGGGCTGTTGAGCACGGAGAAGCGCCGCCGATGGAGGAGTTAGCAACAAGAAGGCCGCAGGTGTCTGACGCTGCACTCATCAGAAGTCCTGGTTGTCAATAATACCCAAGGTAGTTGAATTCCTCGACCAAGTCGCCGCCAAGCTGTACTAGGCTTCGGAAAGATAGAGAAATATCAGCAAATAATCATTGATCTTTGTTATTTCGTCGTCACCAGGTGTTCGTCCAATGACATCTAGATACCAACACCCCACGATGGCGTCTACAAGAGGAACGCTATGGTCATCGACGGTAGCAAGTTCTGGCATTTCTGGCGTCGTCTTTGCAGTGCGACATCCAACCCAACAGTTATCGTGTGGTAGATCAAGAGATTAAGTTGTTTATTGTGAAGAGTGTATGTGTCATGGAGAAAAAGCTTGACTACCATTCTTTGCGGAAAGTTTGTTTTGTTAAGAGCAAGGAAACTGTGGATGTATCAGGCTTTTGAGGTAATGGAAAACAGGAGTCGTTAGAACCTGTCCTATGTACGCTATGTAACATGCTGGGTCATTCAGCAAAGGATACAGCGTCAGTAGCAATGGTATGTTCCATATACAGGCGATATGGGCACATGGCCAGACAGTGGCAGGAGTCAAAGCGGTTAAGGATTAGACATAAGATTTAAGTTGTTTGTTCTGTTCTGTTGTACTGATGTTCCAAAATGATTCAGGATAAAGGCAAAGATCGGGCAGAGTGAGGGATGCAAGGAGTAGCATGTATATTGTTGGAAAAAGTAGCATAATTAACAGCAGAAGATATTAAGTAGAATGCTCTATTAGAAGTGCAGTCGCTTCAGTGATCTGCCACCTATGGGACTAGTTGCTACTTTTTCTGATAAATCGACGGAGGAAGTGCAATCATTTGTTAGTGATCTTAATAACTACGTAGGAATGGAACGTGGGACCGATGTGGAGTTTCTAACAATGGAAAAGTTAAGGTCAAAAGGAGAAGGAAAAGCTTATGCGGGATGTATGGGATCCTTTAAGGGGGCATATACATTTGAGGAGTTGGAGAAGTGGCTGGTACGAAGGTATAGAAAGTAGAACAGGGCCAGACATTTCCGACAGTTGTCAGATATGCTAGTGAAGGGCTATGGAGAGTCTGAAAAAGAATTTGCGCATAGAGTAAGATATATCGATGGTAGTAAGTGTGAGTGGGGGCGGGCCGGAGTAGTGAACAGATTAATATTGCGGGAGAACGACTAAAGGCCGCTTTACGTATTGTTATGGGTGCTTCATTCAGAAATGTCAAAAGAGCATGGGCAAGAGTTCTGGTTGATTTGCACGCATCTTTTGGTTTGGCAATAGAATGCGAAGACATTGATGTGGGACCTTATCATAAGGCAAATGGATTGTATTTTCAGTTAATATAAGGAGCTGTGGATGTGGGGCAGACGGGACGTCTGCAGTAGTAATGTTGCCAGCGACGGAACAATGGAACAGAAGTCAGTATAATAGTAGCAGTAATTTCAGGGGTGGTGGACCGGGGAAAACAGGCGTTAAATATTAGAGGAAGCCTGAAATCCACTTACGGACATTCCCGGAGGCATATGCAGAGGTGGGCTAGGCAGTGGAAGGAGTAGTAGAAGAGAAGAATTGCTGGATGTTGTTGGACATGGGGATGCATGTGTCGGTTGACAGTAGGGATTTGGTGAAGTAGAAACACTAGAACCCACCGCGTTATAGGTTGTGTGCTGTGTGCATAGTGTAGTCAGCCATTGTGGTCAGTGGACATTGTTTTTTGTTCGGTGTGGTACAGCTCAGACAATGTGTAGTAATTATGCCGCACATAAATGGGGACTGAGACATGATTCTGGGGTTGGATTTCTTGCCTCAGCATTGCGCCAAAATCGACCGTTGGCAACATGTAGTGGAGCTTGACAGAATGATGTTTCTTTTAGGTGAAGCTGTTGCCAAAATATTATTGGACTGTTTGAGGAGAGTCTGTCACAAGTGACAAACCAATTAAACTGTGAACGGCTCAAGAGTGCTGGGAAATCGCTTTGGATTAATGTTGAGACTAGTTTAGCAATTGTGATGTTGTGTGTGGTGAAACTGTTTATAGGATGTGGCAGGTCGTTTGAATGCAGGGTAGAGGTGAATGCGGAAAAAGGGGTATCTGCAATGTTAAATAATTTAGCGCCAAGGATTTAAGGTTAACGAAGATGTTGTTAATGTCTAGTGTGGATATTCTGCATGATGAGCAGTGGGGCATGAGGGGTTTCGGCGATTTGGAATCTCCAGATGCCACTGAAACTGAGCTACAAGGAAAGGTGAAACATGTGAATGGGAATGGTAACAAGCAGTTGGAGGAGTTACTGCTGGAGTTTAAAGGTTTGTTTTTTCAAAGGCAGCCATTGCCACTGATTCATATTATGCAGCATCGGATACTGACAGGGGATGAATCACCAGTGTACCCCATACCATATAGAGTACTAAGGTACATGCAGCCGATTCTGGAGCAGTTCATTAATCTCCAGCTGAGGGATGGAGTTGCTGAGAAAATTAATAACCCGTGGGGTTTAGGAATTGTCATCGTGCCGAAAAATTCAATGGGTGGATTATGAAAATATAGGTTTTGTTATAATTATCAACCTCTGAATGGGAAAACTGTAGCAGATGCCATCCTTTCCCAAATATTACGGACGCCACAGAATGTGTGGCCGTACAATTATTTTTCGACAGTGGACTTGAGAAGGAGATACCATTGGCTTGAGATGGTTCCAGAAGACCGGATAAAGACAGCATCTTCTATATCATGAGGATATTACCAGTTCAGGAGGTTCCAGAAGACCGGCCAAAGAAAGCATTTTCTATTCCATGAGGATATTCCAAGTTCAGGAGGATGCCTTTTGGACTGACAGACACACATGCAACATTTCACAGATTGTCGGCTGGGGTTCTAAGAAGTTTAAGACCATGCCTGTGCCTGGCACATCTGGCCGATATAATCGTGTTTATGAGTGACGGACAGCTTAAGGGAGGTAACCTTGTGGCTGAGGATCGCAAATTTAGCGTTGAGTATGCGGAAAAGTAATTTTGTGCTACAAGAGGAGGCATATCTTGGCCACACAGTGAAGACGGAGTTGAGGTGGATCAGAGGCTAATGAATGACGCGTGTGAGTTTCCTGTATCTGAATCGGTGAAGAAACTACATTCGTTTCTTGGAGTCGCGAATTACTGTAGGAGGTTTGTGAAAGATTTTGAGGATATCGCCAGATCGTCAATGCAAATACTGAAGAAACGTTCGAAGGTTGTGTGGGCTGGGGATTATCAATATGCGTTTGAGAAACTGAAAGAAGTTTTGATAGTAAGTGCAGTTTTCGTGTATCCTAATTTCAAAAAGGAGTTTATTCTTTCATGTGCTGCGTCCATCTGTGCACTTGGGTGTGTATTGAGTCAAAATATGAGGGCATGGAACATCCTGCAGCCCATGAATTGAGTCAGATGAATTCATAGGAAAAGAGTTAATATATGACAAAAAGAAGTGTTGAATCTTATTTATGGAATGACCTACTTCAAGTGTTATCTATATGGGAGGAATTTTCGAGGCACTGTGGATCATACAGCGTTGAAACTGTTCCTGTAGTTGAAGGATCCATCGAGTAAATTGACGCGATGGGTGATACGGTTGAGTGAGTTTTTATGAGGTGATACGCAGACCTTGGATAAAGCATGGAAATGTGGATGGGTTAAGTATAAAAGCGGCAGTATTGCAAATAGGAGGCAATGAACTTAATCAGCATAACGAATGAACGACGAATATAAATAATTTTATAAGTAATCACAGTTTAGTGTACATGATGGACTGTTGTGCAGAGAACCTAAGTTGGGGCGATGAGTAGTGGGGCCAAGAAAGTTGTAGTGTATTAAAGAATATAGGTGATCACCCGTTAGTGGGTTCATAGGGGAGGGGTGTAGGTCTACCAACAGAAGAGCAGTAGAGAGCTACTAGTGGAAGAATAAAAAGGTAAATGGGTATGGAATCTTATACAGTAAGGAGGGCGGATTTGTGTCGTAAAAAAGTACTATTACAGAGAGTAACTGAAGCATTTCAGTCACTTGGGATCGATGTCTTAGACCCTTTCTGCAAAAGACCTGCAGAAAAAAGTATGTGCTCACAATTATACATTATTTTTCGAGATAAATAGAAATGGTCACTTTGCAAAACCAACAAGAAGTAATGGTAGTGCAACTGTTAATCGTTGGACACTGAACTTTGGAGCGCCTGAGACGATAGTAACTGATCAGGGAAACCGACTTTATGTTGAATTTGAGACCAACAACAAACAATCAAAACACAAGGTGTTGTCGAAGGAATAGACAATATTCAGGAATATGACAGGGATGATCATTTGAAGCAAAAAGTCTCATACTTCTTTATCTTCGTTACTATAAAGTAAATCTCTTGTACTGCAAGCTTTTTGATTTCCATATTTTTTGAGGATGTAGTGTGGATCATAAGAAAAGAAAAGAAATGAACTAGTAAATATGGGCTCTAAAATAGATACTTCAACAACAGCTATAGGCTGACGATCAGTAGAAGAAATGTATTGATCGAATGCAGTTGATGACTGATGTTCCTGAGACATACTGAGTCTCACCTTTATCTGTGATAATGGTGTAAGTCGAAGCAATGAATTAAATTTTAGTAGCGGAATAGCAATGGGCTGAGGCGTGAGTAGGATTTTGTCGCGGGCAGGAAGACTTTGCATGGTATTCCTTGCTGCTGGCATAGTTGCAATGCCAATTTGGCGTAATGGCTATCACCTGTGCCTTGTAAACGGGAAATGTGTACTCAAATTCTGGTGCTGGTACAAATTTTAATTCATTTGCATCGGGCCACTTTATTATAGAAGAAATCTGTTTCACGGTAACGGAGGTGAGCAACTGCTCGTGCCTGTTAGAGATCATGTTTACTGGATTTTTTTTCTTGTTTTGTTTCATACTACCACCTCACAAAATACGGAAGCAAAGAGCTTGCAGGAGAAGAGAAGTGTTTCACAGTATCGAACGTGAAGGAGGGCTCTTAAGGTATTTATTTTACAGCCAATGTTTACAGATTTTTTTTTCCGAAAGATCTTTTCTGCCATATTTCTGAATATTAACCATTCGTCTTGGGACACCGTGTATAGCGATCAATATTATACTACTTACGAAAAACCGTAAAACTGCACAACGAGTTGGTATAAAGATACACACACAAACACACACACACACACAGACATACACACACACACACACACACACACACACACACACACACACAGACACACACACACACACACAGCCGGCAAGAGTGGCCGAGTGGTTCTAGGCGCTACAGTCTGGAGCCGCGTGACCGCTATGGTCGCAGGTTCGAATCCTGCCTCGCGCGTGGATGTGTGTGATGTCCTTAGGTTAGTTAGGTTTAAGTAGTTCTAAGTTCTAGGGGACTGATGACCTCAGAAGTTAAGTCGCATAGTGCTCAGAGTCATTTGAAGCCACACACACACACACACACACACACACACACACATATATATATAAAGAGAAAGAGAGAGAGAGAGAGAGAGAGAGAGAGAGAGAGAGGGAGAGACAGGGATTAGCTACATAGACTTTCCGTGGTATATTGGGGCTGCCCTGGCAAATGTAGAGTGAAGAGTGAGAAAGTTACAGCCGCGCCGTAGCGGTAGACAGGTTTGCTCTGCGGGTTGCAGCGAGAGACTGCCGCCTCGACGTCAGCGGTAGATGGCGCTATCCCCAAAGCTGATCCAGGGATTGGCTCAGCGATACACCTCGAGCGTCCGCGGCGCTTAGCTGGGAGCGGAGTCAACGTCGGGGCAAGCGGCGAGTTTGAGCAACAAATACGGTACGCCGCCCGCCGCCTATCGCGTTTCACGTGATTACCGAAGTTTCCCCGTAATTAATTCGATGCAATTACCGAGAGGGCCCGCAGTGCTCGGAGATTACCACCGGGGCCCAAGGAGCGTGGGCGCGGAGTACAGCAGTAGGCGCTGCGCGTTCTGCCGGGGGCTGTTACCGGGGTAACGCCGCCGCTGTGCCTGTCAGTCAATCGCCGAGGCCGCCGCAGAGGGCCCAGTAGAAACCACGCCACCAGCGGCTGCGCTGTCACGCAGTCGCGCGAGCGAAATCAAGTGAAAGCTGCGGGGGTAGCGGTGTATACAGTGCCACGCAGCTACACTGCGCCCGTTATTGCGCCTCTTCGCGGAATGGCTGTTGCCGTATTACATGGTACACGTACCCAATATGAGGTACGTACCGCGGATGGTTATGGCGGCTATAAACAGCACCACCTACACCCGCGCCGCGATACAGCATCAGAACAGACTTCGCTGGTAACAACGCAGTGGAAATAATCAGAACAAACCGCGAGAATATCAAACTGTCTTCTTTGGTAGATGAATCAAACAACAACTGTTAGACCACTTTCCACGCTCGAATATCACGAAGGAAAAATGCACACCTAAATCCTTGTATGCGAGCTCCGTTTCTCCATTACTTTTTTTTTTTTTTACGACAGTCATTTCTCCATATGTAGGAGGGAGTCAAGAATATATTTTTGCATTTGGGGGGAACCATAGTGATTGAAAGTTCGTGAAAAGCTTTCGAACAACGAGAAACGCCTTTATTTCAGTGATTGCCACCCCAACTCGCTTATCCCATCCGTAACACTCGCTCCCCCGTTTCGCGATGAAAGAAAATCAGATTCCGTTCAGTTAAGTCCCATAGTGCTCAGAGCCATTTGAACCATTTGAGAATCCGTTCTTTGCACTTTTTCGATGCCCCAGTAGAGATATATAATAGTAAGAATCCCGCATCGCTATAAAAGGAAAAATATTTCAGAAGACAACAGGAAAGCATAGTGCATAGCTCTTTAGTAAGTTTTTGCATCTTCTACGTGTTCTACCAATAAAACACAGCCCTTGGTTAACGTTTCCCACAAAATTTTATATGTCATTATGTGTGTTCAAGTTGCTCGTATCTGTTATCCCTCTACATTTAGATGAATCGACAACCTTTAAATTTTGTGTGATTCATGTTGTAACTGAAATTTAGCGGAAACTTTTTAGTAGCCGTGAGCAATTTCACATCCCTAACGCTTAGGGGCCAATGCCACGTTTCACATCACACACATACACTGATGCAAAAAAATAGCAACACCCAAAAAATAATTAATGTAGAGTAATGAAATCTACCATATTTAAGACTTACAGAATCTAATCATACTCAAGCACTACAGGGATTATCCTTTACAGTATTATTAGGACAATATTTCACAATTCTTCAAGCTTATGAATACTGAGAAGCACATTTCACTATTGCAGACGCAGTATATGAATCTACATACTGTGTTGCAACTGGACTAAAATTGCAAGATAGCAGTTTAATACAAGCGTGGGATAAGCCATGGTAAATGTGAAATCAGTGTAACCGCCAGACTGAATGCAAACAGGAAGAAATGCATGCCTTGTGTTTTACAGGTGCCAGATGTCAGTTTGTGGAAAGGAGTTCCATGCCCGTTGCACTTGGTCGCTCAATATGGGGACGGTTAAAGCCAATTTTGGCAAACACAGGAGTATTCATCCGATGATGTCCCATATGGAGACAGATTTTATCCGCCAGGGTAGCTGAGCGCGCGAACGCGCTGTTTCCTGGACTCGGTTAGGTGCGCCGGCCCCGGATCGAATCCGCCCGGCTGATTAACGACGAGGGCCGGTGTGCCGGTCAGCCTGGATGTGGTTTTTAGGCGGTTTTCCACATCCTGCTAGGTGAATACCGGGCTGGTGCCCACGTTCCGCCTCAGTTACACGCGTCACAGACATTTGAAACACGTCCGCTCTATTTCACGATTTACTCTAGATGCAGACAGTTGGGGTACACTGCTTCCGTCCTGGGGGGTACGGGGTGGCGGCAGGAAGGACATCCGGCCATCCTTAACACTGCCAAATCCGTTGTAACCACGCCGACCCTGCGATCGCTGCGGGACTATGGCGTAAGCAAAAGAAAGAAAGAAAGAAAGATGGAGACAGATTTTGTGATCGTGCAGACCAAGGAAACACGTCGACACTCTGTATACCATGTTGGGTTACAAGAGCGGTATATGGGCAATTGTTATCCTGTTGGAAAACAACCTCTGGAATGTTGTGTATGAATGGCAGAACAACAGGTCGAATCACCAGAATGGGGTACCAATTTGCAGTCAGGATACGTAGGATAACCATGAGAGTGCTCCTCCTGTCATATGAAATCGTATCGCAGATCATAACTCCTCGTGCAGATCCATAGTCCCTAGGACGCAGAAAGGTTGATTGTAGGCCCTCAGCTGGCTTCCTTCTAACCAACATGCGGCCATTACTGGCACCGATGCAGGACCAGCTTTCGTCAGAAAACACGATACACTTACACTCTGTCCCTCCAATGACTTTGACGCCACTGGAGTCACAAATGGCGGCGCTTATCGGTCAGTGGAATGATCGCTACACAGCGACTGGCTCGGAGCTGTCCTCGAAATAACCGATTTAGAACAGTTTGTTGTGACTCTGTGGTGCCAACTGCTGCTCAAATTGCTTCCCTCTCATCCCTCTGGGTTGTTCTCCGTGGGCACCCAGAACGCGCTCTTGCTGGGACTGTACATCCCCCTGGCCACTGCTACCAGCAATTATGCAGAGTGGCTTCGTTCCTGCCAAGTCTTTCTGCACTACCGCATAAGAACATCCATATTTTCGTAGCATTATTACATGACGTCGTTCAAACACAGTAAGGAGTTGATAATGGCGTCTTTGTCGCCTTAAAGACATTCTTCACAGTCATCAATTCACATCGTCCAGCCTCAAAGATAACTAACGCTCACGACTGTAACAGCGTGTATTTAAAGCAAACCTGATTTGCATCCTGATAGTGTCTCTGCTAGGGCCACTCTTAAGCGACTGCTCAGAAATGTGAATAGACGTCATCTTTCACATTCAGAAACACACCCAGCAACTTTCGTTTTGTCGCACAACTCCTTCTTGGTGTTGCGATTTTTTTCCGTCAGTGTATATTGCTAAAAACATTTTGCAATTAGATTCGTCTTCTGATGGCTTTACTTGACGGTACGCTACAGCATGATCAGCAAACAATTAAAATTGGCTTCTCAGATTGTCTGCAGAATCGTTGATATACATTAATAACGGCGGAGAGAAAATAGTACCCAGGCATTACTAGATAACTTCCCATCAGTTACCACGAACTATGACCTTTCCGACAGCAAACCACGAATCCACTCGCATCACTCCATAAGCACGCGGTTGCGAGTAGATTACAGCCACTCGGGTGGAATGACGTCAAAAGCTTTCTGGAAATCTAGAAATATGGGACCAGTTTGTGGTCCTCGTCGGTCTTAAAGATTCTTTGTCATGCACGCATGTTTCTCTCTCTGTGTCTCTCTCTCTGTGTGTGTGTGTGTGTGTGTGTGTGTGTGTGTGCGTCTGTGTGTGTTTGTGTGCGTGTGTGATCATTCTTGACTTCTATAAAAGTCGCATTCTTCCTACGTCTACAGTCCACATTCACTGCACTGGTAGTCTAGAGCTTCTTTTTCCTTTGCCCGTATTCCGCAATTCTACGTATTGACATGTCCTTGGAAATGGAAATGTGCTTCATCTGTCCATAGAATGTTCCGTGGCCATTCATTGACAACTTCTATGCAAGCAAGGAATTCCAGAGCGAACGTTTGTCTTGCTGGCAAGTCAACAGAAAGCTTCCTCTGAATGTGAGTGATTTTGTTTGGACAGCAACGCGGGAAGTTTCGTAGGATTTTATGCACCGCGATCGCAGGTATGGCCAACGTTCGGAAAATTCCCCGTGCACTGCATTTTCCCACACCACCGCTCGACCCCTCCTGTAGTGCTGTGGCAACGACTCCGACAGACATCATACCAACTGGTCTCCTCCCTCTACCACACTGCGCTTCAAAATCCCTTGTCTTTTTGAATTTTGTAATAAATTTTTCCAGACCCATAGGCGACATCGGGCAATGTCTTTCTTTGTACGGTGGCCTTGAGGGTCCGGATTTTCTGCAGGGTACTGTAGCACAGTAACCGTTCTTGTAGAACAGCTTTACGAGCAACGTGCGATCCTTCGTGGAGACGATCATGTTAGGTACCTCAGGCGCAAACTGAGGAACAGCCGTATACTCCACGTCTATTGGTGTGCATACTCTAGCGCGCCATCTATTGGTAAACGTTCCGTTAATTTCTTTCTGTTCCATGACGTTCCTCCGTGAGCCAGTAAATGTTGTTCAAATCCCAACGTAATTCTGAGCAGCACTTCTCTTTCTACAGCGTTTTTGATCTGGACGAGAGTTACACATGTTACCTCCTTTGTGGGTGAACTACACTTCCGAGGATTCTTCCAGTGTATCTCAGACTAGTATGTGTCTTACCTGCGATTATTTTTATGTGATCGTCCACTTAAAATTGCTCCGAACACATATTTCTAGATATTTGATTGATGTGACTGTTTTGAGCGATTGTTCTCCAATCTTGTATTGACAACAATGCGTCTTTTTGCAGATTTGTAGAGGGCAAGTTTCCGTGCTCTGTACCAAGATATGAGCTCCTACAGGTCTTCTTGCATTGCTGTACAATTTTGCAGCGTAACGACGTCTGTGTATACATCACCATCACCCGCGAGTAGCTTCATGGAACGTCAGACGTTATCCATGGGATCATTTACCACGTATATGAACGTTGTGAGAAATGATGCTCCTGTAATACTGCCTTGTGCTATGACCGATGTTACTTTCACATTAGAAGACTTTTCACCATGAACTGGATTTCACACGATCGTTGTTTGCGGAACTCCTTTTGTTCCGCCAGTGGAGATTTTCCATCTCCAGAAATGTCATAAGTATAAACCGTGTTCCGAAATTCGACAACAAACCGAGAGATACAGATCTAGATCTTTGTGCGTCTGTTCGACGTCTCTTCTTGATAACGGCAATGATTTGCGCTTTTTTTCCATCGCAAGGAACGCTTTGCTCCTCCGGGGAGCTGTGGTATATTGTTGCTAGATGAGGAGCTAGTTCCTTCCACATCTACATCTACATATATATTCCGCTAGCCAACAAGCGGTATGTGGTGGAGGGCACAATTCGCGCCAAAGTCATCCCCCATCCCCCCCCCCCCCCCCCACCGTTCCACTCGCGGATCGCATCGCACGAGGGAAAAACGACTGTCTGAACGCGTCAGTACGAGCTCTGATTTCCTTATCTTTCAACGGTGATCATTGCGCGATTTGAAAGTTGGTGGTAATAGTATATGGCTCTGCCTCGTCGGCGAACATCACATTTCGGAATTTAGTGAGCAGCCCCTTCCGTTTAGCGCACCGTCTATCTGCAAGTGTGTCCCACTTCAAACTTTGTATGCGTACTCTGTGCAGAATCGTATTCGTATCTCCTCAGGACCAGCAGCCTTTCCTCAGTTGAGTGATTTCAGCTCATTTTCTACTCTATGTTTCCTTCAATTTACGTCTATGGTCACAATCTTTTTGTTTAACATATTACCACTATGGCTGCAGTACATTAGAACTTTGTTTTTATGAAACAGATCTGATGATGGTCATTAAAGACCGAAACTGGTAATCTGTTAAACAAAATGATTGTGACCATAGACGTAAATTAAAGGAAACTTATTACATAATACGGGTCACTGTGTTTTTTCGCGACGATGTCACAGCTTGTGATTCTACACTATGGTCACTTATTTCGATATCTATAATTTTGATGTTCGCGCAATAGATTAAAGAAGAAACTGCAGTATCAGCTCTCTCGGTGAAAGAGCTTTGGAAAAAGGCGCCTAATATTTCTTCCTACACTCTGTCATTCTCCGTTTTGATGCCATTATGGTCACAGAGTGTCTGGAGATATAACTTCGATCCGTTCACTGACTTAACGTAAGATCATAATGTGTTAGGATCTTCTGTTAAAACTTACATTACAATGTAATCCATCAATCGATGCCGAGCGAGGATGCGCTGTGGTCAGCACATTGGACTCGCATTCGCGTTGACGACGATTCTAACACGCGTGATTTCCCTAAAATCGCTTCAAGCGAATGCCGGGTGGGTTCCTTTGAAAGGGCACGGCCGACTTCCTTTCCCATCCTTTCTTAATCCGATGGGACCGATGAACTCGCTATTTGGACCCTTTCCCAAAATCTACCAACTATCAATAGACCTGAACTCTTGGCTCTCGTTGTTAAAGATGGGGGTAGTGTTTCTGTTCTATCAGTACTTTCCACTTTGTAGCTACAACACATAGAGTTCACGGACAAGTTGGGTACTAACTAATGAATCTAACACTATCTCCTCCGATTCTGTTACGCAAGTAACTTTGACTATAAACTTAGGCAACTTTATGTAGCTTGAAGGATTCAGTTCCTCGAAACTTTCTATCTGCGGAGATAAAATTGCTACAGAGAGAATGATGTCTGTTGCGGAACACACTGATGAGACAAAAACATTACACTTAGGTGAAAAAAGTCTGGGGATACACCCAAATATCGTGTAGGACCGACTTTTGCCCGGGGTAGTGGAGCAATGCGACGTGGCTTGGTCTCCACAAGTCGTCGGAAGCCCCATGGACAAATATTGAGTCATGCTACCTCTATAGCCGCCCAGAATTCCGCAAGTTTTTTCGGTGCAGGATTCTGTGTATGATCTGACCTCTTGGTCAATGTTCGACGGGATTCATGTCGCTCTATCTGGGTGTCCAAACCATTCGCTCAAACTGACCAGACTCTTCTTCAAACCAATCGCGAACAACTGTGGCATGGTGGCATGGCGCATTGTCATTCATGAAAATTCCATCGTTGTTTGGGAATATGAAGTTCATGAATGCCTGTATATGGTCTGGAAGTTGCCGAACATAAACATTTCCTGTCAATGATGGGTTCAATTGGACCAGGGGACCCAGCCCATTCAATGTCAACACAGCCCATACCAGCTTGTGAAGCGCCTTGTTGATGACTTGGGTCCATGGCTTCATGGGATGTGCAACACTCGAACCCCAATTCAGCTCTTACAAACTGAAATCGGGACACATCAGACGAGGCCACCGTTTTCCAGTCGCCTAGGGTCCGACCGATAAGGTTACGAAGCCGAGAGAGACTCTGCAGGCTATATCGTGGTGTTAGCAAAGCACTGGTGTTGGTCTTCTGCTGCCATAGCCCTCTAACACCAAATTTCGCCACACACAAGACACACATAACGGATATGTTCGTCGTACGTCTCACATAAATTCTACGGTTATTTCACGCAGTGTTGTTTGTCTGTTGACACTTGCACAGCTACGGAAACGCTGCTGCTCTCGATCATTAAGTGATGGCTGTCGGCCACTGGTGCTGGAAGAATTGTAATGTGACACTAAGTTATGGATCGTGATATATTATTATTATGCCATAGGACGTAACTGAATTATAGTAGGCGAAGTATGCTAACAATATGGTCTGCAGGTCAACATAATCAGCGTGTACAAAACAGCTAGATCTGAAACTTTTGAATGACTGGTCCACATGATGGCGCCACTTCAGTTCACTACCCATGGCCAGAAACTTCTCATATGTACCCTCATCGAGTGTTACGCACTGATCTCTACTTCTGAAGTCTACACAAGATTTTAATATTTTCAGAATTTCGTAGTATGTTTCTTTAAGGTTCGATTGTTAATGGCTTTGCATGGCAACCACAAAGCTCTCCATACTTTGCACCTGGTAATCAAACAAGGCTTACAGTAATGCCACCCATTGCTCGACAAGCTTTCTCTCGGTGTTGGGAGTGGACTATGTTGGAGCTGTTAATACGGCCTAGTGTGCTACACGTAAATTCACCGAATTCAAATCCAGTGGCAGACGTGTGATGTCCTAGTGGATGCACTCATTCGCCAGGTCAGTCCTGCATGATTGGAAATTATCATTCTTTAGACAGAACTTCGGTCCGTCTGCACCATGAAAATCGCCCACATGGCGTTGCCGCCAGAAGAAATTAACACATAGATTTCTGAAGAAACCCCCGTTCTGGTAGGGACGGCAAAAAACTTGAAAGGGCAACTGAACGGAAAGGACAGCGTCCCGGAAGAAGGTCATCAGACGAACAGTAAGAAACCTGATTACAAGAGTAATGGAAGGTAGTCGAATGAAATCACTACTGACAGTAGTAGACGAATTTAGCTTTTCGAACAGCGAAATAAGCAATGAGGACCGAAGACTGACAATAGCAAGGAAAGTATTTCTAACCACGTATATAAATTTGAATGCTAGGATTTTTTCCGGGAAGGGATTTGTCTAGAGTGTGGGAAACAGTCCAGACAAGAAGAGAAGGGAAAATATTAACATATGATGCTATAAAAGAATGATGACGATTAGACACGTAGATCGAACAAGTGATGAAGAGGTAATGAGTCGGACTGCGGAGCAAACAAACTATGGCACTACTGGACAGAAGGCAAAGGTGAGTATTTTGCAAGTTGCACATCTTAAGACAATTAACGCAAAATAACGATGCAGGTGATGAGTTGTAGCTTTGCGCGTACTTCCTCTGAATGTTCCTCTTTTTTTTTTTTAACTTTTGGATGGGCTCCAGCACCACTCAAGCACTGGCGAAGATGTTGTTGGAGATTTGGGACGTTGTTCTGCACACAGTAAGGGTCAGTAGTGGTGAGAGCGTGAAGAAACGCGCACCTGGATTATACTACACCCTATGTAAAAGTTCTAGTGCTGATATCAACACTGGTCGACGGCGAATAGACGTAATGTGTTACTTATGGTGAAATACCTCACATCGAGGGAGTGCGTGTTCCGATTACTTTTTGTTTACTTGCGTCTTCAGTCACGCAGTGCTTTAACAAGGACAGCCGTTCCCGCATGGACTTCTATTAGGCCTTGACGTATGCAGTGATTTTTGTCGCTGCTACTAGATAGCAGCGATAAATCGCTGCTTGTAACATAAGACTCGCTGTTATTGACTCGACTAGCATCTATTAAAATCTAACTGCGTCTGAGTTTGAGCGCGTTCAGCCCTAGTAGCCGCACGTTGCGGTCATGTCACTTATTCATCGCTACACAGCGCTTTTGTCACTCGTCTGACGGCTCAATCGCTGGTCGCTCTCTTGTTATCAGACTTAGCGGGCTAGTTCTTTCTCTGATTTTTGTTTGTTTGTGGTACTTTGTCGGCATGAGGCAAAACTGGAAGGAAATGTGTGCTAATGATCTGGCAAGGGCGTGTAGAAATTTTTGGAACCTTATCAAAAATATATAAATAACGACGACAATGTGAAGAAGAATGAATGACAAAATAGTTGTGGAAGATTGCTTGTAGAACTGAATAAAATTACTTCTGAAGAACATTTGATAAAAAAGTAATGATAAAGATAAATACAGAAATCAATTAAAGAAGGTGAAGAACTGCTTGAAAAGCTGCAAATGAGCTTGAGACGGCTATAAACATAAGTTATTTTTGTTCAAAGTAGCGGATTCCTTGTTTAAGAAATGTCGTGAGTGGTCGTCAATCGATCTCATTAGTTGGGGAGTAACTACTTCAAGTAATTAATGAAATTTTCTTTGACAGAGCCGTGAAATATTATTGTATGCAAGTGGATCTTCTTTTGTCATACGTTGAAAGCCGTTTCTTTTGTCAATATACAGCAGACTTTAGAAATATTCATCTCATTAACATTCTAATGCAGTTGAAATTGCGGCAGAAGCTTGAAATAGTGTATTATTGAACTAACGACTGAGTGAAAGTCACGTCAAAAGTTTATGAAACCATTATTACTATAACAATGAACGTGAAACTTCTTCAATAACATAGTTACAAAACTCACAGCAGTTCTTGTTTCACCAGCTATCGATGGACTACAATAATTACATTATGGCACTGAAGATACCTATAGTCGGTTGAATATCGCGATTCGTGTTGTGGTCTTCAGTCCTGAGACTGGTTTGATGCAGCTCTCCATGCTACTCTATCCTGTGCAAGCTTCTTCATCTCCCAGTACTTACTGCAACTTACATCCTTCTGAATCTGCTTAGTGTATTCATCTCTTGGTCTCCCTCTACGATTTTTAACCTCCACGCTGCCCTGCAATACTAAATTTGTGACCCATTGATGCCTCAGAACATGTCCTACCAACCGGTCCCTTCTTCTTGTCAAGTTGTGCCACAAATTCCTCTTCTCCCCACTTATATTCAATACCTCCTCATCAGTTATGTGAACTACCCATCTAATCTACAGCATTCTTCTGTAGCACCACATTTCGAAAGCTTCTATTCTCTTCTTGTCCAAAATGTTTATCGTCCATGTTTCACTTCCATACATGGCTACACTCCATACAAATACTTTCAGAAACGACTTCCTGAGACTTATATCCACACCCGTTGTTAACAAATTTCTCTTCTTCAGAAACGCTTTCCTTGCCATTGCCAGTCTTCATTTTATATCCTCTCTACTTCAACCATCATCAGTTATTTTGCTCCCCAAATAGCAAAACTCCTTTACTACCTTAAGTGTCTCATTTCCTAATCTAATTCCCTCAGCATCACCCGACTTAATTTGACTACATTCCATTATCCGCGTTTTGCTTTTGTTGATGTTCATCTTATATCTTCCTTTCAAGACACTGTCCATTCCGTTCAACTGCTCTTCCAAGTCCTTTGCTGTCTCTGACAGAATTACAATGTCATTGGCGAACCTCAAAGTTTTTATTTATTCTCCATGGATTTTAATACCTACTCCGAATTTTTCTTTTGTTTCCTTTACTGCTTGCTCAATATACAGATTAAATAACATCGGGGATAGGCTACAACCCTGTCTCACTCCCTTCCCAACCACTGCTTCCCTTTCATCCCCTTCGACTCTTGTAACCGCCACCTGGTTTCTGTACAAATTGTAAATAGGCTTTCGCTCCCTGTTTTTTACCAGTGCCACCTTTAGAATTTGAAAGAGAATATACCAGTCAACATGGTCAAAAGCTCTCTCTACGTCAACAAATACTAGAAATTTAGGTTTGCCTTTCCTTAATCTTTCTTCTAAGATGAGTCGTAGAGTCAGTATTGCCTCACGTGTTCCAATATTTCTACGGAATCCAAACTGATCTTCCCCGAGGACAGCTACTACCAGTTTTTCCATTCGTTTGTAAAGAATTCGCTAATATTTTGCAGATGTGACTTATTAAACTGATATCTCGGTAATTCCCACATCTGTCAACACCTGCTTTCTTTGGCAGTTGCATTACTATATTCTTCTTGACGTCTGAGGGTATTTCGCCTGTCTCATACGTCTTGCTCACCAGATGGTAGAGTTTTGTCAGGACTGGCTCTCCCAAGGCCGTCAGTAGTTCTAATGGAATGTTGTCTACTCCCGGGGCCTTGTTTCGACTCAGGTCTTTCAGTGCTCTGTCGAACTCCTCTTCCATTTGCATAATATTGTCCTCAAGTACATCGCCCTTGTATAGACCCTCTATATACTCCTTCCACCTTTCTGCTTTCCCTTCTTTCTTTAGAACTGGGTTTCCATCTGAGCTCTTGATATTGATACAAGTGGCTCTCTTTTCTCCAAAAGTCTCTTAAATTTTCCTGTAGGCAGTATCTATTGTGTACCCTTGTGAGATAAGCCTCAACAGCCTTACATTTCTCCTCTAGCCATCCCTACTTAGCCATTTTCCACTTCCTGTCGATCTCATTTTTGAGACGTTTGTATTCCTTTTTGCCTGCTTCATTTACCGCATTTTTATGTTTCCTCCTTTCATCAATTAAATTCAATATTTCTTCTGTTACGCAAGGATTTCTACAATCCCTCGTCTTTTTACCTACTTGATCCTCTGCTGCCTTCACTACTTCATCCCTCTAAGCTACCCATTCTTCTTCTACTGCATTTCTTTCCCCCATTCGTGACAATTGTTCCCTTATGCTCTTCCTGAAACTCTGTACACCCTCTGGTTTAGTCAGTTTATCCAGGTCCCACCTCCTTAAACTCCCACCTTTTTGCAGTTTCTTCAATTTCAATCTACGGTTCATAAACAATAGATTGTGGTCAGAGTCCGCATCTGCCCCTGGAAACGTCTTACAATTTAAAACCTGATTCCTAAATCTCTGTCTTACCATTATATAATCTATCTGATACCTTCTAGTATCTCCAGGATTCTTCCATGTATACTACTTTCTTTTATGATTCTTGAACCAAGTGTTTGCTATGATTAAGTTATGCTCTGTGCAAAATTCTACCAGACCGCTTCCTCTTTCATTTCTTACCCCCAATCCATATTCACCTACTATGTTTCTTTCTCTACCTTTTCCTACCCGCCGGCCGCGGTGGTCTAGCGGTTCTGGAGCTGCAGTCCGGAACCGCGGGACTGCTACGGTCGCAGGTTCGAATCCTGCCTCGGGCATGGGTGTGTGTGATGTCCTTAGGTTAGTTAGGTTTAAGTAGTTCTAAGTTCTAGGGGACTTATGACCTAAGATGTTGAGTCCCATAGTGCTCAGAGCCATTTTTTTTTCCTACCCTCGAATTCCAGTCACCCATGACTATTAAATTTTCGTCTCCCTTCACTACCTGAATAATTTCTTTTATCTCATCATACATTTCATCTATTTCTTCATCATCTGCGGAGCTAGTTGGCATATAAACTTGTACTACTGTAGTAGGCGTGGGCTTCGTGTCTATCTTGGCCACAATAATGCGTTCACTATGCTGTTTGTAGTAGATTACCCGCACTACTATTTTTTATTCATTATTAAACCTACTCCTGCATTACCCCTATTTGATTTTGTATTAAAACCCTGTATTCACCTGACCAAAAGTCTTGTTCCTCCTGCCACCGAACTTCACTAATCCCCACTATATCTAACTTTAACCTATCCACTTCCCTTTTCAAATTTTAAAACCTTCCAGCCCGATTAAGGGATCTGACATTCCACACTCCGATCCATAGAACGCCAGTTTTCCCGGAGATCCGAATGGGGGACTATTTTACCTCCGGAATATTTTACCCAAGAGGACGCCATCGTCATTTAACCATACAGTAAAGCTTCATGCCCTCGGGGAAAATTACGGCTGTAATTTCCCCTTACTTTCAGCCGTTCGTAGTACCAGCACAGCAAGGCCGTTTTGGTTAGTGTTACAAGGCCAGATCAGTCAATCATCCAGACTGTTGCCCCTGCAACTACTGAAAAGGCTGCTGCCCCTCTTCAGGAACCACACGTTTGTCTGGCCTCTCAACAGATACCCCTCCGTTGTGGTTGCACCTACGGTACGGCCATCTCTATCTCTGAGGCACGCAAGCCTCCACACCAACGGCAAGGTCCATGGTTCATGGGGGAGGGGGGGGGGAGGGGGGGTGGTATCGCGGTAGATATGGAAATTAATCATATGGCAATACACTCTCGTATTTTCGTAATATCATTCGTCAGAATCTTGCTTCGATATCTCAAAGCATTTATGAGATACGAGGAACTTGTATTTCGTTCTTTTTTTTTTTTTTTTTTTTCACTGTCGCACGATTTCGTGAGGAAGTGCTTTACATACATTCCATTTTCTAAATACTGGAAACAGACAGCGATATCTTTCCAAGTTTAAAGGATGATACAATGTATTACCTGCATTTAATACGCAGGAGCATGTAACATAACACGCACCAAACACAAATTCATATCGACACCTATTTTTCACTGCAAACTAAGAAGTTCTTGCAGTAGTTTACCACCTATCGAAAGATGATAATAATAATAATAACGAAATGATATGGGGTTCATCATGAAGCTGACAAATTAAATTAGAAGATATGCGACAATAAGAATTTATTACAGCATAGTGTCTTTAAGACTGTTTGAGAAAGATCGCAGATCGGCGGGCTTGCTGTTGACGCATTCAACGGCGACTGACATCTTCCGCGTCGAGTAGGCCTGTTACTATACTGCTGACTCGCCCAGCTTCCCTCTACTGGCTCCGTAGTGGTCAAAAGTAGCGACTTATTTTACATGCACTATAAATGTACTCGTATTTATTCACCGCAATGGTTATTTCGGCCTATTATTCCATTCTCAAGCTTAGTATGAAGTGTATCATTCCTTTTAAGATGACGCTGATCTTGTGTCGACCATGTTTTCATAACATGTGCATAATAAAGCAGGTGTCTGCGTCATTAATACCTTGCGTTTCAGAGTCTTTGCATCAAACATATAACGGTCATGGATCACGCTATGGGGACGAACTTTTGTTACCACAAAATGGTCACCGACGCTACCAAGTGACGTTAGTTATTTTCTTATTGCATTCGCTGGCGCTGAAACGACGAGATTTCAGGCCCTACTAACGAGGTGTACTGTATCTACTACATTCATGCTCATAAATGAAGGATAGTCGCAGAACGTGGTGCCACACAGCCATGGCACTACACAAAACTTGCGCTAATAGCATAGGCACAAAGAGAACACACACGACACGGATTTGTAAGTCCACGATATTGGTGATAAGTTGAGAAAACCGTCCCGAAACACATGTGCTACAAAACGCCACTGTTTGCTGCGCATATACCCCGACGTCAATATGGGATATGATCCCTATGCACACGTACACAGGCCGCACAACGGGTTGGCATACTCTGGATCAGGAGGTCTTGCAGCTACTGGGGTATAGCCTCCAATTCTTGCACCAGTGCCTGTCGGAAATCCTGAAGCGCCGTAGGGGTTTGAAGACTTGCAGCGATATTTCGACCGAGAGCATCCCAGACGTGCTCGATGGTGTTTAGGTCTGGAGAACAGGCAGGCCACTCTATTCGCCTGATATCTTCTGTTTCAAGGTACTCCTCCACTATGGAAGCTCGGTGGGGCCGTTCGTTATCATCCATCAGGAGAAAGGTGGGACCCACTGCACCCCTGAAAAGGTGGACATACTGGTGCAAAATGACGTCCCGATACACCTGACTGTTACAGTTCCTCTGTCAAAGACATTCAGGGGTGTACGGGCACCAATCATAATCCCACCCCACACCATCGAACCACGACCTCCATATAGATCCCTTACAAGGACATTAAGAGGTTGGTATCTGGTTCCTCGTTCACGCCAGATGAAAACCCGACTAGAATCACTGTTCAGACTATACCTGGACTCGTCCGTGAACATAACCTGGGAACACTGTTCCAATGACCATTTACTGTGTTCTTGACACCAGGCTTCACGGGTTCTCTTGTGACCAGGAGTCAGTGGAATGCACCTTTCAGGTCTCCGGGCGAATAAACCATGTCTGTTCAGTCATCTGTAGACTATGTGTCTGGAGGCAACTGTTCCAGTGTCTGCTGGAACCGTTGTCATAATCTTGAGATCACACTCTGTGGAGGGCCAGTGCTACGACCTACTGCATTTGACCAGCCTCCAGTCACCCTAGTATTCTACCCTTCATAACGTAATCAATATGTGTTGTTTGAGCCAATTTCAGCACACAGTGACCATTAACACGTCTGAAAACGTGTGCACACTTACTCGTTGACCCGTACTCTGACATGCACCAACATACCTCTGCGTATGTGGACTGCTGCCAGTGCGACGAGCGCAGGTCAAATGCACCGCATGGTCATACCCCAAGGTGATTTAAACCCGCAAATCGCCCACCAGAGCGTTGTTTCGCCATTTATCAGCATATCCTTAATTTACGAGCATGAGTGTAACTACTACTTACCCCAATAAATTGAAGGAGTAATGTTCAACAAGAAAATTTGAGAATGAGTGCCTGCAACTGCAGAAAGATATTTTAGAAACGAATCATTTGCTTGGTCTACCCCCTTTCACACGGGGCAGATGACTGGATTGTGGGCAACACACGCTGCATGCGCATGATGCAGTTGTTTAAACCCTGTCGCCAGTCAGGGGCATAACCAATAATAAGTGAAACGATGCCAACTCTCACCAGGCAACGTCAGAAAACATTTTGTTTCTAAGAAAAAGTGTTGCCCATGACACGACATGTCACCATAGAAAATTGATGCAAAGCACCCTGTATAAAGGAACAATAAACACTGACGCACTTCACTGTGGCTGTCACTTGAGAATGGCATAATTGGCCGAAATAGCGGTCTTGGTGAATAAATACTTTTAGAACGCCCAGTCACATTAATGGAACCACATTTTAAAAGCCTGAAAAAGCACCTTTTGCAGTGCATACTTCCAGGAAGAGTGCCACTGCGGTTCTGGAAGATACCAACGGGGAGGCGGAGCCACGCCGACTCCAGTAACGTGGTCGGTTATGCTAGCTTTCACGGTTAATGGTTCATGGCAGGACAAACCGGATTGAGGTGGTACCACATATTCTCTATTGCGTTTCATCTGAGAGGTTTGTGGCCAGGTGAGTACGGTAAACTCATCCTGATGTTTTTCGAAGGAAGCACGTGTACTACAAGGTATGTGACACATTGCATTTCCCTGCTGTTAGATGCCATCGTGCCGAGTAAAAACAAGCTGCATTTAGAGGCGGACGTGGTCCATAAGGATAGATATGTGCCGAACGCTGTAGCCGAGCGGTCTTGGCACTTCAGTCTGGAACCGCGCTGCCGCTACGGTCGCAGGTTCGAATCCTGCCTCGGGCATGGATGTGTGGGATGTCCTTAGGTTAGTTAGGTTTAAGTAGTTCTACGTCTAGGGGACTGATGACCTCAGATGTTAAAACCCATAGTGCTTAGAGCCATTTGAACGATTTGATGCATGTGTACTTGTCTTGATCAACTTTGCCTTCCAGAATAACGAGATGATCCAGCGAATGCCACGGAAACATCCCCCCACATTATAAAGATCCCTCCTCCAATTTGAACCCTTCCAGCTATTGTTGTAAGGCCGTACACGCCAACAGCCATCTGCCGGATTGAGTATAAAACGTGATTCATCTGAATAGGCTACATGTCACCACTCAGTGGCCGTCTAATGGTGTTCAAATTCCAGCCGTCGTCGCCGATTAACAGCAGTATGCGTGGGTGGATGAGCTGGGTGCCTGCTGTGGTGATAGTCACGCAGCAACGTTCGCTGAATACTCTTGAGGTCAGATACTCAACAGTTGTACGTCTATTCGCTTGTACACACCTGCGCAGCCGTCGTTCACCCCTGTCATCTACGGCACGTGGTACACCACAGATGTCTCGACGCCGCTTTTGGATAGCCCCATTTTACCGTGTAGGGTATACTTAATAACCACGAAGGCACGCAGTTGAGATGGATATTGCGTCGGACTGTGAAATAGTCTGGATAAAGGTGTCAATCAGACAAGGACTGACCATTGTATTAGGATGTTTTTATAGACCACTAGCATCCGAAACAAACGTCGCAGAACGTTTCAGGGAAAGTCTTGAGTGCATAGGAAGTAAACACCCAAATTATCCATTAGTTATAGGTGAAGACTTTAATCTAGCATCCATTGACTGGGAAAATTACACGTTTATCACAGGGGGCAGAAGCAAAGATTAGTGTGAAGTTATTCTAGGAGCGCCCTCAACATACAACCTTGAGCAATTGGTTAGAAAACCAACTCGAGATGGGAACGTATTAGATATCTTGGCCACCAACGGGCCTGATCTTTTTGAGGAATTTAATCTAGGAGAAGGTATTAGCGACCATAATGTCGGTTTGGCTTCTATGTCAGTGGAAGTTGCAAAAAAAAAAAAAATCGTAGAGTTTTCTTGTTTGGGAAAGCAAATAAAAGTGTCATTAATGAATATCTTCATAGTCAGCTCAAAGTATTCGCTGCGGGGCACAAAGGTATTGAGCATCTTTGGTCGGAATTTAAAGGTATTGTCCACCATGTGCTAGAGAAGTATGTGCCTAGTAAAAGTATAGGGGAGGGAAAGAATCCACCTTGGTACAACAAACATATTAGGAAGTTGCTGAGAAAGCAGAGAATTTTGCACAGTCGTTTTAAACATAGTCACTGCCCCACTGACTAACAGAAATTCTGTGAAATGAAAACAGTTGTCAGGAGGACAATGGGAGACTCTTTTAACGAATCTGAAAGCAATATTTTATCTGCAGATTCTAAAAATAACCCCTAAAATTTTGGTCGTACATAAAATCTCTGAACGCTACAAATAATTCGATGCCTTCTCTTGCTGATAGTACGGGTAATGTAACTGATGATGATAAACAGAAGGCCGAAATTCTAAACCTAGATTTCAAAAACTCGTTTACGATAGAGGACTGCAACACCATTCCCCCTTTCAATTATCGAACAAACGAAAGGATGGCTGACATAGTGTTTAGTGTATCTGGGATTGTAAAACAGTTAAGATCCTTAGACGCCAGGAAGGCACCTGGCCCAGACGGTATCCCCATAAGATTTTATGTTGACTATGCTACAAATATAGCACTATTCTTATCCGTCATCTATCAGAGATCACTGGAATGGCGGAAAGTTCTACGGGACTGGAAGAAGGCCCAGGTCATAGCAATCTATAAAAAGGGTAGAAAATCGGATGCACATAATTACCGGCCAATTTCACTGACATCGAGTTGTTGTAGAATCATGGAACATATTTGTGTTCAGACATAATGACCTTTCTAGACTCTGAGCAGCTCATCTGCAGTTACCAAGAAACCAGCACGGTTTTAGGAAACAGCGGTCATGCGAGACACAGCTGGCCCTCTTTTTGCAAGATATACAACAGGCTCTAGATACCGGCTCCCAGGTTGATGCCATATCTCTCGACTTTCGAAAGGCGTTCGACTCAGTTCCGCACTGTCGCTTGCTACAAAAAATGCACGCTTACGGTCTATCCAATGACATATGCCGTTGGATAGAAAGTTTTCTAACAGACAGGGAGCAGTATGTCGTCCTGAACGGGGTAACTTCTACAGAAACAATAGTAACTTCAGGTGTGCCCCAGGGCTGCTTAATAGGTCCTCTGCTTTTTACGATTTACATAAACGATCTGGGTGATCGTATTGACAGCGGCCTTAGACTGTTTGCCGATAATACTGTAGTCTACAGGAAAGTAGTATGAACACGAAAGTTGTGAACAAATCAATGTGGATTTGCAGAAAATGAATGCGTGGTGTAATGACTGGCAGTTATCTCTCAATATTAGTAAGTGTAACCTACTGCGTATAACAATTAATGTTTGAGCACAAAATAAATGATCAGTCTTTGGAAGCGGTAAGATCAGTCAAGTATCTGGGTGTGATTATTCGAAATGATCTCAAATGGAATGATCAGATTACACAAGTAACGGGTAAGGCGAACTCTACATTGAGGTTTATTGGTAGAATCCTGAAGCGATGCAGTCCTTAAAAGGAAATAGCTTACAATACGTTAGTTCGTCTAGTCGTAGAGTATTGTTCGTCTGTATGGGACCCTTACAAGTTGCGTCTGCTTCAAGAGATTGAGAAGGTCCAAAGAAGAGCGGCAAGATTCGTGACTGGTACATTGAGCCATCACGAGAGCGTTACAAATCTCATAGAAAGTTTGAAGTGGGACACACTTGCAGATGGAAGACGCGCTAAACGGAAAGGGCTGCTCTCTAAATTCCGAAATCCAATCTTCATCGAGGATGTAGAGCATATATTATTACCACCATTTTTAAAATCGCGTAATGATCAGCATTCAAAGATAAGGGAAATAGGAGCTCGTACTGAGGTGTTCAGACAGTCGTTTTTCCCTCGCGCGATCCGTGAGTTGAACAGGGGGGGGGGGGGATATAACTTTGGCGCGGATTGTGCCCTCCACCACACACCGCTCAGTGGCTAGCGGAGTATATATGTAGATGTAGAACAGTTTACAAACTTAGCCGTTTCGGAAATGTTTCCATCCCTGGCCAGAAAGCAAATGGTTATGCCCTTTTGAACGTCAGACAATTCGCTCCGTTTCCGTTTTACGACTACGATTCCGTTGTTTTTCGCGTCCAAACCGAAACACTTTATATTTCCTCCACTGCTAGTGGGCCATCTGCCGTCAGTGAGAATTACTGCACGTTGACGTGGAACATAGTCAGTGGTCAAATTAATGTGACTGGATCGTGTGATAACAAAAGGGGTGCCGGCCGCGGTGGTCTCGCGGTTCTAGGCGCGCAGTCCGGAACCGTGCGACTGCTACGGTCGCAGGTTCGAATCCTGCCTCGGGCATGGCTGTGTGTGATGTCCTTAGGTTAGTTAGGTTTAAGTAGTTCTAAGTTCTAGGGGACTGATGACCACAGCAGTTGAGTCCCATAGTGCTCAGAGCCATTTGAACCATTTGAACAAAAGAGGCGGAAAATGTTGTCTTTTATAAAATGCCAAAGGTTTGCTGATACACCCTGTAATGGCTTGCTACACGACATGATTTACATATTCAGGACATTTACACATCTTGTAGTAACTTAAATCCAGTTGGCAGTACCTCTGATGATCAAACATTTATTTCGAATCAAATTCGCTCAATTTTGTGACTCGTGTAAAACATCGCATGAACAGTTGTGTGTGTAGAAATAACAACCTTGCCTACGCGCGTAGGGAACTAGTACCCGTATAAGTGGGTAATTGGCTGTATATATACTCCGTTATGGAAAACAGATCAGACGATTTGAATTGGATTGTGGGTTAATTATTGTTCATACGTATTTCCTCTTGGGGCCGCAAAGTGACAGTACTGTGTTTGCTGTACCAATTTATGGACAGCCTGTAGACTACCAACATTACTGTGGTCCTCATTTATACACAACCAATGGCGCGCTGCACCCTAGCCCGTACTGTGGCAACAGTTGGGCTTAGCCACACGGTAAAAGAAAAACAGAATAATGGGTTTCCTTTTGTAGTTGCCAGTCACCATTTTACTTTGTAAATTACCAACACGTCGTGTTCCGAAGAATTACTTCTATTTGGAAGTATGCATTTCAATGTACTGTAACATTTATACGTAATGTTTCCCAAGTCTGTGGTACTGCATTATTTTGTTGCACTTTTTTAATGTGTAAGCCTAAACAAATGCAATTTTATAATCAATGATGGATCATTATATAGTCAATGGTGAAATTGGAAAAAATATTTACAATTTTCTTGCAGTCTGCTTACGCAGAAACGTATTCTGCATAAAATCATAAGTAAATGTTTTTTTTTCTAAATTCGTCATTAACAACGTATAAAGATGGATCATTAATTATAAAACTGAAAAATAATAACGCAGAACCTCACCAGTGGAAAACAGCAGGCTTAAATGATATAACACTTTAACAAATGCACTTGAAAACAGGAATCGTTTCCAGAAACTCATCGTACAACAAATTAATGACTTATAATTGTGAAAGTCAGCAGAAAAAATTGTTTTATGTACAAACTCATTTCTTTATAATCCCAAACTGCCACCAACCATTTGTAATGGATAAAATAAAAATTTGACAAAAACTGGCTATTTCCTTACGAACTCGTTTTTGCCTAGTACGTGTCATCTTGCCATACTTTAGCTCACACAGCGTCATCATCATACAAAATTTTATTTTGAATCTCTAAGATTGTTTTAATTAATGGTCATGGGTAGCTTCAAAAGACCATCACATTCTCTTCTGGCAGATCTTTTCTGTGTGCAGTTACAAAATGCGAAAATTAGCTTTGCTTCCGCAACATAAAATTCGCATTATTTAAGACACTTTCAGCTACCGTATGGAGAGCGAGTTAAAACAGTTTGCACAACTACAGGGTCTCCTATATGAAGAGCTAATTAAAACAATTTGCAGCACCAGTAGTTTCATCCGCTCTCCAACCGCAACAGGTATTATTGTTTTTAATACCCAGTGATTACCAGACACACAAACTAATATGAGAGAGAATAAAGCGCACCGCAGATAGAAGGTTACCATACGTAAAAACACTGCACGATTACACTCTCTAATTTGCTCTCGCTCATAGTAAGACAGAATCTGTGTTTTTTGAACACGTTCCTATCCTGAGCATAACTGACAGACACTAATACATTTAATTCTTCATCCATCTGAATGTAGCTGCAGAAAATGGCCCAATGATGTCTGAGGTCCCTTAAGTTAACGATTTATGACAATTATGCGCAGCATTCGGCAGTGACAGCCAGATTTTATGTAAAATTATGTCATTGATAGGTATTGTGATCTTACTTCATAGACACAAAGGTTCTCCTGCATTTTTATAAGCATTGTTTTTGAAATTATTCATCAACATTACATATTACTACCAGACTATTTATGTCGTGACTTTAGCACAGTTCGGTGGGGATTTAGTATTATGTGGTTATCTGTGTGAGTTGCCACTTGTATTCGTTAACATGCTGTAGCTTTAGCATAATTTTCTGTTTCGTTTAACTGCAGATAACCTAAACATGATTCTACAAAAGAAACAGATAATAACACAATAACTGTGTAATAATACAACTGAGGTAGTTTTCATTAATAACTAACCTTAATGTCAGCTGTGGTTGTGAACATGATCAAGGTCAACCCCTTTGTTTCGCGCATAACGTGATCTTCTACCATGGTAATAGAGCTGGGTGTCGATGATCGTTTAGCGCCCTCAAACAATAACCATCATTATCTTCGTCTAATACAGTTAATCCCTCAATACCTGAACAAACTTATTCTTGGAAGAAAAAAAAGAAAAGGAAAATAAAAATTACGTTCCTCTAGAAGTATAAGATTCGTATAGAATCTGCACCTGCCGGCACTGGTGCTCGGAAACAGTTACCCTTCCATTTTTAAGAATCTCATTCGTATGGCGCAAAATTGAAACGTGCGGCATCAAAGGGTAAATTATTTCGAATTTATTGTGCAGGCATACGCCATATGCAGAAGTTCTAAATATGTTTTAACTGTTTCCACAAAACTAAATGAAAAACTCTAGTTGCTGTTCTAGGACTTGGATAGTTTTGAGAGACAGAGATTCACTGTAACACAAGTAGGCATAGATACGCACCTATAACGTAATGCGAACAGCAGACGTGGTCTGGTGTTTCCTAGAACGTTTACGAGGTTCTTGACAGCAGCGAAACTCTCTACACAGACCGTACGTAGGCATAAAATTTTACGCGAGTGAATCAGATGCTGAAAGATGATACATTCAAAAGACACTCTCTACTAAAATTAAGCAGCTGAACGTACAGTCTCCTATTTCTCGTGAATTCACGGTTGTTCATGGCATATTTAAGAAGTCATTAAATATTGGGCATGCAGCCTTGAAATGGCCATTCCCTCCAATTACGTTTCGGTTGCATATCTTCTGTCATCCTCAGACTGAACCAAAATATTAACATCGCGTTATTTTTTAAAATTATTTGTTCGTCATTTACATTTTCTTACTAGGGCGGAATGACGGTGGCCACATGTCCACTCTTCCGTCATTGCTTTACAAAATTTTACAGTTTTACATGAAACTTACAGTGGATCAAATAGGTGATGAGGCTTATGACAAGATAATGGTCATGTGAGGTATATTCCCTTTATTAACAAATCGTTTTATATACAAAGGTATTTCTGTTTCACGAATATAATCCGGGACTATGCTTTGTGAATACTAACAGTCAGTTTTGTGGTACCTGTACTCGTTTCCAATCTGATTTTTTACGGAAGTACAGAAAGAAAAAGGCCAAGTGCTTTTACTGACTCATACTCACTTGTTCAGTCTTCGAACCTTCAAATAGTTTGATTTCCTGATTCTACTTGGTACCTTTTGAAGTTCACATACTATCATGCACTTTATGGTGCAACATTTGAACTCCATCTACATTCTCTACCTTTCTTTATCATGATTTGTGTGTGTGTTTGTGTGTGTTTCGATGCCTTTTTTTCCCTACCACATGTAACAGTCTACAGAATAGAGTACAAATCAAAATATTCTTAAAAGATTCGTAGGTCTAATTTTTGTTAGTAAAACTATTATTTTAAACATCTTTCCATTCCATAGGCCACAATGACATTCTCCATTGATTGTGGAACAAACATTCTGAAACATGTTTGGGCCTAAAAAAATAGCAGTTGTTTGTATCTTAGGCAGACCTGAATTCCCACGTAGTTAAGTTTAACTGAAATTATTTTTTCCCGTTTTTTGAACATTAAAATTTTTGGCTGACCGAATTTTTATGAATTGTTCTTGTTTCTTGATATATTCAACTCTGATACAGTGTCAGTGTTGTTCCTTGTACTATTTTATTGTTGGGAAAAGAGTCAGGAAATGAATACAATCACTGATTCTGATTAAAACAGTTATTGGTGAAAGCGTCGGAAAGTCGGAGGTATTGTGAGCAGAGATTGTGGGTTGTCTAGGTATTTAAGTATTACTACATGTCTTCCACTAGCATTCGCACTACTTCTGCATTGGAGGCTTCGTTTTCAAACATCGAATTATTGTCTACCCATGGTCTAGACATAGCCAGCATAGTAACTCAGCGTGTTCGGTCAGAGGGTTAGCTGCCCTCTGTAATAAAAGAACTGAATTAATTTATCAGCGATGAACTTGATCAAGTGTCATAGGGCGTCCGCCCCGAACAAATACAACTATGAATTACGAACAAAAATGTGATAAAAGAAAGAGGTAGCGTCTATGATTAGTAATTAATACATTCTCGGTCCCCTGTTCGAACCCCACCACTGATTAAATTGTGAATAAAATCATCAGCAATGGCGGCCGACTACTTCCGGCATAAGAAATGACTCCCATTCAGCCAACAGCTTTGTCCACTACGACTGAGTTGCGGTTAGACGTTTGGGGCACTCTCTTACCCTTGAGGTTGGAAACTGCCCCTAAAGGCGGAGGAATCAACAACGATGAACGGCATGAGGATGCAGAATCCAATGTAAACCAGTACGTTAAAGAGGCAGCATGTATACACAGGACATGTGGCCTGCAACTGAAAAAGAATCATGATGATCTCTCCATTACCGAAAGATTCCGGAACAGTTCTCCATTTGGATCTCCGGGAGGGGACTACCAGTGGGCAGATGACCAAGAGAATAAGATGGGATAACCGGTGAAAGGATGACACCCAACGAGACGGGGCGTGGAATGTCAGAATTTTGAACGTTGTAGGGAAAGTAGAAAACCTGAAAAGAGAAATATTAAGGCTCAGCCTACATGAAAGGGGGGGGGGGGTGGGGGTCTGTGAATTGAAATGGAAGGAAGACAAGGATTTCTGGCCAGATGAATATAACGTAATATCAACATCTGTAGAAAATGGTATAATGGGAGTAGGATTCGTTAGGAACAGGAAGGTAGGGCAGAGAGTGAGTTACTGTAATCAGTTCAGTGATAGGGTTGTTCTGATCGGAATCGACAACAAACCAACATCAACAACAATAGTTTATGTATAAATGCCAACGTCGCAAGCCGAATATGAAGAGATGTAGAAAATATATGAGGATATTGAGCGAGCAGTTAAGTACATAGGGGTAGATGAAAATCTAGAATGCGGTTGTAGGGGAAGTAGCAGAAGAAGGGGTTAAGGGAGAATATGGGCTTCGAGGTAGAAACGAAAGAGGAGTAAGACTAACAAAATGTGGAGGTATACTTGGAAAAGTCTGGGCGGTAAAGAAAGATTGCAGCTCTATAGGGGTTAGGCAGAGATTCCGAAATCAGGTTTTAGGTTGTAAGACGTACTCAGGAGCAGATGTAGACTCAAATCACAATTTAGTAATGACGAAGAGCAGGCTGAGGTTTAAGAGACTAGACAGAAAGTATCAGAGCGCAGAGAGGTGGGGTAGGAAGTACTAAGAAATGAAGAGATACGTTTGAAGTTCTCTGAGACTATAGACACTGCGATAGTGAATAGGTCAGTAGACAGTTCATTTGAAAAAGAATTGACATCTCTAAAGAGGGCAATCACAGAAGCTATAAAGAGAACAGTAGGTCCAAGGAAGACAACTGCGAAGAAACTATGGGTAACAGACGACGTAGTTAAACTCATCGATGAGAAAAGGAAGGAGAAAAATGTACAGGGAAATTCAGGAATATAGAAATACAAGTCACTTCGGAATGAAATAAATGGGAAGTGCAGGAAAGCTAAGTCAAAATGTCTGCATGGAAAACGTACAGAAATCGAAAAAGATACTATTATTGGACGGAGAGACTCAGCATATGGGAAAGTCAAAACAACCTTAGGTAAAACTAAAAGCAAGTGCGGTAACATTAGAAGTTAGTTAGGAATTCCACTATTACATGCACAGGAGAGACCGGATAGGTGAAAAGAGTACACTGAATACCTCTACGAGGGGGAAGACTTGTGTGGCGAGACGATAGAGGAAGAAACAGAAATGGACAGGGAAGAGATAGTGGATCCAGCATCAAAATCAGAATTTAATAAAGGTTCGGAAGACTTAGAATCAAATAAGGCAGATGATGTAGATAACATTCCCTCGGAATTCCTAAAGTCATTGGGGGAATTAGTAACAAAACGACTACTCATGTTGATGCGTTGAATGTATGAGACCAACGATATATGATTACCATTAGACTTTCGGAAAACCATAATCCACACAGTTCTGAAGATACCAAGAGCCAACAATTATCGCACAATCAGCTTAACAATTTGCACATCCAAGTTTCTGACAAGAATAATATACAAAAGAATGGAAAAGAAAAGTGAGGTTCTGGTAGATGAACATCAGTTTCGATTTTGGAGGGTAATGGCGCCAGATAGGCAATTCTCACGTTGCGGTTAATGATGGAAGCAATACTGAAGAAAAATCAACATACGTTCATAGAATTTGTGGAAAAAGCGTTCGACAGTATCAAATGGTGCAAGATGTTCGAAATTCTGATAAACGTGGGGGTAAGATATAGGAAAAGGCCGGTAATGTACAAAATGTACAAGGATCACGAGGGAACAGTAAGAGTGGAAGACCAAGAATGAACTGCCCAGACTAAAAGGGAGGCAAGATAGGTATGTAGTTTGTCATCGCTGTAGTTCATTTCCCACATCAAAGAAGCAGTGAAGGAGATAAAAGGAAGGTTCAAGAGTAGGTTCAAATTCAAGGTGAAATTATATCAATGGTAAAATCCGCTGATGGAATTGCTGTCCTCAGTGAAAGTGAAGGACTGCTGGATGTTCTAAAGGAAATGAACATTCTAATGAGTACAGAATATAGATAGAGAGTAAATTGAAGGAAGATGAAAGTAATGAGATGTAGCAGGAATGAGAACAGCGAGAAACATAAGATCACAAATTTAGACGAAGTTCAGGAATTCTGATACCTAAGCAGCAAAATGACCTATGATGGGCGGAGCAAGGAGAAGGAAAAAAGCAGACTAGCACTGGCGAAAAGGGCACTCCTGCCAATGAGATGTCTGCTACTATAGAACAACAGTTTTAACCTGAAGAATAACTTTCTCAGAATGTACGTTTAGTGCACAGAATAGTATGGTAGCGAGACATGGACTGTGGGAAAACCAAGACAGAAGAGAATCGAAGCCTTTGAAACGTCGTGCTACAGAATAAAATTGAAAATTAGGTGAATTAGGTGGACTGATAAGGTAAGAATTATGGAGGTTCCCCACAGAATCGGTAAACAAAGGAACATACAGTAAACACTGACAAGAAGAAGGGACAGAAAGATAGGCCATCCGTTAAGGCATTAGGTGATAACTTCTATGGTCCTATAGGGACTTACAGAGGGTAAAAACTGTAGAGGAAGACAGAGAATGGAATACATCAAGCTAATAACTGAGCAATTGCTATTGTGAGATGAAAAGGTTGGCACAGGAGAGTAATTCGTTGCAGGCAGCACCAAACGAGTATATATATATATTTATATATATATATATATATATATATATATATATATATATATATATATATATATATATATTGTTTCTTCGTCAACACTGGTTCTAGTCCCACCCTGGGCGAACAAAAACTACAGTAGAATGAAACTCTGTGGGAGCAAACAGGAACGAAAGTCAATATTTCCATATTTCAGGAGAACGTCGAAATACTTGAATAAATGTATGGCTGGCGAGCCAGTAGTGCAGTTCTGATCAACCAGTTGGGTAGTGATTATGATAAACACTCAGCGACTGGTACGAAGTTCAGATGCATCTTAAAACTCTCTCTCTCTCTCTCTCTCTCTCTCTCTCTCTCTATATATATATATATATATATATATATATATATATATATATATATATAGAGAGAGAGAGAGAGAGAGAGAGAGAGAGACAGAGCATGCCAGCCATGCATTTATTCAAGTATTTCGACGTTCTCCTGAAATATGGAAATATTGACTTTCGTTCCTGTTTGCTCCCACAGAGTTTCATTCTATTGTAGTTTTTGTTCGCCCAGGGTGGGACTTGAACCAGTGTTGACGAAGAAACATTTCTACTATGGGTACCCAACTTTATAACAATGATGCACAGACTGTGTGCTGCAGGATTTGCGTTGTCTGTAGCGTTAGTGCCATGAATAGCCGTTAGCCGCCGGTGTTGGAGCAGTAACGTAGGGCTGAAGCACAAGCATCAATGTGCATTGCAGATGCCATCAGTCAGCGTCGGTCGGGACAAGGTTTTACTCTTAAAGTTATTTCATCAAAACAACATCAATATTGTTGCTTCTCTTCGCGATTATCGACGCCTTAAAGGAATATGGAGAGCTTCTCTTTGTGCACTGGGGTTGAAGAACATGATTGCGAAGTTCGAATTGTATGGCGATTTGGGAATTGCTCTTGGGAGAGGCCAGCTGCTAATTGCACGACAAATTGTTGAAGAAGCTGCTGTTGCCATGGCTGAGAATATTGGACGCAATGTGCGATTTTCAAAATGTTCACGAGCTGTGTCATAGCTCAACATTCCATGCTCCAGGTTTCGAAAAGTGCTGTGAACAGTTGTGAAATGGTATCTCTAATACGGTTCCAGTCTGTCGTCGATGCAGATGGTTGTCGCATCAGGTATATTGAGCTGGAACACAGGCAAGATGAGCTATTATCAAATGATACACCACATGTGGAAATTTAAATGATATTTCTTTCATTTGTTTATTCACTACTTGTCTTCTGCATGTCAATAAGAATGTTTCCACAAAGTTTAATTGTAACACGATCACTCGCTTTTGATGGAGGTCCTCTCAAGCAGCGAAAGTTTAGTGACGAAATCACTTTCCACATTAATGAGAAGGACGCTCTCTTGATATTTTTTTGTATTTCCTTCTTCGATCTGATTTCGTAATTTCGGGCCCGATTAGCTCATGTTCATCTACTGCGTGCACATGCCCATGACACGAAACACAACTTATCTGTTGTATAATAACCGGAGTGAAAACGATAACAATAATCAAATGAACCATGAATCTTGCCTTTGGTGGGGAAGCTTGCGTGACTCAGCGATACAGATAGCCTTACTGCAGGCGTGACAACAATGGAGGGGTATCTGTTGAGAGGCCAGACAAACCTGTGGTTCCTGAAAAGCGGCAGCAGCTTTTTCAGTAGTTGCAGGGGCCACAGTCTGTACGATTGACTGACTTGACCTTGTAACATCAACCAAAACGATCTTACTGTGCTTGTACTGCGAACAGCTGAAAGCAGGGGCAAACTATAGCTGTAGTTTTTCCCGAGGGCATGCAGCTTTATTGTGTGGTTAAATGATGATGGTGTCTCGTAGGATAAAATATTCCAGAGGTAAAATTTTTCATTCAAAGTAGCTATCAATTTGCTTTTATTCGTCCCTGGCACAATTTTTCCTTTAGGAGATAATGGAAAATATTTAAGTAAATCATGTAATTCTTTTGGATATTCTAGATCTACTTTGAATATGTATCCATCTCGACAAGTGTTTGACATCTCACATATTTTTGTGCAATCAAAATTATTTGGTTCATTCCATTCCAATCCTCCATAGTGTAAAAATGGACTCATAGCACAACCATACAGATTGTTTGCATCTAAATATGCTAAATAATTTGATATCTTTTTATCATCAAAATCTTTCAAATATTTATTATTTGCTTTTGCATATCTCTTGCAACAGTGTGATATTCCTCCTCTTATTCCTTTTTCAACCAAAGAATCATATAATAATCATATACCAAATCAAGTGGTTGTTCAGTCATTTTCAACATTGCATCCCAAGATAAACCTGGTGTTGCAAGATACCAAGATCAAATGCTTCTATAAAAGTTTTTCTAAAATTTTCAAACACATCAGCCAACAACAAAACGTCAGTTTTTAGATATAGATCGTGATATTAACCAAGATTTTTCATATTAAATTTTTCCCAAACCATTTTTGCATGTTCATAATATTCATCACTTATGCCAAATTCATTCATTTTGTTGTAAAATTCTTCTTTTGGTGGTAATTGCGTTTCTTCAAATTTCTTACAAGAATCCTTGTAATCATATGGGTATACATCTTTTCTGATCACCAGAATATATATTTCTTTTGAGAAATCTTTCCTAATGTTTATCAATCGATTCTTTCCAAATTTGATGAAAGCTTATCAGGTGATGAAGCCATAAATTTAAATGTGTCAACAAATCTCATTTTCAAATTTTTTGTACTCTTGCCAAAACTAATGTATCTATTTTCATTGTGTGGAATTAGTTCTATCTCTTTATTATCTTTCACAAAGAGGTGGAAATCATATCCAGATAAATTATGTAAATAAATAGGTAGAAAATCAGGATGCTTTAGTTTCAAATTATTGCACAATGGGGTAATGTGTTTCCAATTAGATGATTATGATGATCAACTTTTCTCTTATTTCTTGTATAATGACATTTACATTGTGTACAAACTTTCGATTTGTTATATCTTGATGGTTCTTCAAGTGTAAGTGGTTTCATTTCTTCAATTTCATAATAAATTTTTCCAATCTCTTTAATCTCTTTATTCATACATTCTATAAATTTTTATGACAATTTTGTCCTATGAACAACAGGATTTTTATAATTCCCATATATGTACTTGATGTAGTAGCAAAATCCGCTTAGTTGATGTTTTTGATATTTCATTGTTTATGATTTTTCTGGATTTGGTTGACAGTTGTCCATCTTTAAAAGTAAACTTTCAAAATCAACATAAATTACAAATGGAACTTTCTGTGTGTACTGATAATTTGTAGAAAATACACATGTTCCTTTTATTGGCATTTCAACTTTTAATGGCTTCTTAGTGAAACAATTTGAAGTGTGATTGCTGCAGTCACAAGTTCGAACCCTGCCTCAGACATGGATGTGTTTGATGACTTAGGATAGTTAGGTTTAAGTGGTTCTAAGTTCTAAGGGACTGATGACCTCAGAAGTCAAGACCCATTGTGCTCAGAGGCATTTGAACCATTTTGATGTGAGATTATCTAAGTTTTCTTTACTACTAAAATGGAGTAAATATAAAACACAAATAAATGTACCTGCGGTATGTTTGGTGATTTGACTCAAAACAAGCTGAAATAAATTTTTTATGGCGCAATAGTGTGAATTACCTTCTTTCTTGAAATAAAGGAGATTTACTTGTTTTTCTCTCTTACTTTTCTTAATTTTTAATGGATGCAATTGACATTCTCCATCAAATGAATAGACATTGATGGATACATTAATTCTAGTCTCTATTTTTGGAATATGATCAATCATTATGGGAAACTCAATAATTTCAAGTTTCTGATCAAGATCAACACCAACATTTGTGTATTTTGTTTCTCTGAATGTGTATCTACAGGATACAAAAGTGATTCTATAGCCCACAGAAAATGTTTTTAACGCATTTTTTAACATTGGTGCAAGTTTTTTTTCTTTCTGCAGGTAACTCATTGTAAGATGATCCTCTTAGTGCAACATATTTGTTAATTGCTGTCATAAATCAATAATTCTATTTAATGTCCATCCTGATCCTTGTGCTTGACAATTAGATATTTTCGGTAAAATATCTCTCTTCCATAGCTTGAATTTTTTACTTTCTCTGTCATAATGGTATAGTTTCGTGTTTATTGTCAAAATTCTTTAACTTTATCATTTGTCTGCAATTTGTACTCACAAAATAAATTTAAATTTTATCTTCAAGCAGCGATGTATTCTCAAATTGTCTTCCACAGCTTTTAGAATTTTCGTCTTCTCTACAGACAAGAAATGATTAGGTTCAAGTGATTGTATAATGTTTTCAAAATCTATAGTTTGTAATCTGTTTGCAAATGTTTTATCAACTACATAATCTTTAATTGATTTTCTGTCTTTTGATTTCTCAAACAAATCATTATAAAAGGGAAATAATACTTCTTTATTGGTTCTAGTCTTCTGTTTCAAAACACATCTGTAGAAAATGGAAGTAATCTTTTCAGTGGTTTATCTTCTTTAGTTTGTTGTATCGAAAACACATCTGTAGAAGGTGGAAATACTTTTTTCAATGGTTTATCTACTTTAATTTCGGCAAAATATCCTTAGACTATGGAAACATTCTTTTTAATGATTTACTTCTTTAGTTTGGGAAACATAATCTTTTTCAATTTTATGATAGCATAATTCTTTCCAAAGATTGTCCCTCACCTTCGGTATAGAATTTTTTAAAATAATTGTAATTAAATCAGCTTTTCTTAAATTATTATATCCTCATAAGTTAATTGTTTTGCAAAATTCACGAATTTGAACAACAGTAAATTGCTCCATTTGTTCACAAATATGAGCAGCTGTGTATCATTACATTTTGCTCTTCTATTGATATGAAAAAAAATTCATCACATTTTTAAAAATATTTTTTTTACAAATCGATTGAAAGAATAATTATTTCATTAATGGATTAGGATAATTATTTAATATATGGATAAGGATTATTATTTAATAGATAATTAATCATAACAAATAATTATTTAATAGATAATAAATAATGAAGTTCAAGATGCTTCTGCTGCTTTAGCTCTCTTATTCTTAATGTAATCTAAAGTACACTGCTTACATTTAGTGTTATAGCTATCAGTATGTGAAGGATTTATATAAAAACATCTTCAAACTTTAATCTCTTGACAACATTTACATTTCTTTGTAGATACGAAAGTACAATCAGTGGCAGCTTCTCCGCTATTCACCAATAATAATATTTCCAAATGTTCTTAAGTGTAAATGTTTTTTGTAATATTATTTAGCAACACTTTCACCTGATACACAAGGAATTCGACTCTCATTGCAGTTTCTTACATTATATTTATTTATACATATTCTACAAATAGTTCTATAAACACCTTTTATGTATTTTTGTAAAGTAAAATTAACAATTGACTTCTCTGTATCACAATATTTGCAAAATTGTGATTTCACACAAAACGGTTGTTGAACCCACTTCATTTACATAGAAAAAAATTGTTAGATTTGTGAAAAAGTGATTTTTTATAGTGTTTACAATATAGTATATATAATCGTCATCAAAAACCTGGAAATATCATCACCATTATATTGTGCTTCTTCATTTGCATTTATCAAAGCAAAAAAACTATTTTAGCTGTTTCTGGTTCTTTCTTTTTATTAATGGTTCAACAAAGTGGACAATTTTCTTTTTCCTTTAACTACCTGTTAATACAACCGTTATGAAAAATTTGATTGGAGCTTGTTTTGACAAACTGATGATTATTTTCTTTGCTTAAACAAATGCAACAATACATTTCTTCAGATTGTTCAATTAGTTCATAGGTTTCTTTTGCTTTAGATTGCAAATAGTTTAGGATCTTCATTTATAAGAAATAATTCTTATTAGATATTTCAAAAACAAAAAATAACAATTTCCATCAATGAATCATTTAGTTATAAGTTAAAAATTGAAAGATGCAAAATCATTTAAAAACTATGAATTCGAAGAATATGTTGAATATAAACTACAAGTTTCATCAACTAATTTATTGTTATAAAACTTACATACAACAATAAGCAAGTTTTTGTGATTATTGATGACGAAAATAATCCTTGGTTTAGAGCAAATAATGTTGCTGAAATATTAGAATTTAAAGAAAAAATGTGGATTTAGATGATACTAAAATATTTGAAAATTTAAAGCATGTCTCACAAACAGCATTAAGAGGGAATGAAAAATTTTCGGTTTTCATCAATGAATGTGCTCTTTGTTCCTTATTTCTAAAATCTAAAAGGGATGAAGCTAAGTAATATTAAAAAATGGGTACTCATAATGTTTTAACTTCAATTACAAAACATGGAGAATATAAAGTTAAAACTTTTTTACAAAGATCAAATGAAACACACAGATTATTATATATAAAAACTACAAACGTTGAATAATTTAGACACAAAAATAATTCAATTGAAAGATGATAGAAATAAAATAAAAGAAGATCAAATTCAAAATTTGAGTGGAGCAGTTGATACTGCATCAGAAATAGTAAATAAAAGGAATGAAAAAATAAATATTTTATTACCTCATGTTGTTCCTCGAAAGTTAATAAAAATTTAAACCCAACATTCGTTCTTTAAAAATTATTCGATGATGAATTTGAATATTATTATTATGTGATTAGAACTCAAAGGAAAAATTTACGAAGACAGCTTATAAAATTGAAGATAGATATCGTTATTGTGAAAACTGTTGAGATTGAAATACAGTCTAAATTCAATCTATTTATAAGCAAAGAATGAAAGAAAACTTAACTGTTGTTTGCTCTCGAGATTATTTTAATATTTTGGGTGACTACCAACAGGAAGAGTTGATTAGTGACATGAATTAAATGTATGAAAAATACGAAATGCAAGTCTTATAAAATTACTTTATGTTTTTTAGCCAACTGTGGTATGAATTATCAAATCTTAACTATTTAACATAAAATTTTTTCTTCTTTCTTTCTCAAAACTTTTTCAACTAAGTATACATCTGGATAGTTTTTTTCGGCATTTCTTGTTCATAAAAGTTTCGTTTGATATCTTTCAATTTAAATGTGATTGGATTTGAATGAATAAAATCTTCAATTTCAAAACCTATTGTTGACCAATTAACTTTATATCCTTTGCCAAAAATACCTTTAAGCTTACTAATTCTCACTTTATCACCTTTTTTAAATTAATCCTTTTCATTAGATACAATGATACTTATTTTTTAAGTTTTCTCACTAACTTCTATTGGCTTCATTTTTATAGTTGAATGTTTTGTGTTATTGTATACATCATTTACATTTTTAAGTAAGTTGAACCATGTATAATTTTCTTGAAGAGCAACTATATTCCACGTCTTTTCCCTAAGTGTTCTGTTAAATTATTCAACAACAGATGCATTTAATGATAAAAAAGTTGAATACTGATTGATGTATTTTTTCATACATTCTTGACAATCTTTGTCATAGTATTCTTTTCGATTACCTGTCTGTAAATTATTTGCCTTTCTAACTTGAAAATTTTTTCGAATGCATGAACCATATTGAATAATGTTTTATGTTGTATTTTTCATACATTCTTGAAAATCTTCGTTATAGAATTCTTTTCCATTACCTAGTCTGTTAATTTTTTGGCTTTCTAACTGTGAAAATTTTTTCAAGTGCATCAACAATATTGCTTACTGTTTTATCTTTAATAGGAACACCACATGCAAATTTTTATCATTAACAGGAACACCACATACGATTTTAGAAAAAAACAATAATGATTGTCAATAACTATTTGTATCACAAATTTATTTAGAAAATTCCTTTCAAATTAATTGAGTCCGTTTCAACTATATCAACTTGGAGTAAATCATATATACCAAGGGAGACAACATGTCTTCATTTGAAATTTTTTATGTAATTCATTAAATATTTCTTCACAAATATTATTCAGACTCTCACCACTTAAAAAAAGTTATGAACGAATTTGTTCTTTTTAGATTTGCAATTTGTACTAAGACTTTCAATTATTTGGCCTCCAGTTTTTGTTGTTACTCTGTGTGGATTAAGTGTTTCAGTAAATATTTTACACTTCAAACAATAAATGTGATCGTCTTGAAGAACTAAATGCAAAGTGGCATTATTCATTTATATTGAATATATTAAATTCTATCATCATTTGATTCAAATAGTAATTCCATCGTGACCAAATAGCAGTTTTCAAATATAATTAACTTAACATCTACAGGAACAGTATTAATACAATCTATCAATCTGACAGTTAGAAAATTTGATTTGTGTACCTTTATGGATTGATTATTATTTATTACATATACCTTATCACGCACACTTACTGTGATACCAAAATGTTCAAATTTTATGTCTCTATTTATATTCTTACAAACAGCGATAGTTCTTTTAAACATGAAATCATATTCGAAATTGAGCAGTTTTTGCACGTGTAAATCATAAAAGTAAATTCAATTATTTGTTTATCATATACTTTATCTTTAACATTATTTATTTCTTTATAGTTGTGGACCATATGTTTAACATTAATGTAAAAAATATTTGTATTTCATTTTTGGTAAAGTAATTATTGAATTGCCTCATAAAGCTTCTTAAATTTTGTTTAAAACTTTCATTATTCTGCTTTATTTGATCATCAATGTCTTTTGTAGTCACATAATTACTTAATTGTGTTGTGTTTTCAGACTTTGTAACATCATTTGATAACTCATTACGAAATAAAGTTTATTCACTGCATCTTTTGCATCAGTTAGATCATTTACATTAGCAAGTATTCTACTTTTAAAGCAAGTACAAACTTTAGTTTGAAAATATTTATAATTTCTTTCTGAAATTGTTTAATTCCATTGGCTATCTTTGGGTCTATTGGTGATTGAAATTGCTTAATCATAATTTCTAATTTTGGATCAATTTCTCTTTTGATTTTTTTCTAGATCGAATGAGGACACGCTAAGCACTTCAGTTTGCTTAGTTATATGTATCTTATTTCCCAAAGTGTCCGTTTATTGAATCTAAAATATCATTAAATTTTAATTCTCAAATAACATTTTTAAAACAAATAGACACACGACCACAAATTACTTCATCAAAATTTTCTATTCTTTTAGTATTGCATTATAGTTCATTTTTCCCAAATAGTTAACTAGTATACCACCAAATGAATCAAAAACAAATTTGTTAGCATTGTTTTTATAGTAACAAATCCAATGAGTACCCACATGTTCAGCTGTATCTAAATTTACTATTGCACATTTAATTTTTGATGATGGTTTATTTTGTAATTCATCAATCAAGAATACTCCACGAAAGTGTTCAATTCTCAATTGTTTAGCAAGTTTTTCTAAATAAAAATTAGATAAAGGACTATAATATTTTTCAGTCAACTCTTCGAGATTTTTTTTTTTTTGCTTTCTTTAGTCCAACACCAACTTTTTTCTCCATTGCTTTTTCTTTCTTTTCTGTTCTCCTAATTCTCTATCATTTTTCTTTTTGTTTAATACTGCATTTGCAATTGCTGCAGATCCTCCAGCTAGTGAACCAATTGTTGCTAGATATGGTAATGCAGCTAATAATAATGGAAGAATTCCACCCTCATATTGTGTTAAAATTTTTTCCTTCTTTCTTTTTTGTTAGATATTGAATAATTTGTTTCACAACAGGAATAGATAATGTAACAATTAAATTTCCATCAACTTTCTTTTCATTTTTCCTGTTTTGAACGTAAGTTAAAAATGTTTCAATTGCATTTAATTGTCCATTATTCAACTTTAATTTAATTGATTTGGGTTTAGTTGTGCCGCTAGGGACCAAAGTATAATCAATTGTAAAGTTATTCATTTATATAGAAAAAATTATAAAAATTTTATGGTCTCCAACCATTTTCATCAAGATCTAAACTTATACTTAAATTTCGTTTTCCACATATTATTCCTCTAACTGCTGTTGCTGCCACTTTTTATCCAAATGAAGCATCCCTTGCATACATTCTTTCTTTTGCAGCTAATTGAAGTTGTTTATTTGCTTCATGTCTCTTTTCTAAATCTTTATGATCTCTTTATGCAGTGTCATGTAAATTACAAACTTCATATAATGGATTCTTTCCTTCATCTCCTCTACCTAATCTTTCTTCTAATTTCGTTCCTGTGCCACAAAATCGACAACCAGGAAGATGTGTTTCAAATGGTAATTTGTTAATCAAAGTGTTTACTAAATCTTTTCCATGTTTATCACATATCCAAAATGTGTGAGGAAAACTATTCAAAAATCTAATCAGATATGGAATTCGTTTGGCATTATCGATTATGAAATCACTACATTTATTTCTTAACATCTGTTCAATGCTAACTTTTTCATTGTAATCCTTCTTATTTCCTGCTAGTTCTTCACTAAGAAGGACTGCTAATCTACCGATTAAATGTCAAACATCATTCATCCAAACATATTCAACTGGTTTTTCTGTATATTTTTTAACTAAACCTTCAACTCTGTTATCAGGTGAGCTGCAATCTTCTTAAGTTTGGAAAATAGTCATCAACAGTTGGTTTTATCAAATAATTATATCTATTGCCTCTACTTGGTCATATTTTATTTGTATTATTATCGGAACACAATGCTACTGAATTGTGTAATATATCTGAATTATTTGATAAAGCTACACCATAAAAACTTTTATTGATAACATGTATAATAATTTGCTTTTCAGTTAAAATTCTCATTAATCCATCAGATCCTTCACATGTCTTTTCACCAATTTTAAATTTATCCCCACCGAATTGAACAGGAAAGTTACCAACATATTTAAAAATGCCAACAGGTTTCAATACAAAAACTGTATCTTCACTATGATTAAGAAATTTTAACATTCGTTCACTAACATTTATCTCCTTAGATTCATTCTGTGTCTGGGATACTTTCTCTTCTTGGTATTTATTCAATAGTTCCTGAATTTCTGATTCACTTAGTGAGTAATCATACTTTCCAGGAAAATCCTCAGACCAATGTTTTAATGGTTTAATTGGTGCCATATCTCCAAAATGTTCTATATGATGACGATATGGATTCATTTGATTCCCAACTTCTCTATTTTCTTCAATCACTTTTAAAACATTATCACCTAAACCTTCAATTCCTTGTTTTACTTTTTCGATAGCATCAATAAGAGGTTGATCTTCTTTTTTACATTTTTCACACTCTGGCCTTGGTTGTTTTTTCCAAAACTTGAATTTTTCTTTCAGTTCTTCAACTTTCCCTCTGTTTCACTTAGCTTTTTTAACAACTTCTTTGTTGTACTTCGCAAACATTTATTAAGGAAGAAAAAACAACAATTATGTTTATGTTTAATGTTAATGTTTATGTTTAATTTTTATGTCTATTGCTTGTGTTTATTGTTTATATTTAAGGTTTTTTGTTCAATATTTATGTTGTTAAGAAATGTTGTATTTTATTTCTGAACTTACCTTCATTTGGTTTTCTAGTAATGGCTATTGTAAAGAATCTGAACTCATCATTCCATCATTTTAAACACCTTTCTTTAAAATTATCAAACTTTTTATCTCTACCAACAAATTTATGGTAAATATGATTTACATTTATATCACCTTGCCTAAACATATTTAAAAAAATGTAGACCCTCTCTGACTGTTTAGGTATTTTTGAGTACATTTTCACTGAGTAAAAATAGTCTATTCCCTTATGTTTACCTCTAGTAGAATCATCTCTAATGATGTTTTGATTTTCAAGAATGAAGTCATCAAATACAGCAACACAATTTTCTTCACATATATCTAATGGAATGATTTCTTCGTTATTTTCAACAAAACTAACAAATCTTACATTAATTTTATCTTCGATTTTTCGCATCCTTTCATAAATTCCAAGTATTTTGGTTGATCTAAACTTTTGAATTAACATACAAATGAATAATTTTATTCCAATTTGGCCATCCTGGAGCTAAAATATAATTATGAATCATTAAAGTTGTTTTTCCACATCCACTTGGTCCAATTATTTCACAAAGAATAGAATTAGGTAAAAGTTTAACATGTTTGTTTTTCAGCTTCTTCTCTGGAAGTCTTATTTCTGGTTGCCAATCTGTTTTGCTCATTTATTAATAATTTTTTCAGTAGTAAATGAGTATCTAATTTCAACTGAATGATAAATCATCTGTTCTGAGAAAGCAATTAACTGTTCCAATATGAGATAGTTATACTAATGTTTCACTAGTCGGTTTTCATTCAACTATTTTAATTCCAAATATTACATCGAAAAATAATAAACTTTATTGTGAGGGAGAAACAATAGAAATTCCTGTAGGTCAGTATAGTTTGTAAAATTTAATAAAAATTATTCATTCAAAGAAGCCATATATTCACATTAAATCAGATGGTTTTCTAAGCAGAAATGTTATCGATAGTGATGTAAAATTGTATATGGATATAGTAGAGAGTATTGGAAGTTTGCTTGGTTTCAGTAATCAAGTTGTGGAAGCTAAAGAAAAAGTTATCGCTAAAGATGTTCCTAAAATTATTCCATTCGAATTAATCAATATAAACTTCAATCTTGCTGATGGAATGTTTGTAAAGCATACTGATCATTTTCACAGAAAAACGAATATTATTGCTTCATTCAAACCAAATGCAAAATTTGGTGGACCAATAAGTCATGAACCAAATTATTCTGTAAATATTCCAGTTTTTGATACAATTCAAGACTTTGAAATTAAGTAACTGATGAAGATGGTAATTTAATTGACTTTAATGGTGCTACTGTAAGAGTCGTTTTAGAAATGTCTTAGTAAGTTTTTTCCTTAATAAATACTGAATAAAATTGAAAGTTATCAATTTTCTTCAATCGCTGTGAATAAGAAAATTAAAAATAATTTAAATGCCCCCAACAAAGATAGAGATATTGAAATAATTATTGGAGATGGTTGGCTTCATCCTAATCACGCACAATTGTACATCAATTTTAGAATTATAGGAAATGATGGTATAGATTATCTAACTTATGATGGAAAATCAAACAAGAAGTTAATCGATATTACGTAGCAAAATTGGCTAACTTCATAACGATAAAGAAAGAAGAAAATATCTTATCTAGAATTGAAAATTTTTATTTCTTCATCTGTTTTATTACATCTGACTTCATCTGTTGTTGACAATATAAGCTTATATATATATATTCTTGACAAAGCAAAAATAAGTAGTAAGAGAAATGAAGTACTTAATTCACTGTCAATGCTTGGTGGATTTTTTAAAGATTACAAAGAAATTATGTGGGAAGTAGATTTAACTCTAACTTTTACTCATAGTTCAACGTGTGAAGATGCAATTATTTGATCATCTGATAAATATGATTTTGGAAATAAAAGATACTATTCCCAAAGAAGGAAAAATTGTTATAGAATCTATGGAGATTTATGTTCCTGTTGTTAAATATGAACCAAACTACGAGCTTGAACAACGAGGAAATATTGTGAAAAATCCTAAAATTCCGATCTCTTTTTACGAACTTCAAACTGAAGAAGTTGCTGTGTTATCTGGTAAGAAGAGATTTGAACTCAAAACCACAAATAACCATATATCAACAGAATTTGATATGCTGTATTTTGTGTTTGTTGCATTTCAGACAAATCACAAAATTTCAGACAGATCGTAAAAATCGTAAATTAGTTGATTCATCATTATTCGATCATGTTAACCTGCAGAATCTACATTTGAAAAATGGTAGAAACGAAATTTTTCCTCAGGAAATGTGGAATATCAACCTACCAAAAATTTTCTCAAAGTATTTGATGTATTTCTTGATTTTAAACGAATTACTTTATTAAAATCAGATATCAACATTAGCCCATTTACTTTCATAACGAATAATAGAATATAGGTAACCAATATGACTTTTAGAAAGAATGTTGCAACTATACAGAAAACATCTATGAAACTTGATGCACTTGCTTCTGTAGTTACATATGGTAATAAGAATATTACATTTGATGCACAACATAGAGTACTTACTGAAAATTTTTAATTATGTAAATGAATAAAAAAACTAGAAAGAGTTACAGAATTGTTAACTTCTTGTTTACACTTCGTTTCGAAGTATTTTCGAAAAGTAGAAAAGTTAAATTTTTAATATAATTTACCATTGTTAACTAATTCATTTTATTTATTTTCTTATGATCGCATAGGAAAATGATCAATTCAATTATTTTCTTATGATCATGTTGTAAATGAAATAATGAACTTAGAAATCAGTTGATTATTGAGTGTAATGACATAAATTTTTAAAATAGATAGAGTTAATCAAAAATGAGGTATTTAGCTAAAGCTGAAAAATCAGTGTGAGTGATTTAAAAAGGCTGAATTTAAAAAAATCGGTCGAATTAAAAATTGTGGTACTGAGCTAGTGGTTGCTCTAGTAGTCTACAACAGTATATCAACTCTTAAATGACATGTAATCTTAAATGGAATAGTGTCCCATTCTATGCCTTCATTTTTTCATTCAAGTCGATTTCAAATTATGTACTTATTTTTTTCTTCCCTTACTTTTTCAGAAGGTGTGAACTTAAATTTGAAAGATTGTTAGAGAGTGGGTATTAAATCAATGTAAACGGCAATTTCAGTCGTTTTGTCTTCTGGAATATAACTTGGAAAAGCATGTAAGGAGTTTAACGGTCCCAAATCGATGTTGGAAAGATACTTTCGTAAAGCTAAGAATAATTACGGAACTGACAAATCAGACTGGATACATAAAACTATGTCCAAAAAACGGCATGGTGGTAGAATACCTCAAGTCACTGGAGAGAAGACTTTTTAGCCCAAAGATGAAATATCTCATTGTCAGATCATTAACTTATCACCCAGCAAAAATAAATTGCCTACCACGGAGATCTGACAAAGAACCTTGCTTAGCTTGGCAGCTTGCTGGCCCATGTAGGGTTCGGCAAGCACGAAGACAAGCAGTAGAAATTCTCGTTGTGTGCTGGCAGGCATTATCTTGCTGAGAGGTAATCCCAGGATGGATCGCCACGAAGGGCATCAAAACTGGGTTTACAATATCGTAAACGTACTGCTGTACTGTAAGTGTGTAGCGGATGACAATAGGAGGGATCCTGCTATGGTTGTCGGGCCGTATGACGGTCGACAGTCAGGTTGGTGTCCCATTGCCGTTGGGAGCGTTACAGACACATCTTCGCTGCTCATCGAGGCTCAGTTTGAAATGGAATTCATCACTGAAAACAACTCTGCTACAGTCAATGACATTCTAGGTCGAAGACGTACCTGGGAACGTACCACACAGTGGCAGTATACCAATCTGTCCATCGCCCACCATCTGGCATGACAACCTGGAGTAATAGTGTGAGGTGCCATTTCATTTCATATTAGGAACCTTCAGGTTGTCACCCATGCCACCCTTACAGTACAGCTCTACGTCGACGATATTTTACGCCCCATATTATTCCCTACATGGCAAGACATCTCAGCCTTAAATTTCAGCAAGATAATGCCCACTCGCACACGCGAGAGTTTCTACTGCTTGCCTTCGTGTTTGTCAAATCCTACCTTGGCGACAAGGCCGCCGTATCTCCCCCCAACTGAGAACTCTTGGAGTATTATGGTCAGGGCCCTCCAACCAACTCGGGATAGTGACGACATGACGCGCCAGTTGGACAGAATTTGCAATTATATCGCTCAGGAGGACATACAATAATTCTGTCAATCAACACCAAGCCGAATAACTGCCTGCGTTAGGTGCAGAGGTTGACCAACGCGCTATCGACTTGCTCAGTTTGTGAAGCTCTTACTTTTGAATAAATCATCGATTTGTTTCTGTGATTGTAATCATATGTGTGCCTGTAAAGGTATGTCAAATCTTCCGATCTCTGTTCCATGACAATCCGAGATCGTCAATACTAGTTCCTCAGACTCTGTCGAGGAACGTTGTGCTGCCTAGTTTTATTCAGCCTATGCCCGTCATCCCTGCGTCTCTCTGACACGACGTGACGCTAAAGGAGTGTTGCATTCTCATTGGATTTAATTTACACTCGACCTTAGCAATTTCCCACAGTCTAAATAGAGGGGGAGAGGAATCTTTCCAAAGACTGTGTTTCTAGACTGTTACTGACTTTCCAAGTGTTATAGGTTCCGTTTCCATGACATCTCTCTGTCGCCTTCTAGCCATGTGCTGGCTTTTATTTTGGAAAACTTTCCATTCCCTTGTTTTCATCTAGACGTGTATGGAGTATACTTGCCAAGGATACAGTGTAATGGTGGTATGTCCAAATCCCATCCTGGCGCCAGCTGTGTAATCGCTGTCGAATGACGCCTGCCATCCTGCCAATTCCGGCTACTGTACTGAATCTGACCTTCTTTACATCACTTAGCCCAATTTCTCTGTGGATACAACAACATTTAACAAGGGTTTATAAAATGGTGCGTGCTGTTATGCTGTGGTCGAATGGATGTCACATTTAAACACAGTCCCAATCAGCAGAGGACATTTTAAAGGTGCTCGTAACTTCTTTGAGTGTCTGATTCACACATTGGCTAACTACTGACTGCAGCAAAATTCCGTTTATGCATGTTTCCGCGCAGTGGCTTTGTCTCACATGTTTTGAATACCTGATCACAATTGGCAGTTGTCGACTGCCGTCGTCCACTGACGCTGTCCTCCTGATGCTGTCCTCCCATGGTGGAGGATTGGTACACATCTTTTTCAGCACCAGAGTTCAGATGTCATTCAATTCCCCACCCTCCTCCTTCCCACTGAAGTTCCTTGGGTGTTTTACAATCTCTACGGCCTCTCTGTATAGCCTTTCATGATATCCTCTTCTAGCTGCCAGGTAGATTTAAATGTGAGATCCATTCAATCACGGCATAATAGCCCAGAACATTTTGTGAATTGTGACATTTGTGGTGGTACAAGTTTACATTTTACAACATTCTGAGTGGTTCACTTTCTTGTCGGGCAGTGTAATATACAGGGTGTTACAAAAAGGTACGGCCAAACTTTCAGGAAACATTCCTCACACACAAAGAAAGAAAATTTGTTATGTGGACATGTGTCCAGAAACGCTTACTTTCCACCAATGACAGGCTACTTGTTTGATATTAATGAGGCTCACCCCACTAACTCTATGTGTGTTGTGTAGAACTCAAAGGCGTACAGCTGTGTACCTTTCATCAGTGTTATTCAATATTTGATAACTTACGACGAACTTTTATTATGTCAAATATAGTAGAACCGATACCGTCTGTTCCTCCTAAATCTTTAATTCCTGCAACTTATCCACAGCAGAAGCTCTGGCAACTTTGCCAATAATGCTAGGGCTATTCGGAAAGTAAGTTTCTATCAGTGGCGAAATGGAAACCAATGCAGAGATCCGTTGAAGTTTTGCATGGATGTGTTGAGTAGTGTCTCTAGTATGCCTGTCGATCCCGACACGTTGCTATTTTCAATTCTGAGCACACAGTGAGCGCTCAAACATACCTAGAGAAAGTGCCTCCCACCAAGTGTGAGGGCGTTGGTGAGAGATTTCGCTTGAAGTCATGCAGCGCTCATAACATAAAAGTCATGAATTTTATTCCCATGACAATTTTCGGCCACACTATGTAGGGGCAATAAAGTTGCTTCTGTAACGTTTTCGATTGTAAGTGTCTGATCACCCACAATACACCCCGTAATTGTCTCGTCCTGAGTTTCATCTCTGCTCACATGAACTGCTGGCTACGAAGGAAAGATTTTGGCACAGAAAACGAGCTGAAGATGAGCGTAGAGAATTGGCGGGAAGCACTAGCGGCTGCCTTTTATGACAAGGGTATTGGAACGTTGATACAACGCTACAACAAATGTCAATGAGGAACGGCGACTATGTAGAGAAATAACTGTAAGGTGTACCTAATGGTTGAAAATGAAACAGATTTGATTTCCACATTGGTTTCCATTTTCATACCGATAGGAACTTACTTTCCGAATAGACCTCGTATTTCGGACTTCAGTTTCAGATCGCTACAGCTACGCAAAAGTGTGGTCTAGTCTAAACTATGAGACAATACTCATCCTAAGTGGTATCCATGACAATGAAGTGCTGCCGAATTCTAACAGCAGCCAGTCAGGGTCGTTTCTAGCAGCTGCGCAAACACGCCGTGGAGGCCAGTACAAGAGACTGGCGCCAACCTTTGAGCAACAGACCGCACTTAATGGTGCGCCAGAGACCGCTGCGATGTTCCTGGTGTTCTTGTATCAGAGGAAACACTAGGGTGGGGGTTGGGGGGGGGGGGAGAAGGGCCGCTGTGATGTTGAGGGGGGGGGGGAGTAGCTCGGCCAGTCGTTACTCGCGCCGAGGGCGCTGACACGCTTCATTACGGCAGCGGGGTGCGCTGCGCACAATTAACGCATCGCCGTCCACTCAGATCGACCGTCGCCCCTGATAATGGTTCTGCTACCCTACTTGATGAAACAGACAACCGGGCGAGCTGTCGCTAAATTGCTCTCTGCGTGTCGAGAGGCGAATTACTAGGGCATAAACAGATGTCCAGCAGACCACACTGATTCTCTCTCTGGTATAAAAGTGACTTAGCACTCGTATATATTGAGACTGCTTGAGCTAACAACTGTCAACAACAGATTTGCGTTCGACCAGTCAGTTGTGAGGCTGCAGCACCTTCTGCAGATCAACTGTTCAAGTCATTCTCCAGAATGATGTAAGAAGAGAAAAGTGTGTGCAAAGGTAGTTACCACCACTTTCACTTCCAAACAAACACTACGACGCTTGGACGCCTTCTGTGACTTGATTGAAATGCAAAAAGCGGACGACTCGTTTCGAAAAAAGTCATCACGGATGACGGGACTTGGTGTTACCAAAAAGAACCTGCCAAAATACGACGAAGTCCAGTAACTCACATGAAGGGCCAATGCTTTGATGACATACCTTACATTCAAGCCAACGTGTCGAGCGAGCTGAACAACACCCCAAAGAAAGATTCTGCTGACAGTTTCACGTGGATCTATAAAAGTTCTCTGCATCGTACTCAAGTAGTGAGAGACTATGTAGAACACCTGGAGCATTAAAACCACCATCTTAACTTTTCTCTGTTTTTATTAATACAGTCTCGAAACGTTTTGGACTGACGAGGGTACATCCGATGATTTTGTCTGAGGAGAACAAGGAGCAAAGGAAGGGGGATTACGATGCAGTTTGAAATGAGACTCGAGGTTTTTTTTTTTTTTTTTTTTTTTTTTTACTGTATCATCTGGGACGGGTGTTATACAAGGACCCAGTTACTAATTAATTCCGATTATCAAGTATAACCTCTGCCTATACCAACTCACAGGAACTATAAGCTTCGATTTCACTACAAGATGAACTTCTAACAGCAAGAAATACGATACCAATTACCGTATTTAATCTATAATTTCGATACAAAGCTACGTCCTCACGGCTGAACTTATCTCTGACTTTAGCCAGCTTTCACTACCTCTGATGGATGGGCTCCAATGCTTTCTATTAGTGCTTGGAGCTCTGATTCTTTCCCAACTCAGCTACAATTTACTACTATAATACCTATGGTCCTTAGGTCTATCCTCACCCTATGTTAGGTACGTTTCCTTTGAGATGCAAGTCCTTTTTATATTTTCCAAAGACCCTTTAACCTAACAAACCATCCAGAGTCCTCCACTTCCATCCATGTATCTGCCTTCTTTGCGTAACGGAGTCCTGACCCAGACCAGAAAACACCACACTATGGCGCAATTGAAGAAACCTGCAGCCACAGGGTACAGGGTCGCAGAACCGTCTGAGCCTGTAATCCGGACCCTCCACTTGGCTCTATGCGAAAGATTTGCAGCTGGTCCTGTCCACGCTGCTACAGATGGTGAGTTTTGCTTTCATCTCGAAAGCAACCCTGGAAATATTTACCACTTCAGATAGTCGTGGAAACTAGGAAAAATCCCTTCCGATCTAAAGAAACTCATCTTGACTGGTACCGACAAGAGCCATCACCTGCAGCTGGCTGCATCCTGTACTCTTCAACGCTACAGGAAGGACCCGTTCCTCGTCTGGAATGACTTTCCCTTGTATGCACTCAGAGCGCAAACTGTTCTTGCAGCCATGTCCCTAAGAAGCTCCGTTATACGTCTAACGTTTGAGCTCCCAACCGCCGGTAAGCTCACCCTCTGTGAATGCTCGCATCTTGCAGGCCAAGAAGCTTTTCTCAGAAACAGGGCTAGTGGCTGCATCTGGCTCAGAATCTTTATCAGCCCCAGATAGCGCCTACGTCACACGAACCTCTTTCGATCGGTTCCCTTGAAAGTCTTCTGCTACCTGCCACAGCCTGAAACAACTTCCCAAACAACGATGGAAGTGAGGTCAGAATCAGCATGAGCAGTAACTGGGCCAGTTACAGAAGATCGATAGTGGGACAAGTGGGACGTGCTGGATTCCTCTTGTATCTCCGCATACGTTCCCACGCCTCCCCCCCCCCCACCCCACAGTAAAGCCTAATGGCAACACCCTCAACCTGTGTGACTGATGTCAGTACCGGCTGAAGCTGTAAGGGAAGGAGTACCAGCTTGCACTCGTACACAGCCATCACAAACCCTATCCATACTAAAGATGGCGGAACTCTATACTACACATTTACTAAAACTACACAGTCCATATGAAGACTATTACACCCTTCTGGAGCCTAGCACCTAACATTAAAATTTAGAAGCAGACGTTTCCTTTCCTGTGATCGATAATAAGGTACGCAGAGGGGAGGCAAACTGGGGTTAGCTCGGCCATGATTCAATCTCGTGAGCTAGCACTTAGAAACCTGCAGCGAAATGAAGGAAGATCTGCAGCGGATAGGCACTTGGTGCAGGGAGTGGCAACTGACCCTTAACATAGACAAATGTAATACATAGAAAGAAGGATCCTTTATTGTATGATTATATGATAGCGGAACACACACTGGTAGCAGTTACTTCTGTAAAATATCTGGGAGTATGCGCGCGGAACGATTTGAAGTGGAATGATGATATAAAATTAATTGTTGGTAAGGCGGGTACCAGGTTGAGATTCATTGGGCGAGTCCGTAGAAAATGTAGTCCATCAACGAGGGAGGTGGCTTACAAAACACTCGTTCGACCTACACTTGAGTATTGCTCATCAGTGTGGGATCCGTGCCAGGTCGGGTTGACGGAGGAGATAGAGAAGATCCAGAGAAGACCGGCGCGTTTCGTCACAGGGTTATTTGGAAAGCGTGATAGCGTTACGGAGATGTTTAGAAAACTCAAGTGGCAGACTCTGCAAGAGAAGCGCTCTTTATCGCGGTGTAGCTTGCTGTCCAGGGTTCGAGAGGGCGCGTTTCTGGATGAGGTATCGAATATATTGCTTCCCCCTACTTATACCTCCCGAGGAGATCACGAATGTAAAATTAGAGACATTAGAGCGCACACGGAGGCTTTCCGGCAGTCGTTCTTCCCGCGAACCATACGCGAGTGGAACAGAAAAGGGAGGTAATGACAGTGGCACGTAAAGTGCCCTCCGCCGCACACCGTTGGGAGGCTTGCGGAGTATGAATGTAGGTGTAGATGTAGAACCTGCTCTGTGTTGTAGGTCAAAATTATGATTTCCTTCCCAGTTTAATTGTTCTAAATAAACAATGTAAACTTTACAGAAAGACATTTTCCGTATTAGTAAACAAAACTAAGTCGAAAACGGAGAAAGTTTACGTCCCTAGCCATCATGGAGATCTTGACCGGATTGTGTCAGCTCCGACTCTTTCACTGGGCGTGCTACAAACTTTACTACGTTACATCACACTGTTTCTAATCTTCTGGTATATTCTTGAATGACTCAGAACCGTAATACATTTAGCAAAATTTGAAGTTTTTTGCACTGTAATGTAGCACACCAGTTCCATGGTGTGCGAATGAGAATTGGGAGAACGTTGCGTCGGTTCGTCATGATGGCATGGCTGCTGTCTCAACCAATCGTTGTGAATTCGACCTGTGAGGTGAGGCAGATAGGAACCTGACGAAGGTGGGGGTGGCTGCAGCGAGATAGACATCTGACAGTAAAAGTCCTTATTATTACATCAATCTGAAGCAGACACAGGGGCAAGCCCTCGTCTGGTAGGAGCAGCCTAGCGTCGATCTACTTACTGTGCTTACTGTGTTTTAGGACCCGGTGCAGTGGAGTGGACTGTCCCTGATGGCCTCATACACTGTTGATGCTTCGTGCAGACGAATCTCTGCGGTGGCCTCCTGCCGGTGGGTACCAGTGGCGGTGTGGGCTGGAAGGCGCATATACTATGAACAGTAGCACTTAGCGAAGACTCGTCGTGCTCAAGGAGCTCATGGATAGACCGGTTGCATCAAACATCGGACATCTCAGGCGGTGGCTGGCTAGAGCCTTGGGGAGGTTATCTGATCAAATACACAGGTCCGCTTTGCTTTCCTGTGCAACTCTTCACTGCTGGTTGGTCACCGAGCCTTCCTGTTTGTAATGTCATTGCTCCGAGCTGTTCTGGCGTCTGGTGGCGTTGGCATGCACAGTCGTTTGACGGAATACTATATCGGCGTCTAGTTTCCAGAGTCTTGCCACACGTTAACCAAAGGCCACGGATAGCAAGAAGAGCTAATGTGTCGTCAGCCACGTGTCTCTGGGGCGATTGTAAGTGTATCACTGTGCCCTAAAATTCCTTGGCGTCGCGTTATTCCACCCACTCCACAATAGTAATAATGTGACAGTTGTGGCTAATGACAGAGACACCCCTGACATTCCCGAGCATCTATAGCTACGTTTCTCATCTAACGCCGTGTACTGACGGTGGTAGTGGGAAGGCTACACTTTTTAAAAAAGGGATTGAGGTAGATGAAGTGGCTTACCTACAATTGACTAGGGGTCTCGCGCACCTTCGATTGTGTCGGAATCACCAGTGTTTACACTCTTAGCCGTACTGTCTGAGGCGCCTTGCCACGGTTCGCGCAGCTCTCCCCGTCGTAGGTTCGAGGCCTCCCTTGGGCTTGGGTGTGTGTGTTGTCGTCAGGATAAGTTAGTTTAAGTTAGATTAAGTAGTGTGTAAGCCTATGGACCGATGACCTTAGCAGTTTGGTCCCATAGAACTTACCACAAATTTTTTTGTTTACATTCTCTCTGACACGGCCAAGCGACGGAAACGGTAGCGATTCTACTCACAAGAGGTGGACCCTTTGTTTGTGGGCTTTTATGACTATGCTGTTTTTGGTGGCAACTTCAGTTACTTGTTATCCAAGAAGGACCAAGATCCCCATTTCAGCTCATGCCAGGAACTCAAACTGCTAGTGCACGAACTGGATCTCGCCAATACTTGGGTCCGTGCGCATGGATTGGCCTGGATATAAGAATGTCATCAGCTATTCAGCGAAACGTCGCGACCATGTCTGCTTTTCCCAAGAACTCATAATTGCCACGCTGCGCTTGGCGCTGAGTTGTGGCCTACGGTCTCTTCTGCGACCATATTACCTACATTTGCAATCTTTCCCTCGGGCGGCTGAATGTTATCCATCTCAGGGATCCAGAATGCCAGAATGCAGGCAGGTCACAGAGACGACATGGCACAACTATGTGAGACGCCTTCCAGCATATCCTTCAACACTCCGGTGGTGGCTCGACTGCACCAAGACTGCTTTACGCCACTCAATGAAGGTCGGAGGTCGCGACAAATTGTTGTGGCAACGACATGCCATGGAATATTATTTCACAATCCTCCTCGAGCTCGTAGGCCGTGACCTCTCAGTTCAAAGGCAGATTGAAATTTAACGGATTAAGGCGAAAATAATTTCCATCACGCATCACCACCTAGAGGGCACAATAGTGAGTGAGAGATGTCAAGACTTGATACGAGGAGAACTCCCGTCCTTGCATCGTATTATACGAGAGAATCAGCGGTGTCGAAAAACGCTGGTCCACGCCTTCGACATGCCAGATGGTCACCGACTGACGTGCAAGAAAGATATCGCAGTCGCCTTTGTGAATCATTACAAACGGTTCTATGAGGCAGAGGAACAGGACACCATAGCAATGAATGATGTTCTCCACTCGTTGACAGGAACCCTCGACTGGACTGCTGCGCAGATTCTCACAGCGCCGATTACGGCTGATGACGTCACTGATGCTCTTCCTAAGGGAGCGGCAAACAAATCCCAGGGTGTGATGACTTTCCGATGGAGTTTTACAGCGAATTCCACATAGTCATGGCTGCACGCTGGACTGAGATATGTCAAGAAATGATGAATCCTGACATTCTCCTTCCACCTGAATTCGTATAAAGTCTGCTTATTTCGGTTCCCAAACCGTTCTAGGGCCAAAGAGTTGGAATTATCAGCCGTTCATCACATTAAATTGTGACTTTAAGATTTTTACCCTTATTCTTGCCTCCCATCTCCCGCGCGTCCTACCCCTTGTCATCTCTATGGATCAAATCTGCTTTGATGGTGACGTAACATTCAGACGGCGCCCATCGGTTATCATGATACCATAGATCTGGCAGCGACACGCCACATTCACGGTACCTTGGTGACACTGGACTTTACCCACGCCTTTGATGGAGTGAATCATGACTTTTTAAATAAAGTGCTGTGATTGATGACCTCCCCCCACACGTTTATACACATCGTCTTGCGGCTTTTCCGAGGTGCCAGGTCGCGAGTACTAGTCAATGTCCGTGCGGAAAGGCCCTGTAGATTGTGCGATTGGTGCTCCAGGGATGTCCGCTGTCGATACTTCTTTTTGCCGGCTCCCTGTTACACGGTTTGTGGAGCCGGCTGACTGGGATCATAATTAGTGGCCTTTCAACTGTCGTGCGTACGCAGCTGACCTGGTGCTCTTGGTTCTACCAGGGGATGAAGTGCGAGAAGCACTGGAATGGATCAACCAATATGGGACTGCAACGGGAATCCGTGTGAATCTGTCGAAGTGTGGGGCTATGTTCGTTCGTAGAGCTCTTCCAGCGTGGAGTGTAGCCCCATTGCTGTTACTGGACAAGCTCAAATGTTAGAGATCACTTTCATGCGTGACATACAGCAAACGGCCTCGATGAACTATAAACTCCTCTTTTAAGTGTTCCGCACAAACGTCCATGGCAACCCCTGCGATCATCAGACATGATACAACGGGTGGAGTTTGTTAACAGTCATCTAGTCTCATGACTAACCCATTTAGCACAGATATAACCGATACCAAAGGCAATAGAATAGCGTTTGGCTACTTTGCAAGTGCGGGGATAATCATCAAAGTCCGCAACGACATGCTAACTCTTCCTCCTCGAGACAGTGACCTCTGTCTTGTCAAATTCCATGCAACAGTGGCTGACCTTTATGTAAGAACGATGGTTAAATCGTGGACCCGCCACCGAACCGGATTAATGGGAAGCCTGACTGATGAACTGGCTCCTGCCTCACGAATGGCGCCTGTTACAGTAGCACATATCTCAGTCCCACTCTCTTATGTCAGGACCGTTTCCATCGAATATAGTTATGTCCATACTGACTTGTCTAGTACCAGGAACCCTATGGCAGGTGATATCTATCGTCTAATGATGAGAGATCATACTAGGAATGTGGTGAAAAGCTGATATCCTACGATCGCGTAGCGCGTGGTCTGACTGTCTGTGCACCATGTCCTCCTAGATACGAACCCACGTGCGACCTGAATCTAGTTGTCAATGGAAAATATGACACAACTACATCTACATGTCAATAACATGGCAGATTCGTCGCTTCTCTCCTATTGTCACACACTTGACACGGATGATGTGTGGATCTGCTGCGTAGATGTGGCACGCTGCTTCGGAAAATGCTTGATTTTCTTCTACGTACAATTCCCTGTGCCATTGCACCCATTGCAACGAAGTCATTTCTGTTCCCTGATGAAACCTATTTCTCACATATGAAGACTAACGTCGTGAATTGGATAAAAGGCCTATCGGTATTTTACTTGATTCATGAAGGTTATTTTTGGACAATCCGGCAAGATAGCTTTGCTTTCTTATGCACAAGTAGAGATACCATCAATATTATGCTTACTTTTTGCTAGAGTCTTCTGCAGCTGGGGTGTCGTGGGTATGAGAAGGCGATTTCAGTGTGAGTGTGTAATACTATGACTCGGACAAATGACCGACAAAATGGAATTTTCTTCGACAAGACGTGCCCGGAACATAGCTCATTCACTTGGGATTCTGAGTGCATCTATCCACAAGTTGCCGGCGCGAGGATCCATTTTGTTTATTTTGCTGGGAGGGTGTTTTTACTTCCATTTATGTCGTATTTGTTACTGATTATAGTTGCACATCGTAGTCTTTCGCCTGGAGGGCGTCCTATTTGATCTTACTTTTTCGTTACTCAGGTGACGATCGCATATAGTGTAGGAAACTATTGAAGGTTTCCCCTACGCATCATATCTTTTTGTGATAATAAAAAATCAATTTTATTTAAAAAAGTGGTAAAGGCAACCACTCAGCACAAGTGGGAGATCCGGCTGCAACTCCTGGTCTGGCACACATTTTCATTTCTTCTAAAATATTCTACACGTGCTGCAGGACCATAATTACAGACTGCGAGTCCATCTGCTGATCCCCAATGCAGCTTCTCAGACGCTGCACTACAGCAAAATGTGGAAGCTATTTTTGCGCTTGGCTTTCGCCAGATTTTAGACTGGAATACTGCTTATAGGAGACTTCTTTCGTTGGTTTTATATTTCATTTCGTTTCTTTTGATTTTTTTTTACATGTTGAGGAGTAAATCTGCAGGGACTCAAGTCTGTGCATGAAATTAACGTCAGAAAAGTTAATATAAATAAAACAAGATCTACATGAATCCTCTGTAAACGTCGAGCTGCTGAGTATTTACTTGTAAAATCAAAATTGAAACACACGAATTTGCTTAAATATTTTTTCAGGAACTCCCCGATGAAATAGAAGCAGTGTGCCCTAAGGACATTCATCAGAATCGCTCGGAAGTGTAAGAGTTACTATTAATACTTTTTTGAGGTACCTTACTGAAAGTGCATGCAACAAAATACGGGACCCCTTTCTGCACAAGAGACGAGGAAGAGTGGTCCAAATGCAGTTCCAGCATACTCTTCCCAAATTCTTTGAAGTATAGAGGAATTAAATAATATTTTTTCAATATTTTCTCAGGAGCGGGCCTTGTTTTAAACACTGATGAACCAGAACATTATGACCATCTGCTTAATAGCTTGGTTGTCCGTCTTTGGAACGAAATACGTCACTGATTCTGCATATCAGGTATCCGACTGCTTGTTGGTAGGTTTCTGGAGGAATGTAGCGTTAGACGTCTACGCACAGGTCATGTAATTCGCGTAAATGATGGGTCGCTTATTCGTGTACGCGGTGATTGCGCCCCATAGCGACCCAGATGAGTTCCATAGGATGTACATCAGCTGAATTGGGTGGCCGAGACATCAACGTGAGTTCACTATAATGCTCCTCAAAGCACTGTGTTATATCCTAGCCAGTAATGCCACCAGAGCCCGCTGCCAAAAGGTTGGCAGCATCAAAGTCCGGACGCCGTCCGCATAAGCAGCGCCAGCGAGACAGGAAATCGCCGCAAGTCTGCGCGCGCCACCGCTGGCTTCTGGCTTCTTAAGCGCTGGAGTCGCGAGCGCTAGGACAGTTCTGTACTCGCCGCTCAGTTGTATACTCGCCACCGAATTGTGTACTTGCTAGTCAGTTGTGTGTTCATCGCAGCAGAGTTGTTGTTTGTCGTCAGCCGACGCTGACCTAGCCGCTCCGACTCGAACTAGACAGATCTCTGTAGACACGGAGTTCACTACTGTGTTTCTGTATCTTCGTTAATAAAGATAAGTACCGACTTTTATTTAATCAGAGTGTTTGGGTTTTCATCTTTCTGTTCACTGTTCCAGCGGACTGGTCGGCCCGCTATTAAAAGTGTGGCGGTGACTTCGTAAGCCGTTTCTACAGCGAATTGTTTGTCGCTACGAACGCCACCACAAAACTGGCGACGAGGACTTCCGAACTCGTGTGCAGGGCTGGTTCAACTTGTTTCTGGTTATACTAATTATAGCGATAAAATTTTGGGGCTGGTTTAATTTGTGTTCACTATGTCTGCCGAATTACAACAGTTGATCTTGTTACAGAGTCAGCAAATACAAAGTCTGGTGGAAGCAATCGCCAAACAAGCGGCTAATCCTCCAACACAAAAGGAACAAGCACAGGCAGCACCGCCTTTCCGTGCTTTTGATGCATCAAGAGAAGAATGGCGAGAATATTTCGCGCAGTTGCAGGCGCACATGACAGTCTACAAAATCACGGGTACTGAGCGGCAGCTTTATTTAATTTCCACTGCAGGCGTGGAAGTCTATCGACTACTTTGTAAGTTGTTCCCGGAATCCAAGCCAGAAGCTTTAGACTATGACGTTGTTGTTAACAAGCTTGCTGAGTATTTCGAGTCACGAGTTCATGTGGCAGCGGCTAGATTCATGTTCTTCAGATTACAGAAACTGCCACATCAATCTAATAAACAGTGGTTAACAGATTTACGGGGCTTCACTCGTCAGTGCCGATTTAATTGTGTGTGTGGAGCTTCCTACAGTGATGTCATGTTACGAGACGCTATTACTCAAAACATTGCAGATTCTCGTATTCGTGCTGCTATCTTAAAGTTGCCTGACCCGTCATTAGAGACTGTGATGAACATTATTGAAGCCCAAGATACTTTTGACTGTGCTGAGTGTCAGTTAGATCAGCCATGTATTTCTCAAATTGCCTGTGCTAAGCAAGTTATGTCACGCCCGCGGCCCCACCGGCAGAGTCAGACTGTAAACACTAGCCGGCCGCGTCATGTTAAACACATTCGTCAGCCGCGTGTGCAAAATGATAGACTTAAGTCTTGCCCTAAGTGTGTTCTTGCTCATCCTCGTGAACGTTGCCCGTTACGAAACGCGGTTTCTCACTTTTGTCAAAGGAAAGGACACATCCAGACTGTTTGTTTGCGTAAACGCAAGAACAATTCTAGTGCTGCCCAGCCCATGGATATTCATGTTCTTCAAAGCCAGCCCCCCCCCCTCCCCCAGAAGGTCGCGTTTAAAGACTCTTCCAAGGTTAGTGTGGGTAATAAACTTGTTCGCAATAAGCCACCCACCCAGCCCTCTGCTATGCGACCCAAGCGTAATTCAAACGCTGTAAAAAGTAATGTACAGACTGCAAGTGAAGCGGGAGTTGTTGTTCCACCCGCCCAACCCACGAGTTGTCGTAAGCAGCGAACACGCGCTAAACGCGCTGATTTTGTGTCTTCCGCCTCCACTGCTCCGATCCAGAGACAGTGTAATAAACTATTTGTGAAGCTACGCATCCAGGATAAGACCTTCAATTTTCAATTAGACACTGGTGCGTCTGTGACTCTCATAAATAGTGCTACGTATGCGGCTATCGGCCGCCCTAAACTTTCAGCGGCAAAACATTCTTTGGCTACTTATAGTGGAGAACAAATTCCTGTGTTAGGTGTATGTAGCGTGCCAGCCACATTCCGTGGCAATACAAAAACAGTTTCATTCACAGTGCTCCGCGCTACAGACAGTGTAAACATTTTCGGATTAGACTGTTTTGACTTGTTTGGCCTGTCTATCCAAGACAATGTGTTGCAACTTAATTCTGTAGTTGTTCCTCAAGACAGCATAACCGATTTGTGTAAACGATACAGTGACATATTTAAAGACGAACTCGGTTGTGCTGCGAACTTTGCCGCTCATATTACGTTAAAAGATAATGCTCAGCCTCGATTTTTTCGTGCTCGTCCAGTGCCTCACGCCCTCAGGGCACCTGTAGCAGATAAACTTCGTCGTTGGCAAAACAACGGTGTTATTCAACCCGTTTCAGCGAGCCAGTGGGCTTCTCCCTTAGTTATTATAAAGAAACCGTCTGGCAAGTTACGTTTGTGTGCTGATTTTAAGTCGACAGTTAATCCTCAGACTGTCATTGATTCTTTTCCTTTACCTAGACCGGACGAGCTGATGGACAAGTTAGGGGAAGCTCATTACTTTCCCAAAATTGATCTCCGTGAAGCATATTTGCAATTGCCCCTCGACGAGCAATCACAACAGTATTTTGTCATAAACACGTCGTTGGGGTTGTTCCGTTTTCTGCGTTTGCCTTTTGGTTGTGTGGTCAGCTGATTGCCAATCAGCCTTTCAGAAGCTTAAAGAGGCTTTATTGAATGATCGTTGTCTGGTCCATTACGACCCTAACAAGCCTCTGGTGTTAGCTTGTGATGCCTCTTCTTTCGGCCTCGGTGCTGTGTTGTCTCACCGAGTCGGTAACACCGAACGTCCTATTGCGTTCGCCTCTAAATTGCTAAACAAAGCTCAGTGTAATTATAGCCAATTGGACAAGGAAGCGTTGGCTATTGTGTTCGTTGTCACAAAATGCCATCACTACCTCTATGGTAGACCATTCTATTTAGTAACAGATCACAAGCCCCTGACGTCACTGTTTCATCCGTCTAAACCAGTTCCTCAGCGGACAGCTCAGAGACTACAACGTTGGGCTCTTTTGTTATCACAATACCAGTATGAGATACTGTATCGCCCTACCGCTCAGCATGCAAACGCTGACGCGCTTTCTAGATTGCCGATTGCTGCGGATGATGTCTTCGATTCCTCTAACGACTCTTGCCATCAGATTGACGCCGATGAGCATTAATCCCTCCGGGATTTTCCGATTGATTATCGTCAGGTGGCACGTGAGACAGCTACGGATCCTCATCTGAGTTTACTATTACGTTTTGTTCAACGTGGTTCGCCGTCCAAGGCAAAGGACATATCGGATCCTGTGGTTCGTCGCTATTATCCGCAACGTCATCTGTTGTCTGTTTCGCACGGAGTTTTGCTGTTACGCACCGAGAATGACCAGCTTCGTGTAGTGGTTCCCCAAGTGCTCCAATCCAAGGTCCTCGACTTGTTGCATCAAGGTCATTGGGGAGTGGTCCGCACCAAGCAGCTTGCCCGCCGTCATTGTACATGGATCGGCATTGATAAGCAGATTACGCAGATTTTTGTGGCGGCCTTCGTAGCGACCACCCTTCGCTGTAGAAACGGCTTACGAAGTCACCGCCACACTTTTAATAGCGGGCCGACCGGTCCGCTGGAACAGTGAACAGAAAGATGAAAACCCAAACACTCGGATTAAATGAAAGTCGGTACTTATCTTTATTAACGACGATACAGAACACAGTGGTGAACATGGTCTACAGAAATCTGTCTAGTTCGAGTCGGAGCGGCTAGGTCAGCGTCGGCTGACGACAAACAACAACTCTGCTGCGATGAACACACAACTGACTAGCAAGTACACAATGCGGTCGAGTATACAACTGAGCGGCGAATACAGAAACTGTCCTAGCGCTCGCGACTCCAGCGCTTAAGAAGCCAGAAGCCAGCGGTGGCACGCGCAGACTTGCGGCGATTTCCTGTCTCGCTGGCGCTGCTTATGCGGACGACGTCCGGACTTTGATGCTGCCAACCTTTTGGCAGCGGGCTCGGTTGGCATTACTGGCTAGGATATAACACTCCTCCCCCCCAAATCGCCGCACCGTCGTGGAATAATGACGTGGCGAGCGTCGACGGCGGGGGAGGGGTCTGGCCGCAGACGTAGCAGAAGAGAACGGGGCGGAGACTGTTGTCGGTGGCAGTCCCCGGTCCGCACCCCAGCATTTTCTGCGCGGGGCCTCGGGAAACACCGACTGAAAACCGAGGTCAGGGTGCACGCCTGTGACCACGGCGCAGCTTCTGGTACTGGACGCAACGGGGCGTCGGGACCCACGAAAAGAGGCAGCGTCTCCTGACGCTGCGTCGATGGCTGCTGAGTGGGCGCCGGACAAGGCGCTGCGGTGTCAGACTCCTTGGGGGTGCCCAAGGAAAGCGGCTGCAGTACAGGCTGCACAGCCACCGCTTGGGAAGGCGGCCCGGCTGAGGGGTCGACGTCCATCAGCTCCGAAGGCGGTGGTGACCGAAGAGGGACCGCAGGCGCCGGAGCGACCACCCGGGGCGCTCCCGTATGAAGCTGCGCGGGAGGCATCAACGGGACGGGTCGTCGGCGTGGTAGCGGCGACTGCTGCTGCTGCTGTCCTGGGGGCGGTAGCGAAGTCAGAAGGCGCGGCTGGAACCCGCCGCGGACCAAATCTGTGGACAAAGAACGAGCGGCAGAATCCGGGCGGCCAGCACGGCGCAACTGGTTCTGATGCCTCCTGTGCACCCCAGTAGCACATTGAACAGTATAAAAACCGCGACCCTGGACACTTATCACGGTACCACGTTCCCAACGACGGCGACCGTGATAAACTCTGAAAAAAATGGCGTCGTTGCGCTGAAAACGCGTGCGATGCTCAGAAGCGGCGGGTCGATCCGGGGGGTCCAACAACCGTAGTAGGGTGCGATGACAACGGCCGTGGAGAAGCTCCGCAGGCGAAGGGCCGTCGCGTGGCGTGGTCCGGTACGACGACAGGAACGTGATGAGGGCCCGCTGACGAGTGTGCGTAGCACGAAGGCGGTCCATATGATCCTTGAATGTGCGTACAAAACGTTCCGCTGCACCATTCGATTGAGGGTGGAACGGCGGAGTAAGAACATGGCGAATGCCATTGGCAGAACAAAAACCTTCAAATTCAGCAGAGGTAAATTGTGGACCATTGTCAGACACTAAAACTTCTGGAAGACCCTCAATACAAAAAATTGAAGTCAACGCCTGTATAGTTTGTGCAGACGTTGTAGACTGCATGGACACAACAAACGGAAAATTACTAAATGCATCTATCACGATGAACCAACGAGAATGCCAATATGGGCCAGCGAAATCAATATGTACTCGCTGCCAGGGACCGGCAGGGCGTGCCCACTCAAAATAGCGTTGAGGCGGAGCAGCTTGGTGTTCGGCACACGTCGAACAATCTGTAGACATCTGCGTAATCTGCTTATCAATACCGATCCATGTACAATGACGGCGGGCAAGCTGCTTGGTGCGGACCACTCCCCAATGACCTTGATGCAACAAGTCGAGGACCTTGGATTGGAGCACTTGGGGAACCACTACACGAAGCTGGTCATTCTCGGTGCGTAACAGCAAAACTCCGTGCGAAACAGACAACAGATGACGTTGCGGATAATAGCGACGAACCACAGGATCCGATATGTCCTTTGCCTTGGACGGCGAACCACGTTGAACAAAACGTAATAGTAAACTCAGATGAGGATCCGTAGCTGTCTCACGTGCCACCTGACGATAATCAATCGGAAAATCCCGGAGGGACTGATGCTCATCGGCGTCAATCTGATGGCAAGAGTCGTCAGAGGAATCGAAGACATCATCCGCAGCAATCGGCAATCTAGAAAGCGCGTCAGCGTTTGCATGCTGAGCTGTAGGCCGATACAGTATCTCATACTGGTATTGTGATAACAAAAGAGCCCAACGTTGTAGTCTCTGAGCTGTCCGCTGAGGAACTGGTTTAGACGGATGAAACAGTGACGTCAGGGGCTTGTGATCTGTTACCAAATAGAATGGTCTACCATAGAGGTAGTGATGGAATTTTGTGACACCGAACACAATAGCCAACGCTTCCTTGTCCAGTTGGCTATAATTACACTGAGCCTTGTTTAGCAATTTAGAGGCGAACGCAATAGCACGTTCGGTGTTCCCGACTCGGTGAGACAACACAGCACCGAGGCCGAAAGAAGAAGCATCACAAGCTAACACCAGAGGCTTGTTAGGGTCGTAATGGACCAGACAACGATCATTCAATAAAGCCTCTTTAAGCTGCTGAAGGGCTGATTGGCAATCAGCCGAACACACAAACGGAACATTCTTACGGCGGAGACGATGCAACGGTGCAGCAATCTGTGATGCATTAGGTATAAACCTAATATAATATGTCAATTTGCCAAGAACTGCTTGCAATTCATGCAGATTGCGAGGGGCGGGCAAATCACGAATAGCTGCTAAATGTGACTGGGAGGGATGAATACCTTGAGCATTAATAACATGTCCCAGATACTCCAACTCCGTAAGGAAAAATGAACATTTATCGATGTTGCAACGTAGGCCTGCCTAAGACAACACTGTAAACAAACACTCCAAATTACGGAAATGTTCAGCAGGCGTCCGACCAGACACAACAATATCGTCTAAATAGTTGCAACACGATGGCACATTAGCCAGAAGTTGTGGCAAAAAACGCAGAAAAACAGCTGGAGCTGACGCACAACCAAAAGGCAAGTCGGTACTTATCTTTATTAACGACGATACAGAACACAGTGTTGAACATGGTCTACAGAAATCTGTCTAGTTCGAGTCGGAGCGGCTAGGTCAGCGTCGGCTGACGACAAACAACAACTCTGCTGCGATGAATACACAACTGACTAGCAAGTACACAATGCGGTCGAGTATACAACTGAGCGGCGAGTACAGAACTGTCCTAGCGCTCGCGACTCCAGCGCTTAAGAAGCCAGAAACCAGCGGTGGCGCGCGCAGACTTGCGGCGATTTCCTGTCTCGCTGGCGCTGCTTATGCGGACGACGTCCGGACTTTGATGCTGCCAACCTTTTTGGCAGCGGGCTCGGTTGGCATTACTGGCTAGGATATAACACAGATGTCTACAGATTGTTCGACGTGTGCCGAACACCAAGCTGCCCCCGCCTCAACGCTATTTTGAGTGGGCACGCCCTGCCGGTCCCTGGCAGCGAGTACATATTGATTTCGCTGGTCCATATTGCCATTCTCGTTGGCTCTTCGTGATAGATGCGTTTAGTAATTTTCCGTTTGTTGTGCCCATGCAGTCTACAACGTCTGCACAAACTATACAGGCGTTGACTTCAATTTTTTGTATTGAGGGTCTTCCAGAAGTTTTAGTGTCTGACAATGGTCCGCAATTTACCTCTGCTGAATTTGAAAGTTTTTGTTCTGCCAATGGCATTCGCCATGTTCTTACTCCGCCGTTCCACCCTCAATCGAATGGTGCAGCGGAACGTTTTGTACGCACATTCAAGGATCATATGGACCACCTTCGTGCTACGCACTCTCGTCAGCATGCCCTCATCACGTTCCTGTCGTCGTACCGGACCACACCACGCGACGGCCCTTCGCCTGCGGAGCTTCTCCACGGCCGTCGTCATCGCACCCTACTACGGTTGTTGCACGCCCCGGATCGACCCGCCGCTTTTGAGCATCGCACGCGTTTTCAGCGCAACGACGCCGTTTTTTTCAGAGTTTATCACGGTCGCCGTCGTTGGGAACGTGGTACCGTGATAAGTGTCCAGGGTCGCGGTTTTTATACTGTTCAAGGTGCTACTGTGGTGCACAGGCGGCATCAGAACCAGTTGCGCCGCGCTGGCCGCCCGGATTCTGCCGCTCGTTCTTTGTCCACAGATTTGGTCCGCTGCGGGTTCCAGCCGCGCCTTCCGACTTCGCTGCCGCCCCCAGGGCAGCAGCAGCAGCCGTCGCCGCTACCACGCTGACAGCCCATCCCGTTGATGACTCCCGCGCAGCTTCATCCGGGAGCGCCCCAGGTGGTCGCTCCGGCGCCTGCGGTCCCTCTTCAGTCGCCACCGCCTTCGGAGCTGATGGATGTCGACCCCTCAGCCGGGCCGCCTTCCCAAGCGGTGGCTGTGCAGCCTGTCCTGCAGCCGCTTTCCTTGGGCACCCCCAAGGAGTCTGACACCGCAGCGCCTTGTCCGGCGCCCACTCAGCAGCCGTCGACGCAGCGTCAGGAGACGCTGCCTCTCTTCGTGTGTCCCGACGCCCCGTCGCGTCCAGTACCAGAAGCTGCGCCCATGGTCACAGGCATGCACCCTGACCTCGGTTTTCAGTCGGTGTTTCCCGAGGCCCAGCGCAGCCAATGCTGGGGTGCGGACCAGGGACTGCCACCGACAACAGTCTCCGCCCCGGTCTCTTCTGCTACGCCTGCGGCCAGATCCCTCCCCCGCCGTCGACGCTCGCCACGTCATTATTCAACGACGGTGCGGCGATTTGGGGGGGAGGAGTGTTATATCCTAGCCAGTAATGCCACCCGAGCTCGCTGCCAAAAGGTTGGCAGCATCAAAGTCCGGACGCCGTCCGCATAAGCAGCGCCAGCGAGACAGGAAATCGCCGCAAGTCTGCGCGCGCCACTGCTGGCTTCTGGCTTCTTAAGCGCTGGAGTCGCGAGCGCTAGGACAGTTCTGTACTCGCCGCTTAGTTGTATACTCGCCACCGAATTGTGTACTTGCTAGTCAGTTGTGTGTTCATCGCAGCAGAGTTGTTGTTTGTCGTCAGCCGACGCTGACCTAGCCGCTCCGACTCGAACTAGACAGATCTCTGTAGACACGGAGTTCACTACTGTGTTTCTGTATCTTCGTTAATAAAGATAAGTACCGACTTTTATTTAATCAGAGTGTTTGGGTTTTCATCTTTCTGTTCACTGTTCCAGCTGACCGGTCGGCCCGCTATTAAAAGTGTGGCGGTGACTTCGTTAGCCGTTTCTACAGCGAATTGTTTGTCGCTACGAACGCCGCCACAAAACACTGTAGTTCAGTTCTGCTCCGAGACACGGACCATTACACTGCTGAAAGACTTCAAGCATGAGGGAATGAAGATGGTTCATAGCTGTCAATGTGTCTTTGATTACTACCACAGGCGCCGTACAAGCGCAGAAGAATGTCTCCCCAGCACAATACTGCTCGCACCAGCCTGCGTTGCACGCTTAGAGCCACCATTCACCTCGATGACGGCGTTTGTGGAGACGCCCAACAACCTAGTCTACCAAAAATGTGATTCTCCCCAAGAGGCGACAAGTTTCCATTCATCGACCGTTAAATCCAAATGGTCCCGTCCTCACTGCAATCGTAACTAACTATGTCGATGGGTCAACATGTGAACGCATATGGGTGGCCTGCTGCAAAGCTCAGTGTTCAGCAGTGTAGTATGAATGGTGTGCTCCAGAACACTTGTACTTGCAACAGCATTCTGCACTTCCGGCAGAGATGCCACAGCTCACCATCTATCCCACTTTACAGATCAGGCGAGCCTCCTAATCCCTCGTTCTGATAAGAGTCGTGGACATCCACCAACTTAACACCTAGTAGTAGTTTCAGTGTCCTTCTACCTCTTTCTGTAGATGCTCACGATAGTAGCACGTGAACATTCAACTAGCTTCGCCGTTTTCGAGATACTCGCTCACAGGCTCTGCTTAATAATAATCTGCCCTTTGTCAAAGTTTCATACCTCAATGGATTTCCCCATTTGCAGCCTATATCTTCGCTAGGGTGATCCCCTGTCCGTGTCTGCTCAGGTTACACATTTTTGTTACCATATCACGTACCCGCAACGCCACCAGGCGGCTTGCGACGTCGCGGTGGGCAATGGTCATAATGTTTTGGCTGATCGGTGTATACCCGCCTACCTAGTGGAGGTCGGTTAGTGCATGCATGTACGAAGGCGTTCTACTCGAAGGTAATTCGGTTTGAATTCTGATAGTGAATGAAATTTTTCACTGCCAGTACTTGGCTGGCAATGGGATGTGAGGTTTTTGGCGCAAAGTTCCTGATCACCAGTCTTTGCCCCAGAGTCCTGAAGTAGATTTGAAACTCCTCCCCAGGGTCTCATGGTGATCCGACCGTCGGATAGGAACGTTGATCTCGGTGGTACCTTGGTGCTATTCGAGAGGAGTAGGCTATATGCAGACATCGGGTTTCACCTTATCCCTTCTCTAATGATCTTCATATAGCAAAATATAGCACTTACCGCACATTCATCCATTACACTTATTTACATCCTACAAATACATCTAAGACGCAACTCTCACGTATTCGTAAGGAAAGCGGCCAATGTGCGTAGAGGAAGACCACACTTTACGACAGGTGGCTGAACTCACTCCACAGTGTATCTTTGGCAATAATAACGTTCGGCTTTTACACTTCCATCGTGGTACATCTTTATAATTACAATGTTACGGTATGGCGCTTCCGTTTCCTCCAGTGGCGTAACGACAGCGTATGTTACTAGTGGTACAGGTAGCCGAGCAGTCATCTCAACAGTCGCGAGCCTATCTGACACTGGGTGATGTTTGGGCTCCAGAATTAGCTGTGGTAAATTGTACTTGGTTTTCTTCTCGTGTAATGCTGCTCGGAAGTATGGGTAAGGTATGTGCCAGTTGTCATGTATTTATCACATTATTGCGTGTTAAAAATTATTTTATTTTTATGTTTTTTTACCACCATTAAAGTAAAAAATGTAAAATCGTCTTGCATGGATGGCTGGCAGACATGAAGGGACAGATTCAGTTACAAAATTGGAAAGGTTTCGCGTTCACTGGCAGCTTTCCTTGTTGAAGCGTGAGATTCGTGTATTAAGTATATCTGATAAGTGTAGATGACTGTAACGTGTGTGTGTAGTGTGGTGTCACATTTGCGTAGTATGATGATGAGAGAAGGGAGAGGGTTAAACCCGTTGTCAGACCATAGCCTGCTGCTCTAGAATAGCACCGAGGCCCCCGCCGAGGCCGGCCGAAGTGGCCGTGCGGTTAAAGGCGCTGCAGTCTGGAACCGCAAGACCGCTACGGTCGCAGGTTCGAATCCTGCCTCGGGCATGGATGTTTGTGATGTCCTTAGGTTAGTTACGTTTAACTAGTTCTAAGTTCTAGGGGACTAATGACCTCAGCAGTTGAGTCCCATAGTGCTCAGAGTCATTTGAACCCCCGCCGAGCTTAACGTCTCCATCCTACGGACGAATGACCATCAAGAGTGTCACATGCCCTCACTCCATGGTATTACGGAGAGGTTTGGAATTCAGTGCAGGTCACCGGCACAAAGTCTGGTGATTACGAACTCTTCACCTCCACCTCTCCTACTCCTTTACCGGAAATGCAAAGGGGAAAATGCCAACAACGCCTGGCACACGTGGTTGGTCATTCATCCAAGTACCGGCCACGCCCACCTTTGATTAAGTTGGGTAATTTGACAGGAACTGGTGTATTCAACGAGACAAGGCCGTTAGTACTATTAAATTGAAAGGGATTATCTGAATTTTCTTGTTAAAACGATCGATCATACACTGCTTGACGTAGACACTATATTTTGTGTTCTTTCATTTTTTTCTTCGTTGATTCACGCTATCCTTTTCCTCAGCTGCAGGTTACTGCTTTGGAGTACGTTAAAGTCAAATAACAGTGGAACTGAAGATGCTTGACCGAGGATCCACCTGATCCTTAGTATATACGTGACCCAGGTATTGGTACTGATTATGAATTCTAACTTGCCATGTACTGTCGACAGATATACTGTGTAAGACCAAGGTGAACGATTACAGGACAGTTAGTTACCATTTGTCAATGGTCGAAGAGTATTCGGCTGGGAGCTCCTGGGAATTCAACCACTGGAAGTGATGGGAGACTGGAAAGATTACAGTAATGCAAATCGCAATGAAACGATGCGTTCATAAATTCCGTAAAAAGCTTTAATACAATTATGGTTCCTTCCAAACGAGCTCTGTTGTATTCGACCTCCCGGTAACATCTAGCTCTGCGGCAATGCGTATAACCTACTCCACCTCGTATTCGAAAATTCGTAAATTAAAAAAAAATCTGAATATAGAATTAATTCACTTATTGTCATTCCTTGTTTTCAATAATTCACTCTGCTCACAAAATACAGCAACTGTAACGTTTATTCTCTAAAGATATAAACAATAACAGTTATCAGAATTCCGAGAGATGCGTAAGATCACTAAGCGATTTAGGCTTGTCTTGTGTGAGTCGATAAGCACCTTTCTATGGCATCTCAGTCACGGAAAGAAATGCTATGATCTTAGACGGATTGAAACTTCCTTTTTTTCTGTGTGAGACAGAACGTTGCGGACTTTAAGTGAGAACACGAATCTGACAATGGGAAAGACAGTGGGACAATTGATTGTAACATTGTCCTAACGCACTGAGAAAAAAATGTGCGTCATTCATCAAAATAAAAATATGAAGAGCTCCCAATTGAACATGCTTAGGATTCTTTAGATCTGAATTGCATATACTGAGTGATTATTATTGGGACTGGTTATAATTGCTTTCGTTAGGAACTTTCTTCCAGAAACGTCATGCTATATGAATGTACATGTAAAATAATACACTCTACTTCCTCACGTCTATTGCGAAGCTACTAAATCACGAACTAACTAATGTTATAACAATGCCCAAAGCTAAGGTGTAAATGAAGATACTAAATAATTAAACGTTACGGACATGTAACGAACTATCTGCGGTATAACAATGTTCAAGCTAAAGAGGAAATGAAATGTATAACAAACATGTTTTTGTATCGTGGATTCGACGTGACTTCTCCCTTAGACGGTTTCCCTAGCACAGCACAGATTACTTTTTGCATTTTTACCACGTCACTTAGTCGGTTACAAACGTAATAATTACTACGATCAGGGTCATTTGCTATTGCTCTTCCACTTTCTAGATTCGGGAAAGTCGACTGCATTATTCAATAGGTTTCCTCCCGTTGAGAGAAAATCAAATCCTTTCGAATTCGTGTGTCTGTTCAGAACAGCGACTCAATTCGTTCAATAGACACCCAAATACGTAATGAAAATTTGGTAAAAAGTATAGGCTGTAAAAAAAAACAAGTATCCAAACAGAGTGTTTAGAGGAGACAATAAGACACCTATCATGTGATAAAAATATCACAGTTGCGCCGTTACCCCACTGGGACAGCGTGAAGGTTTTGACACTAGTGATGTTCATGCACGGTGTTCAAGCTGCCGTGTGATGAATATTGTGTTAGAGATGTTGCTGAAATCGTAACCCGATTACATTAACGGGCAACTGACATCTGCCTGCTAATGTGTGTCTAACACGCTCAAAACAACTAGGTGTTTCAAGAATAACAGATGCTGCTTCAGCCAAACGGACAATCTGCAGTCCTGAAGTGTCCTTCGATGTCACGCACACCAAACGCTTCACGCGGGGTAACCATAGTACTGGGCCACTGCTCACAATACGACATATGGAGAAAACTGTTTCTAAACATTCCCTGGCATCAACGGCAAAGTGCAATGATCGGGACATGCTGGTATCGTGACCGTTACCTGACCGCAACCAGAATATTCTCCAGCACTTCAAAGAGGAAGATGCGATAATTTTCTTCAAAGAGCTTTTAGGCAGAAGATGCGGCCCAATCAGATGGCCATGAACAACACCGCCCCTCACATTTATGATAAATCTCTGTTAACGGTGGAAATCCTAGACATGACTATTGGGGCTGTTGAATATTCCTTCCTTTGTGAATAAAGTCTTGGCAGTAAACAAAACACAGATTTGGAAGTCAGGGAAATTTACAATTTGATATAGATACCATTGGCAGAATTTCACGCACTCGGGAAAGTTATCCGCTGATAGATCTTACACCTTCTGATACTTGAATCAATGCATGGCCGTCTCGTGTAAGATGTTCCGCACATTGGTGTTGGAGGTGTTAAATTCCTTGGCAATGGGCCGTGAGCTGCTGATGCGTTATCCTCAGTAAGAAGCAACACATCTTCATCAATCGTAACTGTTCGCACACTGGGAGGCTACCAGTTACACTTCGATCATATCGAAGTGATACAGTTTCACGAAAACAGTCATCAAGTCTTTAAAATATGATATGATTTTGTAATCTCCTTCTTGTGAATCGTTCCGCAAACTGGCGCCTTGGTGTTCTTCGACTGTTGCTTTGTGCTTCCTCATAAATTAGATGCATATCAGCCAACCCTATCAGAGTGCAGTAAGCCTTCAAGAACGAGTAAACTTCAGTAGAAACTTGTACTGAAACACAACATACTATAAATAATTAATAAATTAATTTTTATCGAGGAACGTGGTCACTGCTGGCAATAACGAAAACTTACCCTTCCTAGTGGCAAGATGTAATTGGGTTGCAACTATGAACTTCGGCAAGTAATGCGTCAAGCCCTTCAAGGACCCTTGCGGCGAAATGGTGCATCTGTTGTCTTTCACAGAACAGAAATGTTTCCGTTCATCTCGTCTAATAACCCTACAAATCTGTATAGGTGCTTTCTTACGACCTGAACATGTATGGAAAATTTTGTAGATTATATTACCTTGTCAGTAGTGAGTAAAATATTTCACTATTGAAGTTCTCCAAACATAGATTCCCATGACGATCTACATATCTGTCACAAGAAGTCTACATTTTGTACATCCCTTAACTTATTGTTACCTGAAAACTATACAGAAACGTGAAATTCAGGAGAAATGTTGCACAATATTCAAAAATGTTTTAATTTTCCTTGTTTTGAATGTTTAAAACTACATTACGCATTTCGAAAGGACTTACTAGACTGTGAATTAAAAATACTATGAGACAGTTGACACTCACTTAACAAATGTGTTTCATTTGATGTATTTCTACCAATATTAGTTGAATACATTTTTGTCTTCGCCGTATTCTATGGCATTATAATACACAAAAGGTTTGAAACTTCCTGGCAGATTAAAACTGCGTGCCCGACCGAGACTCGAACTCGGGACCTTTGCCTTTCGCGGGCAAGCGCTCTACCATCTGAGCTACCGAAGCACGACTCACGCCCGGTACTCACAGCTTTACTTCTGCCAGTATCTCGTCTCCTACCTTCCAAACTTTACAGAAGCTCTCCTGCGAACCTTGCAGAACTAGCACTCCTGAAAGAAAGGATATAGCGGAGACATGGCTTAGCCACAGCCTGGGGGATGTTTCCAGAATGAGATTTTCACTCTGCAGCGGAGTGTGCGCTGATATGAAACTTCCTGGCAGATTAAAACTGTGTGCCCGACCGAGACTCGAACTCGGGGCCTTTGCCTTTCGCGGGCAAGCGCTCTACCATCTGAGCTACCGAAGCACGACTCACGCCCGGTACTCACAGCTTTACTTCTGCCAGTATCTCGTCTCCTACCTTCCAAACTTTACAGAAGCTCTCCTGCGAACCTTGCAGAACTAGCACTCCTGAAAGAAAGGATATAGCGGAGACATGGCTTAGCCACAGCCTGGGGGATGTTTCCAGAATGAGATTTTCACTCTGCAGCGGAGTGTGCGCTGATATGAAACTTCCTGGCAGATTAAAACTGTGTGCCCGACCGAGACTCGAACTCGGGGCCTTTGCCTTTCGCGGGCAAGCGCTCTACCATCTGAGCTACCGAAGCACGACTCACGCCCGGTACTCACAGCTTTACTTCTGCCAGTATCTCGTCTCCTACCTTCCAAACTTTACAGAAGCTCTCCTGCGAACCTTGCAGAACTAGCACTCCTGAAAGAAAGGATATAGCGGAGACATGGCTTAGCCACAGCCTGGGGGATGTTTCCAGAATGAGATTTTCACTCTGCAGCGGAGTGTGCGCTGATATGAAACTTCCTGGCAGATTAAAACTGTGTGCCCGACCGAGACTCGAACTCGGGACCTTTGCCCGCGAAAGGCGCTCCGCTGCAGAGTGAAAATCCCATTCTGGAAACATCCCCCAGGCTGTGGCTAAGCCATGTCCCTGCTATATCCTTTCTTTCAGGAGTGCTAGTTCTGCAAGGTTCGCAGGAGAGCTTCTGTAAAGTTTGGAAGGTAGGAGACGAGATACTGGCAGAAGTAAAGCTGTGAGTACCGGGCGTGAGTCGTGCTTCGGTAGCTCAGATGGTAGAGCGCTTGCCCGCGAAAGGCAAAGGTCCCGAGTTCGAGTCTCGGTCGGGCACACAGTTTTATTCTGCCAGGAAGTTTCATATCAGCGCACACTCCGCTGCAGAGTGAGAATCTCATTCCACAAAAGGTTTACTTAATTTACAATGTGCAACAGTTGCCACCAGAAATTTTCTAGTGAAGATAAAAACACCTGCACCATTAGTAATGCAAATACGTGTTGATATGTGTATGCTCCAGTGTATAAGAGTCCAGTTATCAACAATTCATTTGTTTCATCACAGAGGAACACACCACTGAGTGCTTTATTGTGAAGAACACAGTTAAAACCAATGGTGCGCGTACTGCAGAAATCTGAGATAAAATATGCCTTGTACAGAATATAGACCTGACGAGGATAAATGGAACGAAATAGAAATTAAACCCTCTTATGAATGTGACAGTACTACACAAATATTAGGATTTCGATTGATTGTTGACCTTGAGATGCAACAAATACAAAGCAAGAGATTAACAGCATCACAACGTCGGATATCATAAATTTATATCATGAGATTTTATTTAAAAATGTGGTCATACGCAACAATAAGTTAGTAATCAAACTCAGCAAACGTAGATTTTAAGGGTATATACGAACGAAGCAATTGTTTAACGAAGATGGGGAGGTCAGACAAAAATATGGAAACACCACGAGAATTGTATGCTTGAGCATGAATGCAGATTCTAGACAAGTCTGCGGGTAGCGCTGTTGTATTTAACGACGAACGGCACCCGGTCCTTAATAGGTTGCAAACGTCATGAGTGGTCAGAATAGTGTTCTGTGTAGTTGTGAGTGCATTATGTAGGAGCTAAGTGAATTCGAAAGTGAGGAAATTGTTGGTGCTTATATGGTGGGTGCTTCCTTAGCCATGGGACCCGAAGCGCCCCTCGTTTCAAGAGACCCAATGTCGAAGATTTATACCGTTTTCGGGGAAATCGGAAGAAGCAGCACCGGCTAAGTCACAACGTGCACAAAAATGTGTAATGCGTGATGGTGACAGACGCTCATTGAAGAGAATTGTGAAGAAAGGTTGCAAAAGTCACTGTAGAACTGAACGTCGCACTTGCCAATCCTGTCAACGTCGAAACAACATGAAAGGAGTTTCATAAGCAGAGGATTTCAGAGGGAGCTAGAATTCCCAAACCACTCGTCGCTGATGAAAACTCCCGCAACGCGAAGACGTCGTGCCGAAGGCATGAAATACTGAGTATGGAGCAATGGAAGAAAGTCGTTTGCTCGGATAATTCTTGTCGCACACTGTTTCGAGCTTCTGGCCTAGTTTACGTCCTAAGAGTGAAAGATGGCGGGTGCTCAATGATGATCTGGGCAGCCATATTATTGTATTCCAAGGGCCCCATCAGTACTCTACAAGGCCGTATTACTGCCAAGAACTATGGGTCCATTTTGGCTAACCAGGTACATTCCATGGTAAAACGTACGTTCCCCAGTGATAAGGACAGAGCCTCAATTCACACAGTTCGCATCGTCCAGTACTAGTTTTGTGAAAACGAGGATGAATTGTCGCATCTCCCCTGACCACCATGGTCTCCGGGGAATATTTGTGCTTTGGAGAGGAGGAAGCGTAATCTCTATCCACCTCTGTCATCGTTACCAACACTTGCCACTATTTTGCAGAATAACTGGTGTAAGATTCCCTGTATTTACGCATTCTAAGTCGACTGGAAGCTGTTTTGAATGCCGATTGTATTCCTACACCGTGTTAGGCATGGTAATGTGTTGTACCTTTGGTGTTTGCATGTTTTTGTCCACCCTGTCTGCATCGGGAAATAGCAAATGACGTTGCAGGAATAAAGAAAGTAGCAGAGACAGGTGCCATCTGTAAAATGCGCAACAATTACAAAGAAGACATTAATCTCAGGTAAACGATAATATTAATATGCTGGAATACGCTGTGTTAAAGTACTTAAAATGTTTTTGGCAATATGTGCTTAACAGAACTTTCGTTTGAGATAAAGAATGTAAACAGCAAGAATTTTAAAAACACGAAACAAAAATTAAATTGGTTACGTATCATATTTTGTCAGTTAACATGGTAGCTGACACAGTAGTTAACATTGGAAACGAAAGAAAACAATCATTTGAAAATTTATTTCATTCTTCACACAATTCAAGTGACGAATCAGAAACTAAAAAAAATGTTATTGAAATTAAAGGCATTGCAGGAGTAATACCCGATAAGGGGTGTAAAATAAGTTGATGTGCGACCAAAAGAAATACGCTTGGAGTTGATAACGTTCAAATGATATTGTTATGGACTTAGAAAAAGCAAAGGAACATATAGGAGGCAAAATATTTGTTTCTATTTGGTGTTCTTTCAATCTTCGGACAAGTATGTAGCGTGTAGGAGAACTACTTTGGAAGATTAGGGGAGGAGTAGGGGAGTAGCAGAACTGTAGCTCTCACTGAGTTTGCAAGACAGGTTGTTCATTTGCACGTATATGAACACTGCCCTTTGAAACGAAGGTCTTCGAAAAAAAATTCGTTAGTAATGGAGTACAGGTTCGAATTCGACAAAGATGAGGCAGAATACTGGCAATGGCAATAAATATCATTCCAGTTTTCGCCTGATGTGATTTCCCTAAGTCTCAAAACTGGAGAAAACTCTTAATGTAATAGCCGAGCGTGGATTTAAAGCCAACCTCCCGCTTCCCACTATTTTCAAACTTAAGTCTAGTGTCTTGTTTACCATGGCAATTTATATGGTGCTAAACTCAAGTTTCCATGTTCACACAGCTAGTAGGGGAAGTTCCATTGCTGCTAGACATAGAAAGTGTCCTTGGTGATACTTGTTGTATGAACATTAGGCTGTGGGATAAGGCACGCTTTTGTGTGTAACCTTCAACTCCTAGAACTAGATACATTATCAGAGGCGTAGCCTCATTGCAGTGTTCAAATATTCAGGCAATTTTGACAGAAAAGAAGAACTGGAAACACAGAACTTGATCGCCACAGTACTAAATACAGCAGATACCACCAACTGTTCTCCACTACAAGCTCCATTACTCCCGTCTGCACGACTCCGCATAAGCAGCGGATTCATGGCGTCTAGACCTGGCCGTTGCATCATTACATATATAGAGTTCGCTCTGTGGCCTTGCTTTACCCTGACAATACTGTGCCCTTATAGCATCTGACGACGTCTCCAGCATTAGGAGGCGTAACGTCAACACAACATGCCTTAGACCGCCTCCTAGAGCCCACATACCAAAAATCACGAAGGATGTGAACACCATCTGTGGAGATCATAAATTCATCACAAAAGAAGATGAGTACTCGTATTGAACTAGATAGTGCAAAATGAGAGTAGGTATGTAATAAGACAACATAGACACAAAGTTTTCTGTTGATCGCGTCTGCTCGTGCTCCAGTTTCCATGTTACAAACGATACAGGAGCTATTACGGTCGTTAGATCATATATTCTTCATCTTGCACAATTTCTTCAGTGTGGAATTCAAATCGATGTCGTCAAGTCGTTTCCGAAGATGAATGAACGAAGAATTTGTAACACATTAATGATGAGACTGATACGAAAAAGAGAATGCCACAACGTACAGATCACAGATTTACATCAAACTTTGTACAGAGTTAATAGTGCATTAGGATAACATAATGAGCACGTGGTAATTCATACTACTTAGGTGATATGGAGGAAACCGTAAGAGAACTTACGTCAATGATGTGCGCTTATGAATTTCAAATGATATTTGGCTGTTTACTAATTTATATTACTACAGCAAATATTATGCGGCATTTATTTATATAGATAAGTTAAAAACTTTATCAAGCTCTTTCAGATTTGTACATGTTTAATTGACAGCGAACGAAAAATAGCTTCTCCTAATGATTCAGTCATACATCGCTAATTTTCGGTGCCGATATTTACGAAAATGTTGCATATTGTAATGCACTTAACTACTGAATGATGTTATTTACTCCTTTATTTATTGATGTTCAACTTGGGCTTCCCAGGCCGGTCCCTCGTCTGTAAAACCTTTGTCTGCCGATCGAAGAGCTCAGGTGCAAAGCAGTTTTCGGCATCTCGCTCGATTGCAGGTATAAAGGATTTCAGAAATCACCAATAAACCATGGACATTGCCCTTGAGGGGCGGGGGGGGGGGGGGGGGCTTGAGTGCCTCAGCAGTACCGTAGGCGCAACCACAGCGGAGGGGTATCCGTTGAGAGGCCAGACAAACATGTGGTTCCTCAAGAGGGGCAGCAGTGTTTTCAGTAGTTGCATAGGCAACAGTCGGTATGACTGACTGATCCGGCTTTGTAACATCAACCAAAACGGCCTTGCTGTGCTGGTACTGCGAACAGGTGAAGGCAAAGGGAAACTATAGCCGTAATTTTCCCCGAGGGCATGCAGCTCTACTGTGTGGTTAAATGACGATGGCATCCTCTTGGGTAAAATATACCGGAGGTAAAATAGTCCACCATTCGGATCTCTGGGCGGGGACTACTCTGAAGGATGTCACTATCAGAAGAAACAAAACTGGCGTTCTGCGGATCGGAGTGTGGAATGTCAGATCCCTTAATCTGGCATGTAGGTTAAAAAATTAAAAAAAGGAAATTGATATGTCGAAGTCAGATAAAGTGGGAGCCAGTGAAGTTCGTGGGAGGAGGAACAGGACTTGTGGTCAGGTGAATATAGGCTTATAAATACAAAATCAAATAGGGGTAATGCAGGAGTTACTTTTGTAATGAAGAAAAAAATACGATCACGCATAAGCTTCTATGAACAGCATAATGAACGTGTTATTGTAGCGAAGATAGACATGAAGCCAACATCCACCACATTAGTAAAAATTTATATGCCAAGTTCAAATGGTTCTGAGCACTATGGGACTTAACATCTGTGGTCATCAGTCCCCTAGAACTTAGAACTACTTAAACCCAACTAACCTAAGGACATCACAAACATCCATGCCCGAGGCAGGATTCGAACCTGCGACCGTAGCAATCTCGCGGTTCCGGACTGCGCGCCTAGAACCGCTAGACCACCGCGGCCGGCTATATGCCAAGTGGCTTCGCAGATGATGAAGAGATTGAAGTAATGTATGATGAGATAAAAGAAATTATTAAGGTGGTTGAGGGAGATGAAAATTTAATTGTTATGGGGGACTGGAACTAGGTAGGAGGAAAAGGAAGAAAAGGAAAAAAAGTGCTGATTATGGACTGGGTGACGGAATGGAAGAGAAAGCCGCAGAGCATAACTTAAACATAGCTAACACTGGGTTAAAGAATCGTGACAGAAAGTTATATACATGGAAGAGATCTGGAGACACCGGAAAATTGTAGATTGATCATGTAATGGTAATACTGAGATTTCAATACCAGATTTTAAATAGTAAAAAATTTCCAGGAGCAGATGTGGACTCTAGCCACAGTTTATTGGTTATGAACTGTGGATGAAAACCGAAGAAACTTCAAAAAAGGTACAAATTTAAGGAGATGTGACCTGGACAAACTGAAATAATCACAGGCTGTAGAGAGTTTCAGAGGGAACATGAGGGAACGATCTACAAGAACAGGGGAAAGGAATACAGTAGAAGAAAAATGCGTAGCTTAGATGCATGAAATAGTGAAGGCATCAGATGATCAAGAAGGTGAAAAGACGAGGGCTATTAGAAATCCATGGGTCACCCAAGAGATATTGATTTCAACTGATGAAAGGAGAAAATATAAAAATGCAGTAAGTGAAGCAGGTGAAACAGAATACAGAAGTCTCAAAAAAAGAGATCTACAGGAAGTTCAAAACGACTAGGTGGGAATGGCTACAGGACAAATCTAAGGATGTAGTAGCATATATCACTAGAGGTAAGTTAGATGTCGCCTACAGAATAATTAAAGAGACCTTTGGAGAAAAGAGAACTACCTGTATGAATTTCAAGAACTCAGATGGTAAATGAGTCCAAAGCAAAGAAGGTTCAGATGGTCAAATGGCTCTGAGCACAAGGGTTCTTAACATCTGAGGTCATCAGTCCCCTACACTTAGAACAACTTAAACCTAACTAACCTAAGGACATCACACACATCCATGCCCGAGGCAGGATTCGAACCTGCGACTGTAGCAGCAGCGCGGTTCCGTACTGAAGCGCCTAGCACCGCTCGGCCACAACGGCCGGCCTACAGCAAAGAAGGGACAGTCGAAAGGTGGAAGTAGTAAATAGAGGGTCTATACATGGGCGATGTACTTGAGGGCAATATTATGAAAACGGAAGAGGACGTAGATGAAGACGAGATGGGAGATGTGATACTGCGAGAAGGATTTGACAGAGCACTGAGACCTAAGCAGCAACAGAGCCCCGGGAGTAGACGACATTCCGTTAGAACTACTGATAGCTTTGGGAGAGCCAACCATGACCAAACCCTTCCATCTGGTGAGTTAATATATATGAGACAGGCGAAATTTTCCCAGCTTTCAAGAAGAATATAATAATTCCATGCCAAAGAAAGCACCGTTGCGAAATATTAACTGAACCCTTTTCAGAAGAATGTAAAAACTTTTAGAAGCCGACATAAGGGAAGAACATTTTGGATTCCAGAGGCATGTAGCAACAATCGAGGCTATACTGACCCTACGACGTCTCATAGAAGACAGGTCGAGAAAAGGCAAACCTACATTTGTAGCATTTGTAGACTTACAGAAAGCTTTTGACAATGTTAACTGGAATACTCTGTTTCGAATTCCAAGGGTGGCGGGGGTAAAATACACGGAACGAAAGGCTATTTACAATTTGTACAGAAACCAGATGCCATTTATAAGAGTCGAGGAGCATAAATGGGAAGCAATGGTTGTGAAGGGAGTGAGGCAGGTTTGAAACCTTTCCCCTATCGTATTTAAACTGTACATTGAACAAGCAGTAAAGGAAACCAAAGAAAACTCTTGAGTAGGAATTAAACTGCAGGGAGAAGAAATAAAGACTTTTGAGTTTTGGTGATGACACTGTAATCCTGTCAGAGACAGCAAAGGACGTGGAAGAGCATTTGACCGGAATGGACAGTGTCTTGTACGAGGTGCATTCAAGTTCTAAGGCCTTCGATTTTTTTCTAATTAACTACTCACCCGAAATCGATGAAACTGGCGTTACATCTCGACGTAATCGCCCTGCAGACGTACATATTTTTCACAACGCTGACGCCATGATTCCATGGCAGCGGCGAAGGCTTCTTTAGGAGTCTGTTTTGACCACTGGAAAATCGCTGAGGCAATAGCAGCACGGCTTGTGAATGTGCCGTCACGGAGAGTGTCTTTCATTGTTGGAAAAAGCCAAAAGTCACTAGGAGCCAGGTCCGGTGAGTAGGGAGCATGAGGAATCACTTCAAAATTGTTATCACGAAGAAACTGTTGCGCAATGTTAGCTCGATGTGCGGGTGCGTTGTCTTGGTGAAACAGCACACGCGCAGCCCTTCCTGGACGTTTTTGTTGCAGTGCAGGAAGGAATTTGTTCTTCAAAACATTTTCGTAGGATGCACCTGCTACCATAGTGCCCTTTGGAACGCAATGGGTAAGGATTACGCCCTCGCTGTCCCAGAACATGGACACCATCATTTTTTCAGCACTGGCGGTTACCAGAATTTTTTTTGGTGGCGGTGAATCTGTGTGCTTCCATTGAGCTGACTGGCGCTTTGTTTCTGGATTTAAAAATGGCATCCACATCTCATCCATTGTCACAACCGACGAAAAGAAAGTCCCATTCATGCTGTCGTTGCGCGTCAACATTGCTTGGCAACATGCCACACGGGTAGCCATGTGGTCGTCTGTCAGCATTGGTGGCACCCACCTGGATGACACTTTTCGCATTTTCAGGTTGTCATGCAGGATTGTGTGCACAGAACCCACAGAAATGCCAACTCTGGAGGCGATCTGTTCAACAGTCATTCGGCGATCCCCCAAAACAATTCTCTCCACTTTCTCGATCATGTCGTCAGACCGGCTTGTGCGAGCCCGAGGTTGTTTCGGTTTGTTGTCACACGATGTTCTTCCTTCATTAAACTGTCGCACCCAAAAACGCACTTTCGACACATCCATAACTCCATCACCACATGTCTCCTTCAATTGTCGATGAATTTCAATTGGTTTCACACCACGCAAATTCAGAAAAAGAATGACTGCACGCTGTTCAAGTAAGGAAAACGTCGCCATTTTAATTATTTAAAACAGTTCTCATTCTCGCCACTGGCGGTAAAATTCCATCGGCCGTACGGTGCTGCCATCTCTGGGACGTATTGACAATGAACGCGGCCTCATTTTAAAACAATGCGCATGTTTCTATCTCTTTCCAGTCCGGAGAAAAAAAATCGGAGGCCTTAGAACTTGAATGCACCTCGTAAGGAGGATATAAGACCAACGTCAACGAAAGCAAAATGAGGATAATGGAATGTAGTAGAATTAAATTAGGTGACGTTGAGGAAATAAGAGTAGGAAATGAGACAAAGTAGTAGATGAATTTTGTTATTTGGGCAGCAAAATAAATAATGATGGTGGAAGTAGAAAGGATATAAAATGTAGACTGACGATGGAAAGAAAAGTGTTTCTGAAGAAGAGAAATTTGTTAACTCTGAGTATAGATTTAAGTGTCAGGAAGTCTTTCCAGAACGTATTTGTATGGAGCGTACCATGTATAGCAGTGAAACATGGATAAAAACAGGTTAGACAGCAAGAGAATAGAAGCTTTTAAAATGTTGTGCTACAGAAGAATGCTGAAGACTACGTAGGTAGATCATTTTACTATTAAGGAGATACTGAATAAAATTGGGAGAAAAGTAGCTTGTGGCATAACCTCACAAGAAGAAGGGATCGGTTGGTAGGACACATTGTGAGACCTCAAGGGATAAATTTTGTACTGGAGATAAGCACGGGGGTAAAAATCGTAGGTGATGAATACAGTAAGCAGAGTCAGAAGGATGTAGGTTGCAGTAGTTACTCTGAGATGAAGAGGCTTGAACAGGATAGAGTAGAATGGAGAACTGTATCAAACAAGTCTTTGGACGGAAGACCACAACAACAACAACAACAGCATCATACATTTTCAGGCAAAACTTTGTTCGTTTTATCGTTTACGTACCGATAATTACAAATGAAATAGTTATTGTTACAATAAATATTAGGGAACACCCAAATAACACTGGAAATCCAGTAAAAGTTCATGGAAGTACACGTGTCCTTTCATCATACACCTTTCAAATGTAATATATACGAAATGATATGGCGGGTGTTAAAAATAGGTAAATTAAAAGAAAAAAAGATGAGTGGGACTCGAGCCAATGATTCAACGGTTATGGAGGTTGAACACTAACCACATTATCGAGAATAGCTCGCAACGCTCCACTACACCTTTGACCCATAAAATTTATCTTTGGTTTTTTTCTCGAAATGGCCTACGTAGAATGCATTAGTACCTGCGCATTATGTTTCCCTAATGGGCTATTAAGAGTGCAAAGTTTCAAGAAAATCCATTATCCGAATGTCGTGGCTCCTCCTTGTAAGATATTGATAAAAATGATAAAATTCACTTTTAGGTCATGCTTATTGCCTATTCAGGCCATTTTTCTCGCTATCTGTACATAAAGAATGCAAAATAATGAAATACATTAAAAGCTAATTACGAATCATCGTACGTGCGATTTAAAAAGACTTTGTAAAAGTTTTATAATCAGTATAGAATATTAGCATATTAAATAATTTACAATCGTTGGAAACAAGGAAAAAAATTAAGTGATTTTTTTGCTTTCCTGTGCAAAAGAAGAAGATAAGCAGCGATGGGAACGGTCATTTATTCACCAACGTAAATCTCAGGGCAAAGGCCTGAAACGAACCTGTGCGTTAAGCCATTCAAATATTTACTAGCGCTGACTAATTTAAAGCAATCAAGGGATGGAGAGTGCTTAGCAGCGGTTCAACGGCCGAGAACGCGGCGCCCGTGCGCTGGCCAGACTAAGTCACTACAAAATGCAGATAGCGGGGCGTGCTGTTGAATTAATTGAATTTATAGTGCTGCGTTTCCATGTAAATTGAGTTCGAACCAGGGGTTAAATTTGTTCCAGATTTGGGCCGTATTGTCGGTGATGCGTAACGCAGCCAAGCGCAGGCAGGGGCATATAAACATCGTTGTAGCCGTCTCCTTCAGCTTCGCGCCTCGGCAGCAGACGGAATTTGATATGGCTGATTGATAATGACGTGCCAACAGCTCATAAAGTGTGAAATGACACAGTACATTCCTGATAATAATACGCATCCAACTCATACATTATTCTCGGCCATAATGGCTATGTTTGTGAACTGTGACTGTGTGGAATAACGACGTATTTGTAATTTCTACTACCAGTCACTTTTTTATTTTTTATTTTATGTTTAACCTAACATAATACAACGGTTTTCGAACATGTTCTGTTAATCTTCAGGCATTTAATACATATATACAGAGAAATGTTACTTCAAAATTAACCGTCTTAAACTAGATTACTCTAGAACTTTTTGTCCATTGTTTGTTACTGTAGCGGTTTGTATGGCATTTGGTGGTAGACGAGGGGGGCAGTGGATGACCAGAAATCGAAGTCAGTGAGGTCATCTGGTGATTTTCTTCCTTGTGAATGACTATGTATGGTATCACAGCCTGTATAGGATGCAGATAGTTTAGCATCAGTTGTGTGTTACGAAAATAACGTCAAAGGCTTTTATAAGACAGTTGATCACTTACGATTTCATCAGCTTGCAGCTTCACTTGCATCACTGGGGTAATGGCGGAGCTGTTGATTATTATTACACTATTGAACATTGTATTTTGTCACTGATTTCTAACGCAATTCGCTGCACAGTGACAAAGAGTTCTAGATTAATCTAGTTTAAGACGGTTTATTTTTAAGTAACATTCCTCTATATGAATGTATGTATAAACGCCTGAAGATGGACAGAACATGTTCGAAACGCGTTGTATTATATTAGATTAAGCATAAAACAAAAAATAAAAAAGTGACTGGTAACAGAAATTACAAATAAAAAATTAACACATACATACTGAAGACATTCATGTGCAACCCAATTTGCTTTCTTTTGTTTGTCAATATCTTAAACTTTGTAGTATCTCAATACATACGTCAATGGTCTGTGTACATAACAAGTAGTGCCACCTGTCAGTGACATGTTGCGAGGTTAACTATTTGTCTAAATGCTTTTATTTAGAAAGTGCAAAGCCGTTTCCAGAGGAAAACATGTGGCAAAGTAAATGCGAGATGGTGATGCTAAGAAATTATAGTAAAATATGTTTTGCCGTGACAGAGTATTTAACATAAAATCACCACAAAGAGGATGAGAGAGAGAGAGAGAGGAGAAAGTTGTGAATCACATTTCAACAACGCGCCCACACGACCAATAAACTATCTAAAGTGCAGCTCTCAGGAATTTCCAGAACTTTTTTCATTTCATCAGTTATAAGTGATTTAAGAAAAGTTGCCTTCTTTTTAATTATTTTTAAACCTATCATAACAAAATAAATAAATTAGTTAGTACATCGAAATGTAAAGATAAACAGTCTTCAGTAGAGCTATTTGCCAATAACGCTAATTTTATTTTGCTTCACGAATTCTCGCAGCCAATATTTAATACATAAAAGACATTATAGTCACGTCATAGAATTTTAATAGCTTCAAAGTATATTTTAATGTTGCTCTGAGTGCTATTGTTATACATGAGTAAAAACACGTTTCATGTGTGTACGCTTGTGAATGCTTTTCTAGTTGTTGTGGTCTTCAGTCCAGAGACGTTAGATCCAGCTCTCCATGCTACTCTATCCAGTGCACGCCTCTTCATCTCCGAATAATTGCTGCCACTTATATTCTTCCGAATCTGCTTAGCGTACTCATCTCTTGTTCTCCCTCTACATACGTCAGCCTTCCAGTTATTGTATGACAAAATTATTATTACTTCTCTAACTATGATTTCAAAATTGTGTACATGAAATTGAAATACACATACTTTGTGTGCTTATAAAAGTTCCGTTGTAACATGTTGGTGGAGGTCCGATACGCTCATGGCCATTACTTCAGATTCGGGAAGTTATTTAAGAAATAAATCCAGGACAGCAGCTAATTTTGTCCTGAACATTGCTTTATAAAATGGTTCAAATGGCTCTGATCACTATGGGACTTAATTTCTAAGGTCATCAGTCCCCTAGAACTTAGAACTACTTAAACCTAACTAAACTAAGGACATCACACACATACGTGCCCGAGGCAGGATTCGAACCTGCGACCGTAGCGGTCACGCAGTTCCAGACTGTAGTGCCTAGAACCGCTCGAGCACCCCGGTCGGCCATTGCTTTATAATAGTACATCGATAAATGGACGGGTTGAGAGGGATCGGAAATAGTAACTGGTCACGAGAGTCGTACCTGGATTATCGACGAGTGTGTTAGAAAAGCACAGCAGCACCGCGGTAGCTAGGGGGAAAGACAAAATAAAAATAATAACCAATAATTTGAAACTAGAGGGCTCTGTTTATACAGATAATTGTGACTAAGTATATTACAAAGTGAGGCTGTTGGTGCTTAGGGACGTAGAAAAGGAACAGGTGAGTGACTATTTTGATGAGAGGACATTAAAAATTCCATTAACTGATTAACCAGTGAATTGATGAAAGTAATCTAGACAGTGAACTTGATGCACAAAGGTTGAACGAATGAACAGAGTGTTAAACGGTAAGATAAATGTACGAAGTGCGCAAATCCAGTCATTCAGGAATAATGTAAAATACTGATATAGAGTAAGATTAGAGTTACATGTGGCGAGATAGTTACGTTGAATTAAAGTATGAAAAATATGGTGGAAAAAAGGGACTCATTAAAAGACAAAGTCGATCTTGAAATAAAATGAACAACTTCAAACCAAATAAAGCCAAGGTTTTCATTGTGCTTGATCAGGAACAGGAACAGATTGAGCTAGTGTAATGTATTTGCAAGGAGAAAATTGAGGAATCAGAGCAACAGGACAATGAAAACTTGGTCAGCAAAGTGTCACGAGAGAAAGCAGTTGTATTTGGAAATAAATTGCTGGAGCATTCATCAACATACACCAGGTTCTGAACTGAATGTCCAATTGATAAAAAAACTGAAATCCTTTATTTTCATAAAATTCTGAAAAAGTAGGAATTCAAGAAAACTTTCCTCAAGTGGGGGCATGCCATTAGAATAAAGGAAACGATACTGAAAATTGTGAACCCTAAGAAAACTTTCAACCCGTAATTTTAGCGGATTCATGTAAGACGAGGATTCTGCTAACACTCTGTGAAGTTGGCTAAACCAGAATTTCAGAACATAGGCGACCAGGATTGTTGTAGGATGTAACAATTTGAATAATTCTAAGAAACCTTTTCAGAATAATTCTGTTCATAGAGTAGACAGAGGGAACTGTATAATGAACTTTGGGATGCATCTCAAGTAGAACTTGGGTGATAGGAAGATGAAGTATGTTGTGGAGAGCTATACAGAAAATAAGAGTACATTAACGTGCCAGTTTCTGAGGAACATTTGTTAACGACTATACGTAGAAAATAGCCAATGGATGCAAGAAGATAGGTCAGTGTGGGTGATTGTAATTTGGAAAGCTTTTTCAGAAACGTTGGGAGACGCATACAGCTGGAATCGAGGTGTCGCTATAGATGTTCATAGTGATTCTAGGTAGCGTAACCAAAGGAACTGAAACTAAGAATATGTGGTACGAATGACAGGATTAGATAGGGGAGCGAGAGAAGGAAGAGGCACGAGGCCCCAAAAGGGAACAGATACACAGTTTCATGACATATGTAATGAAGAAAACTCTGACCTGCAACAGGAAGGGTCCTAACTAGCACAGGTTGCCAACACAACTACGATGATGAGAGTTACAGGCAGTTAATTGGAGACAAGAAAACTGTCCACTCAAAGAACAGATACATGGGAAACAGTAGAAGCAAGGATTAAGGTTGTCAAGTTTAATACAGTAGTAAGAAGAATGAGTACAGTAAAGAACAAAGAAGTTGTAGTTTGAATAAGGTTCAATCTCTATAAAGGGATGGTAAGAATAGGAAAACAAACAGGTTCTAGAATGTTGACAGATATTGCTAATTTAGTGAGAGGGGTAATAATGAGAATAGATTGGCCTATGACACTAGAAATATTGTGGGTAAAGGTGTAATGACTTGGAATCTAGATAGAATAAATACTGACAGTGACGTAAATGTTTATGGAACTGGTGAAAATGTTTCCTGTTATGAGATGACGTTTAATGATTGTGTGGAATATTTAGAAGAAAAAGGGGGGAGGGGAGGAAAAGCAAAAAGGAGCTTTGAAAGATATGTAGTATTTAATCATACAGAAAGAGATGGAAATAAAAAAGAATCTAACAGTGAGGCTAAAATTCATGTTTCAATGGGAAAGAACTGGGAGATAATGATGAAGAGGAATTTGGGGAAGGCCATCAAGTAGGAGGTCATGGTGGCAATGGCGAAGGGAATGAAGGAAGATTATGGTCAATAAAGAAATGGTTCAAGTTACTAATAAAATCAATCTGTTCTGTATTAGAAAGAGAGCAGAGTAAAAAATTAGTGAAGCCCTTGCTTGATGCCACAAGGAATACTAGAGTGGGATTGTGCGAATAATCCCTTTAGCAATACTTAAACGACCTCTAATAACACTATCCAAGTGAAGGACCAGAACCAACAACCAGCTAGGGTAGTTAAGCCAGACAGCATTTATTGCTCTGAAAGGCTTAAGGTTATATATTTTTCATAACAGTGCAATCCTGGTCAGCTTCATACACACAGAAGTGTAAACTCATATGGAGACTAATAGCTTAAATACAGAAAGTGAGAGAAAGTGAGCCGCTTTAACTGTTATAAGATATATCAGTCAATAGCTCGGCTGAAGTTAAAAATTTTCTGAAAGCCCCTAAACATGGAACGCAAATAACGACCACTGAAAGGTTTAATAAAGGAGAACAATCACAACAATATTAATACTACAGCAGAGTTCATCACCAGCTCGGTACCACAGTGACTGCTCCACCTAACAATTTCGAACACTAATGATCCCCAGAAAAACTTTAACTATAAGCCCACTGAAGCACAACCAATTACTAAAACTCAGTAATAAAACAATAAATATGAGCACCAACATCTAACGACATACTATAAAAATTTAGTGAACTGAACTCACTCTATTCTCGATGCCCAGCAATATAACCACGAGCAATGTCACCCTATTACTATTTATTAAAGTATAATTTAACTAAATAGTAACAACTAAGGGTAAGCCCCTTCAACAGCTATGCTTATACAAGAATTAACCCACTCCTCATGAATATTACTAACAGTGGCATACTTGTATGAAGTAAAATAAAAATGATCTATCATCAACACATGAGATGTAAAGGTATCACGCTAATTGCTGCAGCACATGAATTTTTAATGAGGAGTTAGATCAAGGCTAACAACAACTTAACAAATGTCATACGATTTGCTCTCAAGGAAAAATATGTAGGTACATAATATCGCCAAGACTGATAAATTCTTATTCCCTGCTTGTACTGTTTTAACAACAGCTTACATCAACAGAAAAAACAACATCATTAAACTTGGAAACCTCGATGGCTGGAAGCTAATCAAGGTAATCGACAATCTCTAACTATGTATTCCTTCAAAGAACACCGACAAAAGAACAACACATCTTTAAAATTAACACTGTGACACATCACAGGTGATGGCAAAAGAAAAACTTAGGGGAAGCGTCATATGGCAAATGAGAGCCCATGGAAAAAGAATAAGGAAGAAGAGGGGATGAAGTAAAACAAACAGAATATAAAAATAAGTTCCAGATGAATGTAAATACCATTGAGTAAATCAGTAGTTAGTGAAATCTGTTTGGACAGCATGGACAACTGAAAAGTTTTTGTTAAGGAACAAAAATAAAGGAGAGTATTCTAAGGAAAGGTGACCTATAATAATGACTACGCTGAGTTTATGAACACTGGGAGTGAAATCAGAACACTGTTGGAAGCATTGTGGAAACAGTTACACGAAGGTATTAAAATGGTATAGATCTCTGAATCAGCAGAAAAGATGATCAGTGCCACATGAAAACTGAGTAAGGTAATAATAAGACGAGTCTACTTCACATTTGAGATTTAGAGATGAAAGTCGTTTGATTTTTTAGTTATACATGATTCATATTTAAATATAATTTTCAGAATGGACTTACTAATAAATTCAATGTATAATATGATAGCGGATAGGGGATGATTGCAAAACGGAAAATGGGGCTGAAGTATAACAAGGTTGAGTGAACAAGTAATGAATTTCCATCACCAAATAGGACTTTTGAGAATAGCTATGATGGCACTAGGTACCTATAGTGATATTTGTGTACTACAAATTATGAAAACTGTAGAGACTCAAAAGCTGAGAAGAAGACATTTCTCGGGGAAATTAGATGAAATTCAAGGTATTAGAGAAATAATAAGCCAAAGTATTTTCTTATGAACCCAGGAAGTGAAAAATTTTGGATTTAAGTTGTACTTAAAGCAGAATACTCCTTGTTTGTAAGACCTTGCCCGGTACATTTGGCTAGAAATTTATGGCTGTGGCAGGAGAGTTGGATCATATGAAAGAGTAGGGTATTAATGTAAGAATTAATGGTGAATTTAAAAAATACTTTGTAGTTGTAGGTAAGAAGAATGGAGGTATACAGTTGATAACAGACATTAGGAAGTTGAACACTATAGTACAGAAGGAATGCAATAAACCAGCAAACATAAAATATCTAATACAAAGATTTAAATGTGTTAAATTTATATAATATCTTGACCTAATTGGAGGTTACAGGAAAATAGCATTGTCTAATGAATCCATAAATTTACTGCATTTTTCTTTGCAGGAAAAAGCTGACAGTGCTGTTTTGTCTCTTTAGGGCTAATAATATCAGTGTCAGATTTCATAACAATATGGGATTTTGTTCTGAGGAGGGAGTCTAACTCAAAAATTGGTGTGTATGTTGATGTTATTTTAGTGGCAACCAAAGATTGGGATACTCATTATACATTTTTAAATCTAGTACTTGTGGCATTTAAAAAAGTGGGGCCACTTAAAAATTGTAAAACACAAAATTTGTGAGGACAGAGCTAAAATTCCTGTGATACATTGTCACAACTAAAGGAGTTGAAAAGGACCCAGAAAAGATAAATGCCATTAAGAAATTCTCTGCTTCAAAAGGTCAAAGAACAACTGCAAAACCTTTCTTGAACTTTGTTGCATTTCTAGAAAATTTACCTCACACTAATAATTTAATAACAAGAATTTAATAAATTGTTAACTGCAAGCAAGGTTTACGTTAGAAATGTTGAATATCAAGAGAGTTCTGAGACGTTGAAAGCAGGCTTGAGTTAGTAAAACACTCTGCTTTTAACTAGCCATTTTGAATCAGCACTGTAAACGGAGTTCCGAGAAGCTGAAAGCTGCCTAGAGTTAGGGTATGTTTTCAAGCAACCCTGATTTTGAACCAACCTTTTTGTTTGGGCAATGACAACAGTGAATATGGGATTGGATGTCTGCTCTTCCAGCAGATAGAGACTGACAGGGGAGAAGTGGCCTAAACAACAGCATTTACAAGTAGGATGTTAACTAAAAGTGAAAATAATAGTATTTCGGAAAAAGGAGACACAAGCTACAGTCTGGGGGTTCAAAACAACCCATAATTTTCTTTGGAGGCGTAGGGCAATTATTTTTACAGATCATAAGGCTATCACTTTTACTACAAAATGTAAACTAATGCATAGTACATTGACATCCTAGGTACTTTATTTACAGCAATTATATTTTAAAATTACATCTACCTCAGGGAAATAAAAAATGCTGCTGGACCCATTGTCTACACTAGCTAGAGGAGTGAAGCAAAATGGTGGGAGAAAAATTGAAAATGTTCTGTGCAAAAATAGAGTCTGAACAAAAGGAAATAAAATCGTGTAGAGAACCAAATGATGATGAATGCTTAAAACTGATGAAGAAAGAATTGGGAAAAATGTGGGATAATATACAGGGTGAGTCACTAACTATTGCCACCAAGAATTCCGAAAGTATGATAGGAGCTGGAAAGGTTGTTGGGCAAACTTTGCGTGGGACAATAGGGGCCATAATTTGACTTTGGTGTTTTGTTGCTGGATGGGGTCGCTTTACAGATATGAAGATCAACTTTGTTTTTTTTTTTTTTTTTAAATGGGATGCTATAGTTTGGTAATTATTTTCTGATAGCGGCCATCGAGACGAATCCAGTGATGTGTAACAGTAAGGTCTGTGAAGGTCAGTGAAGGTCACTGAACGTCCATTTACAGAAGGTATTCGAAGTGATGACCAATGGTATCAATGCAGTGCTGTAATCTTCTTATCATGGATTTTATCACGTCGGCACTTATCGAAGCACATGCTCTGACAGTTCTCTCTCGCATATTTTCCTTTACGAATCCCCACAAGAAAAAATCCAGAGGTGTCAAGTATGGCGAACGAGCCGGCCACGACACATCTCCGCGTCCAATCCAACGATTTAGGAACTGTCTCTGCAACTCATTACTAGCCATCAGCGAAAAATGTGCCGGACACCCATCGTGTTGATACCACATTCTGTTCCTTGTTCCTAAAGGTATTTCTTCCAATAACGGACCTAATGTTTCTTGGAGGAATATGGTGTACTTCCTACCATAAAGATTTCTTTCGATGAAATAGGGACCTCAAATTCTGTCCTCCAGAATCCGACCCCATACATTCACCGATCACGGTGTTTGGTGTGTAACTTGCCGCAGGCAACATCGCTTTTCAGTTGCCCATTAATGCATGTTATGCAAATTAACATTTCCATGGTTTATGAATGTAGTCTCGTCAGTAAATAAAATCAAATTAATAAATGCGTCATCCCTCTGAAGCTGAAGTTGAGCCCATCGGCAGAATTCAATGCGACGCATACAATCCGTATCAGTTAATTCTTAGTGGAGACTGATATGTTAAGTATGATATTTATGGTGATGCAGAACACGAACAACACTACTCTGGCTCTTGCCAGATTCCCCTGCGATTTGACGCGAACTAACACAAGGATCTCGAGCCACAGTGGCAAGAGTACCAACTTCGGTTCCCTCGTTAGTAGCGTTCCTTTGCCGGATATGTTTCCGATGCGTTAAATATCCAGTTCTCAGTTTATCACACACATATTTAAATGTACGACATGTAGGGTGAGTACGTTGACGATATCTTTCAGTGTATAAGTCTCCAACTCTCACTGAATTTCGTTGGCATTTTTCATAAATGAGAAGTATATAGACTTGTTCTTCGAAGAAATACATCATTTACAGTCGCTTGATTCAACGATACTAGTCTTGTCGTTCCTATTAGTGCTATATTTCGAAACAGTCGAATGCTGTTTACGTGTCAATGCCACGCTATATGGATACGCGGTATTCGGCGAATATATATTTGCACGATATACGAGAGAGAATTGTCAGAGCAAGTGCCGAAGTGATAAGGAATACCACTCAATCTATGATAAGAAGATTGCAGCACTGTATTGATAGCGATGGTCATAACCTAGAACACTTTCTGCAAATGGACGTTCATGCCAACTTTTTCACCTTCGTTGACCTTCAAGACGTTATTGTTACACATCATTGGATTCGCATCGTTAGCCTCTATCAGAAAATAAGTACAAAACTATAGCATCCCATTTATCAAAACAAAGGTGACCTTCATATCTCTGAAGCGACCTCACCTAGGAACAAAAAACCAACGTCATGTTATGGCTCCCGTTGTCCCATGTAATATTTGTCCCACAAACTTTTCAGCTCCTATCATACTTTCGGAGTTATTCTAGGTGGCAGTAGTTAGTGACTCACCATGTATTATCTAAGTACTACTGTGCGTGTAAAGGAATTGTAAATGTGAGAGAGGTAGGCTATCTGGATGTGGACTGGGTTCTCTGTCGAAGATTGGGATATGGGCAGCAGCAGCAGTGGGTCCTACTGAAGATACAACTCTTTATTACTTCTTTACTAATTTTTACAGTTCAGACACACTTCTGATTCTGCTCCGTTCTTTGGCGCGGTCCGGAGTTCCCTCGTCATATTACAGCGTCGTAGCTGCCGACGTTGAGCATGGTAGCAGGCTTGACAACGCTGCTTGTTAGACAGAGCGCTGCACTGGCGACTCCGGTAAGCGAGGCGAAGTGAGAAGGCAGGATGTGGCCACGCTGCGGTCACAGGCAGTCACCAGGTCTTCTCTAAAGGGGAACGTCACGTCGCTGCAGTGGTATGACGATGACATTTCCTGAAGTCAAACTCTGGACCGAAGGTTAGGAGCAGGGGCGGTCGGATGGCGCGGTATTGTCTGCCCGGCCTGGGCGGAGAGGGCAAAGGTCCCTTCTTCGTGGTCTGGTGGCAGCGGAGTTCACAACGAGGATGCCTGGCTGTCACGTGACAGGTGCCGTGCTTGGCACTGCCATGCTGAACACTATACACTGGGCTGGAATCAGCGCTGAATTCGTTGAACTGCTGCGTTTGTGGGCCACTACGAACCATCTGGAACAGGGATGTGACTAGCGTATGTCGTAATCGTCGACGACGTGGAAGTCGATCGGGATGGAGTGGCTTCTCGAAGGCTCGACCCAGGGCAATGATGCACTGGACGGTGTCATGGAAGTCTTGCTGCTGCCGAGGGGTGTCGATGAAGCAGGTATGAAGGCCTGGCCTGTGGCCTGATTTCATCACTCATGTACCGACGCCATCGGAGCCTATCGTGCAGTTCAGTGACCAGCATCTATAGTTTGATTGTTGCCTCATTGCAGTTCGAGGATCTGACATTTGCTAAAAGTTTTCCTATAGTTTTATCCCGTTACAGAATCGTGTTTAGGTGAAAACAGGAAAATTCAGGTAGTAAAAATGTGTGCTGACAAGAACGTTATATCCATGTGCTCAGTGACTGTATTCATTTTATTCATGGACACAGGATCTGAAAAGTGAATGGTAAAGCTAATGGAGGTTGTTCCATTCAACAATAAGTTAGGAAAATTCCGAAATGTATAAAAAAACACTGGCAGGCTTCAAAAGCAAAACCTTCAAATATGTTGGATGGAAGTCTTTAAGAAAATCCACTGGTAAGGGAGTAACAGGGTAAATGGTTGAAGTTTATTCTGAGGAAGTAGGTAACTCGTGGTCTAGGGGTAGCTTCTTTGGTTGATAGTGAAAACGTCCTCGGTCCCAAGTTTGGAACCCAACACCGCTTAAATTTTGATTAATAATCAGCGTTGTCGGCCGAAGGCTTCCGGTGCAAGAAGTCACTTTCAATCTGCTACCGGCCTTGTCAAAGAGGGTGGAGATGCGGCCAGAGCTTCAACCCACTCTCTTCTCATTGGGGTGGGAAACTGCGCCTCAAGGCGGAAGAATCAGCTATTATCAACAGCACGAGGAAGCAGAAGGCAATGGAAACCAGTGTATTAAAGACATATAACATGCATCCACACGAAATGTGGCCTGTAATTGAAAAAGTGTCATGATGATCTCTCCAATGCAAAAGATTCCGCAATAACCCCCATTCGGATCTTCGGGAGGGGCCTGCCAATGGGGAGGTGACCATGAGGAAAAGATTCATTAACAAACGAGAGAGTCGTGGAATGTCAGAGGCTTGAACGTTTTAGAGAAGCTATAAAATCTTGAAAGAGAAACGCAAAGGAACAATCTAGATATAGTAATGGTCAGTGAATTGAAATGGAAGGAAGACAAAGATTTCTCATCAGATTAGTATAGAGTAATATCAACAGCAGCCGTAAATGGAATAACGGGTGTAGGATTCTTTATGAACAGGAAAGTAGGGCACAGAGAGTGTTATTGTGAATAGTTTAGTGGTTACTTGTATCAGAATCGACAACAAACCGACACCGACAACGATAGTTCGTGCATACGCGCCGACGTCGCAAGCTGAAGTTGAAGAGATGGATAAAGTATATGAGGATAGTGAAAGGATAATAGAGTATGGTAAAGGGAGATAAAAATCGAATGGTCGTAGGGGACTAGAATGCAGTTGTAGGTGAAAGCATAGAAGAAAAGGTTACATGATAACATGTGCTTGGAACAAGGAATCAGACGGGGAATGATTGATTGAGTTCTGTAATCAATTTCAGTTAGTAATAGCGAATACTCTGTTCAAGAACCGCCAGAGGAGGAGTTATACTTGGAAAAAGTCGGGTGATACGGGAAGATTTCAGTTAAATTACATAATGGTTCGACAGAGATTCCAAAATCAGATACTGGGTTGTAAGGCTTACCCTGGTGCAGTTATAGACTCAGAACACTATGTTGTAGTGATGAAGAGTAGGCTGAAGTTTACGAGATTAGTCAGAAAGAATCAATACGGAAAGAAGTGGGATACGGAAGTACTAAGGAATGACGAGATACGCATGAAGTTTCTGTGGCTATAGAGACAGCAATCAGAAACACCTCAGTAGGTATTTCCGTTGAAGAGGAATGGACATCATTAAAAAGGGCAATCACAGAAGCTGGAAAGAAAAACACAGTTGCAAAGAAGATAACTGCCATGAATCCATGGATAACAGAAGAAATACTTCAGGTGATGGATGCAAGAAAGAAGCACAAAAATGTTCAAGGAAATTCAGGAATAGAGAAATATAAGTTGCTGAGGAATGAAATAAACAGGAAATGCAGGGAAGCTAATACAAAATTTCGGCATCAAAAATGAGAGGACATCGAAAAAGAAATGATTGTCGGAAGGACTGAATCAGCGTATTGGAAAGTCAACAGAACCTTCGGTGAAATTAAAAGCTATGGTGGCTACATTAAGAGTACAACGGGAATTCCTCTGTTAAATGCAGAGGTGAAAGGGGATAAGTGGAAAGAGTACACTGAAGGTCTTTATCAGAGGGAAGATTTGTCTGATGTGGTAGAAAAAGAAGCAGGAGTCGATTTAGAAGAGATAGGGGATTCAGTATTAGAATCAGAATTTAAGAGAGCTTTGGAGGACTTAAGATAAGGCAGAAGGGGTAGTTAACATGCCACCAGAATTTCTAAAATCAGTGGGGAAGTGGCAACGAAACGACTATTCACGTTGGTGTGTGGAATGTATAATTCTAGCGACATACCATCGGAAAAGTATCAGCCACACAATTCCGACGAATGAAAGAGCTGACAAGAGCGAGAATTATCCCACTATCAGCTTAATACATCACGCATCCAAGTTCCTAACAAGAATAATACGGAGAAAAATGGGAAAGAAAACTGAGGATGTGTTAGATGACGATCAGTTTGGCTTTACGAAAGATAAAGGCACCAGAGAAGCAATTTTGACGTAGCAGTTGATAACGGAACCAAGGTTAAAGATAAATTAAGGCACGTACGTAGATTTGTCGACCTGGAAAAAGCTATAGGGAGAGATGGGTAATATACAATGTGTTCAAGAGCCAAGAGGGAATAATAAGAGTAGACACCCAAGAGCGCAGTGCTCGGATTAAGAAGGGCCTAAAACAGGAATGTAGTCTTTCCCCAATATGTAGATCGAAGAAGCAATGATGAAAAAAAAAAGGGTTCAGGAGTGGGATTAAAATTCAAGGAGAAAGAATATCAATGGTAAGATTTGCTGATGACATTGCTATCCTGAGTGAAAGTGAGGAAGAATTACTTGATCTGCAGGATGGAATGAACAGTCTAATGAGTACAGAATGTGGACTTAGAGTAGATCGAAGAAAGATGAAAGTAATGAGGAGTAGCAGGAATGCGAACATCAAGAAACTTAGCATTAGGATTCATGGTTACAAAGTATATGAAGTTAACGAATTGTACTACTTAGGCAGCAAAATAACCAATGTCGGACAGAGCAAGGAGGACATCAAAAGCAGACTAGCACTGGCAAAACGGGCATTCCTGGCCAAGAGAAGTCTGCTTGTATCAAACATAGGCCTTAATTTGAGGAATAAATTTCTGAGAATATACATTTGGAGCACAGTGTTGTATGGTAGTGAAACATGGACTGTGGGAAAACTGGAACAGAAGAGAATCGAAGCATTTGAGATGTGAGGCTACAGGCGAATGTTGAAAATGATGCGAACTACTGATAATGTAAGGAATGAGGAGGTTCTGCGCAGAACCAGAGAGGAAAGGAATATGTAGAAAACATTGACACTGAGTACGGACAGAACGATATGATATCTGTTAAGACATCTGGGAACGACTTCCACGGTAGAGGGCAAAAACTGTAGAGGAAAGAATTGAGGACGTAGGTTGATAGAAAAAAAAGAAAAAAAGCTGTAAATCTAAGGCTATCCTGTAAGATAACAGATCTCAGTTTGCGTCTAAAGGCTGAAAAATTAAGTAATAGCATCTGTGGTCAGACTAAAGAATATAAGAGCTTATTTCCTGTCCAGTAATAGAGCAGAACATGATATGAAAGAATTCGGGATATTTCATAAAATCTATTGTAACGAACGTTACAGTTCTGGGGGATTTATGTAATGGACTTCAAATGCATACTTGACTATTGAAACAACAGAGTAGTGGAATCACACCTGACGAAATTATGACGCAGAACAGAGAATTTCACTGAAGAAATCATTCAGTTTACATCCAAACAGGACATATGAGGAGAAGAGAAAAATGGCAAAGCGCTGTATGGAAAAATAAACCCTAATGGGGAAAAATGAGATACAGTATTAAAGTTCAGAGATGCCAAGTTCAACATAGTAGACGAAGTACTGGTAAAATCCCATGAGAAATCTAAACAGATAACATAAAAGTTTTCTGGGTATGGTAGCACGTCATTTTGTATGTTAGTATACCCAGAAGAGAGCAGCTGCAACCTTGGACGAAACGTTGGTTTTCTCCAGCAGTAGTTTTATACAATTTCGACTGACTCTGTCCGCTACTAAACAGATAAGTTCCAAATTACCAACTTATTTCAGATATAGCATGAACAATTGAAAGTACTTGCTTACCAACAGGGCACTGTTATGTGGGTACATCAAAACGAACAAGATTTTTCAGTCCGTTTCCCAACAAGGCACTGTTCTACAGATGTAGAAATATCACACACGATACTACATCCCACTTGCAATTAGGAGACCTCTTTATGAATACACCATAAACACTAGGTGTTGCTGTTGTCAGCCAGTTGCCAATACACAAAAACATGAAAACCACCAGAGACAATGTATACTTCTAGTTAACAGAGCACTGTTCAACACCTACATCAGAACTGCACATGGCAATGCAATCCACTTACCAACAGGCCACTGTTCTATTTTACATCAAAACAACATGAGGCATTGGAACTCACTTGCCAACAGGCCACTGTCCTATTTTTCTATCAAAATCACAGGAGGCACTGAATCCAGCTCGTTGACAGGACTTTGTTCTAGCGGCAGACCAAATCCACATGAAGCAACACATCCTGGTTGCCAACAGGGCACTGTTCTATGAATATGTGAAAACAGGCATTTAAAGCCACCTGCTTTTACATGAAAACCACATTGCATCCCTCTTGCTGACAGGGCCATGTTGTATCAGTGATCAAAGACATACAACGCAATGCATCCCACTTGACAATAGAGCACCATTTTACAAATACGTGGAAACGACATAATGCGTTAAATCCCACTTTCCAGCAGAGCACTTTCTACTTTTTCTTCAAAATCACATGCGGTATTGCATCCCTCTTGTTGACAGGGCACTGTTGCAAATTTTTGTGATAAACATATCAGTAAATTAGCCTACTATGCTTGTTTTCATTCACTGCTTTCATATGGCGTCATATTTTGGGGCAATTCATCATTAAGAGAGAAAGTATGCATTGCACAAAAGCCTGTAATCACAATAATAGCTGGAGCCCAGCTAAGATCATCTTGCAGATATTTATTTAAGGAACTCAGGATGTTCACAGTACCTTCGCGATACATATATTCACTTATGAAATTTGTCATTAATAACCCATCCCAATTCAAAAATAAGAGCAAAGTGAATAGGTACAACGCCAGAAGGAAGGATGATCTTCACTATTCTGGATTAAATCTCACTTTGGCACAGAAAGAGGTGAATTACACTGCCACAGAAATGTTTGGTTATTTGCCAAGTAGCATTAAAACTCTGACAGACAGCCAACTAACATTTACAAGCAACTTAAGAGAATTCCTGAATGACAACTACTTCTACTGAATATATGAACTTTTAGATATGAAGAAGTAACTGTAAAATAATAATAACAATAATAATAACAATAAAGTATTTTGTGTAAAGAAAACTTATGTTAAAGTGACACGTTCCACATCATTACGAAATGTCGTATTCATGATCTATGGAACAAGGATTAATATATGTATTTATGTATGTATGTATGTAGGTGCATAACAAGAACAAACGATGATGCAGTGCAGCACTTGAGACAATCCCTCGTGATCTGAACATCGAAGGATTGACGTCAGAGCTATTAACGGAAACATATTGTGACTTATTTTTCCTGGCCTTATCCTGTCTTGACGGCTTAAGCAAGTTTTTCTGAATTTAGTGATATCAGTGGTAGAGGGTGGCCAGCATCCTGTCACCATCCATTCACGCCCAGCCTCCTCCCCATCGACACTGAGACGGAATTTTGTGCACTACATCTGTCTACGTCTAGTGTTATAACATGTGAAATTGTGAGAACGTTTTCTAAATGGCGTAACATGGGGATCCGCTAAAAACCACATCTAGGCCGGCCGTCACACCGGCCCCCGTCTTTAATCCGACGGGTGGATTCCATCTGGGGCCAAGGCATCCGGAAAGTGCCGTGCTAACGCGCATGGCTACAAGAGCAGGCACCAAAATACATTACGTAAGAAAAATAATAATGAATACTTAAGATACTTTTCTGCATACGGAAATTTCTATCGGTTCTCTTAAGTCAATATGAAGCCATCCTGAAGAGACTGACGACACTAAAAGCACATTTGCGCAAATAAGGAAGCTACGGAAATAATACAGTCTGAGGTGACGGTGAAAGTAGAAAATGTAATACGTACGAAGCGGAAAGCGTGGTCCCCGAAAGTCGGAGATAAGAAACTGCCCAGATAGGCAACATCACGGATATCTGGACACTAATTTTATATTTTTGGACTCTGGATTGCGACGTGAATGGCTCTGAGCACTATGGGACTTAACATCTATGGTCATCAGTCTCCTAGAACTTAGAACTACTTAAACCTAACTAACCTAAGGACATCACACAACACCCAGTCATCACCAGGCAGAGAATATTCCTGACCCCGCCGGGAATCGAACCCGGGAACCCGGGTGCGGGAAGCGAGAACGCTATCGCACGACAACGAGCTGCGGACTGCCGTGAATACTATAGGACAATGAATAGCAAAATCTCCACTTTCCAAAAAGCAACGCTGTATGTTTCAATTTCCACAGCAATGCTTCATGCGTTAGTGAATCTTTTTTCTTTACAGCACACTGAACTCTGTTACAATCAGTTAATTGTTCTGACTTCATTCAAAGATAACTGAAGTAGCTTCTGGACTAACCTACCAAAAATTCGGCCGGCCGAAGTGGCCGTGCGGTTAAAGGCGCTGCAGTCTGGAACCGCAGGACCGCTACGGTCGCAGGTTCGAATCCTGCCTCGGGCATGGATTTTTGTGATGTCCTTAGGTTAGTTAGGTTTAACTAGTTCTAAGTTCTAGGGGACTAATGACCTCAGAAGTTGAGTCCCATAGTGCTCAGACCCATTTGAAGCATTTTTGAACCAAAAATTCGTTTTGACACCCGAGCTGAAATCGTCTCTGTATCGAGTCACGGATATATTTACTTCAAGCAGAAAAACCTGAACTCCACCTCCACCAACATAGTTGCTAAAATTTACGTTTCAGTGACTAAACTGGTGGTTTGTTGAAAGTGAAGTGTACAGTGATATCGATGCGTAGGCAGCCATTTATGAAACCAGTTTCGCAACGATTATTTCAAGAAACGAGTTTTGCAGCTCTGTGACTCCATGTTACCTAGGCTTAGCGTAGTGATGGTAAAGGGTGCCAGGAAACTACAGTATCGGCACATAATCGCGGTGTATCAGTTTAATGTCCTCATCCAGTGAGCAGGTCAGCGTATTGCAATAACACATTCCATGAAGAGCTTTGTATTTAACTTAGGTCATTGGTATACACCGGCACGGTATACTGTTATGCCTCCTACTTCTGACCGCCAAAATCCGGCAGGATTTCTGACAAGCTACCATCGTATGAAGTGTCATCGCGGTAGCGAGCGTTAGCCACAGAGGCGGAGCTTTGGAGACATCATTGATCACGTCAGAGTGGACCATTCAACAAAATCATGTTTGCTAACAATTAAACAGCACCAGATAGAAAAATGCATATCTGTGCATATTAGTGGAGTATGCGCGCTAACAAGGGGTGCTGCAGATGGGAGACGCGGGATGCACAAGTGCATTTTAAGCTGGTGCTGAGAGTAACAAAGTACGTGCCGGGGCGGGCGCTATTAGCCGCCGTAATGAGCCACCGGGAAGCGCAGCGCAGCGTTCAGTGGCGCCATGATGGCGGCCACCGGCCACCGGCGCGTAAAGCCGCACCACCCACACAGGGCGGCGGCAGCGGCACCAGTCCGTAGCAGGTCCGTCAGGCGGGGTACACAGATACACACTGCAGTCTCATTCGGCGCTCATGTTTTACTCTTCTGATTTTTACATTCGATGTCACTTTGTCTCTACCTCATCTGCTGTTCCTACAAACGACGGTGAACACCTTTAATTAAAATGTAATGAACTGTCAGAGTGCTCCGATTGATGTGTCTCTTCATCTGGCCATCGGTGCCAAGTACTCACAATATTCTAATTAACGTTGACGAATATTAGGGAGAAATTAATTTCCTCGAGGCTACCGACCATAAAGTCGGACGAGACTTTCATTACAAAAACAGTAACTTGTCGGAAGTAATGTAAATGAAACTGCTCGATGAGATGGATTATCACTGAAATACTTTCTAATTCCGTACTATTGAACGAAATTACACACACTGTTCTGCATTTATTTTGACGTAAAAGGCATAGTTAAAGTCAGCATTCTTTTAGTTACTAGCAGGTCGTTTGTGTTTCACATCCACATGCGACACGTATCTCTCAATTTTTCATAGGTACTCGATTGAGCCGGCCGGTGTGGCCGAGCGGTTCTAGGCGCTTCAGTCTGGAACCACGCTGCTGCTACGGTCGCAGGTTCGAATCCTGCCTCGGGTATGGATGTGAGTGATGTCCTTAAGTTAGTTAGTTTAAGTAGTTCTAAGTTATAGGGGACTGATGACCTCAGACGTTAAGTCCCATAGTGCTCAGAGCCATTTGAACCATTTTTTACTCTATTGAAAAACCAACACCTTCTGGGAAATTAATGGCACTTATGCATCAATAACGAATTAGAGGAATCAATAATAATAAAAAATACATCTCAATAATCTTGTAATTACTGGACTTGATCAATATATGTGTTTAAGGTTTTCGTTTTATTTGTGGATGAGCTATCTATTTTATACAGTATGTGGAGTTTACAGCAATGTTTACGTTTTAGAATTATTACCTACATTATCATTACCATCATTTTATTAGTAATAGAAAAAATGATAACTTGTCACTTTCGCTAATACGAAGTAACTAAAGTACAAATATTGTTCTTAAATTGCTTCAGAGAATGTTACAATAGCGCCAACCAAGTCAAAATTAACTTCGTATGTTTAATGTTGTCTATATTCACAATATGTGATTATACCAAGAGAAATAATAACTCATTTGAAACAAATTAATATAATAGTTATGAGTGAGAGGTAGTTATGCAAAAGATTTAAATGCCTTAAAACACTCATAAGTGGCAGCCGGAGTGGCCGTGCGGATCTAGGCGCTACAGTCTGGAGCCGAGCGACCGCTACGGTCGCAGGTTCGAATCCTGCCTCGGGCATGGATGTGTGTGATGTCCTTAGGTTGGTTAGGTTTAATTAGTTCTAAGTTCTAGGTGACTGATGACCTCAGAAGTTAAGTCGCATAGTGCTCAGATTCATTTGAACCATTTGAACCACTCATAAGTTCGACAGCCGCAAATGTGAGCACTCTCCACATGTAACTTTTTACGGAAGTTCTGGACTCTGTACAGGAAAGAGTCTTAGACCACGCCTGTTGTGTAAAGAATAAGATTATGCGAAGCAAACAATGCTGAATGTTGTGGGAACTGTTTCAAGAAGGTTTAATATCACGCAAACAAGAAAACCACGAAACGATTTTTAACGCCAATTCGTTATAACGTTGGAACCTAATGAACCTCTTGCAACCAGGAGACATTCCATAGAACAAGGAAATAGCGTGAACAGCGTGTGCAGAGGGAACAAACAGAATTTACAGGGGAGTAGAAGAATTATGGGCTACCTTCGTTAAGGACATCATCTTCTCTAATTATCCCTCATATTGAAAAAATCAACTCCATGTGGTCACAATAGGATATTGTGACAATTGAAATCGCTCCGTAACAAGACTGAACAAGTATTGACAATTTTTCGATGCAACGTACATGTACAATCTTTCATCTTCAAAAGCGGAGTGCGTGAGCGCTGTGTAACCCGTTTACAGCCGCGTGAAGCTGTCTTAAACGACATTCACTACAGTAATCTTAACGTGTTTAGGTGACCTGAAGCACCACAGACAATCACTGTATATCGCAAGTTATCTTCCAGGATTGTAGTCAGAATGTATATTAAACTCAATCTCACAACGGTGGAAATGCTGTCAAGCTTTTAGTTCTTCAGTTAGTAGCTGTTAAGTGTTCTTAAATATACAAATTGTGAACTGGAGCCTGCGTAGTCCGGAAACGTTACATTTTCTCGTTTTTTCAAGGGTATTTAATTGTATTCAAGCAGATTTCTTGGTTTTCAATTGTAACTGCATTCTCTCAAGAGTGCTGCACAAGTTAAGATTGTATATATCTATTCATCTCACTCACTGCACTCCATGAAGGCCACATTAAAAAAAACCTTGGGAATGTAGAGCCTTTTGGTTTTCGTCACAGGACCTTCGGCTGACGTTTCGCAGCCAACTGTAGCTGGCGAAAAGTCATGAAAAGCACTAAATAAACTTCGGCTGAAGATCCTGAGACGAAAATGTACAGGGTATACGCCAACAAGTAGCCATTATACCGGAACACTTAGGAAATCTCATTCTTAAGCTTCAAAAACGTTTAATAGTCATGATTTATGAACACTGTTTTGAATATGGCAGTATTATGTTCTCTCTTACATTTGCATTAACATAGATCGAAAGTGATTTAACGGCAATAAATGACAGCACCGTTAAACAAATTTGAGTAATAACCAATTCCTGTTCAAAACTGAAATGTCGTGTGGCTAGGGCCTCCCGTCGGGTAGACCTGCGCGTTCAAAACTAACAACTAATTATCAGTAAGGGTCACAAATAACGATGTTTTAACACCAATATACCATTATCATATTCATCATTATCATCAACGTTTTCGCTTAGAGATTTCATAACATGTTGCCGCCTCTAGTGGCTAGGGGTTCTAGTGTTCTAGTGTTTAGAACACTCGTCTTTACATGCACTTAATTTGCAAATAGTTGATAACAGCAGCCCCATCTGCACTGTCTGTTGTGGATGCGTGCACTGATACGGTCAGGAAGGGTGTCATAATGACTTTAGCCATTATATCTCCCGAGGCAAACTGGCCCAGAGCTGTTTCAACCGGTTTTTGATATCGTGGATACTGGCAGTGGGACGAAGCCCACTTCCGAGCTGGACCTACACATGTACTATCGGGGACAGCGGCTCAACGCGAGTAATTTAATATCCCGTTGAAAAAATAGCACCAAGAAATGTCGCCTGAGAGGTGGCGCCTAAGGATGCAGCACATATATGACGTACCGATCTGACATCAGACCTCCCTCGTTTACTACTGCCATGACCTTACGTCATACCCGATGGTTCCCGACGCCCTGAGTAACACCGCAGTTATTCTCAAAAACATTCAAAGAATGGGACCTCTTCTCAGATCACCGCCATATTTCTCGATGATGGTCATCTGCGGTAATGGGACGATAACACCGCTGTCCAGCTGCTTCGAGTCTTCAGCCAATGGTGCGGGATGACACAGAATGTTGCATGGAATCCATTACTCGTTCTCGGATGGCAGGCACAGATGTGAGCGAACTGAGATGTTGTAACTGAGCAATACGGCGGTCCTCTCTTGTCGTGGTCAGTCGTGGTCGTTCGGAACCTTGAAGATGGCATACCCTCCCTAAAGTCCCCATGCTGTCAAACATCGGGCCCCTGTCATACCCGAATGCCGAAAACATTTGGATACTGAACGATTCGATCAGCTGCCCCTAAGAAGGCACACAAAGATGCTCCATTTAAAATATGTCATTACTGATAAATCTGTCTCTCACGAGTACGTGGCATTCACTGTCCTTCACAGTCAGTACCCAACATCTGACGCTGTACACACTACTTAAACAACTTACCAGGCCTGGTAACAACACTAACACAAACAACCTAATACATTCTGCTTTTCGTTCTACTTGTCGCTGATAAATACAGCTCTACTCACTTACATACCCACTGACAGCATGTACGTGTATGAAGTTGCCTGGCATCCGCCCATGTATTTTTTGTGCTTCACTTGTTGTGTGAGGTAATACTTACACAAACAGCACTACTTTAGTTGAGACTATGTTCTGTAGGTTGAAGGTCCGAAGTCAATTGCATGAGTGTGGTCTTCTACTGGAAGGAACAATTCTGTTTCTTAGAGGTAAAGGGCACATTAACGAAATTTGTTGTTAGAAAGTAAGGCCTCTCTGAAAGTATTTACCTTTTTATCATCTAAACCAGGGCTTCACAACATACGTACTCGCGGAGCAAGCTGTGAGCAGCAAGGCGCGAGCACGGAGCAGCGCGAGCACGCTACCCCCACTACCTGACCAGAGCGGAGAGTGGGGAAAGTCACGTGGGGCACACAACAGCTGCCGCCAGTCAATGTAAATCCGCGGCCACCTGCAGGGATATCACACTCGAATTATTACTGCGACAAATGAAACAAATAAAGGAGAATGTACACATGCCACATAATTTTATTAGCTTAGTGTATGCCTCTACATTCGCATTAATTTGTGAACTGTTACACAATAAAAGGTGTCACTGAAATGTGGGATTCTCGGTTATCTTGTACTTTTTGCCCTTTACAATTGCGTCTATGTTCGGAGTAATTGTTCTTGTGCATTTTAGGCGCAGCGTGCAGTTTAAATTTCGATCAGACAATTCGTTCTCAAGCGCGTCTTGTTACATTTCATTGCAGAGAAGAGTTGTTCACAAACATACGTGGAACCGAACATTGATATTATTGTAGCCGCCAGTTTGTGCAAACGAGGAAATCTATCCTGAGGGAAGTGTCTGTAGAATTCCAAAATATTTTTCTTGTTCTGAAAGTTGTCTCTGTATTCTCTGTCACACTGCAGGTCAATAATTTCTTGCTGCAACTCAGGACGAATCTTTTAAATATTTGCTGAATATGGAGAGAACAGATCAAAATCACTGTCTAGTGCTGTCAGATCTCGAAATCGCTGATCAACTAAACTATGTGAATAACGTTCCCAGTCTTTGTGAACATCTTGCATGGATGATAATTTAGGAAAATGAGCTAGGTTTCCTGTTTCCAGCTGACTCACCCAAAGTGTCAATTTCATTTTAAAAGCTCGTATTCGATCTATGAAATGAGTAATTAGCAGATTTTTACCTTGTAGTAAAATGTTCAAAGCATTCAGATGGCTAGTTAAATCAGCTAAGAACGCGAAATCACATTCAAACGTGCGCGCGCATTTCCCCTCCCTCCCCTCCCTCCCTACTCCGCGACCTTGCACCTGCTCGCGAGCATGTGCCTGAGCAGACGCGAGTACTCGCGCTCAAAACCGGCCAGTTGTTAAGCCCTGATCTAAACAAAATAGTGACAGCCCGCAGTACTTGTCGTGGTACACTTTATTTAAGTCACAATCAATAGTATAAACGGGATACCTGAGTTCTTTGGTTTCAGTTTCGTCGTCCAGCGAATTGATAGCGTATTCTGTTCAACCTTATTTGCTTATAGTAACATATTACAGATATTTATTTTTGAAATGAAATTGAACTTCAGTTGATAGTTCGATTTTACTTGACCATTATTACTTTCACAAATATTTAAAGCAAGAACGTCTTTTCCTAACACAGTCTTTCAGAATTATATACAGCTTAAGCAAGCAGAATGCAAATGGGTGTTAAGATATTTACTTCGTCTCCCGAACGAGCAAAAAGTAACTGCCAAACTTTTACAAACTTTCGAAGAACTCTGAAGGGAAATATCCCCCACTCAGCCGTTAGTTGTTGATAATTGACCTCCTGCAGCCAAGGCATTGCAAATCGATACATAGAAAAATGTGCAGCAAGTCACCAAATTACACAACTGCCATAAAAGGCGTATTTGGTATGGTTTGAAGAACTGCGTACGAGTTCTCTGACGTTCATTTGAGGCAGCAGCTGGGTGCATTTAAATCTCCATTAAGTTATGAGAGCGTCTAATTATTTTAACATCTGATATGCATTAACATCCATTTGTAGAAGGAACTCATGGGAAAGTGTGAACTGTAGATCCCTTGTCAACGAAAATGTATTCAAGTCTTAAAATTCCACACGCACTTCACTCTCCACTTAAAGTGTTCGTGTGTCACATTATACACTCGGTTTGCATTCTCCACCTCCAGTTCCATGGCTAACTAAACGCTACCGTTACCCAAGATCATTATTATTATCTGAGAATGGTAATTATTACATGTGTGATCAGGAAACTACTTTTCTTGAGTCATCAGTTCTCTGACTGATTTGATGCGAATTCCTCTCCTGTGCCAACCTCTTCTTCTCAGAGTTGCAATTGCAGCCTACACATTCAATTATTCGCTGTATGTATCACAATCTCTGTCTTCCTCTACTGTTTTCGCCCTCTTCAGTTCCTTCAACTACCATGGGAGCTATTCCCTGACGTCTTAAAACATGTTCTACCGTCCTGTCCTTTTCTCTTCTCAGTGTTTTCCAAGCATTTAGTTCCTCACAAATTATGTGGAGAAGTTCCTCATTCCTTACTTTATCAGTGCCCCTAATTTTCAACGTTATACTGTAGCACCACGTCTCAAATGCTTCAGTTGTGTTCTATTCCAGTTTTCCTACAGTCCGTGTCTCATTACCATACAATACTGTGCTCCAAACGTACATTCACAAAAATTTCATCCTCAAATTAAGACCTACGTTAGATACTAGAAGACTCTCCTGGACCAGGAACTCCCTTTTCGCTAGTTCTTGTCAGGTTTTTATGTCTTTCTTGGTCCGCCCGTCATCGGTTATTTTGCTACCTAGGTAGCAGAATTCCTTAACTTCTTCTACTTCGTGACCGTAAATCTTAGCTGTCCTCATTTTTATTACTTCTCATTACGTTCGTCTTTCTTTGTACTACTGTCAATCCATATTCTGTACTCATTAGACTGTTGATTCCATTCAACACATTCTGTAATTCATTTTGACTTTTACTGAGGATAGTAATCTCATCAGCGAATCTTATTATTGATATCGCTTAATTTCAGTTCCATCCAACCTTTCTTTTATTTCCGCCATCTTTTCTTCGATATATAGATAGAACATTAGCGGCGAAAGACTGCATCCCTGTCTTACATCCTTTTTCATCCGAGCGCTTCGTTCTTGGTCTTCCACTCTGATTGTTCCCTCTTTCTCCTTGTACCAGTGTATCACCCGTCTTTCCCAGCGATCTGCTTCCATTTTTCGCAGAACTTCGTACATATTTCAATATTTTACATTGTCGGACGCTTTTTCTAGATCGATGAATGCTACGAACGTATCTGGATTTTTCTTCAGTCCTTTTTCCATTATTAACTACAACGTCGAAATTGCTCTGTAGCGCCCTTAGCTTCCCTAAAGCCAAACTGATCATCATGTAACAGTTCTTCAATTATATTTTCCATTCTTCTGTATGTTATTCTTGTCAGAAATTTGGATGCAAGAGCTGTTAAGCTGGTTGTGAGGTAACTCTCGCACTTATCGGCTATTGCAATCTTCGGAATTGCGTGGATGATATTTCTCCGAAAGCCAGTCTGGTGGCATATCGTCAGTCTCATACACTATACACAGTCATAAGAATAGTCATTTTGTTGCCTCTCCACCCAATGATTTTTCTTCCTATTTGATCCAAAGTCTTCCAATGATCCTTTAAATTCTGATTCTAATCTTGGATCTCCTATCTGTTCCATATCGACTCTAGTTTCTTCTTTTATCAAGTCATCAGACAAGTCCACACCCTCTTGGAGGTCTTCAATGTACCCTTTCTACCAATCCGCTCACTCCTCTGCGTTTAACAGTGGAATTCCCATTGCACTCTTAATGTTAACAGCCCTTGCTTCTAATTTCACCAGAGGTTGGTTTTGATTTTCCTGTATGCTAAGTCAGTCTTTCTGACAATCATTTCTTTTTTGATTTATCCCATTTTTCTTGCAAACATTTCGACTTAGCTTCCCAGGACGTCCTGTTTATTTCATTCCGAAGTGACCTCATTTCTGTATTCCTGTATTGCCCTGAACATTTTTGTGCATCCTTCTCTCGTCAATGAACTGAAATATTTCTTTTGTTACCCATGGCTTCTACGCAGTTACTTTCCTCGTAACTATGTTTTCCTTCCCAGCGTCAGTTGCTGAGTTATTCATTATCGCAGTATCTATAGCGTCAGAGAATTTCAAGCGCATCTCTTCATTCCTTAGTATTTCCGTATCCCGCTTCTTTTTGTAACGATTCCGACAATACCACAATATTATCTACGAATTCCTAAAAATCTACCCGTATTCCTATTGTTTTGCATCCCTATCGTATACCACCCACTCGTTTCATTTCTCGTCGTCGTTCCCTAATAATTTTTTAAAGGACACTTAATGAGCAATACGAGATCCCGTCTCTCTGTCAGGCTACAGTTTTGATCTCGAAGGGCTCTGTAAGCTTTCTTCTGAACTTGATCTTGTATGTCGTGATGCTTAAGATCTGTTTTATCAGTTCATAGAACTTTCCATTCAGACTCATCTCAGAAATTTGGACGAGGTTGATTTATCTATGGATTCATATGCTTTCTTGAAGTCCTACAAATGTGAGAACGAAAGTACTGATCTACGTTTTTGATACGCTATTACATGTGTCATATTCAGGGTTTATTATGCGTGGATCTGTTCTTTCTGTAGCCTCCTTTTTGTTTACCAGTTAGTGGATTTAGTTGCTTTTCCACTATGTTAAACAATGCTTTTGACACTGTCTTGTAAGTCACAGGTACGTATTAACGATATTCATCTGTAGTTCCCATGTTCTGAATTATGTCATTTTTTGTGTATAAGCTGTATCAGTGCTCAAACCACCCAACTGGAAGCTTCTCCTCTTCCCAAATTTTACTTATCCTGTCATTTCCATGATCGCCTTCCCGTTGGCATAATTGAAGAATTTTGCAATTATCCCATCTTCCCCAGGAACTTTTTATTTTTGCAAGATATTTATGATGCACCTAACATCTGTACACTTGGTAGTTCTAAGTTGGATTTGGTTCTTTCTCATCATAGTTGAATGCCTCAGATGTCACGTCACAGTATAGGTGATCTTAAATGTAATAGGCAAAGATCTGACTCTACAGCAAATCAACATAAACTACCGTTCCTCCTTTGTTCTTCAGGTTCGTCTCTATTGACATTGTTGTAGACGGGACATGGAATCCCGATCTTCTTTCCTTTTTTTCTTTTCCTTCTTTTTCTTAATACTGATCTTTGGGGATCACACCTACCTAAGTTGTTTTTGCTGGTTCTGTAAAGTCTCGCTTATTATGCTGCCTTCTTTAGCCTTATAACATACATTTAGATCTAGTAACCTAGATAAGGCTGATAAGTTCAGACACTTTTTATCTAATCTTTTTCCTTTCTTGTGAATTAAATGATTTAATGCACTGTTCCTTTTTGGGTAAATGCCTTCCTCTTCAAACATTCCGCATATAGTATTGCAAGTCCCTTAGTATTATTTATTCTCTAGATATACATAATTCTACTGAGACACCGTTAACTCCAGACGGCGTTTCTTTCTTCGTATCTCTAATAGATTCAACACCACATAACCTGTATAGATATTTGCTCCACGTTTGTTATTTGATATTACGTTTGAATTCTACCACTGGCAGCATTATATTGGCTGTGGCGTAGACGATATGATAGTGTGTGCAGGAACACAATAGCTCATTACTGATAAAAGACACTTACGAGCCTGGAAGTTATATGAATGGCACTCTGCTGGGACACAAAGAGCCCACAATAAGGGCTTATATAGCGTATCCCGAAACATTAGGAATAGGCTCAAATTCGACTTTGGCTGTACTCCAGGTATGAGGCACCTATGAACAGTTCTGGTCCATGTCCTAAACACCTGCGTGGGGTGGGATGTACTAACACTTCATTTTGTGAATGAGGAACGCTTTGTGGATCATGTCATCTTCAGCCACCCCTGTTTCCAGGAGAGAGAGGATCCAGACGATTAGACTGCGATCTGCAAACAATTGTACGTTACCAAATGATTGTGGATGTAATATACGAGGGCCGTTCAGAAAGTAAGCTCCGATCGGTCCTGAAATGGATACGACTATGAAAATCCGATAAAGCTTTGCACAGATGTGTTGGGTAGTGTCTCTAGTATAACCCTAGTTAGCATCACGTCGCTCTTCTCATTTCTGAGCTCGCAGTGAGTGCGTAAAGATGTCTAGAAAATAGTGTCTGCCGCCAAGTACGAGGGCCTGGTGAGAAATTTCGCCTGAAGCTATGCAGCTAACATTACATAACTGTCGTGCTGTTTCTTCTTCAAGACAATTCTCAGCCGCATTCTGCAGGGGCAATGAAGATGCTCCTGCATCGTTTTCAAATGGAAATGTGAGATTACCCACAATACAGTCCGCAATTGTCTCCCCCTGAGTTTCATCTCTGGTCACATGAACCGCTGTCTTTGAAGACAACATTTTGACACAGACAACGAGGTGTAGGCCAGCGTGGAGAATTGGCGGAAAGCACTGGCGGCTGCCTTCTATGATGAGTCTATTGAAAAGTTGGTACAACGCTATGACAAAAGTCTAAGTCAGAACGGCGACTACGTAGAGAAGTAGCTGAAAGGTGTAGCTAATTGTTACAAGTAAAACATTTCTGATGTTCACTGTGGTTTCAATTTGGCAATCAATCGGAGCTTACTTTCTGAACGGGCCTCGTATAAAGGCTACAGTTGAATTGTCAATCTATAGGATTAAGAGTACACTCAGAATATCAAAATTATGTCAACAGATCACAATAAGTGTTTCATCGGTTATATAGAATGATAGTTATATATAAATATAATTATGAGAGACTTTAAAATATGTATACATATAAATAAAATACAGTGGCCACTCACCCACATATACGTTGTTAGATGCCCCATGGACTGTACTTATGGAGAGTGGAATGTGACGTCAGGACGACAGTAGATTTGTTTATTTAACTTCTTTCTGCCGGCCCTTGCCCGTAGCACAGGAACAGCTTGTTGGAGGTGTCCCTTTGCCTCTGATGCGAAACAACAGACATCTGGCACTCCTGACAGTGCAAAGAGCGGGCCCAAGCATGGTGTCTCTCGAATGCCACTGTCAGTCACATCTCCTGCAGTGATTATGATGACAGCGTGGCAGCGGAGGCGACCGTGACCTCCCTACAGCAAGTATGCAAGTCTCTGCTCGAGCTGCGGCTGCTCTCGTGACTCAGGACAGGTTGCCCCATCCTGCGGTAGAACATCGGATCCCATACTGCATTCTGGGACGTCGCTCCAGGTGTCACAGGCTCGCGGTGTAGGTTGTGATACTGAGACTAAAATATTTTAGTACAGGAATGGTTGAATACTTATACGCTCCAGACTACGCGCGTTTGGGGTACTCTAAACACTTCTGTAGCTGCAAGTGAGGAAAGGCTTTTGACCTTCCATTACCGTATAGCTGCGTTGGTCTTTGCTGTACTACACACATCTGACTCTGCTCCACAATGCATGTTGGCTGTGTTTTGCTTTGCAACATGTAACACTCTTGCCTGCCTGCGTCTGCCTCTGTCGCAACTCACTTCCTCTCTGGCGTACTTTTTGACTGAATACGGTCGATATGCTACATTTCCTTCTTTTTCATCAAGACCCAGTCTCTCGGGTCGACGAAACTAGATTATCCTTTACGCTATAGTTTCTGGCGCTCAGCACTTCTAGCCCTGTTTTGCCTCTTAAGCATTATTCTAATAAGTAGTCTCCTTGATCCTATCACTTAATCTTACACATTTCTACAGGGCCCCTTGCTCTACTCCTTAACTTAAACACCATACAACTTATTTCATTACTAGGCTTCTTCCACAAGAACTTCTAACTCTCTATTCCAAACTAACTCTCTTTCCCAAACTTAGAAGCTAAACTGAATCAGTTACCCTTAGTACTACCCACTCGTGCGTTCATCTTCCTTATGCTACTTTTATACTTGGAATGTCCAATCCATGGGAATCTGAACGACGGCTGGATATTAACTTTGTGTTGCGTTTCGTCTTCTGTGTACCAAAACAAGGACTACGCTCAGCAGAACAAGTGTCGCTGCAGTGGCTAGTATGGCACCAGTCCAGTATTGATTTTCCGATGTAAATTTACATACTGCACTAAGGTTTCCAGGGAGACTCATCCCTCCTACTCGTCCAGAAGCGTATTTATAGGCTGCTGATTTAAGCTGGTTAGATTTGCGGCAGGTAGCACTTCCATGGGCTCCTCTAGACAATAGAAACGAGGTTGTAAAGTATTTATGTGACTTACCCTGAAATCGTAGCGGGCAGCCGGAAAGTAGGCCCCATTATCTCGCGCGCTGTTACATTTAATAACAAACCACTCCGGTTTAATGCTAGTCTCTTTGCTGATGTAAGCTTCTCCTCCTCAAAACAGCTAGCCGCTACTATCATATTGTTCTTTATTATATTGTGTTACGTGCTTTTGTCCCGTTAGCAATTTCACTTCGCAGGAATACTGCCCCTCTCCTATTACCATATTCAGACAGAGTGTAATTTTGCCTAAGTAGCATGTTTGGAACTTGGCTTCTTCCCTTTCTATATATATATTTCCTTGTCTTTTGCGATTAATAATAGTCACTGCGTTTTTACTCTTACAAATTTATTCCGTATCCATCCTTGCCAGGATACACGTTGACTATGTATCACTCTTAACGCGCTTGATCCCTGTTAATGATACAGAAAGGGAAATATAAATATAAGCTCCATCAGTTCTCATCGATACTGTGGCTACACTGAAATTAAAAGGTAAGTTTTTGTGATTTGGTTCTAAAATCAATCCCAACTCAGGCGGTAGTTCCATCTATACTTTCCTTAGACCCTCTAAATACTGCTCTGGCGATGGCAAGTTAATATTTAGCTGACCTCTTACAGCCTGCTGCATGCCCTCCTGTATTTCTGTTACTTTTTCTAGTGCTTCCCAAACACTGTCTTCTACGGACTACAACCATTTTGTCATTACTACTTCCCTATTTTAGACTTCTATTTCGGTTTGCAGTTTCCTCATGTTTTGATTAACTGCCTCTTCCGTAGCTCTGGCATACCGCATGGCTTCTCAGTCAATTGTCGTAGAAGTCGTGTGTTATTCAATACGTCCTTCTCTAAACTTGCAATCTGCATAGTGTGTCAATCATTGACTACTTTGTCCCCTGTTGCCCAATGCCTAGCCTCTTCTACAAATCGTTCACCCTTCGAATGTTTTCCTCATCAGCAGTACCAAATATCGTTTCCATAAGCCGACCTCCAGCGTCGATACAACCCATCTTCCTTCGCGTATGTGGAATAATCCCAAGACCTGTGTCACGTCCCTCCTTCAGTTCTCTTATGCTCCATGTACTCTCTCACATACCCCGGCACTTCCTTTGAGTATCATGTGCCTTTCCGTTTCCTGATAGAATTCGTCGAATGTTTCTTCCAATCTTCTCATCTCGTTACGCATCTCCCAAGCACTGAATACCACTTGTATCACACAGCGATGACTGGTGATCACTACGTCTTCCTGCCTGGCGAACAGCACTCCCCGTTTCAAGTGCTGGTTCAGTAACACTTCCACCTCGACGAAGATGAGTAGTCCAGCTATGAACCACATCATCTCGCCTTCTCTGCACCTCACATACGGGCAGGAATACCTGTCACTTTCCTCTTCCTTTAATTAATTGCTGCTCCACAGCTGCCTGTACTAATTACATTAGATCTACATCTAACCTAAGAAAATAATGCATGACTATCTTCTAGGCCTTAATCCATGCGGGTTCCTCGTTACCCTTTCATTCACAACCTCTTGTTTATCTTCCGACACCTTTCTCCTCGCACTCCCTTCCTGGTCACCCTTGGAATAATTTACGCACTCGCTTGAAAAGCCTTCAACTGGCCTGCATGCACGGTTGTCATTCTCGTCGGCAGCTGAATCTTGACATTTGCTGGCGACGTAGTCTCTACCGCTTGGTAAGGCCACTCATACTTTTCAAAAAACTTCTTTGTCTTTCCCTTCGGTGTTTACGAAGTTTATAGCATCACCCACTGACCAACCTTATACTATGACATTCTTGCCATTCGGACCACGGCTTCTTCCTATTTCTCCAGTGATCGTGTCTTTGCCCTCCGCAATCACTCTAGCAAATTCCTTAATGGACTCTCCAGTCTTACCTTTCTTTGTTTTCAATATGCCGAACGGCGATGGCATTTTACGACCGTATACTACTTCATATGGCGATAGTCCTGTAGTTGTATGCTGTTTTGAGTTGTAGGTGGAGATGATATACTTCCAATACACATCCCGGTTGACGTGATGTAAGTCAACGTAGAGTCCAAGCATCTTCACGATTGTCCTATGCATTCTTTTACTTTTTCTATTGGCTTGCTGATGAAGAGGACTCATCTGTAACTTCTTCACATTCAGTAAACTTAACCAATTCCATGGACAGATCTGACATGCAGTTCGTTCCCTCGTCTGTTAATATTATTTCGGGCAGACTTCAGTATCCAATTATTCACATTTGCTTGTCCCATTGTTATTCCCTGCTGGTTTGGCATCGCGACCATCTCTACGCACCTTGAAAAAATAATGTATGATTGTGAGTACATACTTATTCCCTGAAGGTGTTTTATTCAATGGACGTAAAACATCAATCCCCAGAAATTCGAATGGTGCTAATGCTTCAGGTAACCTCTGCAATTACACTCATGTTTGACACAATTCCACTCTCTGTGCGCACTGTAGGAAATTCCGCACATACTGATTTATGTCCATCTGCCTGTTCCTTCAACAATACTTTTGTGCCACTCTTCTGTTGGTAGACCTGCAAACTCCATGGCCCGCTAATGTGTGGTCATTAGCTTCGTGTAACACTCTATCCCTTAGCTTTGCTGCGGCCACGACTTGGTTTTCCTGCATAACAACCCATCTTGTATATATAACTGTGAAAGCTTAAAATACTGATCACATTCGTCATCCGCACTCTATGCAGTTTTTCATTCGTTATGCTCATTACCTCCAGTCAGTAATACTGCTGAAATAAAATTCACTTAGTCTTATTGTCCAGTGCATCAGCCTACTAGAAAGACCCTTTAACCCCAGCAATCATTTTAATGCCACATTATCTGTAATTACACTAAACGTTTTACTGTACAGATAACATTTGAAATACGTGAATCCATGAATAAGGCTTAACATCTTTCTCGGTTGTGGAATAAGTTCTTTCTGCAGAATTTAGTTGTCTTGATGTGCAAGGTAATGGATGTTGTACGCCTTCTACCTCTTTTGAAAACACAGAGCCAAGTGCGTGGTTTGATGCATCATATGATAAAGCAAATTCTCTATTAAAATCCGGAAGTATCAATGTGGGGCTCAATTTTAAAGGCTCTTTTAGGTCTTCAAAAGCACGCTGGCAGTCGTCTAATCACAGGAATTTAGTATGCTGGCAATATCCCCAAATCCTTTTACGAACCGGTCGTAACAGTTCGCGACTCCTAAGAACGATTAAAACTCATTTACAGATTCTGGTACAGGAAATTCACGTACACTTCTAATTAGCCTTGGGTCTGTCTTAACCCCATCTTTACGTATGAAATGACCTACGTATGCTATCTCTTCCATCACAATATTACACTTTTCTGAAGTCAGTGTTAACTCCACTGCTTTTAACGTTAGGAATACTTCCCTTAATCGCTGCATATGCTGTTCCATGTCACTCTCATAGACGATTATGCCATCGACATACATTTAGCGTTGCCGTGGTTTTAAACCTCTGGGAACTCTGTCCAACAATCTTTGAATCACATCAGGTGCATTTTTAATCAGAATTGCATTCTTCTGCATTGGTGGTGTCCCCAGGGTGCCGAAAACGCTGTTTTGTGTCGATCCTACGGTGCAACCTCTAATAACCACTGATAACCACTCTTCAAATCCGGTGTTGAAACATGTTTGCCTTGCCCTAAATGGTAAAATGTTACTATGAAGTTTAGGAAAGGGTAAGCAACCATTATGGTTTCGCATTTAGATGTCTCTAATCACAACAAAACCTATATGTTCGTGTTTCATCCGTTGGTTTTTTTTTATTGTCTTTTTTTGGCTCAACGCCTATTCCTGCCCTCATGCTCTACTACTTTCTTCAGTTATTCTATAATTCAGCTGTTGATTGATAAATTCCTCCAAAAACTGCTATAGGTATTTTGTGTAGTTTGCGGAAGAGTGGTGATTCACTTTCCGTTGGTATGTGGTGTCGCGTTATGTGCATAGCTGGTAATGACCCTTTTGGAAAAAATTAATTCGAAATCGCAAAAGTAACTTTTCTATCCGTTCCGTAGCTGACACCCTTCATGTCCAATTGTTCTTCATCCAGGATATCCTTACTAGTGATTAACAATCCCTTTGTCAATGCTATGTCCTCTATGCTAAAATTATGTATAAAAGCAGGTACCTCCTTTTCATCCATCATTTCTGGTAATTTTGCAATATCTCTTTTAAGTAAGCCATCGACCTGATGTAATACTTCATTCTCTTCTAAGCGCTCCAGCACACACAAAATTCCTACCAACAAACTAGACTCAACACTGACCCAAAGTGGTTTCCCAGTACTTTTAGGTAAACAATCGCGCGAATCAAGTCTCAGTGTGATCGTTCGCAGTTTCATCGGCTAGTCTTTTGCGTCTGCCCTCACGACATCGCTACACTGACAATGGCTTCACCTAACTGAAACATTTTTCCGTCAACTTCCACTCTACGCTGGCGAAGATCGATTATGACACAATGCTGAGATAAGAAGTCTAGTTCTGGAATCTTATCGTAGTCCTCACTTACGTGTGACTCAAATCTCTACACATTGTTTAAATTGAACCATATCCACTCAGAAGTTTATGTTCACCGATCCTAATGATGTAACATCTCTAGTCTCCACTCCAGGCACTCTGTACTGCTCTCTGTCCCGTTGCTTACGTTTCACCAGATCAATACTTACTGGCAACCAACACTCGCGCCCTGTGTCCCATGATATCCTGCATCCGTTTTTTCCTACTATTCCTCTTATCGCATAATCCACCTCTGTATCCGATTTCGTAGCATCCAGTCTTAATGGCCACAGATGGACCTGGGGTTCCCATTGGCGTGTAACACCTTATTCTTCTCCGGTCATCTACTTCTAAAACTGTTACTTTCCCTTACTTTATGCACATCACCCTGTGGCTGGCCACACAGATTTCGTATATTCCCCATTCGTCCACACCTGAAACAAATGGTTCAAATGGCCCTGAGCACTATGGGACTTAACATCTGATGTCATCAGGCCCCTAGAACTTAGAACTACTTAAACCTAACTAACCTAAGCACATCACACTCATCCATGCTTGAGGCAGGATTCGAACCTGCGACCGTAGTAGTCGCGCGGTTCCGGACTGAAGCGCCTAGAACCACTTGGAACACCTGAAACATATTAGTTGCAAACACTGACGGTTTACCCTGCATTCGAGTCAACAAGTCGATCTCCTCACACTCTGTAGCTAACCGCACCGCATTGCGCAAATCCGTCTGATCCCCTGTCCATACATGTCTTGATGTTTCTACATGCAACCCTTTTAAAGAAGCATCGAGTACCCTCTGCTCAGCTTCTTTATTCTACAATAAAACAAAAGAAAAAAGTTCACATAAACATAGGTCCGCAAACGTTTAGTTACGGAGTTACGGCCAATAAAATATCTTGGTTAGAGTTTAGCAACTTCGCTAACATGAAGCCATCGCAAAACTGTGCGAGGTTAAAGTAAAGCACGATTTCCATTTATTTTGTTGTTATTGGTCTGGTGAATCTAATAAAACATGTTCCAGACGTGTATCTGCAGCAGTTTTCCAGAACATCCAAATTAAGAACAACCCTGTGAAACTGAAGCGAGCAAAAAAATCTGTTCATACATGTGCAGGTAAACGCATTGAACTCGGTGGAGACATTTTTGAACATTTATTATGAAACTGTATGTACACTGTACAACTTCCTTAACACTGAGCTTTGCTTTTTCCGGTTTAACATGAATTCACGTATGCTATGGTATTAAGGGGAATTAGAACGGATTTTTTTTCCACATTTTCGGATTTTTATCTCATTATAAAATTTTTAATTTTCCGAATAAAATGATATATATATATATATATATATATATATATATATATATATATATATATATATATATATATTACTTATAAATTCACATGGGAAGTATTTTTTTCAAATACAATCTACACCGGTTGAAAATGTTAAAATTTTTACGTGCATTACTTCAACATCTAATAAAATCGGTAATTTTTTATATAGGAGGGAGTGGATTGCTGTGTTATGAAGTTTAAATTGCGTGTTTGTATTGGTAGCACTGTCAAAAACAGTATCGTATCGTTTCATAGTATAAACAGGTGTTTTTTGAGAGACAAGAAACTTTCTGTTGGTAAAACCATAATGGGCAGGCTGACAGTCAAAATGATTGATGAACTACGGCAGTATTATGGGATGGCCATGACAAATAATACTGAGGATCTGTTTAAAATGAAGCAGGGAGTATGGGCTACCTTCTTCCACAGACTGGCAACTGATGAGAAAGCAGTACACCACCTTTGCCCTTCTGGACCTGATTCATGGTGCCATTACCTCAATGTCCAGTACTCAAACAGTTCGTATAGCCATAAACATTCCATCCCAGCAGCATTCATGGATATCATAAAACCTAGTTACAGAGACTTGGCAAAACCTGAATTACTGAAGAGGTGTCTGCATGGTCAGACTCAAAATCCCATTGAGTCGTTCAATAATCGTATGTGGACTCGCTTACCAAATAATGTTTTTGTTGGAATGAAGACTCTAAAGTGGGGGTCAGTGATACTGTTATTGCTTTTAATGATGGCAAAATCGGTAGGGTGAAAGTACTACAGCATTTGGGAATTGATGGTGGAGCAAACTGCGTCAGAGAACTAGAACGGATGGTCAACGTTCGCATTGATAAAGCGGAGTATGCAACACAGATGGCCACTAAGGAGTCCAGAAAGAAGAAAAGATGAAAAAACTTGGAAAAAAATCAAGAGGATGATATACAGTATGGTGTAGGTTGCTTCTGAGTGATTAAAAATAAAAAATTAAGCTTGTATTGAGTGAGTTACAGTCTTTTGAAACTTTAGAAGCCGTTCCTGAAAATTTACATTTTCTGTTGCATTTTCCCCTAAATCTCAGAAACAACTTCGAGTAGAGTATTCAGATTTTCAGGGGGTAATAACATACATATCCTGAACTAAAAGAAAAACATAATGTTATGTATAATTAAAATTATTTAGGATAACGTACAAAAAAGTACACAAGAATTTAACCGTGTAGTTAAAAAATTAGGTATCCGAAAGCGGTGGCTGAAATGCAATTATTGTAGTTCAGTAGACTCAGAACACACATATTAATGTCCTGTAAAAGTTTCATGTCAATGGATACAGTGGTTTCTGAAATACAGGGAAGCCAAGTCACTAAATTTAACGTTGTCGGGTACGGCGTTCCAACTTCCCTTATTAAAAGCAGATTATCTGAGTCATTCATACAGTTTCACTTAACGTTATTACCATCATTTTTCCAAAATTAAATTCTTTACAACTTCTGTTGAAAACTTTGTGCAATCATCTGGAATTTAAAAAACAAATTGGGCCAAGTAGTTAATAAATTAAAAATTTTACGAAATTACTTTTATGCTTCTCTGGATGTTAGGAAAACTAACGCAGATAAACGTCTGGGACATGTTTCATTAGATTCACCAGATCAATAACAACAAATAAATGGAAATATTGCTTTCCTTTAACCTCGTAGAGTTTTGCGATGACTTTATGCTAGCAAAGTTGCTAAATTGCAGGTAAAACCTTTAATTAGCCGTAACTCCGTAACTAAACATTTGCTGACCTATATTTATATGAACTTTTTATTTAGTTTTACTTGTAGACTAACATATTAAAATATTTGCATATCTTCGTGAATCACCCTGTAGATTGAGTAATAGGGGAAGAAAGATTTTCTTAAGTCACTTATAATCCAGGACTTCGCTCCTGGTCTTCGAGTCTTATTCTTCCCTTTTGATTCTTACACATATTGCGTGTTGCTAGTAGTTCCTATAGCTTAATCCTATTTTTTTCTCGGAATTTTGAACACGCTGCACAATTTTACATTGTCTAGTGCTTTTTCTAGGTCGACAGATCCTATGAACGTGTCTTAATTTTTCTTCAGTCTAGCTTCTATTCTTAAGTGCAACGTCAAGACTGCCTCTCTAGTGCCTTTACCTTTCCTAAGCCAAAACTGATGTCATCTAACAGGTCCTCAGTTTTACTTTACATTTCCCTGTATATTATGCTTGTAAGCAAGTTGGATGTATGAGCTGTTAAGCTGATTGTGCGCTAATTCTCTCACTTACCTGCTCTTGCTCTCTTCGGAACTATGTAAATGATGAATTTCGGAAAGTCTTATGGTATGTCGCTAGTCCATAGATTCTATGTACCAACTTGAATAGTCGTTTGGTAGCAACTTCCCCTAATCTACTTGGAAATTTCGATGGAATATTATATACCCACTCAGCCTAATTTGATCGAAGTCTTCGAAAACTAAATTCTGATTGTAATACCGGATGCTCTATGTCATCCCTGTCGACTCAGAATTCATGTTTTAATACGTCATTCACTGAACATTTTTGTATTTCTTTCTTTCGTCTAACTGTTGAAGTATTTCTTCTGTTACTCAAGGCTTCTACGCAGTTACTTTCCTTGTACCTGTGTTTGTCTGTCCAACATCTCTAACTGGCCTTTGTACAGGTGTCCATTCCTCTTTAATTGAACTGCGTACAGTGGTATTCCGTATCACAGTATCAACATCTTCAACGAACTTCAAGCGTGTGTCATTATTCCTCAGTGTCCACTCCCTTAGCTGAGTGGTCAGTGCTTCTGGGTTGCCATGCAGCGGGATCGATTGACGGGCGGATTGGAGACTTTCTTCACTCGGTGACCGGGTGTTGTGTTGTCCTCATAAGCATTTCGCCATCGTCAACACGCTAGTCACCCAATGTGATGTCGACTGAAAAGACTTGCAACTCGCAGGCTGAGCTTCTCCAGGTGGGGACTCCAGACCATTAATGTCATACGATCGTTTAATTTTCCTTTCATTTCATTCCTCAGTGCTTCAGTATCGCACGTCTTCAGATAATTCTCTTAAACTAGAGTCTGTTCTTCGTCATTAATAAATTGTGATCGGAAACAATATGTGCAACTGGGCACGCTCTTCAATCCAATACCTGTTTTCGGAATCTCTGTCTGACCATGTCCAGCTGGAACCTATGGTGTCTCCTGGCCTTTTCCAAGTATAGATCCTCCTCTCGTGATTCTTGGACAGAGTATTCAGTATTACTATTTCTCCTCTCTCATTCCTACTGCCAAGCCAATACTGTGTTTCTACTGTTCCTTCTCCTGCAACCGCATTCCAATCCCCCATGATTATTAGATTTTCATCTCCCTTTACGCACTGAATTACCCGTTCTGCATCCTCATACATTTTCTCTATCTCTTCATCATGTACTTGCGACGTCGGCACGTATACCCGAACTATTGTCGCAGGTGTTGGCTTGCTTTCGATTCCGATGAGACCAACCCAGTCGTTCAAATGTTCACTGTAAGTCATTCTCTTTCCTACCCTCCTATTCATAGCGAATCCAATTCCCGTTTTACCATTTTCTGCTCCTGCTCTTGATGTTACTCTATATTCTGGAAATCCTTATCTGCTTGCTATTTCTCTTCATAGATCTCCACTATATCTACCGTGAGCCTTTGCATTTCTCTGTCAAGATTTTATAGGTTTCCTACTACCTTCAACTTTCTAACATTGCATGCTCTGTCTTGTAGAAAGTTGCCCTTCGTTGGTTATTCCATCTTTTTCTCATGGCCACCTCTCCATTGGCAGTCCGCTCCTGGAGGTCCGAACTGTAAACTAGACCAGAATCTTATGCCAACGGAGAAATCACTGCTAATTCATCCGCCTTTTAAGAGCACTCTCCCATCAAAGGGCTAGAGAGTGCTCTGATCCTCCATCCCCATTGACAAGGCCGTGGGTAGAACGAGACTTCTTACACTAGAAATCTTCTGCCGCCATAGCTGACGGTTTTTATTCAAAATTTAAACAGTGGCTCTATTCGAAACAGCGATCCAGGACGTTTTGCTTAACAGTCAAAGACTCCAATAGTAGACCGCTGCGTTCAGCACCTTCCAAACTAGATACCCGATTGAGGGATCCAAAATTTCACGCTCAGATCCGTCACTTTTGTTTTTCCTGGTGGCGACATCCTACTGAGCAGTCCCTGCCCGGATTTCTTAACGAGAGGCTGTTTTATCTCCGGAATATTTTGCCCAAGGGGATTTCGTCATCATTTAACCATACAATAGATGTGCATGCTCTCTGTAAAAAATAATGGCTTTCAGCCGTCAGCAGTACCAGTACAGCAAGGTCATATTGGATAATGTTACACTGCTAGATCAGTCAGTCATTTGGACTATTTTGCGTTGAAACATTGAAAATTCTTTATTTCATGTTTCTGCTACCAGCCACTTTTTATTTTATGCTTAATCTAACATTACGCAACGCGTTTCGAACATTTTCTGTTCATCTTCAGGCGTTTATACATACATACAGAAATATTACTTACAAATAAACAGTCTTAAACTAGATTAATCTAGAAAACTTTGTCCATTGGTTTTACTGTAGCTGCTGGTGTGGCATTTGGGGAGAAGGAGGTGGGCAGTGTATGGCTAGAAATCGGAATCAGTGATGTCTTCTGCTGGTTTTGTTCTTTGTGGTTGACTGTGTATATCACAGCCTGTATAGAATGCAGATAGATTTGCATCAGTTATGTGTTACGAAAATAGTGTGAAAGAAAACCAGCAGAAGACATAACTGATTCCGATTTCTAGCCATACACTGCCCCCCTCCTCCCCCCAAATGCCACACCAGCAGCTACAGTAAAAACAATGGACAAAGTGTTCTAGATTAATTTAGTTTAAGAATGTTTATTTTTAAGTAACATTTCTCTATGTATGGATGTATGTATGTATGTATAAACGCCTGAAGATGAGCAGAACATGTTCGAAACGCGTTGCGTTATGCTAGATTACGCATAAAATAAAAAGTGACAGGTAGCAGAAACTTGAAATGAATAATTATCCCACACAGTCACGGTTCACAAACAAAGCCATTGTGGCTGAAAATAATTGAAAATTCTGCTGCTCCTAGTCAGAAACAACATGTTTTCTGGTCTACTCATAGTTACGCCTCCGTTATGTTTATGGTCAGCCCGATTTCATAGCAAGTTCGACGAGTTTGTATTTTAAAGGTTTAAAGTGGCTACTTTGTATGCCGGCGTTGTTTGGCTTATGTGCACTGGGTCTTGTAGCTGTTCTTAGGATTCTTTCCTGTGCTGGATGATCTTTCTGTTTGATCTGCGATATTACTCAACCAGGTGCTGCATACTCGAGAATTGTTCTAATGAACATTTCGTTTCAAGTGCAACAAATGTATTGTTTAGTCAGTTTTAAGAGCCTGCTTTTTCTGTGAAGTTTCCTCTTCGAGTTTTCCACGATAGTGTGGTGTCACGATCAGTCAGAGATATTTAGTATAATTTTTTGATATTATTTCCTGTCCCCGAACTGTACCTTTTCGTCTTCAGGTGTTTGCCTTTTTATTTCTTGTCCAATTTTTATGTCTGAAGATTGCCAGCTGAGTTTTGTGGGCCACAGGCTGAGATAGTGTTTAAGTTTGCTGGTGTATTGTATGTTCATCTGTTTTGTGCCTTCTGATGTCATTCCGTGACATTAGTATACAATCTAGCCTGCGAATAATGCTAAATGTTCCTGCTACTCAGTTGGATGAAATATATCGGCGGTGTATCAACTCTATAGTAATGGAGAAAGGATGGCCTGCTCCAGCTTCTCGGATGAAAATTGCGGAGTAATTATGACCTACTCTTGAGCTTTTGTGTGCCGCTCAATTAAGGTTGGCTCGGTGTTTGATAGTATCATATGTTGAACCGGGGCACGGTTTCGTGTGTGATTCACTACCCAGTGCTGCAAGCACGTAGAATACGAGCAGGTCCTATACTTGATGATAATAAGCTAACAAAAGGGGGGCTACTAATCTGCAATTTAGGCTCCAATAAAGGGTTGTGAAACACACAACTTCAGAAGGAAAGCGATGTGTCTCCGCGATTGATGGCAGATTATGAATATTTTAGCACGTAGACGCTCCTGACATCAAGATGTAAATCTCTTTGACGAGCACTGAGCGCCGCCGGGTCAGCCAGCTCGCGCTTCCCGGGAAATCACAGAGGCTGGCAGAGCGAGGAGCCGGCCGCAGCAGAGACCCGGCCGCTCGCAGAATATGCAGATGAACGCGACATCGATTCTCGTTAGCAGCGCGAGCAGCGATCGCGGCATAAAATAGTTAGCGGCCGCCATCAAAGCACATAATGCGTCACATTAGGCGGCCCCTCCAGGCCACGCTAAAAATGGGCGGTAGCCGCTCGCTCCGGCCGCCTTGTCAAGAATTCATGGCGTATGAGCGCCGGCCGCCGCCGGCGAACACCTGCTGTTGCGTCCTAAATATTCACCTGCAGTCTCGTCTCTCGCTACCCCACAGATTTACATCAAAGCCATGCATTACCAACATTTTTTTCTTCTTTTTTTTACGTGCTACCTCTTTCGCCCACGCTGTGAGCCATAAAATGAGGAACGAACCAGAAAATAAAAGAGCTTAGCGGAAATCGAAAGCAGAGGTTTCGTCTTGGACATTAGTAGCTGTAGCATACAGGTTACGAATATTTTTAGTACCAATACCATGTGCTAACTAAAATTCCCGAGAATTTGAATATTGTGTTTGGAACGTTATTACTTAACACCTGCTTTGTTTAACCTTTAAATCTAAGGGGAGTGGAAGGGCTGACCCATTAAAGAGAACGTTTCAATTCCAATGTGTTTATTAACTACCAAAAACAATCTCGCATAAAAATTGACAGACGCCACTCAGGCAAGATTATTTACGAAACAATCATTCAATAAAATCATATGCAAGTTAATAAATCATTAGCCAACGATCTCCCACAAACATTGAGAAACGCCACTAAGGCTGACTTAAACCATAACTTTAACAAATCAACTCTAGTTAAGATACGTTATTTAAGACCCTTTCAATTCCAGTACTTTAACATTACATGTAAAATAACAGTGGACACACAGCCTCAATTTTAAGTGCATAGAAAGTTACAACTTCGTAGAATCATAAATGTGTAACAACAGGCCCAAGCTCGTGAGGTCGAAGTTTAACCACAAACGATGGAGCCGAGTAAAGGAAGTAATACTTAACTTCGATCCAAGACGTGGCTCCGTTTGCAACCCCACATCTAGTAGACCACCGAAATGTGAACCCATCAAACGCTACCGAAGAGGAACACATGATCTCAGGCGAAGTCCACCGCCCGTAAGCCAAACTTGTAATCTAAAGGGAAGCTCTGCGCTTCGGTTGTCCGCTGCCTCGGCTCACCGAAACACAGACCACACCCGACAACAGCAGGTTAAAAAAACTTTTCTTAACTTTAACATTCATGATTGACCAGTAAATTAACAGTATAAAATCAAGGCTAAACAACAACTAATTTCACTCGCAAGTCCTTTCTTTAAGTGAAACCGTACCTGATAAACAAACGCTGTGAGTGGGACATGAACTGGCTCACGACTACTGACACTCACTAGGACTTAATGACACGCATATTGGCCACCTTAAGTGAGCCTGCGAAGCTCAACACGGTAACCTTTAGAAATAAAAACTCAGATTGCCCACAGAGGACATATTGACATGGATTAACCAATATCGTAAGCAAATTAAACACTTGCTAATAATAGCTAATGAACTAACATTCTGCAAGTACATCAATATTTTGCGGAAGCAGAGCGCATGCTTAGTAAAAGGCATCAAATGAAATACGACACGCATAACATCACGCATGCAGCAACGCCTTACTATACCAAGAGCTATCACAACCACAGGTAACTAAGCGCTCTTAGTAATTAGAGTACTTAACTGGGTGTCTTGATGCTGGGGCGATTTTGCGAAGATGTCAGAGCATCACTTCGCAAGACCTTAACAGCGTGTCCCTCCAAGAAAGCGGGCACACCCACAGCTCACGAGGTAGCCGGAGATGGCACAGTGCCGGCCAACTCCCGCAGCCTCCGGTATAACCACGTGATAACCGTCACCCGGCCTTAGGTACGCCGTCTTCGCTTTTGGCCGCCACCCAATCGCCTACTCACGCACCGCCACCTTCCGTTCTCAAAGCGCCGTTCCTCTTACTCGCGGTCGGCACTCGCTTACATCCCGAGGCGACCCAAGCCCCAAGACAAACCTCCGTACTAGGAAATCGATCGTACTCATGTCAGAGATACTTCTGGCCCGCCCGCCACGGCTTAGTGTCGAAAGAAACAGCAGTGCCTCTAGGTGCCTCTCGATCTATCTTTCAACTACCTGTATGACCGTTGTTGCTAATTTCTTTACACGGGATTCTCCTGTGTATGCGAATTTCGAAACGACTGATTGAAAGAACAAAGGATCTGCATGAAGATCTGTTTTAAGCTCCTCAAAATTGCAGCCGAAACCTACATGTACGAAGGAATGGACAGTGGGCATTCATTTACTTGATTAGCCTCGATGGGCAACGAATCCACCACCTTCAGTGTGGATGCGTAGATATGTTCGAACCCTCTAAGTAGCGAACATGAAGGACATGACCGAGGACTGCTGATACGTGGCGCTAGGTGGGAATGTGCGTCGGTCGAAAGGCGTACCGAGATAGTCCACGCAAGTGCAATAAACTCTGTCTCCGGTTGACGCCGTGGTTAACGCAACCACCTAGTAAACAGGACATACTAGGTTCGAATCCTGGGCCGGCACACATTTTCACTCGTCTCCTCTGGTTCCACTTAAAGTCTCGATGGAGTTGACATCCTTTCGTTTCTGCCCCGTCCACCTTCAATTTATATAAAAGAATATTTGAGTCGTTTAGCCCTTTGAGCCACAATAATATAAAAAAATTTAATTATAAAATTTTTCATTAAATTAAACAACGAATACAAGATAAAACTGGCTAAAGGTAAACAATCAATTGTTTGAAAGAGGCAGCTGCACTTTGGAACCACTGTGACATACAATTTGCAGCCACCCAACTGTCCATAATCTCACGTTTCACTTTGGAGCCTCTGTGACATGCAGTTTGCAACCATTCATCATTTCACAATCTCACATCTCGAAACTTCCGTTAACGCATAACTCCTAAAATAAATTTTGATCGTAAGTAACAAGCAAAAATCGGTTTAAATTTTGAAAGAAAGTTATATCAGAAGTTCATACTGACTCAGTTGTTTCATGCGAAACCGTTAATAAAAGCAATAGTTCAACTCAAAACTACATTACAGTAACTTCAGGTGTGATTACTTTCACTGTTAATGATCTATTCAGTATGATCACTACAAATAAACCACATGTCACAGTCTTCTGCAATCATGTACCACAGCCTCCGCTCTGAGTGTTGCTTTGCACGCTATAACTGTAGCTCTACATGTCTCTGCCTTGCAATAGTGACGGTGGTTTCATGCGAAAGACACTTGCACTTTAAAAATAGTAAAATGGTTGTGTCAAATAGGTACCACTGGTACCAAAAGGCTTAAGGGATATAAAGAAAGCCGAGAATCTATGGAGGATGACAGATACGTGGGCCGACCGCCATTATGCACAACTCCGGAAATGATCTCGAAAGTGCGTGAAGCGAACCACAAAGACAGAAGGCACACAATACATGATGCTCGTGAAATCGCTGCAGTTTCACACCGTACATTTTAACGTATTCTAGGATATGAATTGAATATGGCACGAACTGCGGCTAAGTTAGTTCCTCATGTTGTTTTACGTCGACTGACGTGAGCATCAGGTTAAGATGTGCGCTGCACTGTAAACAACACCTCCAAATGATCCAAATTCCCTGTCAGAAGTCATAGCTACCATGGGTGTATCGTTATGAATCCGAAACCAAACAGCAATTATCGTAGTGGAAGACATCATTCTCTCCGCGGCACAAAAGAGCGTACCAATTTCGCACCAAAATCAAATCAATGGTAATAGTTTTTTCCTATAATAAATTATGAGATGGCCTTACACCGAAAATTAATTTTTGAGAAAGAAGTGGTTTTTTTCAATATGCGTGAGAGTGTCAGGGAAAAGTGAAATAAACTGCTGGAGAAGACATTACGAGACACATTTTGAGCATCAGGAAGAGCCTTATATGAAACAATTCAGAGCCCTCACAAAATGAGTCAAGATATAATCTACATGATTACTCTGAAATTCACACTTAAGTGCCTGGGAGAGGGTTCATCGAACCATTTTCATACTACTTCTCTATCATTCCACTCTCGAATGGCGCGTGGGAAAGAGGAACACCTAAATCTTTCCGGGAGAGCTCTGATTTCTCTTATTTTATTATGATGATCATTTCTCCCTATGTAGGTGGGTGTCAACAAAATATTTTCGCATTCGGAACGGAAAGTTGGTGATTTATATTTTGTAAATAGATCACGCCGCAAAGAAAACCGCCTTTGCTTCAGTGACTGCCACCCCAATTCGTGTATCATATCAGTGACACTCTCACCCCTATTGTGCGATAACACGAAACGAGCTGCTCTTCTTTGCACTTTTTCGATGTCCTCCGTCAATCCTACCTGGTAAGGACCAACACCGCGCAGCAATATTCCAGCAGAGGACGGACAAGTGTAATGTAGGCCGTCTCTTTAGTGGGTTTGTCGTGTCTTCTAAGTGTTCTCTTCTAAGTGTTCTCCCAACAAAACGCAGTCTTTGTTTCGCCTTCTCCACAAAATTATCTATGTGGCCTTTCCAATTTCGGATTTCTTTTGGTATCCATGTAGATGACCTCGCACTTTTCTTTGTTTAGTGCCAATTGCCACTTTTCGCAGCATACAGAAATTCTCTCTAGATCATTTTGTAATTGGAATTGACCGTCTGATGATTTTACTAGACGGTAAGTTACAGCGTCATCTGCAAACAATCAAAGGGGGCTGCTCAGATTATCACCTAGGTCAATTATGTAAATCAGGAACAGCAGAGGGCCTATGACACTACCTTGCGGAACGCCAGATATCACTTCTGTTCTACTCGATGATTTACCGTCTATCACTATGAACTGTGCCCTCTCTGAGATGAAATACCTTTTGCTCAAGAGTAGATCTCGCGTTATGGCCGTGCTGACAAAACTAAAGAAGATCTTGGTGAGACTCTTGCCATCCGCGAATGTTGCAGAAAGGAGAGGAATGCTAATTGTACCCCCCGCCACACACCGTAGGGTAGTCTGAGAAATATAAACGTTAAGGTAAATATCCGGCAAAGTGTACAATTAGCAATTCGTGTCGTGACTGTAAACAAAGCTTGCCATTAGTTTTGTGGAACTCACTGTTGACACTAAAATTATATGTCTTCTCATCATTTTTAAATCTGGTTTCAGGAGAAGCTCTTTCACCAGGTACAAATAAGTCACATAACGATAAAGTAGGACGTTTATCTGACTTCATTAAAAAATTAAAAAAAACATAATATATTATGTAATCAAATTGCTCAGAAATAACGAACAACTTTGCGAGATAGATAGTGTACAAATTATGTTAAATGAAGCTTCTCAGGCCGGTCGGAGTGGTCGAGCGGTTCTAGGCGCTTCAGTCTGGAACCGTGCGACCGCTACGGTCGCAGGTTCGAATCCTGCCTCGGGCATGGATGTGTGTGATGTCCTTAGGTTAGTTAGGTTTAAGTAGTTCTAAGTTTTAGGGGACTGATGACCTCAGAAGTTAAGTCCCATAGTGCTCAGAGCCATTTGAACCATTTGAAGCTTCTCAAACCTTAAATTTCCCTTTTAGTCTGCTTATTTATTCAGTCTCAGATCGCAGTTGCAGTCTCTACGCTAACTAGTCCTGTCATTGGGATTGTTAAAGGCAACGATAATTCTACGCCAGCAGTGACTTCCTGTGGAAAAACTTACATATTCGAAGGCTACTGGAGCTATGACCGTGGAAGAAATTTATATTGCATCGCTGTGTAATTTGTCGTCATCATGACGATCTCCATTTTCAACAGTTCCATCAACGAGTGATTACTGTACTGCTAGAGGCTGCACTATTCAGCAACAGGGTTCATCTACATCTGTATGTCTACTCTGCAGTTCACACTTGTGCCCGTTAGAAGGTTCATCGAACCACTCCCAGGCCATTTCTCTACCATATCACTCTCGAATACCGTTCCGGAAAAACGAACGAGCTCTAATTTCTCTTATTTTAATAGATGATCATTTCTCTCTGTTTAGTTTTCATCAACAAATTATTTTCGCTTTGAGACAAAAAAACTGATGACCGAAATTTAGAGAGAATAGCTCGCCTCAGCGAAAAACGGCTTTGTTTTAATGGTTTCCAACTCAACTCGATTGTCGTATTTGTGACATTCTTTCTCCTATTTCGCAATAATACGAAACGAGGCAGCTCGTACGAATTTTTTCGATGTCCTCCGTGAATTCTGCTTGGGAAAGTTCCCATACTACACAGCAACGTTCTCGAAAAGGACGGACAAGCATAACACAGTCTCTTTAGCAGATCTGTTGCATTTTTTGTGTTCTGCCACTAAAATGCAGTGTTTTATTCGCCTTTCCCACAACGTTTTCTTCGTTCCATAGTAAGTTGTTAGTAACTTTAATAGCTAAGTATTTAGATGAAATAACAATCTTTAGACTTCTATTATTTATCGCATAACCAAAATATAACGGATTCCTTGTAGTACTCATGTGAATGACTTCACCTTTTTCATAATTTAGAGTCGACTGCCTCTTTTCATACCCCACAGATACTTTACCTAAATCATTTTGCAATTGATTTTGATCTTCTCACGACTTTACTACACGGCAAATGACATCATCTGCAAGGTATCTAAGAGAGTTGCTGAGATTGTCTCCTAAGTCGTTTATGTAGACTGGGATTTCTTGGGAAGCACCAGATATCACTTACGGTTTACTCGATGACTTTCTGTGGCTTCGTACTAACTATGACCTTTCTGAGAGGAAATCGCGAATCGAGTCACGCAGCTGAAACGATACTCCATTGGCACGCAATTTGATTAGAAGCCCCTTATGGGAAACAGTGTCAAAAGCCTTCTGGAAATCTAGAAATGCGGAATCAATTTGAAGTCCTCTGACGATAGTACTCATTACTTACTGTAAATAAAGACCTACTTGTGTTTCACAAGAAAGCTATTTTTTGAATCCTTGCTATATACACTCCTGGAAATGGAAAAAAGAACACATTGACACCGGTGTGTCAGACCCACCATACTTGCTCCGGACACTGCGAGAGGGCTGTACAAGCAATGATCACACGCACGGCACAGCGGACACACCAGGAACCGCGGTGTTGGCCGTCGAATGGCGCTAGCTGCGCAGCATTTGTGCACCGCCGCCGTCAGTGTCAGCCAGTTTGCCGTGGCATACGGAGCTCCATCGCAGTCTTTAACACTGGTAGCATGCCGCGACAGCGTGGACGTGAACCGTATGTGCAGTTGACGGACTTTGAGCGAGGGCGTATAGTGGGCATGCGGGAGGCCGGGTGGACGTACCGCCGAATTGCTCAACACGTGGGGCGTGAGGTCTCCACAGTACATCGATGTTGTCGCCAGTGGTCGGCGGAAGGTGCACGTGCCCGTCGACCTGGGACCGGACCGCAGCGACGCACGGATGCACGCCAAGACCGTAGGATCCTACGCAGTGCCGTAGGGGACCGCACCGCCACTTCCCAGCAAATTAGGGACACTGTTGCTCCTGGGGTATCGGCGAGGACCATTCGCAACCGTCTCCATGAAGCTGGGCTACGGTCCCGCACACCGTTAGGCCGTCTTCCGCTCACGCCCCAACATCGTGCAGCCCGCCTCCAGTGGTGTCGCGACAGGCGTGAATGGAGGGACGAATGGAGACGTGTCGTCTTCAGCGATGAGAGTCGCTTCTGCCTTGGTGCCAATGATGGTCGTATGCGTGTTTGGCGCCGTGCAGGTGAGCGCCACAATCAGGACTGCATACGACCGAGGCACACAGGGCCAACACCCGGCATCATGGTGTGGGGAGCGATCTCCTACACTGGCCGTACACCACTGGTGATCGTCGAGGGGACACTGAATAGTGCACGGTACATCCAAACCGTCATCGAACCCATCGTTCTACCATTCCTAGACCGGCAAGGGAACTTGCAGTTCCAACAGGACAATGCACGTCCGCATGTATCCCGTGCCACCCAACGTGCTCTAGAAGGTGTAAGTCAACTACCCTAGCCAGCAAGATCTCCGGATCTGTCCCCCATTGAGCATGTTTGGGACTGGATGAAGCGTCGTCTCACGCGGTCTGCACGTCCAGCACGAACGCTGGTCCAACTGAGGCGCCAGGTGGAAATGGCATGGCAAGCCGTTCCACAGGACTACATCCAGCATCTCTACGATCGTCTCCATGGGAGAATAGCAGCCTGCATTGCTGCGAAAGGTGGATATACACTGTACTAGTGCCGACATTGTGCATGCTCTGTTGCCTGTGTCTATGTGCCTGTGGTTCTGTCAGTGTGATCATGTGATGTATCTGACCCCAGGAATGTGTCAATAAAGTTTCCCCTTCGTGGGACAATGAATTCACGGTGTTCTTATTTCAATTTCCAGGAGTGTATCAATAAATCGTATTCTTCCAAATAATTCATAACGTTCGAACGATATGCTCCACGAAACTACGACCAATCGACGTCGGTGATGCGGGTCTGTAATTCAGTGGATGGAAAATAGAAATCAGCGTTTGGCGTCATTGGCCGGAAGGTCCCTTACGGGACAGGTCCGTGCCGCCTTGGTGCAGGTCTTATTACATTCGACGCCACGTTGGGCGACTTGCGCGCCGGATGGAGATGAAATAACTATGAAGACAACACAACACCCAGTCCCTGAGCGGAGTAAATCCCCGACGCAGCCGGGAATCGAACCTGGGCCCGTAGGACGGCAATCCGTCACGGTGACCACTCAGCTATCGGGGCGGATATTTAGCAGATGACTCTCATTTTCTTTCTTATGTGTTGATGTCTGTAGGTACAGATCTTTCGCCGAGCAAGCGACTGTAGACAATGCTAAGTACGGCTCTATTATATCTGCATCCTCCGGAAGGGATCTCATTGTATATAGCCTGGAACGGAAGACTAGCCTTTATTGATTAATTTGCTTCTCTGTACCTAGGATACCTGATTCTAAGTTACCCGTACTCATAATGGCAGCTGTTCCTGTTTCGATTTTGGAGTATTTACGTCGTCTTCTTCGGTAAAGTAATTTCGGAAATGAGTATTCAGTAACTTTGTTTTAATGGCACTATCATCGGCAACATTACCATTGCTGTCGTTGCAGCATTACAAGGCTTTGCGTATTTTCATTGTGCGGCTACAGTGAGTGCCTGGAAAGCCTTTTCTATCGACATCAATATCCATACTCTTCACACAATCGTAAATTGCATGGCAGATGGTTCTTTACATCGTAGCACATTTTAGGACTTATTACCTTTCCATTCAAGTATGGAGTGTCGAAGAATGACTGGATAAACGCTTCTGTGCATGCTGTAATTATTCAGATATTGTCTTTGATACCTGGGGAATCGATACGTAGAAGGTTATAGTATGTTCATTACCTAAAGTTTATTCTCGAAACTTGATAAGTAGGCTTCCAGGGGATAGTTTGTGTCTGTCTTCAAATGTTTGCTAGTTCAGTTCTTTCAGTATCTTCGTGACACTCTTCCACTGGTCAAACGAACTTGTGACAGTGCGTGCTGCCCAGCTTTGCATACTTTCAATGTCCGCTCTAAGTCTCTTTTGATGCGGATCCATTACACTCCACAATGAGTGGCATGAGTCTTATGTGAACAACTCCTTTCCAGATTGACTGCATTTCCCTAGTATTCTAAAACTGAGCCGAAGTTCTGCCATCAGCTTTATCTATGACTGAGCTTATGTATCAAGAGACATAGGGGAGTTTTCTCGTAGATGATAATTTCTTCCAGATAACTGGGAAAATTTTAACAGCATCTCTTCCATTAACAGTCACCAGTTATGAACTGAGTATAAATGGACTGTGACTGGGAATCTGTTGACAACTGTCCCTACAATTTAGTCATTAGACGGCGGTCCTGTTATACCTAAATGAACAAGCGATCATTATGTACCGTGCTAGTCAGCTATTTTTCCGTCTGTTCTGCAGCGTGATCACTATCGATCCGAATCAGGCAACGAAGACAATGTTGGCCATCTGATACACGAGGTTCTTTTATAGTGACTAGTGTATTTTTAGGTCACCACTTATTTCTATAAGTTTGCCATCCCCTTCCAAGTCCCCTCCTCCCCGTCTCTCTCTCTCTGTCTCCACCTGCCTTTTTTTTCTCTCTCTCCTTCTCTGCTCAAATGCGCTGAATGCTTCCCCGCTGCTTTGTTCGAGTGACAGGGTAGCCCGATATGGAATATTGCTCTCCTTTCTGAAGTTCTCTCGAACAGTCTATTAAACCGAAAGATTCGTCGCCTTCCCAGGAAATGGAAATTCTCCGCCGTTCAGGCGTACCGACCAGAAATACCAGCGTGATGTAAAATAGGAGAGTACGCTCGTTCTGACCGTCCACTGCTATATTAACGGAATACGTTATGGTACATTCCGCGGGTCCACACACCGGCGGTACTGCCGTAAAGCTTTCGAGAACGGGAGTACAGGAAATTACCTGCCGTTGGACATGCAGCATACCAAAGAATCTGGAATGAAAGAGGTTTCTAGCGTAAAAGTACGAATGACGCAGCCATTTTCTTCATTTACGAAGAAATAGGTTAAACGAATGTTGGTTGTTTTCCATTTCGCGAGACGTCCCGCATTATTAGCATTTCTTAAACGTTGGAATGAAATATTCAGTTGCTTAACAGTTGTTACGAAGTCGAAGAAATGACGCTGTTGTTTTCATTCTTATACTTCTTCTTACACTTGCAACATTATCTAACGTGGCCTGGCTATGTTGGTTCTGCAGACGTTTGAAATCAATGAGAAACTACAGCCGCTATATTTCTCGACAACATGCAATTCTACTTGTGGTTCAAATGGCTCTGAGCGCTATGGGACTCAACTGCTGAGGTCATTAGTCCCCTAGAACTTAGAACTAGTTAAACCTAACTAACCTAAGGACATCACAAACATCCATGCCCGAGGCAGGATTCGAACCTGCGACCGTAGCGATCTTGCGGTTCCAGACTGCAGCGCCTTTAACCGCACGGCCACTTCGGCCGGCTCTAATTGTGGTTTAATGATGATATCTTGCTGTAAAATATTCAGAAGGAGGTAAGATAGTCGTCTACTTGGGTCTCCAGGAGGGGATAACTCAGGGGGATGTCACAAAAAACAAGTCTGGAATTTAGCATGTCGGAACATACAACACTTCATTTCTATATCAAGTATGTAGATTAGAAAATTTGGAAAGAAAAGTTGGTAGGCTGAAGTTATGTAGTGGGAATTAGTGACAGTAAGCAGGGTCCAAGGTAATCTCTGTCGTAATAGTTATGAGAACTGAAGAGACATGCCCAGAATAGCCGAACATGGCACCCAGCATCAGACCAGTCTTCGAAGTGCAGCTCAAATGGCTCTGAGCCTTATGAGACTTAACATCTAAGGTCATAAGTCCCCTAGAACTTAGAACTACTTAAACGTAACTAACCTAAGGACATCACACACATCCATGCCCGAGGCAAGATTGGAACCTGCCACCGTAGCAGCAGCGCGGTTCCGGACTGAAGCGCCTAGAACCGCTCGGCCACAGCGGCCGGCTTTCGAAGCACAGTCCACACCAGCATCGTAGACCATGACAACTCCTTGATGATGTAGAGTTATCTTTGTTGTCTATTTACCAAGTACTTTAGACGTTGCTTTCGTGCGGTGTTGGATTGATAACTTTAGTACAAACGTAGAAACGAACGTTAATTAAAAATAATAAAAAGATGAACTCAAATGCTCCATGTATAAATGAAACTACATAAGTTAATTAAACCGTTTCGCCTTGTAGTTGATTACATTGACTGTCCTATATACAGGGTTAACAACGAAACAATTTGCTTTCGATACTTCATAAACTATTAAAATAGTGGTACATGACAACATTGTGAAATAGTATTGTGTCTGCGCCTAAAACATATTAAAATAAACGAATGTAAGTCAGTCACTCTATCTTAAAGGTGATAAGTCAGTTTTATTCAGCATCAAACTTTTACTTGAGGTAATATAAGGAGCCATAAAAAGGTTTTTGTTTGCGGGCTTTACTGCCTCGTTTATGGAATACAGCGCGATTCGGATTCTGGTGTTTAAGTACCGACTTGTAGAAGAGAGGTTAACTTGGCCTTCAAAAGGAAACTTTTTGATAGCTCCATATAACAGGAAAGAAAAATTGAAGATACAGATGAAGATGAAATCTTTTTTTAACGCTGTCACATTTAACTACATGCGCTAAGAAACTGATACACGACCTAATGGTCTTTTTTTATGTTGCTTAGTATAAACTAAGGGTCCGGCCGGTCTGGGCGAGCGGTTCTAGGCGCTTCAGTCCAGAACCGCGCTGCTGCTACGGTCGCAGGTTCTAATCCTGCCTCGGGCATGAATGTCTGTGATTTCCTTAGGTTAGTTTAGTCCCATAGTGCTCAGAGCCATTTGAACCATGTTTTGCTGTCGGTGCTAAGTTAAGCTTCGGTCTCAGTGGACAATGAGGTGCGGAGAAAGCAGGAAAAAGAATTTTGTCCCCATGTTGATGAGGGACTTAGGAGGGTAAATGTTATCTGATGCTGCGGGCAGACAATCAGCGGCTGTGGTACAAATTACTCACAGACAAGGTTATATAAAACATATCATTGAGTTGTTCATGTTCAAACACATTCGCTACGTTATTTATTTTTCGCCTGCCACATGCAACACGAGTTGTTACTGTAGTCTTAGCGCCGTGAAATCACTAAGAATTTGCAATAGTGAAAATAGAGAAACAGCCGCCACAAAATGTACCAACAAGTAGAGAGCCGAAGTTCAACTTAGCATTTGCATCGTAGCACTTCTCGCTGCTGCCAAACTTGGCTATCTAACGCTCACTGCAGTCATTGAAAGTAGTCAACAGGCATAATTTCATCGCTTGTTCATAACAACTAATAAGTGCCGTATTTTAACGCGAGCGACTGTATATACACGTAAAAAAAGACAAAAAGAAGAAAACCTACATGGCTCTGGGAAAGGGGAGGGGGTTGGACTCCAAGTCCCTGGGAGCCCCCACCTCCCTCATTACTTTCAAACCTCTCCCCTGTTTATTGACACTTCTTGGATGTGAAATGAACCATTGTTGAGCTTTTTCCCTAATCCCATAATGTTCCAATTCATGCAGAAGTATTGTACGTTGCGCAGAATCCAATTGTTTTGTTAAATAAAAGAAAATACCTGCTGTCTTCAACCTATCACTGAGCCTTGCTACTGCCTGCCACTCTCGTGGAGAATGGAGTCATCGGAGGAGATAATCTCACGTCTGTCAGCAATCTTTTTAATACGCCATTCCCATTCCAAGTAGACTGGGTTTCCGATCCGCGGCATCAGACCAGACAGTGCTGAGTGGCGGGCGGGCGTCACTCAAAGAGGAACTACGCGGCGGGTACAGGACGGGGTGTCCGCGTCTTCGACGGCGGCGGCCGCGGAGATGCCTCATTAGGAGCAGCCAACGGGCCAGACCACGTCGCCGGAACACTCTACCGCAACAAGTTCCCAGCAGGAGAAGCGCCGCCAGGCACGCAGGACATCTCAGAGAGGCAGCTGAGGCCGCGAGGAGAGTGAGAGGCTTGACGGCGCACAGCGAATGTCGCGTTTCCATCTGGACACTGCGTCTAAGTCTGATAGAGATGGGCTTCTTTTGAGTACATGAACGTCTATGCCCCGAAAATTAAAAAAGTGCATGAAGAAGGGTACTTCTGGTATCAGTGCCATTTCCCTCCTTGCTTGTTCCATTCAAAGATGGCGCCTGGGACGAATTATGTCGGGAAAGCTCCTATGACATTTAATTTCTCTAACTGTCTCGCCGTTACCATTTCGCGAGACAAATTTGATGGGACACTTCTCTCGGAATTGCAATACTAAACGCCTTCAGAATGTACAACGTCTTACTTGCAGCGTCTGCAACTGTGGTTTGTTGGGCACCTCCGTAACGCCCTCGTGGCTAATAAACTGTTACATTAACCAAATCACCTTGGTGTCGGACACCAATATATAGTAGATGTAGATCCCCCTTCCACCGAAAGTACTTTCTCTTATGAGGTTGCTTGCTTGCACACAGCAACCATACAGCCTTGTCAGAGGGACAAATTATGTTGGACAACAGCTACTGCAAAATAATGGCAAAGCAGATTAGAAACATCTTACGATTAATAAAAACTTTACATTACATAACTGTAGTATGAAGATGGTTCACAGCACTGGTTCAGTGTCTAATTGCACTGAACTGTCCTAAATCCACAGAACGATAACTACGACCACTTGTACAGTGTCCAGTTGGCTTCTTCTTGGCAGCGACTGTAGATGAGTCCTAATTCTGCCCTGAGATACTGTGCATAACGCACTGAGTGGTTCTGTGTGTCGGTTTATATCCCCGTTTGTTGGATGGATGTCCGATTGCAAACTATTTCGTACTGCAATATGATTTTCCTACAGCTAATTTTATGTTGTCATTTCACTTTAAGTCGCTCCGGATGGTTACTATTTCCTGTGATTTGTCGACAGAAACGCAGTCTAATAGTAGTGCAAATGGTTCAAATGGCTCTGAGCACAATGGGACTTAACTTCTGAGGTCATCATTCCCCTAGAACTTAGAACTACTTAAACCTAACTAACCTAAGGACATCACACACATCCATGCCCGAGGCAGGATTCGAACCTGCGACCGTAGCGGTGGCGCGGTTCCAGACTGTAGAGCCTAGAACCGCTCGGCCACACCGGCCGGCTAATAGTAGTGCATAACTTTGAGAATTTATACCCAGCACGCTACTTTTATTTACGTTAAGCACTATGTCTCCATTGCTCGTTGTCAAATATGTGGTGTCTAGAAAGCCTGCTTTCTCGGTTTGCTACACAAACATTCAAACACATCTTATTAATGTGTTCTATTACAATAAGAATAGATACAATACGTAACTTTGCAATTACACAGATGTGTCGAAAGCAAAATGAGACATACTAAATAGTTAATCTTCTTCAGTATATAGAAGTCCACGCCTGTGCTACATAGAGTGTAAAAGCGAAGTAAATAGAGTTGACATTGCTATACCAGTACCTGTTCCTGACGCTGCTATTGATCTGGACGTCATGAGTCGGTTACGGCGCTTATGTCCTCTTCGGATAGGGGCCGCTGCTGTCGCGTTGTCGTCCTGGAGAGGGGTCGGTCAGCGTGCGATTGGCTGACGTCTCCTCAAAGCCCTCTCTTTTCTATCGTTCCCGACTGGCGTGCCGGCGCTTGACTTTAAGAAGCATCAACTACCAATCCACACACCAATCCACACACCAATCTTCCTACAATTCGCTGCGGCCTTTTGGCATTGCTATCCTCCTATACACAGTTGAATCTTCTGCGAAGGAAAGAAGGAATCATCTGCGAACAGTCCCATGAAACTTCCGACGTTATCCACGAGTATAGACAATATAAACCTATGAGCCAAAACATTTTGGCCATCTGTTTAATGGCGTGTTGGTCCACTTTCCAGACAATGTACAGCAGCGATTCTGCGTGTCAGGAACTCTACATATCCTTGATACGTTTCCAGAAGTATGTGGCCCCAGATGTCTACTCACAGATCACTAAATTCCCGCAAATTATCGGACTATGGTTTGTGGGCACGCAGCAGACGCCCGATATTTATTCCACTGGGTACAGGTCAGGGACATTTGCTGGCTACGGATTCAGTGTGAGCTCACTATCACGCTCCTCAAACTACTGAAGGACGATTCTGGCCTTGTGTCGCGGAGAGCTATCCTGCTGGAAGATACCATTACTATCAGAGAAGGCTTCAACCATGAAGGGAGGCAGATGGTCCGCAATAAAGTTCGATGTATTCGAGTACTACGATAGATCCCGTAGAAACACAGGTCAACGTACCCCAAAGCAAAATTCTGCACTCGCTGGACAGCATCTATGGAGTGGTGCACGCTTCATCAGCCATTCGTATGGATGACGGTGTGTGAGGACCCATCCATCGACCTGGTGTAACACATCGACAGGCGACCCGTTTCTATTGATCCACGACGGAAACTCAGAGATGCCTTGCCCACTGCAATAGTAACTGACAATGTCGGGTCAACTCAGGAACACGCAGGGCTCGTGTGATGGTAGCTCCATGTTTAACAATGGCCTTTGAACGCGCTCCGGAACACTCGTGCCTGCACCGGCACTGTACTCTGTTGTGAGATCTGCCACACATCGCTGCCTGTCCTGGATTTCACAGTGGGGGATCCTCCAACATCAACGTTTTGTGATGGGACGTGGTCGTGGACGTGGAGGTGGACATCCAGTATCATATGGCAAACGTGTTATTCCACCATCCTTCAGCCCCTTTCCATAATTGTTCACGACAATCGCACGCCAACAGGCGATCTGCTTCGCTGTTTCAGATATTTTCGTTTCCAGCAGCAGCGCCTGAACAATGTGCCCTTTGTCAAAACCGCTTATATACGTGTATTTCAGCATTTGCGCCCCGTATCTTCGCTATAATGACTGCTCATTCGCCTCTCTTCCGCTTATACTTTTCCTTTACTGAGTCACGTGCCCATAACACCACCAGGAGGCACTCAGTATCGCAGTGGACAGTTATAATGTTTCGGCTCATCAGTGTATACCTGGTGGCCCACGTAAGCCAACCCCTGTAGTTTTACATAACCCGCATACGTTAGTGAAAGAAGGGGTGCCTCGTCAGTGCTGACCAAAGGGGAAGTGCACGTACAAGCGGTCCACCGAGCTGTACCACCATCTGCGTGCGTTTTCCTTCTGGTTCCGTTCTGATAAGGTCACGTGGCCATCTGTTTGTAGTTCGAGTCAGGTCTTACAGCCTGACAGGTAACAACTGCAATGTTCTCCAGCGAAGACGACACCGATATGATATTGATTTGTAGGGAGACGCACTGCAATGAGCCTGGGTTTTGAATGCTGCATTGACAACGTCTACCAAAGCGACGTCCACCTTCTGCGCATTGTTTAGACGTACAAAGATGCGTTTAAGAACCGAGGGAGCTTTCCATGTAAAACGTGTTGAGAAGAGACCGAACCGCGACGCACCCCATGTTGCCCGGAACGTTGTTATGATACTAATACTTTCGCCCAGTAATACTTAATTCTCATCGTAATTAGAACAAAGAAGAGCGGCAGTGAACATGGGGATATTGTGGTCTTCTGTATAAAGGACTCTAGAGGAACAAAAGCGGCATACCTTTAAGCTGCACGTACACCATCAGCTATATGAAAACGACTTTCTAAATCGGGTATCTTTCTGCAGGCGTCTCGGAAATAAAGTAGACAGAATCAGACAGATTCTATAGGGAGATGAATGCTATTTCGTCAGTGACGCCACTGTCAATAGCAATAATCTATATTGCTAGGCTGCTCAAAATTCTTGCTGGTTACGACCACATCACATGAAAGCGCACTGGGGTGTTAACGTGTGCTACCGCGTTCTGGGAGACTACATCACTGCACCAGATTATTTGGCTCCCAGACTAACTGATCGGCTGTATTTGCAATCTCTACAGAATAATCCGAAGCTAGGGCCTCTCCTAGAAGACATTCCACTTCAGTTAGTTGTGAGACACTGGTTTTAGCAAGATGATTCACCACCCCAATGTTGTCGATGTTTAGGGAATATCTCAGCACTTTGTGCACCGAACGATGGATAGTCCACGGTGGTTGCATTCGACGGCCAGCGAGATCGCCTGATTTAACGACCTTTGATTTTTTTCTGATGGGGTTATATCGAAGCCAAGCTTTACGAAACGGAACCGGTAAATCCAGAAGTGTTAAAAGAGCGAATATGTCATGCGTACCCTTCAGTATCTCCAGAAATGTTAGGAGGTGTCCATACTAATACCGAGAGGCGCATACATCAATGAGCCAACAGGGCAGACATGCTTTTGAACATTTTTGTTATGAATAACGCAGTTATAAAGACCTCTCAGTCTATATCATAGGTATAAAGGAACAACATTTATTTCATTCACTACACTGCAATCAAAGATACGTAGCATTTATGTAACACTGCCAATTGTGAAGCATGAATTGGTGCATCATGTGTTGCAAATAAATTAGCTGTCGTATATTGATAAACCTTTAAACATACTATTAATATGCTTTGGTTCTTATGAGTATAGTATCGGTCAGGGACAATCACTCTTCTACACAGTCACCTTTCTCGAGCCTGGGAATCTAACTCGACATCCCTCCAACCGCAAACAAGTTTTCAGGTGAGGAGCTATAGGACCAGTTACAAATGCAAAATGTTTGTTTTCAAGCCCTGGTCTTGGGTTTATCAGGGTCTCCTCTCTGTTGGTGTGGAGTCCTCTTAATGTTGTGCTTAGGCAAACCTTAGGCGTCTGTGGTATCCGGGATCAACTAACGTCGACGGAGGACGGCGTACGTGGAGCACATGATATATGCCGGCCGCTGTGGCCGAGCGGTTCTAGGTGCTTCAGTCCTGAACCCCGCTGCTGCTACGGTCGCATGTTCGAATCCTTCCTCGGGCATGGACGTGTGTGATGTCCTTAGGTTAGTTAGGTTTAAGTAGTTCTAACTCTAGGGGACTGATGACCTCAGATGTTAAGTCCCATACTGCTTAGAGCCATTTTAACCACTTGGTGTATATTTAGACAGTGTGTCTCTTGTAAGAGTTGTCAGGCGCATTTGCTCAAGTGTCCCAGCAGGTATTTCCAATTTCGATATTGCAATTTACAAATCGAATCACCATAAATCGTACAGACCCAAACAAACACTGTTCATAATATGTTTCACGCAACACCCAGTTTCAACGGAAAAAGTCGGTCTGTTTCCCAGTACAAACAAAATTATTTTTAATGCAGGATTTTACATGCCCATTGCATAGAACGGCCCCAGATTAATCTAGTGCGACATTAGGTTTAGAGACATGTGTTAACAAGGACAGTAAAACACATGGGATAAGTACTCGTACTCCAGCAACGAGTGAGCAGCGCTGCTGCACGGCAGTAGCAGGTAGCGCGGAGGAGGACGGCACATAAGAAGAGGCATGTTGGGTAACCGCAGCTGCTTCAGTACTGGTTATTCTTCGTGTTTTGCAGGCGTTATTAACAAATATCGATAAAAAATATCGCTCCATACTAATTTCGGACCGCTATACCGAATGGGAATTCAAAATTCTGCTTAAAAACCATTTTGTTTGTATCGTGAAGCAGACCAACGTTTTGCGTAGAAAATGGGTGTAGCACGAAATATGTTTTGAGCAGTAGTTGTTTGGGCTGATTCCAACTACACATTGCGAAAATGAAACAGAAAATACTTCAGATTTTTCAAAGATACCGACGCAATTAAAACACAGATTCATTAAATTTATGTGTGTAATCAGACACACAAGTGACCTTTATCCCACCACGCAATTTCTAAAGATACGTTTGAGTTTTTCCCCATTAGCGCCAAGGCTCTCAGTTACAGGACAGTTCCTTTCCACTGTTGAATCTTGCCACAGTTAACGCCGCGTAATTCCTGTCTGCGTTCATTGTTGCCTCCACAGTCTCAGCTACAACTAAAGTCCAAGTTTCTTAGTCTACGTTTAGGTATATTTATGTCAACATTAGTGAATTTTTCCTGCGCACATTATTTGCTTTCTGTTTTTCTAGAAGTCTTAAGAGAAGGTTAAGTAAATTAGATTACTTAATACTTAAATGTTTAAAGTCAATTTATGCCAGCTGTATAAAATAACTGATGAAAAGTAATAATCTCGCACTGAAGATTAGAGTAGAAAATGGTGTCCTATAAATATGACGCTGGGCCGTTATAATATGGACGCTCAGTTTCCTTTTCTTTCACGATTTCTAGTACGTATCGGCAGAAAACATTCAAATAGATGTTTTCTGAGAAGATAGAGTCAGATATGGTTGCATTACCACTTGATGTCGGTGAACTGACCGATGAGGAGAGTTTCGATGATGATGAAACAGAGTTTCATATGTTGCTGGATAGTCCAGGGGCAGTAGAAATCAACGTGCCAGAGGACGAAGACGTTCCAGGCTATTACACAGCATCCTCATCTAGTTCCAAGGAAACTGAAGTTCAGTCAAAACCGCAGAACTGTTGCTCTAAAAAGAATAAGAGTGAATGTGATCTAAGACAGATCCTAATTAAAGTTTCGGCAATGTAGGTAGTCTGGCACAAACTAACCGTGAAAATGTTGTGAACGCTCTACAAAGTTATTTGCCACTGGACATTTTTAAGGCGTTGCTTACTTCTGAATTTCTAGGTGGTGGTTGTTAGTGTTTAACGTCCCGTCGACAACGAGGTCATTAGAGACGGAGCGCAAGCTCGGGTTAGGGAAGGATTGGGAAGGATATCGGCCGTGCCCTTTCAAAGGAACCATCCCGGCATTTGCCTGAAACGATTTAGGGAAATCACGGAAAACCTAAATCAGGATGGCTGGAGACGGGATTGAACCGTCGTCCTCCCGAATGCGAGTCCAGTGTGCTAACCACTGCGCCACCTCGCTCGGTCTCTGAATTTCTAAATAGTATTATGAAGAAAATGTGAAGTATGCAAAGCAGTGGAAAAACCATCCAGAATATTCTGTCTCAGCAGACGAACTGAAAGTTTTATTGGTTTTCTTAATTTTATCTGAATACCACACATTGCCCAGTCAGAGAGATTACTGGTCTGAAGATGATGATCTCATGGTGCACCCTGTAGAAAGTGCTGTACCACGTAGTAAATACTTTGAACTTTGCATAGAAAATAATGAAACAATGGTAACAAAAGTGATCGAGGGTTCAAGGTCATTTGTTGTCACTATGAAAAACAACTTCCAGAAGTAAGGAGTTTTTGAGGGAAACCTCTCGACTCGTGAAATGATGGTCGTCATTTTTTGAAGCAATTTCTAAAAGGGAAACCCATTAGGTTTGGTTATAAATTTTGGGCTTTGTGCACATGTGGTGGTTATTGCTATAATTTTTATCCGTGCTGTGGAAACAATGTCTCTCAAGATTTTCAACCTTAGGGAAATCGAGTTGCGAAAAAAAATGCTACAGTGTTTTTGACCTGAACAGCCGTATCGTATGTTTTGATAACTTTTTTAGTTCATGTTATGTGTTTGTAGAACTCATACAGATTAGGTTCCGTGCAACGGCTACAATAAGACAAAACAGGATGGCTCACTGCCCTATCGAAGCAGCTGAAATCTTTGCAAAGAAAGATAGAGGATTTTGTGATTCCCAGATTCACATTTCGGCACAACCAGTCAGATCAGCATGTTAAAGTGGAAAGACAACTCCCGTTTTTCAACTGCAACAAGTTTTGATCTAATTGAACCTCTTCTTTCAGTTTCTAGACGACAAAATGGTCAAAATGATAAGAAGCTCGTCAAACAGCCTTACCATGTGACACAATACAACAACTATATGGTAGTGTATACCAGTATGATTGGCTTCTTGAGTAACATACGATTGCAATTCGTGGGAAAAAATGGTATTTGCTAATTTACATCAGAGTTGTTGGCATGACGGTGGCAAACGCATACATACTCTACGACAATGTATCTCAGGAGGTAAACAGCATCAACGATGTTTGAAGACACATTGCCACCTCATATCTGAAAATCGGGCAGAATGTAAAAAGCATTGACAGGCCAGTACTATTGAAGACAACTACGAAGAATGTTCTGGGTATTGTGCGGCTGGACGGGAGAGGTCACGATACTAGAAAAACATAAAAGCAGAGAAGATGCCAATACCAAGATTGTTCGGGGAAGCCTCTAACACTTTGTACAAAATGTGATGTAACTTAACGCACTCCATGTTTTCCAAAATTTAATAAGTAACACGACTTCCCAAGTAAGGGGTTTGATTGTAACTGTACCATCTAATTAGCTACAATTTTCTATAAATACATGTTTTCTAACATGTAGATCAATAATAATTAGATTCAACATTTTTAGTAAATGTGACTCATTGGTCCTCTAAGTTCTAATCACGAACTTCCGTAGATAGTCACAATTTCCTTTGCTCACCGAGTGTATGACTGATGTGACTCCATTTAGAGGTAAAATTACAGACTTTCATTAATTATTTCTTATTGTCTTTCAAGAGTACTGAATTTATTTTGTAATTTGAGCTTTTAAATGAATCCTTCCCACTTTCGAATTCGGTGTTTTGTTTCTAATTTATCTCGTTAAAATTAAAGTGAAACAAAAATTGTAAAGGAGGAAAGAAAGCTGAAGAAAGATTGTTTCATTTATAGGACTCCGCAAGCGCTCCACTTCCTAGTTATAGGAAGTGTTTATTGTTACTTCTGTGAGACGGAATGAATTTTAACTTCAGCTACATGTTGTTTTAGACCTTTTAAATATTTACTTACATTTTTTTTAAAGAACTTCCCATTAAAAATAATTTTGTATGCTAATGGGTTAATTTCGTTAAGCATTGGATTGTAATGTAATTTAATAAAAAATACTAGTAATTAATAAAAATAATAAAATAATATAGCCATAATTGTTATTTGAATATTAATAGTAGTAATTGTTTCTTTGCCAGAGAGGCTAGATGTACGAATTATCAGTTAATTATATATTGTGTTTGAAATTAGTTTTGTAGTGTGAATGACAGTTAACTCCCTAAGCACTATGACTAGACATTGGGAATATGCTTTGATAGCTTTTAATAAAGTGACGTCAAAACAAGAGAGAAATAACTCTAATAATACTATGATTACGGTTCTGCTAGATAATTATGCGCTCTGTCTCTCAATAATTAATAACGCAACATTACTATTAGCCCAACGCTGATCAGCAGTCAGCATACTCGCTCAGTACTCAGAGTGGTTACGGGATTATAAATAATTATTTGTCTCTCTCTTGCCGTATCACAGATATTCCTCAATATGTACCAAAAGTATAGTTGAAACTCATGTGCTTACGGCACCAGATAATATTTCGTAGGTCAGTTTAATGTGAAGTAATAAAACCCGTAACTCCAGATCGTGGTTTCGTCTAGAATACCAGTATAAGATAACAAGCATAATCTTTTGAAGATGAAATCTTGTACTAAAACTAGAATCCTGTGAGCAGGCCTATCCGCGGGATGTTATCTCGCAACTTTGAGAAAATCTGAAAGTGAAATATATTGAATTATTCGTAGCCTCCGCCTAGATCATGGAATTTGAAAGAAAGTTTTGTGTCCTAAACGGCAGCACATCTCGAAGATGAGCTGAAAGAAAATTACTAATTATTTTCTAGTATGGCGCCTAGCTGTGGTCAATGTTCCGTTAAGGCCACCTCTACTCAGGACAAGCTAGGTTTAGGTTTACAAATAATTATGTACCATACCCAAGTTTGAAGTCACGACCAACTATATCTTAGTTTCGTTTAGAACTTACATAGACTGTCACAGCAGGATGAAACTCAGGCTACCGTTCTTTCCTCTTCCAGTCCAAGAACAGAAGAAAACCACCAGAATAGAAAGTTTAAACATAGAATCTGGAATGTTCAAGGAATATTCATCATGGTATGAATTGCAACATAATGCTTTTGTTTACTCTTTGGCATCCATCGCCAGCTTTTGATACAATAATTATAAATAAGTGACATTAACAAACTTCAAATTCATGACCACCCCAAGGGATACAGTACAGGATGCAATTATTAGCTGTTAGGTGCAATCTATGGAAACCACCCTGACGGCTGTGTGTGTTAGGGCGCCGCTTACGGGACAAGGAGGTGTGTCAGGCCCAGATCGAATCGTTCAGAGGATTAACTACGACGTATCCCTGCTAGCCAGCCTGGATCTGGTTATTAAACGATTTTCTATATCCTACTAGGTGAATACCGGGCGGGTACCCACGTTCCGCCTCGTTTACGCTATTCGCTCACTTCGACACGAATAACAAGGCATGCAGACGTTACGGTACACACATTCCGTTCCGGGGATACCGGGAAGGAAACGTATCCGAGCCTGCTTTCAATTAACCGTGCCAAATCCTTAAATAAAAATGTCGACGCTGCGTCGATGCGGGACAAAGGTACAACCAAAAGAAGCAGAAATTTGATGAGCTCTAGTCCATAAATTTAAAAAGTAATATCACAGAGAGGTAGTTTGATAAGTTATATTCGTTACCGATTTAGGCGATGTGTGATTTAATGCTATGCAGGCCATACTTCAAGCCAAAGCCAACTGCCAAATGATATCTTACGCTTTGAAGACTAATTCGATTTTTTCGCTACAGTTAATTTACTTGTTTTATGACACTTGCTCAGTATAAACAAATCTGATGGATCGTCTGCTGTAGTCGGCACAGTCATGTAAACTGGACACAATGAAACAACCATCACTTCAACACGGTAACCTGTTTTTTGACGGGGTATCTGAGGCCGGCCGCGGTGGTCTAGCGGTTCTGGCGCTGCATTCCGGAACCGCGGGACTGCTACGGTCGCAGGTTCGAATCCTGCCTCGGGCATGGATGTGTGTGATGTCCTTAGGTTAGTTAGGTTTAAGTAGTTCTAAGTTCTAGGGGACTTATGACCTAAGATGTTGAGTCCCATAGTGCTCAGAGCCATTTGAACCATTTTTTGGGTATCTGAGAGAAAGATATCTGATCCGGTAAACACCAGACCACCCGTCGTCTCGAGGTAGCGTCTTTGACTGCTAATCAAAACATCCTGGGTCTCTGTTTCGAACCCAGTTTGTTTTTAAATTCAGAGTAAACATCATCAGCAATGGTGACCGAAGACTTCCGGTATAAGAAGTCATCCTAGTTCCGCCAACTGTCTTGTCAAAGAGGGCGGAGAAGCGGACAGAGGTTCTGGGGTACTCTCTTGCACTTCGGGAAGGAAACTGCCACTAGAAGGCGAAGAATCAGCAATTATCAATAGCATGAGGATGCAGAAGGCCATGGAAACCACTGCATTAAAGACACATAGTGTGTACCCAAAGTCTATGTGGTCAGTACTACAAGCAGTGTCATGTTGATCCCTCCATTGGCAAAAGAACGCGGACTAGATCGAAAATCTGATCTCCCATAAGGGGCTGCAAAAGGAGAGATGAACTTGAGAAAAAGACTGAATAACCAACGAAAGGGCAACGTTCTATGAATTGAGGTGGGGAATATCAGAAGTTTGAACGTGTAGGAATGCAGACTCTCTGAAAAAAAAAATGCTAAGGATCACTTTAGATATAGTGGATGTCAGTGAAATGAAATGGAAAGAAGACAAGAATTTCTGGTCAGAATAGTGTAGAATAATATCAACAGCAGGAGAAAATGTTATGACAGGACTTGGATTCGGTATGAATAGGAAAGTAGGGTAGAGAGTGAGTTACCGCGAACAATTCAGTGATAGAATAATTCTCATCAGGATCGACAGCAAATCAACACCGAGAGCAATAGTTCGGGGATACATGACAACGTCGATAGCAGAAGATGAAGAGTTATAGCACATATATGTGGACATTGAACGGGGAGTACAGTATGTAAAAGGAGACGAAAATCTTATAGTCATGGGAGACTGGAATGCGGTTGTAATGGAAGCAATAGAACAAAGATTTACGAGAGAATATGGGCTTCGAAGGAGAACATGGGATTCGCAGTAAGAATGAGAGTGGAGAAATGGTAATTCAGTTCTGCAACAGATTCAGTTAGTAATACACAATGCACGATTCAAGAATCACAAGAGGGGGAGTCTTACTTGGAAAAGAATGCAAGACGCGGGTGATTCCATTTGGATTGCACCATGGTCAGAGAGAGATTCCGAAATCTTATATTGGACTGTAAGATGTACCTAGGTGGACATATAGACTCGACTCAGATCACAATTTAGTAACGATGAAGAGTAGACTAAAGTTTAAGAGAATCCTCAGAATGTGGAAGGAAGTGGGATAGTGAAGTAGTGAGAAATGACTAGACACGTTTGATGTTCGCTAAGACCAATGGCGTTGCTATAGCGGTAACATCGGTTCCCGTCAGATTATCAAAGTTAAACGCTGTCGCGCTTCGTTAGCACTTGTAACGGTCACAGTCTAGGTCTTGAGAATGTCGTGGGCTAGCGGTATGCACTTACCCCTTGTGAGACCAATTGAGAAGCTACTTGATTCAGAAGTAGCGGCACTGGCCACGAAAACTGACAACGACCGGGAGAGTGGTGCGCTGACCTCATTCCCCTCCGTATTCGTATCCGGTGACGCCTGGTGGCTGAGGATGTCACGGCAAACGGTCGAAACAGTTGGGCGTTCAAGACCTGTTCTTATGGTGTTTGTCTGTTTGTTCAAGGATGTCGATAAAGTATTAAGAAACGCCAGAGTAAGTCTCTCATTTGAAGAGGAGTTGACATCTCTATAAATGACACTCACAGATGTTGAACAGATAACCATAAATAACTGCGAAGAAATCTTGGGTAACAGATGGGAAACATCAGGTGATCAACGAGTGAGGGAAGTACAAAAACGCTCAGGGAAAGAAAGAAATACATCAAAACAAATCATTTAGGAGTGACAAAAAAAGCAGGGATCCAAGGGGAAATGGTTGCAGGAAAAGTGTGAAAAAATTGAAAACGGAATGATCGTTGGGAGGATTGATTGAAAACTCAGAACAATCTTCGGCAATATTTGAAGCAAGGATGACACTGAAGGTCTTTGAGGATGAGGACTCGTCTAATGACGTATTACAAGAAGAAGTTTGAGTAGATAGTTGATCCAGTATAAGAACCAAAATTAAAAAGAGCTCTGGAAGACTTGAGATCACATAAGGTAGACGGGGCTTATAACATTCCATCAGAAATCACTGGGGTGGGGGGAGTGACAACCAAACGACTATCTAGAGACCGGGGCTTTCCGAAAATTATCGTCCACACAGCATTGTATGATAGTGAATCATGGACAGTGAGAAAACCGGAACAGAAGACAATCGAAGCTTTTGACATGTGGTGCTATAGAATAACGTTGAAAATCAGATGAATTGGTAAGATAAGATACGAAGAGGTTCTCCGCAGAATCAGCGAAGAGAGGTACACATGGTAATCACTAACAAGAGGAAGGACAGCATGATAGGGAATGATTTAAGGCATCAGGTAGTATCCTCTACGCCCGCATCTCGTGGTCGTGTGGGAGCGTTCTCGCTTCCCACGCCCGGGTTCGATTCCCGGCGGGGTCAGGGATTTTCTCTGCCTCGTGATGGCTGGGTGTTGTGTGCTGTCCTTAGGTTAGTTAGGTTTAAGTAGTTCTAAGTTCTAGGGGACTTATGACCACAGCAGTTGAGTCCCATAGTGCTCAGAGCCATTTGAACCATTTTTTTAGTATCCTCTACGGTAGTAAAGGAAACTGTAGAGTGTAAAAACTGTAGGGAAAGGGAGAGATTTTAGTACATCCAACAAATAATTTAGGACGTGGGGTACAAGTGCTATTCTTGAGACGAAGAGATTAGCGCACGAGAGGAATTCGTGGCAGGTCTTATCAAATCAGTCAGAAGACTGATGACAAAAAAGAAGGAAAGCGTGAGGTCCCAAACGACTTTCGTCATGTATCCTTCACGTCAAATGTAACCCGCTCCTCTCTGTCACCCCCAAAATCAGCCTTCCCTCCTCCATCCGCACTCCCTCCTCTTTCATCTTCCTTTGTCTTTCCTAGTCTTTAATTCTAAAAAACCGAGTGAGTTGGCGCAGTGGTGAGCACAACGGGCTCGCATGCAGGAGGACGACGGTTCAAACCAGCGTCCGGCCATCCTGGTTCAGGTTTTCTGTGATTTCCCTAAATCACTTCAGGCAAATTCCCGGATGGTTCCTTCGAAAGGACAAGGTCGATTTCCTTCCCGAACCATCCCTAATCCGACGGGACCGGCGATCCCGCTGTTTGGTCCCGTCTCGTAAACCAACTAACCAACCTTCTCAAAAGCATGGCCCGTCCTACATCCACGATATATTTTCGTGCCGCTCTCATATTACACTCCTCGCTACGTTTCACTCTATCTGAATCATCGGATCCTTGTATCCAACAACCCTACAAAATCAGTCGACCTTCACTCTCCAAATTTTGTCCTTTCCTAATTCAAATCCACAATGTTCAGTGCCCACTTTATGTATTTAGATTACTTGTAATATCTTCACCGCCTCATCATCTTAAAAAGGACAACTATGGCTGTTACAACTTAAAATATCTTTCTGTTTTCATCGTCTTAAACATGAAATACGGCATACACAAATTGTACAGAATGAAACTTCCTTTGACAACAGTCCTAATCCTGGTAAGGTGAATTCTTTACACTTGGCGGTTCAAATACGTGAGATTCGGGTGGGTTATCGTCGCATAGGCATCGGTTTCACTGAAATTACGGGTTATAGATCTGGTATCTTCAGTTTTTGTATATCGATATGAACGTAATAGGAAACAGTTATTCTTTTGTAGGGAAAATCTCAGAGTTTCCCTTCTCACCAAAGGTCACTAGTTTGTATAGAAAGCTAAGAGAATATTTTTGTTTTGTTACAGCTAGTGGACAGTAAAATTATGCTTAAGATTGGATTTGAAACATTTAATAGCATATGGCAAACATGGAAGAGTTTAGTTCAAAGTATAGACACATCAAAAATCACGCTGAAGGGAAACAACGAGGGCAGGTAACGTACTTTGTTCATACAATTAATAATTCATTGTCTCTAGATCGCCTAATCAGTACAGGTATTCACATTATCGGCTTCAGCATATTATTATCATCTTCAGATGTAATAAGTAATCCACAAACAGTTTCCCCGCCATGTATAAACTCTGTTTATGTGTCCACTGTGCATAAAAACGGCACGAAGTATGTGAATAACATATGCATCATAGCAACGTAATGTCACATGATGTACTTGTATATTTCATTGACATATTTCACATAGTTTTCATAATGTTCAGTATATGATGGATATGATGGAACAGATTCTGGATTAATTTTCAAATCTGAAATTGGTAATATTATGTTAAAACCTTCAATTTCAACAAATGTACTAAACATTTGTTGATCCACTGTGGACGCGGGGCAGCGGCTGGTCAGATATTCAACCAGGAAAATCACCAAATGGCCTTGCAATTTGATAAACTATTTTATTTTTACAACCAGTTTCGGCAATTCAGTATTCCATCTTCAGGCCCCAGAGGCACCTCAAGTATAGACACTCGAGTGTATCAATATTCCCATACTGGAGCCATCAGTATCTAAATGTCGTGAAGCACTTGAAATACGAATTTACGTCATCCAGCTACTGATGGCTCCAGTATACCAATATCGATACGCTTGAGAGTCTACACATGCGGTGCCTTTAGGGCTTGAAGATGGAATATTGAACTGCCGAAACTGGTTGTGAAAACAAAATAAATAACTCCTCAAATTGCACGACTATTTGGCGATTTCCTTTGTTAGATACTGTACTAATTATTCGAACATAACACAATAAATTATTATATGAAGATCTATAAAGTCGCACAGTTTCATTTGATACCACGTTAGCTCTTAATCCACCTCGGTTTAATGGTACCACTCCGAGAATGTTGCACAGTCAACTCTTCAAAAAGAGAGAAGGGAAGTGGACAAAGAGGACTTCACAGCAGCTCACATATCCGGACGAACGATCACTTCTGAAATTACCCCAATGTTCACACCCATATCTTAGCAAACGTCTGTTCAGGGTATCTTAGGAAGTTTTCTCTTAGGGCAGTCCTATGTCGTCATCAGCGATTAATGGAAACGTCAACTCACAAATGGCCGATACTGAAATAAATAATTCCAGAATTTATGTATTGAAACCATTCAAATAGTTTCTGTCAGACTGTGTATTGAACACCACGTAGTTTCACGAGTTTCTCTTCTACACTGCTAAGGCCGCTATCATCTGATTGATTGAGAAACATTTCAAAGTGCCACGATAGAAACATTTCAAGCACTCTTAAGACTTACGGACAGTGCCAGATCTGCTATTACATCTCTGAATTAGCTGTAAATTGGTGTGATGTTCAGATCATGTGTCATGAAACGCGAAGCCTAGAGTGAACTTCTGCTGCACAATGCTAATGCGGCATTAAATTCGTTTCAATTACATGTCTGTTATAAGGTCCACAAATGCTAGTATACTGAACCAGAGAAACGCCAGTGTTCTTCGCACGTCCTGTGTATATGTGTTGGATAAAGACTACTTTGGAAGTGCTGCAGTGGGACACAATTTGTATAATTACCTGAGCTCCTAGTTAAGCTGCGGGACTTTGCCTGTTGTAAATTAACAGGAGCTCACCATCTAGTTTTGGCCCCACTCAGCAGTGACTGCACAACGCCTGTTAGCACTACTGCGGCCACTGTTAATTACAATCTGTCACACAGTTTCACTGAAACACTCTGAAATGTCGGAAATAGCACATCGGACGCACATCTGCTGCTAGAATCGATTTCCTCTATGCAGGGAATAACATGATGTGTAAATAAATGTATTCAATAAGCAGTAATGGAAACTAGTTCCGCGAGTGGTGGCAAATGTTTTATGTTATGAGTTTTGCAGGAGTAACCCCCGTAATAACAACTAGCATGTACGCAGTGAAAACAGTACAAACAGCATCAGTAAACTAAAACGAATACGGTATACATAATGTGGTTCGTACAGTGAACACACCGGACAACCAAGATAAATACAGGCACTCCAACTCATATAGAAGTGTTGGATGAAACTTTACACCATATTAGTCAAATGTGGAATATTATTACTATTTTAACTTTTTAATTAAGCGATGCTAAGGTTTGTGGCAGCTAGATGGAAAGAAGTTGGGTCCATTTAATGCAAGAATAATCTGTTTAGTAAAATTCACTCGTAAAATGAGTGCTTGCTATTCCCACATGCAAAAAAGAAAGTAACAGGCAGTAGCCACTAATTAAAAACAATATTACAAAATATACACAATGTAAATAAAAACAGATGCTTTTCATCCCATCTCACATATATTCAAGCAGTTGACGACAAGAAATTAAAGTTAAAAATAGCCTACTTTTTCCAGATCAACAGTTACTCATTGGCTTCAGATGACAACAAAGATTATCACAGCACAATGTACAGCAACTTTACCATTACATACTGGGGCTAACAGGAAGAAATCTAGAAATTAAAAGTGTAATGTGATTTCAGTCGCTTTGCTAACGGGCCAAATACCTGTAAACTCTACAAATCAGATACAAATATTATGAACAGTGATGTAACTAAGAACTGGACAAAAAGAGCAGTTCAGAATTAAATATATTAAATGGTGAACTGAAAAACTAATACTCCTAAAGGGTGGGGTGGGAGAGGGGTGCTTTATGATTGAAGAACAACTCAACTGTCATGAGTACAGTTTCTCTACCTTGTAGCGAGTCTCCTGGGAGATAATACCCCGTCAGCCCAATATGTTTCGTGAGTGGGTTAATAGAAATCAGAGAAAAGTTAAGATGGTACTTGAAATGCTTCAAGTGTTCTACAGGAACCGATTCCACATTTTGTCGTTCTGGGGACCGTTCGTATTGATAGCACCATGTCTTGTCACCCATGATAATTCTTTTCCAGAAATGAATGGTCCGCGCTTTTCCTTTTAATCGAGTCGCGGCAGACGTTCACGCATCGTTATTATTTGCTCGGGAGTCAAGGTTTGAGGAACAAACTTTTAAGCCCTTTTCTCTTCTTCAAAATATTCTTTATAATTATTGATACGAGTGGAGACGCCACTCTATCTGTAGTTTTATGGGCGCGACGGCTGTTTGATAAACGAGTTTCAGTGCGGGTGTGCAACCAACGTCCAAACTTCTACAGCAATCAGAAATCTGCTAGTAGGGGACTAAGAGGCGGAAGTCGTTGCGGTACGGCGAGCGGGAAGTTGGGAATTTGGGCCTGACCGAAAGCGTCTCCGGAAGGTCGAGGCCATTAAGGCAATCGTCCTAGACAAGCGGAGCATCCGTCTTCGAGTCCTGGTCCGACACAAGTTTTCAACTCTCGCCGTTACATTAGCACAATGCCCTATCTCTTTCCCATCCCGTCTCCTTTCCATTCCTTTCACCCCATAATATTCATGCATTCTGCGTAGTAACATGAAACGTTGATTTAGAGATGTTCAGTTGGTTGCTCTATTGAGATTTGTGACACAACTTGACACACTATGGTCGCACGTCCACTACTTAACATTGCCTGCTCACAACTGAATGGTAGAATGTACATCTGTTGCCTACCGTTTTTAGTTTAAGGTGACACCGTAGTTACTGGTTTGATGTCGCTTGTACGGCAAGAATAAAAACAGTCTCGGAACCTTTTGGACGGAAAACGTATAATCCGCTGCACTGGATGTTCATTTTGGCAAAAGGTTTCCCGCAAATGAGCGGTCAGTGTGGTATTATTGTAAAATTTTTGTGATAGAAAGCCTGGTTTAAGAAAAGTTACGTGCAGGCAACTTGCGTTCATGTAAACTGAACTCGTGACTATTTTCCGGTAGGCCGCTGATACGAACTAATTGTCGATTCATTTCTCCAAGCTTGCGGTTTTTCTTGATAAATTCTTAGCAACGCCCGGTTAAATACGTTAGACTTCAGTTCATAAAATCGCTAAAAATTTAAAAAGAACCGCTAACGGAGTTTGGGGGATTTTGAAGTGAGCTGGGAATTCTCGGAAAGCCGACTTCTTGCATACCGCGTTTCATCCTACGTAAAACGTCCAGGAATGTTTTGCTAATATCAGGTTGGCTCTGGGGATGCACCTTACATTTATGGTCACAGAGCGCAGTGCATCGACCTTCGTTATTTGTCTGCACCGTGTCAAAAGCTTTCTAGAAATGCAGAAATGTGGAATCTGCCTATTGCTCGATCCATGATTCGCAGCGTATCATCTGAAAAAAGGGCCAATTTGTGGACAGAAGCATTTACAATGCAGCGTATTTCTTACATTAAAACTGACCAGTAGGAGAATTGTATCATAATACTGTTTATAATGTGGAATGCAACAGCAGATTCGACGTTCAAACCCTGTTTCATTAATGTAAAGAAACATATATCTTACTGTGCTCTTGTACCGAGCACAATGTCTGTCATCTAACGTCCGTGTTTAGTGTCGATCGCATTCATTGCATGAACATTACTAGTCTTCATTTACATTATAATTGGCTTATCAGATAGAATATCATAAGACTAATTATAATATAGAATGCAACTCTGGTTTCCATGTTCAGACTGTTTCATCACTACAACAACAACAAAAATTATTGTGCTCATTTATCGTCTTTACTACTCTAACGTCTTTGACATCATTGCTTTTGTTCTCAAATCGAGTTGAACCAGGGCTCGTAAAAGTTGAGCGTGTGTGCTGCCATAAATCATAGGATGGAGTGTGTTTCATCAGTTTCCCGAAAATTTAATAGCACTCACTTAGTGCATGCGCCAAAAGATGGGAAGTTTAAAATGTTTAACAAAAATACACGACGAATTAGACACACAGAAATATACACCACGTACGTTTTTGCTTATTTCGTGTATTATTTCCTTTAAAAACATATCATGAATATTTCTGGGAAGGTCAAAAAAGTTTCTTCGTAAGTTTACCAAATTTAAGAAAGAAAGCACAAAATGTATAACCACTACAAAATGGGAAAGGAAAATCTGTAATTGCCATCTGAAAATGGACTTGTAGTAAATCCGAAACCGGTTATGATTTGACTTAAATAGACTGTTTCTGAACCGTGCTTGTGGATGATTGCTGTTTTAAATTACAACCTTATAACTGTACTACAGCTACGGATCTCATAATATCCACTTTTCCACCGATCTCCAGCAAACTAATTTTTCAAAAATGGCTCTGAGCACTATGGGACTCAACTGCTGAGGTCATTAGTCCCCTAGAACTTAGAACTAGTTAAACCTAACTAACCTAAGGACATCACAAACATCCATGCCCGAGGCAGGATTCGAACCTGCGACCGTAGCGGTCTTGCGGTTCCAGACTGCAGCGCCTTTAACCGCACGGCCACTTCGGCCGGCAAACTAATTTTTCGATTAATATCGTATTGTTTAGTTAGCTTGTACTTTCAGTTTCCCCAAACAAGACTTTGGTTATAAAACATCATGTCTGGCACCTCCCATCCATTATCAATTTCAAATGTATACTTTTATCATTTCTATAAATACCTTTTCCAGTGGAATTCCATTTACGTCAGCATGCTTCATTGTTAGTGTAATCCTCTATTCGGGATGCGGTGCGAGGAAACAGCTCCACAACCACAAAACTGCCAGAAAGTCCATCTAGCGCATACGATCAGACTGTCCCGATTCGACTTCAGCAAACACGTCTCTTCCGCTGCGCTTCGTTGAATTATTCTTCTTTCATACGATTTCCGGATTATATCAAAAACCTTTTGAGATGCGTCCCAGCTACACTGACGAAAATGGAGTGCGTTACACCATGAAACACAAGCCCGATGTTTATGGAACTTGTGGAGATTTTCATTTACAGAATGGTATTAAATGATTGATTACGTTTGAAACCCATCTCCATTGTTAACATCATTATAAGGTGTGATATATCTTTTGACAAAACCACAAAGGTGAGCTCTTGTGCCTTATTGAATATTCCTTAACGGATGTGATAATAATAAAGTGAAGTGATATTATTATTATTAACTCCTATTTAATAATTCTTAGTTTTTTCAGTAAACATTTTGCGGATTCGTGCCAGCTACTATGAATGAACGGTAAAAGAACTACTTATTTTAATTGTTCTCATAAAAAAGTAAAGTCTTCGGACCATTATCATTTGCATTCCCCTTATACGATCCTGATCTTTGTTGAACGAAGTTGTAATTATTTCATGTATGAAAAGACCGCGTTAGACTAATGCTTCCCATTTTGGCAGCGCCATGATACAGATGTGAGTGTCTTCGTTGTAACGTTTTAACAATAGTAATTGGACAATTATGTATCAAACTTGGTTTTATTTTGTAAAACGAATACAATTTCAGTTCTCCTGCTTTAATTCTATGATGCAAGTAATTTCTGGTCGTTTATATTAAGTTGCGAGCTACATCCCTGGTGACGCAACGAACGAGCGCTGTTAGCGCTCTACAGTTAGTTAATTTATTAGTATGAGGGGCGTTCAGCAAATATTGTTACACGTTTTCCTCCTTGACCAACGTCGGTTGAAACAATGCGGAATTTGTTGTGGGACATAATGGAATATTCCCGCTTCCACTTCTAGCGTTTTAGGAAGTTTCGATATATGGTGGCGCTATACGTTGCCTTCAAAGTGGCGTCTGTAACGGATGTGCGTTCCAAGGAGAGGACTACATTTTCTTTTTTTTTTTGGGAGGGGGGGGGCGAAATTTATAGGCGTTTGCAGTATGTCTACAGAGAAGCAGCAGTGAACAAAAGCGTGGTGAGCTGTCATCACAGCAGCAAGACTGCGCATACCTGTTCGATACCCTGCGTGGCGGCTGAACACAAACAGCTGAAACTCCTGCAATGGCTTTGTCGCTATAAAAATGCAAACGAACTTCTCCGTTTCCATGACAACGCAAGACCTCACACAAGTATACGCACACGAGATGAGCTCACAAAACTTCATTGGACTGTTTCTCCTCATCCACTCCATAGCCAATATCTTGCACCTTACGTCTGCCATCTTCTTGGCCCAAGCCGGCCGCTGTAGCCGAGCGGTTCTAGGCACTTCAGTCCGGAACCGTGCGACTGCTATGGTCGCAGGTTCGAATCCTACCTCGGGCATGGATGTGTGTGATGTCCTTAGGTTAGTTTAGGTTTAAGTAGTTCTAAGTTCTAGGGGACTAATGACCTCAGATGTTAAATCCCATAGTGCTCAGAGCAATTTGAACCATTTTTTGTCTAGCCCAGTGAAGGATGCACCCAGACGGAACAAGTACCTGGATGATGGGGAGGGTATTGAAACAGAAAGACATTCGATCTGGCGTCAACCAGGTGGCTTAAGGCAGTAGGCTTGAACGGAGAATATGTCGAAAAATAGGATTTTGTAGCCAGAAGAGTGGGGAATAATGTGGTGTATTGGAATCCTGATTAAAACAAACCTTCCCTAAGAAAAAAAAAATTGTAATGAGCGTCTCTTGTACAAAGACGAATCTGCATCCTACTTCGAAGTCCAATTAACTTTTTTACATAATAAACTCTTGAACATTAATTGCACACATAGTCATTCCTCACCACGTGCCCAGTTAACCAACAATGACCATTTTGGACTGAATTCAATTTCCTTTCAAGTTAATGAAACCAATGAACTTCCTCTTATTTAAAGTAAAAAATAATTAGTATTTACAACATTTTCAACTCGACATGACAGTAATTGCACTTACCCCCATTTTTACCACCTTTGAACTGAATGATGCCTTTTAGGAAAGTTAATCAAATAATACGACATGCACGACTTCAGTGACCACCACTGGTACGAATTCACTGTTGTATTCAGGGCAGCGTAGAAACCAACTGATTTCAAAGGTCAGCTTCAGGAGTTTCATCTTATGCAAGAAACACATGTTGTGTCTGTTCATGAAGACTGCAGAGTTTAGCCTGGTATGAAAGTACAGGTCTTCCCGAAAAATCTCAGACGTCCTGGGGGTGACAAATCAGGGGACTGCGCAGACCAATCAAGGATCCGCGTTTTCCTCAATACGTTTCTGGTGTCAGCTGCAGTGTGGGGTCCAGCAGTATCCTGTTGGCATATGCCATTTGCTGCTAAGGTCACGTAGGGTGTGACAACAAGATTTACCATTTTTGCCACTTACAGACAAGCATTCAGCACGGCTGGTCCCGGCGGAGGTTCGAGTCCTCCCTCGGGCATGGGTGTGTGTGTTTGTCCTTAGGATAATTTAGGTTAAGTAGTGAGTAAGCTTAGGGACTGATGACCTTAGCCTATAAGATTTCGCACACATTTGAACATCATTCAGCGATTACCGAATACGTACTTACGTACTTCCTCTTCCTGGATTAGGCTGTTACCCTTTTCTGACGTCAATTTTCCTGCAATTTCTCCATGAGTCGACCAACAAATCTTCTTCTGGTGGACTGACGGCTAGGACAAGCTTCAGACTTTCGCTGTCCTCCAGTCTAAAAATTTATTTTCCTAATATTTCTTGTTTTGAGAAATTCTGATTGGTGCGCAATACCGCATCAGGCTGTCTCTGGCAGGAAGGCCGGTGCCAGGGAGAGACTGAACATCATTCGTGTTCTGAACATTCTCTTTATTTTAACGGGATACACTAACTTAGATTACTAAACTTCTATAGGAAAAACGCCTCTAGTTCCATTGACCAGTAAGAAACAGAATAATTTACAATCATAAAACTGTATCCGATTGATTAATAACATACTGGTTAAATATAATAATGAAAACTATAGTAGTACAATAGAATTCTTAAATTTTCTTCTAGAAAAACATTTTGACATTTACAATACATAATAGAAGTGTACTCCCCAAATAAGCATCATATAAGAAAATTACTATGCCACCGGATATAAGAGGTGCGCAAGGCACTCAAAAGAAATAACAAGACAAAATTAGTGTTAAATATTACGTCTTGAATGGCAGAAACAGTCAGTGAGAACCTACATGAAACTGGCAGATCTTAAATCTCCTAGTATTTGGCCAGATCAAAAAGCAACAGTGCATGCAAGGAGAAAGATTCATAACCATTCAGTTGGTCGAGCCACACATGCATAAACACATTTAAGTAAATAAATTTAGTAATTACTCAATTGACAAATTAGCCACTTAACACTTCAAGAATTTACAAGAGCTACGAACAAAAAGATCAAAGATCCGCTGCAATAGGCGCGCTATGTTTAAGACACAAATAAATACTTCGACGTGTTATGCAACCTTATCTTGGCAAGGCGTGCTGGGTTCAGAAGAGTAAGTCATGGAGGACCCATCTGCACCCGGCTGGCCGTTCGATCGTGCGCGGACTTGGCTCCGCTTTCGGAAGCTGCACCTGCTCTATCAACCAGGCAGACTTCACCCAAGTGCAACATAAAGAAACACAAATGGTAGCCTAATTAACAGAAAAATAGCGAATGTAGTACAGGAGCAGGGTCGGGCCTCTACGATAGACCGCATGACAGTCAAAATTACATCAATAAAAACAAGTAAATAATTTTTCAATGAGTCAAGGGAGTCTAATCGCAGTTCCTAGTACAGTTACCGACCTGGACGCTCGACTGCTAACCACAAATTGTATCAAACTCGCGCCACGTGGTCAAGGGATAAGCTAGTAACAGCCACGCTGATTGGAACACTAAACCTCAAGTTAACGCGTTCGGTTGGCTAACAAACCCCTGACTAACAGCATATAGAGCACATACAAGATAGTAGTTACAGACAGAAAATGAAATCCTCACAGAGACAGACTTGACAATTAAGATTAAAAGGCCCCACCCTTACAAACAATAAAAAACACAAACTCGGTAATATAAGCACCCAACAAGACAATAGGTGAAATTGTGCGCTGCACTCCAGTAATAGCACATGCAGGACAGGGCACATGAAATGAACTCACTTAATACATAAATGCGCGCCTACGTAAGTCTGACGCCTCAAAGCAAACAACTTTTTTTTCCTTTATTGTGATTTCATTCCCCTGTCCCATATGTTCATGGGAGGGCTGTCAGTGGCACAATCTGCCGCTCTTCAGCCGAGTGACATGAAAACTAAAACAAGAATAAAATGCTACATATATAAGGCGATAAAAAAGAGGAACATAAAACAGAGTAAGGGGAGATAATGGAGGTAAAAATACACTGTCAGGGAGACGTTCATGGGGGGACAATTAAAAAAGTCACCATAAAGTTAAAAAACACAGCGAGTTTTAAAACACAAATGAGATACTGAATGCACATGCACAGGTTAAAAGTCGGCCACAGTATTAAAAACACTCCAGAACAACACACTTAAAACCCACTTGGTGGACACAAGGTGAAGTATAAAACTGCCAGGTGGGACCTGCCGAGGGAGAGGTCGGAGCGGATGGAAAAGGAGAAGAGAGCAAGGAGAAGCAGGGGAGGCGGTGGGATGAAGAAAGTAGGGGTGTCAGCAGATACACGAAGAGGCAGGAGACTGGTGGGGCAGAAGATGAAGAGGGAAGACAAGGCAGGAGGGAGTGGAGAGACACTGAAAGGAAGCACAAGAGAGGGGGGGAGTAGCAGGGGAAAGTCGCTCAGGAGAAGGGAGGGGGAGGAGAGGGAGCCCTGAGGAGGAGGCAGGAAGATGGGGTTAGAGTTGGTAGGAAGGGTAGATGTCAGGGCGAAGCTCATCGTCCGGGAGGGGTAGATAGCGGAAGTTGCATTGGGAAAGGAGGTGGAGGGTGTGGAGATAGAGAGAGGGTAGGGTGGGACACAGCGGTAAGGGCGCGGCAACGGGTTGGTGGTGGAGTGGAAGGGAGACACTGGGGGGTGAGGGGGATCAAGGCGGCGGACTACATATAGTGTGCGGATGTGTTCAAGGAAAAGGAGAAGGTGGGGGAAGGGGATGAGGTCATAGAGGATGCGCGTGGGAGACAGAAGGCAAATGCGGAAGGTGAGGCGGAGCGCATGGCATTCGAAGATTTGGAGGGATTCATGGAACTGGGGAGGGGCGGAAATCCAAGCTACGCTGGCATAACAGAGGATGGGGCAGATCAAGGATTTGTGGGTGGGAAGGATGGTGGAAGGATGCAGCAAGCAAGAAGGACTGGAGCATTAAATAAAGAGACAAATTCAATAGATTTATAGGAGTGCACGTGCCACTTTCCTGCCTAGAGACACAAACAGGTTTAATAACCGGAAACCTGGTATACAGGATGTTATAGTTAAACTTTCAAAACGTGATAGAAATAACACCACTGGTCAGATGACGTCAAATTCTCAACGGAATGTTATCGGAGAAGGAGCAAAACGTTTGGCAGAAGAGAAAAATAGTGTGAAAATTGATCAATAGATCAATTTTCTGGAAACACCTGTCACATGCAAGACCCATCAAAGTTGGTATAAATGCGCCGGGTACACGGCTTTTCCCCCTACCGCGTCTGCGACGTTCATCATGACTGTCTCAATGCAAGATCGCCCTCTCCCTTTAATGCTTTATTACAAGAATGATGACTGTACACACCTCGCTCTGCAGACGTTCTGGACACTGAAGGATTTGAAAAAAGACGTTGGTCCGACGACTGCAGTGGGTCTGAAGAAAATGATTTGGAAATTCGAAAAGACAGGTTTTGGTGTGCAACCTGGTAGAGGGAGGAATCGAATTGATTCGACATCAGTGGAAGCAGTGGCCAGTGGCCACCGCAATGCAGGAGGAGACGAGTGGTGAGGTGCGGAGAATTACCCGAACATTGGACTTAGGCGTGAGCACGGTGCGTAAAATCCGACGAAACATCCTTCTTTGGTATCGATTCAAAATTTACCATGTGCACGAGTTGCTTCCTGTTGACCTGCCAGGAAGAGACACCTTTGCTTTAGAATTTCTTGCTGGTATGGAAGTGGACAATGACTGGCCATGGAAGATTTTGTGGACAGACGAAGCGCACTTCCATCTGACAGGATATGTCAATACACAGAATTGTAGAGTATGGGCAACGGAAAATCCACACACAAATCAACCAGTACCACTTCATCCTGGAAAGATCACTATGTGGTGCGGGTTTACGGCATTATTTATCTAAGGGCCATAGTTTTTGGAAGAGGCAGGTGCTTCCGGTCGTGTTACCTGTACCGCCACTGGTAAGCGCTATGGCCACAGATATTTTCACAGCGAATTTCCTGTTGCATGATATTAAGCCGAATTTTTTTGGCACAGTCTAAATAATTTGAAGCAGTGATTTAGCTCATTATGTGATGGAGAACTACGCAGTTGACGACGTCTCTGGATACGTGTCGAATCTACGGAAGGAGGTTTAGATGCCTTTAGCATGTGGGAGAGAAATGTATGTTAATTGTAGTCCTGATTATGCAGTATGCAGTGTTTGATCGTGCTGTAGGGAGACGTTGTCTACGTGGACTTGCATACATGTGGAGTAGTGCAATAAGCTCCATCACTCCCTCGCTGTACACACTGCATTCTGATGAGACTCCCTTCGCATTAATTTTCACGTGTATTCAGTGATGTGTAACGAATTTTTATTTTGTCTGCGTAAGATAGACATTGCCAACAATGCAACACACTGCAACTAATATAGGTGATCGTCTGAATTAATTATGTAGTCTGTGCTTAAGTCAGTGCCGGGAAACTCACTGTCATTTCACAGACATTAATTTAGAGAACGCTGTTACAAATCATTTAAAGATGCCTCAGATACAATTTGGCGATGGAATTTTTTTATGTGTGCAAGAAATTGGTGGATTAACCTCTTCAGATCTCACAGTTTTAGAAGAGACTACAAAAACTGTAACATCTAGCTACTTGCAGCATTCAAAGAAGAATTGTCACAGTCTATAGAACATGAAAATAAGTTGTGTTGGGAGTCTGACGGCACGAGACCGAGAATTAATAAAGCGAAATAAAATCCGAAGTACTCCAACGAATGGTAAACTTTTACTCCAGATGACGGTAAAGCAGCAGCCAATGCAAGGCACCATGTGATGAATAGCCTCCTAGTAAAAGTAAAATTCAGTCCTGTAGACGACACAGATATGCGTGTAACGTGAACATCATATATTAAGTCTATTCATTGCAGTTTGATCATTCATGTGGACGTATAACAACTATTTTGAAAGAAAGGAAAAAAAATGGTTCAAATGGCTCTGAGCACTATGGGACTTAACATCGATGGTCATCAGTCCCCTAGAATTCACAACTACTTAAACCTAACTAACCTAAGGACATCACACAACACCCAGTCATCACGAGGCAGAGAAAATCCCTGACCCCGCCGGGAATCGAACCCGGGAACCCGGGCGTGGGAAGCGAGAACGCTACCGCACGACCACGAGCTGCGAACTTGAAAGAAAGGTCCTCAGGATATAAACAGGGATTGCGAACTCTAATTCGGTCTCGGTATTTGTGGTAGTGATTTTACTACCGACAAGAGATCACAAGGACATCACTGAAATAACCTCCAATATGCAATGACTAAAAAGTAAAACACAAAACAAAGAGTAAAGCTGCAAATCTCAGACAAAACAAGTACGCTTTTATCACAGTGTGTTCAGTCTGCTCCGTTAGTGCATAGCACACCCCGTAAGAAAAGTGTATCACTGATTCTTTATGGTGTTGATCAAGATGTTGACCACTATGGCCACGGCACAGTGTACATCAACGCACCATCGACTGTCTTACACGTTCTAGAATTCCCGGAGTGGCGTACTACGTCCATGGCTGTGATAATCCTAACAGGTAGGTCTGTGTGATTATAGACCCAAGTGCTAGTCCTGGCGGAGGTTCGAGTCCTCCCTCGGGCAAGGGTGTGTGTATTTGTTCTTAGGATAGTTTAGGTTAAGTAGTGTGTAAGCTTAGGGACTGAAAACCTTAGCAGTCAAGTCCCATAAGATTTCACACACATTTGAACATTTTTTAGACCCGAGTCTGCGTAACTACGCTCTTCAAATGCGCCAGAAGAAACTGTACAATGTTGTCACGTCTGATCAAGGAACAAGAGCCACTGCTACCAATCCATCGCCATCGAAATTATACTTCTATATGGTTCATAAAATAGAGTGCAATGTGTGCGGATAGCTTAAGCTGACGAATTCTCAGTGAATTTTAGAAACTGTGGGAAAAACATTGATGGAACGTTCCATACGAGGGGCGTCCAATAAGTAATGGAAGCAGGGTGCATTTATCGAGGATTCCAACACACCATATTATTCCGTACTCTTTTGGTTACGAAACCTTATTTTTGAACATAACCTCCGTTCAGTGCGACGGCCTTACGCCATGTCACTAGGAGGTCCTGCATGCCCGCATGCTACCACTTTACTGGTCGATGTCGGAGCCAACGTCTTGCTGCATCAATAACCTGCAGTCTCGCACGTACTGCTCCCCGTGAAGTGCATCCGTCACTGAGCCAAACAGACAGAAGTGAGAAAGATCAAGAGTTTAGGATGGATATTGAAGAACGAATTGGAAATTTGTGGTAAGTTTCTATGCGACCAAACTGCTAAGGTCATCTGTCCCTAGGCTTACACACTACTTAATATAACTTAAACTAACTTAGGATAAGGACAACACACACATCCATGTCCGAGGGAGGACTCGGACCTCCGACGGGGTAGCCGCGCGAACCGTGGCAAGGCGCCCCAGACCGGACGGCTACCCAGCGCGGCTGCTGAAGAACAATTCAGTTAAATTTCGTCAGCTCCTCTCGGGTGCACAGAGTTACGTGAGGCCTTACTTTGTCATGGAAAAGGAGAAGTTAGTTTGCACTTTTGGGCGACGAACACGCTGAAGTCGTTTCTTCAGTTTCCTGAGGAGACCGTCACCATGACCGAGCGTATGGCTTTCAGCTTTTTCTTTGGAGGTAAGGTGGTGTGGCGCCATTCCATGGTTTGCGTTTTCTTTCCGATTCGAAGTGATGAATCCATGTTTCATCAGCTGTGACGATATTCGATGAAAAATTGTCACGATCAGCTTCGTAATTTGCAAGCATTTTCGCACATACGTTCCTTTGTTGCTCTTTATGGTCTTCTGTTAAGCTGCGAGGAACCCAGTGGAGACATACATGTGAGTCACCCAACTGGTGGACGAGCGTGTCACCATTACCAACAGAGACGAACAGCTGAGCAGCGAGATGTGTTGATTATCATCTGTTGATCACCTCGAGTGGGGGTGTCCGCACGTTCCAGCATTACAGGAGTCACAGCTGTGTGCCACCGGCTGGCACATGGGGCATCGGACAGGTTTGACGACTACGTTTTGACGATGACAGACTCCTTGCCCAACGACTCGCCGTGGTTTTGTTGACTGCCACATCTCCGTAGAGATTCTTCAAGAGATTATAAATATCTGCGATGCTCTGGTTTCCGCCATAAGCAACTCAGTAATAGCTTTCTGCTCGGAACGCACATCTATTACAGACACCATTTTGAAGCCCTAGCATAGCGCTGCCACCCGTTGGAACTTCGTGAAACTATAGGGAATGAAGCGGGAATATACCTCAGTGTCCCACAGCATATTCCGCATTGTTTCATCTGAAACTGGCCGAGAAGGAACTATGTTGCATTGCTTATTGAACACTCCTCGTATACATCTACATACTCAGGACTGCTCTGAAATTCACGTTCAGGTGCCTGTCAGAGCGTTCTTAGAACCACCTTCAGACTATTTCTCGATCTCTCCACTCTCTAACAGATCGTGCGAAAAATGAACACTTAAATCTTTCTGTTCGGACACTCATTCCCTTTATTTCATTACGAAGACCATTTCTCTCTATTTAGGTTGGCGACAGTAAAATATTTTCGCTGTCCTCCATCGATCCTAACTGGTAAGGGTACCATACTAAGCAGCAGTAGCGAGGAAGAACAAACGTAGTGTAGACAGTCTTTTTAGTATATCTGTTGTATCTTCTAAGAGTTCAGCGTTTGGAACGCAGTTTTTAGTTTGTCTTCCCCACAACATTATCTGCGTGTTCATTCCAATTTAAGTTGCTCATAAGTGTTATTCCTCAGTACTTAGCTGAACCGACAGCATTTAAATTTGTGTGATTTCTACATCTACACCTAAACCAACATACATACTCCGCAAAGCCACTGTACCGTGCGTAGTGGCTGTTATCCTGCACCATTACTACTTGTTACCTTCTCTTTTTCACTCCCAGACAGAGCGACGAATAACAACTATCTATACGCTTCCACTTGTATGAATATCAAGAGCTCAGATGGCAACCCAGTTCTAAGCAACGAAGGGAAGGCAGAAAGGTGGAAGGAGTATATAGAGGGTCTATACAAGGGCGATGTACTTGAGGACAATATTATGGAAATGGAAGAGGATGTAGATGAAGATGAAATGGGAGTTACGATACTACGTTAAGAGTTTGACAGAGCACTGAAAGACCTGAGTCGAAACAAGGCCCCGGGACTAGACAACACTCCATTAGAACTACTGACGGCCTTGGGAGAGCCAGTCCTGACAAAACTCTACCATCTGATGAGCAAGATGTATGACACAGGCGAAATACCCACAGACTTCAAGAAGAATATAATAATCCCAATCCCAAAGAAAGCAGGTGTTGACAGATGTGAAATTTACCGAACTATCAGTTTAATAAGTCACAGCTGCAAAATAATAACGCGAATTCCTTACAGACGAATGGAAAAACTGGTAGAAGCGGACCTCGGGGAAGATCAGTTTGGATTCCGTAGAAATGTTGGAACACGTGAGGCAATACTAACCTTACGACTTATCTTAGAAGAAAGATTAAGAAAAGGCAAACCTACGTTTCTACCATTTGTAGACTTAGAGAAAGCTTTTGACAACGTTAACTGGGATACTCTCTTTCAAATTCTAAAGGTGGCTGGGGTAAAACACAGGGAGCGAAAGGCTATTTACATTTTGTACAGAAACCAGATGGCAGTTATAAGAGTCGAGGGACATGAAAGGGAAGCAGTGATTTGGAAGGGAGTAAGACAGGGTTGTAGCCTCTCCCCGATGTTATTCAATCTTTATATTGAGCAAGCAGTAAAGGAAACAAAAGAAAAATTCGGAGTAGGTACTAAAATTCATGGAGAAGAAGTAAAAACTTTGAGGTTCGCCGATGACATTGTAATTCTGTCAGAGACAGTAAAGGACTTGGAAGAGCAGTTGAACGGAATGGACAGTGTCTTGAAAGGAGGATATAAGATGAACATCAACAAAAGCAAAACGAGGATAATGGAATGTAGTCAAATTAAATCGGGTGATGCTGAGGGGATTAGATTAGGAAATAAGACACTTAAAGTAGTAAAGGAGTTTTGCTATTTAGGGAGCAAAATAACTGATGATGGTCGAAGTAGAGAGGATACAAAATGTAGACTGGCAATGGCAAGGAAATCGTTTCTGAAGAAGAGAAATTTGTTAACATCGAGTATAGATTTAAGTGTCAGGAAGTCGTTTCTGAAAGTATTTGTATGGAGTGTAGCCATGTATGGAAGTGAAACATGGGCGATAACCAGTTTGGACAAGAAGTGAATAGAAGCTTTCGAAATGTGGTGCTACAGAAGAATGCTGAAGATAAGGTGGGTAGATCACGTAACTAATGAGGAGGTATTGAATAGGATTGGGGAGAAGAGATGTTTGTGGCACAACTTGACTAGAAGAAGGGATCGGTTGGTAGGACATGTTTTGAGGCATCAAGGGATCACAAATTTAGCATTGGAGGGCAGCGTGGAGAGTAAAAATCGTAGAGGGAGACCAAGAGATGAATACACTAAGCAGATTCAGAAGGATGTAGGTTGCAGTAGGTACTGGGAGATGAAGAAGCTTGCACAGGATAGAGTAGCATGGAGAGCTGCATCAAACAAGTCTCAGGACTGAAGACCACAACAACAACAACATACGCTTCCGTATCAACCCTAATTTCTCATATCTTCAGGGTCATTACGCGGAATGTGTGTTGGTGGCAGTAGGACCGTTCTGCAGTCAACTTCAAATATTAGTCCTGTGAATTCCCTCGAAGGATTCCCATTTGACTTTCCGAAGCATCCTCGTAACACTTGCGTGTTGTCCGAACTTACCGCTAGCAATTCTAGCAGCCTGCCTCTCAAATGCTTCGATGTCTTCCTGCAATCCGACCTGGTGCGTATCTCAAACCCTCCAGCAGTACTCAAGAATAGGTCGCACGTGCACCCTATATGCCGTTCTGTTTACAGATGAGCTATACTTTAATAAAATTCTCCCTATAAACCAAAGTCGACAATTCGCCTTCGCAACTGCAATCCTCACATGCTCGTTCTATTTCATATCGCTCTGCAACGTTGTACTCAGCTATTTAAACAAGCAGGACACTACCAATGCTGTATCCGAAATTTACGGGTTTCTTTCTGCTACTCATCCGCATTTACTTACTTTATCGTTTAGCTGAAATTTAATAGATTTATGTCAGTACTCGTGTGGATGACCGCTCACCTTTCCTTATTCAGAGACAACTGCCGCTTTTTGCACCATACAGATATTGTGTTTAAATAATTTTGCAATTGGTTTTGATCTTTCGGTGAATTTACTAGACGGTAAATGACAGAATTATCTACACACAATCAAAGACGCTGCTCAGATTATCTCATAAATCGTTTATATAGATTAGGAGTAGCAGGTGACCTATAACACTTCCTTGGAGAACGCCAGATCTCAATTCTGTTTTAGGCCATGGCTTTCCGTCGTTTAATATGAACTGTGACATTTCTGACAGGAAATCGTGAATCTAGTTGCACAACCGAAGCGATACTTAAACACGCGCAATTTCAATAGAAGTCTGTTGTGGGGAATGATATCAAAAGTTTCTGAAAATCTAAAAATATGGGATCTGTCTGAGACCCCTCGTCAACGGCACTGACTACGTCCTGTGGATAAACAGGTAGAAATTGTTCAAATGGCTCTGAGCACTATGGGACTTAACATCTCAGGTCATCAGCCCCCTAGAACTTAGAACTGTTTAAACCTAACTAACCTAAGGACATCATACACATCCATGCCGGAGGCAGGATTAGAACCTGCGACCGTAGCGGTCGGCGGTTCCAGACTGAACCCCCTAGAACCTCTCGGCCACAACGGCCGGCGATAAATAGGTAGTTCTGTTTCACAAGAGCGATATTTTCAAAATCCGGGCTGACTATTTGTCAAAAGACTGTTCCCTTCGTGGTAATCCATAATGTTCGAAAACGGTATTTTTACAAAATTCTACTGAAATTCGACGTCAGTAATGTGGGTGTGCAATTTCCTTTTTTGAGTATTATTGTGACCTGTGCAACTTTCCAATCAGCGTTTGTATATGACTACTAAGTATGAGACGGTTGTATCAGCATACGGCGCCGTTCAACTGCCTAGGAAGTAGGTAAGCTCAAATCACGAGATCATTGACAATACCAGCCCATAACTAGACAGCGAAATCTATTGATGGGATCGACACACCAGTGCGTATGGTTTTTCATCATCCCATACATGGCTATTCCTAATGTTGAACAAGCCTTCTCTTGTAAACATGACCTCGTCTGTAAACTGCACGGAGGCAGGAGAACTGGGCTTTTCTGTACGTTGCTGTAGGAACCAGCTTGAAAACACCACAAAAAGGGATGTCTGCTGGCTGCAATGGTTGCACATTCTATGGATGATACAGGTACAATCGTAGTTAATATAAGACTCTCAAAACAGTAGATTGGCTTGCGTTCAGAGCTCGTGCAATTAGAGGCAGAACTGCCACCACTCGGGTATAGCACTTTCCCTTCCATGCCAGGAATTCCAGCATACCTCACACAACCAATACCTTCCATTCTAACTCCTAACGACCCAGTTTCTCGTAGGCGCCTGCGTACAGATGCGAAAAGCTGCGATGTGGTTGCCCTCTGTGTGGGAAAACACAACGTAGCGACGTGTGCCACTCTTCCACTGCGTTCAGTGAATCCACACACGAGATACACATCGGCCAACTCTTCGTCTGTGAACCGTCCATAGTACCTCTGTGTATCCTTACTAACGTGCAAGTAACACTGCCGACGGACAAAATCTTAGCCAGAACTAAGCAGCACTCGTGGGCAACGAGGTAAGGGGAGCATGACTATTGTCAAAAGAGGTACCGAAAGCGAATAGGAACAAGACACACCGCAGATACATTCGATATTTGCACTATTGTCCACTGTTTTCAGTGTAATAGAGATACGAAGGTGATTGGGGCAAGAAACGTAACGAAATAAAGTAACTCTCTAATGAGTCGCCGGAGCTTGTGGATCAATAATACCAAAATAATCAGAATTTTTCCCCCAACAACCTCAGAAAGGTCGTCAGTGGAGTTCTGCTTCACCCTATATATGAAATCCTTAAGGGTTTCAAATGCGTAAATCAGATGGTTTTCTTCTGAGACTGTCTTCAGAGACTGAGAGTGTCCTAAGGATGTTTATGGGTTGATACTAGGGGACAGATGGTGAAAATCATTCTGATTCTGTGTAGCTTCAACGAGATGTCCACACTTAATGTACTCCACAGACGAGTGGATCGCTGTCACATTTCTCCCTCCTCGAGATATTGTGAATTAATAACAGTTTGAGCCCAGGATGCTGAAGATCAGTGCGACCATCAAGAGCTGCAGACCACCACCTATCCTCCACTAGTGGGTTAAAAATTGCCTAGGCAGATTTCTGTCCACCAGCAGGATTCCAAAAGGGCTACAAGTAGGCCACCTCCAGCGCACTGTCCCTTTTAATGTCAGTTAACTTTATATGGGATCCCTCTTAGTCTACCTTGTTATTTTGTAACGTCTGATGATAGGATTTACATGTTGAAACCTGGGTCATTTGTATGATTGTATCCAAATAAAGGATTTGCCAAGTACAACTGGAAGGGATTTATTCATAGTGGGAAACACCAATCCTTAGCTGTGACTAGCATACTTTGTTATTACACAATGTTGTGTATGTGTGTGTGTGTGTGTGTGTGTGTGTGTGTGTTCCATTAATTGCGATATAATCCAGAAGATTCTATGAGCTGCTATTCCTTACCAATCTTCCCCTTTTAGTCATGTCACAGCGTATGAAAAGTATTACTGTTTTCTGTGGTGTAGAGAAAAAAGAACATGACAACATGACTTAAAGAGGTTTAAACTCAAGGAAGAAAAAACATCAGAGAGCTAAAGAAGCTCGTTACACACCACCAGAAGTACTGCCAAGAATCATGAGGAACCTGTAATGTATGACCGATACAGTATTTCGAACAAAATTATTTGTTTCTCGTTTTAGATTCCCCTTTTTTGTTGTATGGCGTCTGCCTTTACTATCGGTATGAGCTGGCATAACAAATGAGATTTCTATGTCAATCGCTGAAGGGAATCAATCTGGAAACAGCTAGAAACAATTATCTTCATCGTCATTCCTCTGAAACGCCACGGAAACAGACAATAAATTGTGATCATTGCGGTATCACTAGAAACTGTCAAATGTGTGATTTAATTTAGTTGCTGCTTTAATTAGGTTATATTGTATACACAATCAATGGTCAAAGGTTGTGAGAGCCCATTACTTAAATTTTACTGTCTGCATCGTGAACTCCAATATAAATAGATTTCGCACTGTGATGTGCGATGCGTCTTTTATGACGCACACATATGTTCTTAAATGTGTTCGTTTACAAAGCACTATGGTGTTACAAGAGGGCATGGAATTAGTTTGATGGATCACTGTGAAAAAGACTGGCACAACGAAAAGGAATTTAACGAAGGCAGAAGAAAATTAGTATAAGTTAATATCCATTTCGTATACACTACACACAGTAAACTAAGGAATGGCAAAAAGTTATGGAGATCTCAAACTATGGGGGTGGAAACAAACTGATGAAGACTGTAAAATGTCAGCAACGTAGCAGTTGCAGCAATGTGTTAGTGTGAGTGCGCAGAGAGTCGATGAGGAGCTGGCGTTGGGCTGATGAATTGCTTTCGGAAATTTATATCATACCACATGTTCGGGAAAATATAACCCATACATTCACGAGAGTGCTGAAGGGTCAGTTTTATTCCAGAAAATGTGACTCCCACTGCTCTGCATATAGAAACAAATGAGACTCGCAGACAACCTTGCTGAAGTACTCTCCAGCATACCAGCAGAGGCCATTTACGTTGATTTAGAATTCATGAGAATCGCATCTGATAGTTAAGACAAATATTTCCTTTCTCTCTTAGACCCTGTTTTTCATTTAACGTTTATTCCCGCCCACCAATAATCTGGAATTTGTAAAATTTTGGCATTTATATCATAATAGTCAATAACACTGTAATGGCCAATACAAACGTGCGTGCATTGTGGAGCTTTAAGAGGAAGGGAGCTATCTGTACGTACGAGGACATTTACTACTTAAATACACGACTCGTACGGCGGTGTTGTAGAATCTTGAAACAAACAGATAGAGGAAAGTAGTTTACGAAGACAACAATGTCTATACAAAAGGTGTATCCAGTTGCCTAATATATTGAAAAAAAAAATGTTTCGAATAATAGTGAGTAATAATAATCGTACCTGACAGCCATTAATGCATGCGCGTGCGTTACACGCATTTAACAAAACTTCAGGTGTCAAAGAACACTGCACCACTTTGTCTGAAACTTTGAGAATAGATAATAATGTTATTCTGTTGTAAGTTCAGGGCTCTCTCAGTTTTGTTTCTGTTCACAAAACATGTGCTTCTTCGAAAAAAGACTGGTTAATTTCGTTATCCTCATCAACACAATATGAATTCATTCGTAAGTTATACATGTTCCCAAACTGATTTTCTTTTACTCCTCGTTACACGAAGATCTAATAGGGGCCGTATATTGTAGCACTGGTGAAAGAGATGCCAGTCTGTTTTAGGTTAATTTAGGATCTGAGATCGAATGTACTCTTATATACTCTGAGGTGAAAAATGTTATGGGATATTCCCTAACATCATACCTGACCTCCTCTGACCCGGCATAGTGCAGCAGCTCGAGCGGGCGAGGACCCACCAAGTCGTTGGAAGTCCCCTACAGAAATAATGAACCAAGCTGCCTATATAGCCGTCCATAATTGCGAAAGTGTTGTTTGTGGAGGATTTTGTGTACGAACTTACCCCTTGATGATGTCGCATAAATGTTCGACGGGATATGCGTCGGGTGATCGGGATGGCCAAATCATTCGCTCGAATTGTGCAAAATGTTTTCCAAACCAATGGAAAACAATTGTGGCGCGGTGACATGGTACATTTTTAGCTACAAAAATTCCATCGTTATTTGTTGCAAATGGTCTTCCAGTAGCCGAACACAGACATTTCCAGTCAGTGATTGGTTCAACTGGACCAAAGAGCCCAGTCCACTCCATGTAAACACAGCCCACACCATTATGGAGTCGGTACCAGCTTGCACAGTCCCTCGTTGAGGATCTGGGTCCATGGCTTCGTAGTATCTGTGCCACACTCGAATCCCACCATCAGCTCCTAACAACCAAAATCAGGACTCGTCTGACCAGGCCACGGTTTTCCAGTTGTCTAAGTTCCACTCGATATAGACGAGCCCAGGAGAGGCACTGCATGCGCTATCGTGCTGTTAGCAAAGGCACTCGATCGGTCGTCTGCTGCCACAGCCCATTAACGCCAAATTCGACACAGTGTCCTAACTGATAAGTTCGTCGTATGTCCCACATTGATTTTTGCAGTTATTTTACGCAGTGCTACTTGTCTGTTACTACTGACAACTTTACGCATACTCTGCTGTTCTGTGTCGTTCAGTGCATGCTGTTGATCACTGTGTAACGTCCCCTTTGAAAAATTACAGATGACTGTGCTTAAACTGACACACAATATTTTTAGCGCAACGCAATCTGACTTTCAAAAATCTCTACAAAAGAATGGCCCTGACTAACATTAACCTATACGTTTCACAAATCACTTACCTCACAAAAATCTTCATTACCCGAACTACAGCAATACAGCGAGCGCCGCTACTGCCAGCTAAATAAAAGATTCAAACTACTGAAGGCACTAACTACTGATAAGCACAGTTAGCATAAGAAAGATTTTGATAGAGAACAAACAATGTATTTACCTTAATATTGTTCAAAAGTCATAATATATGTAGCAGTTCATGACATCCAGTCTTACAAATGTACTGTCTCTGATGGACACACGTCCAGATCATCCGCTCTCAAAAATCCGCCATCTCACTTCCCCACATCCACCACTGCTGGCGGCTCACCTCGAACTGCGCAACGCTACGCGCTGTTAACAGCCAACAGCCCAACACTACAATGGAGACAACAATGCAAACTAGCCACAGACTGCACACAGCACAGCCAGTGATTTTCATACAGAGCGCTATGTGGCGTTACCAATAAAAAAACCTAAACAGCCTACTTACAACTGCGTTGTCCATGGTGAGAGGTAATGCGTGAAATTTAGTATTTGCGGCACACTCTTGACACTTTGTATCTCGGAATATTGAATTCCCTGATGATGTCCCGAATGGAATGTACCATGCGTCTAGCTCCGACTACAATTCCGCGTTCATAGTCTTTTAATTCCCGTCGTGCGACCATAACAATGCCGGAAATCTTCTTAGAAAACTCAAATGAGTACAGGTGGTAGCTCCGCTTGTGTACGCGATACTACCGCCGTGTGTTCATGTGCTTATCGCTATCCCATGACTTTTTCGACTCATTGTATAGTATCGCAGACTCATTTTCTCCATACTAAGAAGGTCAGAAATACGAATTAGGCAGAAAACAGAATGAGCTATAGGAACTAATACAGTGCTGAGAACATCTGATTAACTACGAAAGCTAATCGTTCGATTAAAAGACACCGGTCTCACTTCATTTTTGCCATAAGTTTCATTCAGAAGCGTCAAATGAGATAGTATTAACATTCCGAGGTAAACTTGTAAGATCCTGAAAGAAATTAGATTGGCCAGACAAATTCAGCGTATAGAGTTAGGTTCTATTCATATTGCGGTAATAAACTGCAAATTCGAAATCACACAATTGCAAAAAGACTCTCAGTACATAATCTCTTGTTTATATCACGTATAGCTATATTACTCATTTTTACTAAAGGATTATAGGGAAATCAGGATAAACAGCAGAAATATCTACCTCCAGTACACATTCTCCTCTTACCAAAGAAAATATACCACGAATCAGCAGTATACGAAATGCAACAACGAAACAAAATAAACAATGGATAAAACAATGTTTCGAGGCAGTTTGAGCAAAAGGAATGCAAACAGTCTTTGTCGATGAATTCCGGACATCACCAGAAACGACACTTCATGACCCTTAAAATTATGTGAATCAGGTTTCCTGGGGACATGTTGAAGCTCTTACAAGCTTTGTGAATAAAAGATAATGCCAGCGATCCATCAGGAGCAACTACATTATTTGTGTACGTAGACCCAGATGCACTAATATCTGTCTTCATAGAACATAGTCCGCAGCTCGTGGCCGTGCGGTAGCGTTCTCGCTTCCCGCGCCCGGGTTCCCGGGTTCGATTCCCGGCGAGGTCAGGGATTTTCTCTGCCTCGTGATGACTGGGTGTTGTGTGATGTCCATAGGTTAGTTAGGTTTAAGTAGTTCTAAGTTCTAGGGGACTGATGACCATAGGTGTTAAGTCCCATAGTGCTCAGAGCCATTTGAACCATAGAACATTCTGCTGAAGTTGATGTGAAAAGGAGATGAGTCCTATCATGAGTGAATTGCTAAAATCCTAGATATAGGCAATGGGTTGAGCTCCAGTACCTTTGCCCTATTCTTCGTATATAAAGAGTAGGCTTAAAATCTAACGAATAACTTTCATAATTCCATAATTCATAAAAAGATATACCGAGTGCACTGACGAAGGGAATTCTTGCAATTCATTGAGGTATTACCACATAAACTGGAATTTATGAGTCACGTATTGTCTTTGGTTATGTGAAGTGGAAAATGGATAGATAAATCAACTACCCTTTCGGCTCTGCTGACTGCTATATCCTGATTATACGAAAAGAAAGCAAAATGTACTGTACATGTTACAAAGGTAACATACTTTTGTTGCGTTACTGCTCGGCAGCTTTCTCTACAGTAGACTTTCAAAATGTCAGTACAATTGTGATTTTCGTTCTGACTCGCGCTAAATTGTTACCAGACATTTGTTAATTTTTGTCTTCTGTTCTCGATTCCTGATATGGATCTACACTACAGCGCGAAAGAAACTGGTAAGGAATGCGTATTCCACTACAGAGATGTGTACATAGGCAAAATACGGCGCTGCGGTCGTATCGCCTGAATAAGACAACAAGTGTCTGGCGCAGTTGTTAGATCGGTTACTGCTGCTACAATTGCAGGTTATGAAGGTTTAAATGAGTTTGAACGTGGCGTTACATTCGGCGGACGAGCGATGAGACACAGCATCTCCGAGGTAGCGATGAAGTGGAGATTTTGCAGTACGGCCAATTCACGAGTGTACCGTGAAGATCACGAATCCGGTAAAACATCAGATTTCCGACATCGCTGCAGCCGGAGAAAGATCCTGCAAGAACGGGACCAACGACAACTGAAGAGAATCGTTCACCATGACAGAAGTGCAACCCTTCTGCAAACCGCTGCTGATTTCAGTGCTAGTTCACCAACAAGTGTCAGCGTGCGATCCATTCAACGAAATATCATCGGTATGGGCTTTCGGACCCGAAGGCCCACTCGTGTACCCTTGATGACTGCACGACACAAAGCTTTACGCCTCTCCTGGGCCCATCAACACCAACGTTGGACTGTTGATGACTGGAAACATGTTGCCTGGTCTGATGAATATCGTTTCAAAATGTATCGAGCGGGTGGACGTGTACGGATGTGAAGACAACCCCATGAATCCATGGATCCTGCATATCAGCAAGAGAATGTTCAAGCTGGTGGCGGCTCTGTAATGGTGTGCGGCTTGTGCAGTTGGAGTGACATGGGGCCCCTGATGCGTGTAGATACGACTCTGACAGGTGACACATACGTAAGCATCCTGTGTGGTCACTTGGATCCATTCATGTCCATTATGCATTCCGTAGGACTTGGGCAATTCCAGCAGGGAAATGCGACATCTCACACGTCCAGGATTGCTGCAGAGTGGCTTCAGGCACAATCTTCTGAGTTGAAACACTCCCGATGGGCACCAAACTCCCCAGAAATGAACATTATTGAGCATATGTGGGATGCTTTGCAACGTGCTCTTCAGAAGAGATCTCCACCCCCTCGTACTCCAACGGATTTATTGACAGCCCTGCAGGATTCATGGTGAAAGTTGCCTCCAACACTACTTCAGACATTAGTCGAGTCCATGCCACGTCGTGTTGAGGCACTTCCGCTTGCTCTAGTCTGCACTACACGATATTAAGCAGGTGTAACATTTTCTTTGGCTCTTCATTGTAGGAGTACTATGTCGACTAGAGAGAGGGGGTTGGCGGTGGTGTTACATACCATATATCACTTCAGGTGATGAATTTCAAATTCGTTACTTTGGCTGCTAGTTCGTTTCCAGAGGCAGAATTAAAAATAATTAACTTAAATGCTTCTCGTTTAAGCTTTATATTGATTTCACTTCCTCTGTTGTTGTGTTCGAGCGAGACAGATGAGACAGATTACTTTCTTTATATCAACAGTGGGTTTGCCGCCACACGAAGAGAAGTTCAAAATTATTTAAATTTCCGATTCATTTCTGGGTTGTCTTTTTATGAATTTCGGTGTCGTGAACTGTGCTAGAACGTGCTTTTATTTGTTTCCAGTTTTTCCTCCACCGTCCCATTTGGGGTGCGTTTTATGGTTTTACTCAGAGTGTGTGAATGTTACATTTAATCTTCATCAAAATCAGCTCTTTAATACGTTTTACTCTTATGTTTTACTCATCAGGCCGACCATGTCAAAACTACTAAAAAAAAAAATATTGTCTCCCTGCCATAGCTTATGCTGCTCCTCTGTAGGAATACAAAGGACCCTTCATGATCCACATCGAAAACACAGTGCATTTGAAAGACGATTAGTACTCAGCTGTTGATGATAATGTACAAAGAGGCGCAGTGTGTGCTGTAATTGCCTTGCTTTCAAAAGGCGAGTTCGCATCAACAGTAATTGCAGAAAAGCCGCAATATGATGATGGATGAGTGGTATTATCTATTCAGAAGAGTGTTAGCTATGTGACCGTTTTTTGTTATTGCATCAATGTCTGAAAGTAAACAACCATATTATCATAAGAACTGAAGCTGTATCAGACGGTTATAAGAAATGCAGTCGGAATACACACTGGCTGCGCACCACCCATTTCACAAGGTCCACTGAATAAATAAACGGAAATGTTGTATAAAAATTCAAAACTTCGCCAGAGTTTGTGCTTCTTTGTTATTTTTTTATATGGTGTCATATAACCATTATCAGCTGGGCCCGGCATGCCTGCCTGGCGGACAGGATACTGAGAATCAGTGAAACAAGGTGGTGGCACCCTTGCAGATTTGCACCAACGCGGAGCAGCGGTGTATCATTAGATTTCTGTCAGTAGAAGGGTTAAAACCAATCGAAATTCACCGTCGGATGTCAGTGCAATATGGTGAAAGTTGTCGAAGTCGAATACAAATGTACGGGCGGGCAGATAAGTTCAGATGGAGTGTAACAAGTGTTGAAGATTCGCCATGCCCAGGACTCTCTGTGTGTGGATTCACGGATGACAACATTGCGAGAGTTGATGACTTGGCACGGAAGAACAGTCGTATTACACTGAGTAATATTTTAAGAATGATGAACATTAGTGTCGGATCAGCCAACCACATTGTCATATTGTTTATGGCGTACTGATGTTCAAGAAACAGTGTGCGAGGTGGCTTCCAAAAATCTGATATCAGAAATGAAAGAAAGTCACAGAAATGCAAGCGAGGCGCATGGATGCGTGTACGGAGCTTTTGCGACAGTTAGAGGCTGAAAATGAGGCATTTCCTCATTCTGTTGTAACAGCATGTCAAACTTGGGTGTATTTTTAACCCACTCAAGAAATCTTCTAGTGGCTCAAGGCTCTCTGATGATAAGGCAGTCCAGGCAGCTGTGCATAATTGCTTACATACATGCCTCCAACAATTCTTTGCACGTGGAATTGAGAACATGTTCAGCGCTACCGTAAGTGCATAAAACTTGAGGGGGAATAATTTGAAAAATAAATAAGCGTTGTATTTCATTCTCGAAGTAGGTTCTCTTTTTAAAAAAATCAGATTTTTCATTGACTGACGTTTGTTCAGTGATTATGGGAACAAAACAAAGATTCCTAGAAGTTGCATATTAATCATTATCAACAGTGCACGATATTATATCCATAATTTCTAGACCAACTTTTGTTGAGATCTGGTTTGTAAAATGAAACATTAAGAAGGTGAGCGAAGTGCGCAGTTAGCTTAATCTGAGTTTTCGAGGATGTGAAAATCTGTACTCGTGCAGAGTAAAGTAGTCGTGTAGTGTGAAGCAGTAATAAACTTGTTGCTGCTGGGATTCACTGTCATAAAAAATTATTTTGAAGGACATCATCTTTAAGCCAGTGACTGTTATAAGTTTTTATTACACTATAGCAATTTCAGCCTTTGGCCATTATCAAGTGCTGATATTATGGCTTTAAGCCATGTCAACGTAATGTAAGCTGATACATTTGTATGTCGTTGTCAGTACTGTTAAATACACTTGTGACACTCGCACTGTGTAACAACGTCACGAGTGTACTTAACAGTATTGACAACGACATACAGGTGTGTCAGCTTACATTACGTTGACATGGCTTAAAACCATTATATCAGCACATGATAATGGCCTAAGGCTGAAATTGCAATAGTGTAATAAAAACTTATAACAGTCACTGGCCTAAAGATGATGTCCTTGAAGCAGTATGTTGTCAGAGAAAACTAAAATAGAAAAATCTACATCCAAATTATTCAGTGGCTGGTTTCGAAGTAGATCTTAACCTGTCATTAGAAAAAGCACCAAAGTGAACATGGTGGGAACCATGTTATTTGAAAACAGGTAATTTTAGTCACAGAATGAAACTTATTTGACTATGAATCATCTCGATAGTTTAACAAAATAAATTACTCTTAAAGATGATTGAGGGTGACCGTAGCCATCTATAAATACTTGCAACAAACTTGGTTTTATTACCAAGACGCGTTTTGTTCCATTCTACAGAAATTCTGATGATTATATTACTTTGTTGTAATACGGTTTCAGAACTGTCACCAGATGCCAAGCCAAATGAGTCTCCTAAATGAGGCGACAGTGCAGTGATACTGGTGGCGGAAATAAAACTATCATCTTAAAAGCATTCGTGACTGGTTGTGATCTCCCACAGCAATGTTTTATAAATTTCAACATGATCCGTCATAGTTAAAATAATTTTACTCCATGATTCCATTTGAACAGAAAATTGTAATTAGGCTATGGTCAAAACTGACTCTAGATAATGGGCTTCCAGACCAATCTGCCCAACCTTTCAACGTTGCTAAAGATGTTCGGGCTCACATGCGGTTCCTCTTCGTCGAAATATCTTAGCGCAAACTCGTCTAGGTTTTGAACCGCACGTGTCGCTTTACATGACCTAAATTAGACACTTGTGACTCTTTGGTTAAATTGTCTGGCTAATGGTAACTTTGCGAAATACAAAGTAACATAATATACAATAACAGCGATAATATTATCGAGAACTTAATTAACGAGCCATTAATGATGAAGGCCACACAATTGCGATTTGTGTAGAATAATATTTACTCAGAAAGCAAACGAATAGTGAATGTGGTCGTATTTAGAATTACTGTTACACTCGAGCGCATATCCATTTGGCACAGTTCGATCATTCACAATCTCATCGTGAATTAAAAGTCCAACACTCCACCTCGTTAACCACGCGAAAAGAGTTCACACCAGGCGCGCGGCTGCTCACCACTCAGAGGCTAAGTCCGACGATACCACACAACGCGAAATTTTCTAAGTCAATTCACTCCCTAGCTACCTAAAGACCGACAGCACTCTTTGCGTCTCAATCCGAACTGTCCCTCTGCCCGTCTCCGGTCGCGAACCCCGCGTGCCGAACTTCGTCACTCAACTGACTAGTGCAGTTCCCTTTCTTGAAGCCGTCTATCTGATTGGCTACAGCTTATTCTACATTATTTTAAATTTTAACATATTTAAATAATCAAAGCTTGACCACTTCCACGTTCTTAATAAAGTAACAATAATATCCGTTACCTAATAAACCAATACAATTTCCTTCTTGACTTTGAATTTCACGGCCAGTAGCCTTTTACCTATCTGCTTTCTGATAAATGAATAAAGAACAAAAGTAACTTTACAACAATTATTCTATTACCTAACGATTCAGTAAGGTGTCACGCTGTCATCGTTCAACGTGTTTTGTGTGAAGGAAATGGTGATCTGATGCTTAACTGAAAATACTGATAGTTTAAATTTACTATATCTTTTAAACAAATAAACTTCGAGAGTTGATATTTACAACGTTTGTCGTTTTAATGATGCGCTTCTATATGAAATGTCGATCGTTAATATCGACTAAAGCGATCGTATTTTAGTTTTCAGGTGTTTGTTACAAAACTTGTTAATTTCACTTTAACAGTAAATCTAAAGCTATTATAGATATGATCAATATTCAAGTTTTATTGGGATCACCAAGAAATTTTATGGAGGATGGCAGATTAAAATTACTGTGGCTTCATTTCCTGCACTACTGCAGAATTAAATAGTTTTCATAAATGTTTCCCTTTATTGTCTATCTCAGGTCCACCATATTTAACACTGCTGCGTCTCCTTGGCCACAAAAGCCTTCTACTGGGTTTCACTATGACGTAGGTTCTCGTCTGTCTCTCTCGCACACTTCAGTGCTTAGGCATCAATAGACAATAGACGCCTGTGAGTTTCCCCGTCTCGTGGTGAATCTGCACCCTTTGTGCACCCGGTCCTGGACGACAGGGTTCGTTTTACAATTCTTCTAGGCTGACCCTTTCGGGCATATTTTTAACTCGCAACGTCTACCACCTCCAGTGCCGTAATAGTATTATAATGCAGTTTACGCACAGCGGCACTCCCGGTGGGTTGGAACTAAATGCACGTTAGTCTGCTCAGTGGAAAAACAGAGATTTAACAACAAACACTTTATCCTCGCCTGACGTAATCCTATTCGAATTCTTTCTCTGGGTTTATGTGAAGTTCACAATTTATGCAAGTCCTCTTGCAAGCGTGAGGTCTCACACATTAACATACCAAATAAATTAAAAAAAAAAAAAAAACTACAGGGACAGGCGCAGCAGCAAGGCAACAAATGACAAGTGTATACTGCAAATGACGTTCTTATTATTTGGAACGTAAGCATATCTCAGCTTAGGAATCAACAAGTTTTCCTTTTTATTTTATGTGAGGCTTCCGACCACTACATAGTGCCCACTGTTTTTGATGTCCGCTGTTGTACGATCTGTTATTTTCGCACACTTCCGTTAAGACGCTCTACTACGACAGTATCAGTAGGAGGAGAAACGGTCCGCAAGTAAATTTCTATTCACTTTTCTTAGTAACGATTTGATCTCAAGATATTCGTGATCTATGACTAACTTTCTGTATTTTATTTCCAGAGGGTGTATCAATAGTCAACATTCCTATCACTCCGAATCGGCAAACGTTGCAGACCATGTGACGGTGCGCCACACAGGACGAGCATAGGGCTGTCGGTTCGTAAATATGAATCCTAATGGGAGAGGAAACTTAACAAATGTAAATGAAAACATAAATTTTAAAGGCGGATAAACATGAACGAAATATTTAGATAAATCACAGTAAATCCCATTAAGCTGTACATAATACGGACGCAGTTCATTACGACACCGTTTATAAGCCAATTGGTTATTCAATTTGGATTTTTACCTAGCATGAATGAAACATGTGGAGCGAAACTGCAATGCGCTACAAGAAGCTATGCGATAAAAATTAGGCAATAATTGACAAATACTTTCCGTATAATATCCTGAATTTTTAAATCTAATCTAAATCAGTTTTATAAAGAAAAGCAAATAATATAAAAGAACTTATACTGATCAGCCAGCACAATATGACCACCGACCTACTTTTGATATAAACCCATCTAGGCGATAGCGGCGTCATCTGGCGTGGAAAGACTGCTAGTCAGATACGCGGACAGAGTATGTACACTACTGGCCATTAAAATTGCTACACCAAGAAGAAATGCAGATGATAAACGGGTGTTCATTGGACAAATATATTATACTAGAACTGACATGTGATTACATTTTCAAGCAATTTGGGTGCATACGTCGTGAGAAATGAGTACCCAGAACAACCACCTCTGGTCGTAATAACGGCCTTGATACGCCTGGGCATTGAGTCAAACAGAGCTTGGATGGCGTGTACAGGTGCAGCTGACCATGCAGCTTCAACACGATACCACAGTTCATCAAGAGTTGTGACTGGCGTATTGTGACGAGCCAGTTGCTCAGCCACCATTGACCAGACGTTTTCAATTGGTGAGAGATCTGGAGAATGTGCTGACCAGGGCAGCAGTCGAACATTTTCTATATCCAGAAAGCCCCGTACAGGACCTGCAACATGCGGTCGTGCATTATCCTGCTGAAATGTAGGGTCTCGCAGGGATCGAATGAAGGGCAGAGCCACGGGTCGTAACACATCTGAAATGTAACGTCCATTGTTCAAAGTGCCGACAATGCGAACAAGAGGTGACCGAGACGTGTAACCAATGGCACCCTATACCATCACGCCGGGTGATACGCCAGTATGGCGATGACGAATGTGCGTTCGCCGCGATGTCACCAAACACGGATGCGACCATCATGATGCTGTAAACAGAACCTGGAGTCATCCGGAAAAATGACGTTTTGTCATTTGTGCACCCAGGTTCGTCGTTGAGTACACCATTGCAGGTGCTCCTGTCTGTGATGCAGCGTCAAGGGTAACCGCAGCCACCGTCTCCGAGCTAATAGTCCATGCTGCGGAAAACGTCGTCGAACTGTTCGTGCCGATGGTTGTTGTCTTGCAAACGTCCCCATCTGTTGACTCGGGGATCGAGACGTGGCTGCACGATCCGTTACAGCCATACGGATAAGATGCCTGTCATCTCGACTGCTAGCGATACGAGGCCGTTGGGATCCAGCACGGCGTTGCGTATTACCCTCCTGAACCCACTGATTCCATATTCAGCTAATAGTCATCGGATCTCGACCAACGCGAGCAGCAATGTCGGGATACTATAAACCGCAATCGCGATAGACTAAAATCCGATCTTTATCAAAGTCAGAAACGTGATGGTACGCATTTCTCCCACTTACACGAGGTATCGCCACAACGTTTCACCAGACAACGCCGGTCAATTGCTGTTTGTGTATGAGAAATCGGTTGGAAATTTTCCTCATGTCATGTGTGAATGCTGTGAAAAGCTAATCATTTGCACATCGTAGCATCTTCTTGCTGCCGGTTAAATTTCGCGTGTGTAGCACGTCATCTTCATGGTGTAGCAATTTTAGTGGCCAGCAGTGCAGTATCAGTGAGCGCTCTATCCGTGTACTGAATGAGGAAGTCACGCGATGTATCTGAGCTTGCTCGAGGGCAGATTGCTCGCAGTCTTGGCATGAGCATTGTGGCAACTGCACGGATTACCGGGTGTTTGAGGACTCCTGTGGTGAGTGTCTTCAACATGTGGAGAAACCAACATGACAGTACGTCGAGATGTCGTGATATTGGGCTGTCATTCATTATATAAATCATATGTGGTAGGGTGGGCAGACTGGTAAAACAGGGCATGTGTTGAACAGTGTCGGAAATAACGTTAGACTTAAATGCTGGGCAGATTACAAGTTTGTCTGAACGCACAGTGCATAGAATGCTCTTAACAATGGTCCTCTGTAGCCGGCGGCTCACGCATGTGTCAATCTTAACGCCACGACATCGGTAACTACTATTGAAATGGGCACGTGACAATCGGCACTGGACGTTGGTGCAGTGGCGGAGCGTTGCAATGTGTGAGTGATCCCGATATCTTCTTCATCATGCGGATGTGAGGGTGCAATCCGTCGTCATCCAATGGAACAGCTCCTTGACTTCTGCACTGAAGGACGGAGACAAGCTGCCGGCGGCCCTATTACACTTTGGGGAATATTCACTTCGGCATCCAAGGGTTCAGTGGAGCTCGTGCAGGGCACCGCGACAGCCAAGGAGTATCGTACATCCGTTGCAGACAACGTACACCACTTTATGAGGATCATGTTTCCCTATGTCAGTGGCATTTTTCAGCATGATAGTGCACCATGTCACAAGGCCAGGAGTATGATGGAGTGGTTCGAGGAACACACTGGCGAGTTCCAGTTGTTGTGCTGCCCTCCCAACTCGCCAGTTCTGAACACGATCGAACACATCTGGGATGTGATTGAATGCGGCGTTGAAGTTAATCTCCCTCCTCCCCGGAATTTACGGGAAACAGGTGACCTGTGTGTGCAGATGTGGTGCCAGCTCCCTCCAGCGACCTGCCAATGCCTCACTGCTTCCATGACACGACGCGTCGTCACTGTTATCCGTGCCAAAGGTGGACATACCTGCTATTAGGTAAGCGGTCCTTGTGAACTGGCTGATCAGAGTAGGGAATCCACATTAACAACACTGGTTTTCGGTTACACTAGTCAAACTGTTGAATCACTATTTTTTAAGTGAGAACCACACCATTCTGAAGGGTTAGAATACGGATAGTACAACACAGGATAATAAGAAACTACTCCCACAAGGCACATGTACAAGGTCACAATAAAAACGCTAAATAAATTACGCAAAATTACTTTAAATGCCAGTATTAAATAATGGGGGTTGCGCTACAGATATGTGAACTGTAATTACTTTTAGCTCTGATTGAAAATCATAGTTAGCTATCCAATTATTTAGCATCTTAAGTAACTGTTTGACCTTGAACCAACATTATGTTATAATTAATTGATCTGTACCGCGTGTTTATGATATTGTTTTCATAATCAACAAGTACACGACACTCAGAGTTGAATACGAAAGAGTTTTAGGACTGCAATGTAGATAAAAGTGACGTATGTCAAAGATAGCATTACAAAGGAAGTAGAGTTACACAAAACAGATTTTAGCTGTTATACCTTTAACAGCATCGAATATAAATTTAAGAGTTAGGAAGACTTTTCAGGAAATAGTTGTGACGATTGTAGGCTTAAACAGGAGAGGAACGTCGGGCATTAGCGGTACGGAGAAGAAGATAGGAGAAGCTACTGAAACGCGATGCTAAAGAAGAATTCTCAAAGTTAGATGAGTGAACTGAGTGATTAATAAAGAGGTACTGAACAGAATAGGCGAGCAAGGAGCTTTGTGGCACAACACGTGTAAAATTGGGGTAGGTCGTCAGAAATCCTGGGACATGAAGGAATAGTTAATCAGGTAGACAGGTATGGAGAGATGCACCGATCACGTCTACAGTATATTTGTCACAACATTCCTTGGCGTCAAGCATTTAAAATGTTGTTTCGTTCCTTTACATCACAATTTGGAACGTACGTATTTTTTTAAAGAATTTTGACACCTAACAACTCGGTGTTTATTACATCTGAGGACGATCATTAAATGTGATTGAAACTAGTTTACAAGTGTGAGTGTTTGCAGCTGAGGCTGTTATAATAAATAATATCAAAAGTTTCTTCTATTATGCTTTTTTTTAAGTTACAGAAAAACATTTACACTCACAATTATTTGCTGGATGATGGAGCAAGTGTAATTTGATTTGAATTGTTAATACTCCCGGCAGATGTTTTAAGCTTTTTCCTTTTAATATCTATACGAATTAATCCAAAGTCATGTGAATTTCGCTTATGTGTGGTAGACTGCTGATTCTGAAAGTTTAGTTTTAAAATATGCACATTACCTGGAAAAACGTCATCAATTTAATGGATATTCCCTACCTGACCTTAAAAGACATCTAGTTGTTCATTATAAGTAGTTATAGGAAACAATAAGTGCAGGATACGTTGGATTATTTAATATTTCCCACAAACATCAGAATGTCACTGAGGATTGTAAATATTAATTACATGCCGAAGACACACCTAAATATGAATTAACATCTTCAAAGAACATGAGGAATGGACATGGTACATTGGTGGCTGTGCCACTGAGAAAGATATCATTTTAAATGACATCATCAAAAATCTACGTGATCTGACGAATCAAAAACAATTGTTTTGATTATGCTGTTCTACAGAAATGTTAGCTGGGCATGGCATGAGGCGAAATTTTCTCCGCTCGGCAACGGATAAGCAATCAGGAATCAGTCGTCCACTCATGAGCTAAGAGAATCGCTGGTGGAATTAATGGAATGAGGCTAAGTGAAACCTGCTCTTCCGTGATTCCGTAAGGCCTGACAAATCCAGCTCGGACTTAACATCCTATTTAGCGGTGCCACGCTTGCCAAATCTAACTCTCGCCATCGTACAGTGGTGGCAGCGATAGCATCCGTCGGAGCCTGCACCCAGACACTCGGAGTCTGAGACACGGGACGGGTCGCCAGGACTGTAGTCTGCTGGCGCCAGCGCTTCATTCACCGTACTCGGAGTTCAACGCCAGAATCGTTTTCGTAAATCCCAACTCAGTTTCGCTTATCCTCTCCTAAGAAGAAACACATACCTTCGTCGAATCGAAATCTTGCCACAACTCGTAGGCCAGTGAATCGAATGAAACGAGAAGTTTCTATTCTTTTCCACGTGACATTTAATGAGTGAACATTCAGATTTTGCCTTTAGTGAGTCGAAAATTTTTTTGCTTACCTAACTATATGGTGCCAGTCTGTCGCGAAAACAACTGTTTTGTGACTGGAGAAAGGCGACACCCATTGATGGCTCTGCGGACAGCCGTTGCATGTGGAGACTTGGATGACGTCTAGTCGGCGGGCATCAGAGTGACTCTTTGATGAAAAGCTGGGTTAGAATCGTTTTGGCCAGAGAATAGGAGTCACATTTCCTGCTCTTCAGATCAGCGCCTGGCCAAGCAAGCACGTCGCGCCGGCTTTTTAACGAAAACAACTCCTAGATTTGTAACTGACTTGTTATCGAACAGACAAAATGGGACGACATGTCTCGCAGTAGCGTCTACGGAACCCAACTCATGTGAATGGTGTCAAAAGGAGGCCCCAGAATGTTTTAGGCTGGAATAAAAATGAAGAAAGCGTCTCATCGTAGTCGGGGTGCGTCCAAACGAAAATTTAACAAGAGGGTGACAAGCTATTTACTTTTTGAACGACTAAAATTACTAGAGCGTTGCTTGAGAGAGAATATCTAACAACACGGAAACTGGTATGTTGTAACGGGTTATTCAACGATCTCGTGCAACTGTTTAAGACAAATATTCTCATCCTTTCTCAATCAAAGTAGCCTAAGAAGCGTAATATGCAACCTGTGAGTTAACTGACAGATTCTAATTGACCGACTTATTTTTTCAACATCTCTGATTAAAGGAAAGAGGATCCTGCTGGGAATACACGTACTTCATCTTCCTTCAACCTCCATCACGTTTTGATGTACGGTGCAGTATTTAATGTGGCTAGTCCACTTAACTAATACCACAAACTCCTATTTTTCCATGAGTAAACTGCAAGGCATGTCGCGATCTACGTTGGATCAGTCCACACTAATCAGAGAGAGAGAGAGGGTGATGTAAGCCAAGAAGCGAGGATAATCGCCTTCGAGAACACCACCGCTACTCAAGAGATATTTTTAAGTCTGGGACAATATCCTGCATGGTTGAGGAACAAAAAAAAAAAAATGCTCTGAGCACTATGGGATTTAACATCTGAGGTCATCAGTCCCCTAGAACTTAGAATTACTTAAACCTAACTAACCTAAGGACATCACATACATCCATGCCCGAGGCAGGATTCGAAACTGCGACCGTAGCGATCGCGCGGTTCCAGACTGAAGCGTCTAGAACCGCTCGGCCACCGCGGCCGGCGATTGATGAACAGGTGGGAAAGGATATTCGAGGCTTCGACTGGAGTAGCCGGCATAACATTACTGAGATTAAGTTGGTATTTGACAGACAGGAGTTTAATAAGTGTATTACCTGTAAGCAGACAGCTGAGGAATGCGTCCATTCCTCCTACACAAGGAGTGGAAGGAGCTGAAAATTGACGAGCGTAGGGAAATACTTTTCAGCAAATAATGGTGATGCTGCATTATGGACAGAGGATGCATTTCGCAATTCTTAAGAGACTACTGTCTGTGCTGGAGCTGTTCATATTTTTTGAAATGTCCAGTCAATCAACAATCCTATTCTACTACACCAGATTACATTAACCAGAGGTGCTCACCATGGTTTATGGGGCTCGACTGAGGAAGCTTGAAATGGGCTTTGTTCACCTTTCCGATCCCCTGTGTATATATGTTCACCTTGTTCCGTGCCCTAGTCCACAATATGCCACTCGATATTGACGGGGAACTGTCTTACAGTCGCTGCCAGAAGAACAACCACCTATCGATCTACTAGTGTAACTGCTGAGGAACTTGTACACACACACACACACACACACACACACACACACACACATACACACATACACACACAGAATACATGCAAGGTAATAAGGGGTAAAACAGCGAACTATCACTGAAGTATGAAGTTTTCACTCTACAGCGGAGTGTGCGCTGATATGAAACTTCCTGGAAGATTGAAACTGTGTGCTGGACCGAGACTCGAACGCGGGACCTTTGCCTTTCTCGGGCAAGTGCGCTACTGAGCTACCCTAGCACGACTCACGCCCCGTCCTCACAGCTTTAATTCCGCCAGTACCTCGTCTCCTACCTTCCAAACTTCACAGAAGCTCTCCTGCGAACCTGGCAGAACTAGCACTCCTGGAGCAAAGGGTATTGCGGAGACATGGCTTAGCCACAGCCTGGGGGATGTTTCTAGAATGAAATTTTCATATTGTCATATTGTTCAAATGGCTCTGAGCACTATGGGACTCAACATCTTAGGTCATAAGTCCCCTAGAACTTAGAACTACTTAAACCTAACTAACCTAAGGACATCACACACACCCATGCCCGAGGCAGGATTCGAACCTGCGACCGTAGCAGTCCCGCGGTTCCGGACTGCAGCGCCAGAACCGCTAGACCACCGCGGCCGGCTGTTGTCATATTGTTATTCAGCATTGCCTCAACTAAGAATTTTCAAATTTGTGGCGCTCCTTTAAAAAAAAATTGATAGTGAAGAACAATATTTGAACTTGTAATGTCGTGAACATTTTTACAATTGTTCGAATTCTTTGGGGGAAATTAGCCATTTCTCAGTTGTTATTATCTAATTAAATAAATAAATTAAAATTGTGGGAAAGGATGAATGATTTCTTAACAGGGGCTTAGCATTTCATGAAGAGCTCCAATCCTTGTCCTATTCCAGAGGATTTCACATAGATAGTTGTATAATCATTGATAAAGATTTATTTCATTTATTTATTTACTTAGACTGATCTCATTAGGATCATTAGGCCAACTCTTACATTGCACCTGGGTTTCACACAAACAGTATCTTTTTTACATCATAGTTATCTAAGAAATAACGGTTTTATCACTGCAAATAATATTAAAATGATCTGAGTGTCTATAGTGACAATATGATTAAGTAATACTGACTATGGATTAATTACATCAATACTTGCAATTCTTGTACTACGGCTCCTGCTGCCACTACCAGTTGTAATAGTAGTAATAATAATAATAACAATAACAACAACGACAGTGGAAGATATAAAAAGAACTTATAGATGTACAAAACAGATGTTTCCTGAAATAGCGAGTTCTAGGGAATGGAAATTCAAGGAGACTGCACCAGCTAAGGATACTGAGAAAGATCTACTTGGAAAGAAGGATATACAAGGTTAAAGAGCGTGCATAGGGACAATGGTAATCATTATTGTTGGTTTAGTAGGTATGTCACTAACTGTATTCAGAAGCTGGAGATGTTATTCAGTACTCTAATATATGCAGGAGGTTATTACAGAGTCGAGTTCCTGCTACTGAGAAGGAGATCGAGAAAGTGGCTCAACGACACAGTGGCACAGAAGGGATTTCGCTCTGATTTAAACGCATGTCTCAAGTAAATGTGCTCGAATGGATGTCGTCTTCAATAGCTGTGTAAAAGGAAGAGAGTATGATAGCATGTTCTAGCATGGAAATCTGTGTCAAACTAGCCTTCTGGCAGATTACTACGACAACAACAGCAACAAGAAGAGTAACAACAAAAACAACAATAACAACTTATTCGGAAATGAATATTTGACAGCCAAAGTTTAGATCATTTCCGTTACCACAACTAGTTTCGACTTTAAGGCATAATTATCAACTGCTCACTACCATAGACACTTAACAGTTGTAAAGTGGCCACGATAAATGGAAATGAATTCTAATTCTACGTGTGATAAATAAATTATTATTATTATTTACTTGCATGTGGCGCGAGCCTGCATATGACGCCCAGTACGATGTACACTTACGGTTTAATTTCAATGTACATGTTTAACTTCGGTATTTATTTCCTTCTTTTGTGACGCTTTACAATTGTCAAAGCTGTATGATAATGAACCTTTTTAAAAGAGGCCTTAGGATCGAAACTTATTATGACGAAATAAGTAAGGTTAGTTGTTTCTGTGGAAGATTTGTTAACTTTACAGATGAAGCACCGCGTGTAGCGTATCATTTCGTTCAAAAGATACGTGCATCCTCGGAACCGGACGTCCGTCGCCCTGGTGGCAACATTTGACGATGCTCATTTCTAATGAGTGAAACCAGTCAAATAAATCCAATTATACGTGAACTGTGGCGGTATGTCTGTACATTAATTACAAAGGCCTCTGAGTTTCCCGCGGGCAATGCATGCGTTTGTTGAAGTCATTACCCTCGGTTGCGGACCCACTATGAGTTTCCCTTGAAAGTCGACATCTGCACGTAACAAAGAGTCGTAATGGAAATGATGAGTATTTGCTAATAAATTATATCAGTTCTCCTATACAAATTTTCGAAACATATAACCGTATAATATTTGTCCAAGTCGAAATTTTTCACCATTTTATATTAAATTCCTCCGATTACTGTAGACTCCCTTTTCAACATTTGTAATACACAGTCTCAAATTCATTTTTGTTTTCTGATTTCCTATTCTTGTATTATTATTTCCTTCAAAGGATTTTTACTGTTTTTCAATAGCGATGAACTCTTAGCACACATGCAGTACAGGGCTGTGGTTTGAGCAATGTTTAAGCTGCCTTAGACAAAAATTTCTTTGAATAAAGTTCTTCTATGTTTGTGACTGCATTGTCACTGAGTAAAACCCTCCGAAGTATCGGTCACTATTGCAAATGGCCTTCCTCACAGGGTTTTTGCAGTTAGGAAATACACCCTGGTGATGGATATTTGCAACAGTGGCCGAAACGTCGGACAATATTACACGTTGACAATGCGGTCATTAACCCAGAAGAATCTTATTGGTGAAGACATCGGCCGCGGAAGCCTACACTTAAAGAAATTTCTTTTTTTCATCGTTTATACTGTTGGACCGGTTGGTAGGACACGTTCTGAGACATCAAGGGATCACCAATTTAGTATCGCAGGGCAGCGTGAAGGATAAAAATCGTAGAGGGAGACCAAGAGATGAATACACTAAGCAGATTCAGAAGGATGTAGATTGCAGTAGGTACTGGGAGGTGAAGAAGCTTGCACAGCATAGAGTAGCATGGAGAGTTGCATCAAACCAGTCTCTGGACTGAAATCCACAACAACAACATACTGTTACCTGGCTCCTATATGGCTTTTCGTAGGAACAGAGTACGCTAAGGTGCTCCTTGGCACCCTTACGACTTTGGCAGCCCCATTGAACACCTGCTGTGACATAAGGATGTGTGCTGTTGAACTCTACGCCGTCCAAAGATAAAGATACAAAATGAATATCTGAACATATACAAGGTATCATCTATACATAAATAACATCATTCTCATCTAATTTAGCCCCATTTAAATCTTACAAGTGTAGCTGTACAAATTTTACACAACGTAGTTCCTTTGTAGACAACGAAGGTACTGAAAATTTCTCGGCTCTTATGTTTATGGGATTTAATTCAGCTGAATTCTGTACGGTCACTCCTTGCAATAAAGCAAAAGATCTCGAGCAACACCAACAGCGCTCCCCCAACATGGATTCATTGAAGGCATTTATTTCTTATTCTTCTTTCTTCAGTTGTTAGACATCTGGCTATTAAGTCCTTTTGTTCAGCGCCTCTATAACTGTGGCTAGTCTCCATTTGGTCTCTCTCCCACTTACTTGATCGGTATACAGATGGTTTTCTTGTTGGTCAATGTAGCATTATTAGTTCTGGAATTTCAGTTTCAGTCTTTCTCGTGACATGACCTCTCCGTTTACACTGACAGAAAAAGGATGCAGCGTCCTTAGGGACTATGTCCAGTAGCACCAGGTGATGACCTGACCATACTGTGGGGCTGCAGTGTTCGTGATTCATCGGTCCCGGTCATGGACGATAAAAAAGAAATGGCTCTGAGCACTATGGGACTTAACATCTGTGGTCATCAGTCCCCTAGAACTTAGAACTATTTAAACCTAACTAACCTAATGACATCACACACATCCATGCCCGAGGCAGGATTCGAACCTGCAACCGTAGCGGTCACGCGGTTCCAGGCTGAAGCGCCTAGAACCGCACGGCCACACAGGCCGGCTATGGACGATCAGGTGGCGCTCAGGAAGCATGTCTATGAGACCTCCATTTTGACTCTGCAGGCAGCAACTGCGCTGATTTTAGAGGTGAAAAATGTTTCTACATCAATTCTAGGGTATAACAGCTCCTCACCAATAAGTACGTACTCCCACTGAACAACTTCAAGTATTTCCATTAGGGCACATTTTGGGCCTGTGAGAAGATGGATTGACGTATCGACAGGTTGTTGGATATATTAGGCATAGTGTGTCGGTGGTTCGTCTTTGCTTTCAGCAGTGGTCTGGGAAACATTCCCACACCTAGAGATCAGATTCTGTAAGTGTGCGTTGTTCCGACGCATCTCGAGACTGAGGCGTTGTGTGAACATTGGCGTCCGACCGAACATAATCCAGATAAGAAATCTGTTGCACTTGCTGTGTGACCAAGGACCATTTGGAACCGTCTGCTTGCGACAGGACTGGGATCACATAGTCCTCTGGCCAGGCTACCACTGACACCACGACACCGCCAAGTGCGGTTACTTTCCTGTCGTGAAAGAGTTGACTGGTGAGTGGTACGGCGCTCTGTTGTCTTCCGTGATGAGAGTAGGTTCTTCCTGTGTGCGAATAATGGACATAGGCCTGGTGTGACTCTTATTGCGCAGTGCATTCACCCACTAAACACAGATCCCATACCTGGCTTCATCATGTGGGGGTCCATCAGAAACAGCTCGTGCTCACATGTGCTGTTTCTACAAGGTAGAATGACCAGTGTTAGCTACATTGCACAGGTTGTTATCCGCGAGCTACCGCCATTTCTTCGACAGGAAGATGATGTACTTTTTCAGAAAAACAATGCACGTCTACGTAAGGCAGCGCAACATGCTCTTCGTAGAGTACATCAACTGCCCTGGTCAGCAAGATGAGCAGATCTTTCGAAAAATAAACACACATGGGACATGTGAAGCAGGACACTATTCTTTCTCCACGACCTGCAAGAACCATTGCCATATTGCAACAAATGGAACAGGGTTCTTAAGATAATCTACCGCAGGATGAAATTTTGCACCTTTATGATCGTTTGAATGCACTGATGCCAGAGGGGATACACTGTGTGTTTATGCGACTCATTGGGCATCTATTACTGTGAAATCTGTGTTCCATTTTGTCTGAATTTGTTATCATATGCTCCTAGAATGATGTACTATCTGTCACATCACTTTTCCTTCAGGATGCGGAATTCTTTTCTGCCTGTGTACTTCTATACACATTGATCTATTCATTTATGCTTTTAAATCAGCTCAGCTATCGTAACGTGAGGAAGGGGATGAGGGGGAAACTGCGAACGAGCTGCATTTAAATGACAATGAAATCGGACTGCCTACAACTTGGTATCATATTTCACATTTGTCAACATCATAGATCACAGACATAATAAATCATTTTATTATTCTTGGTGCGGTGGAGAAATAATACAAGTTTTACCTGGTATAAACTATCAGCATACAGACAGACGCAGGCCATTTTACAGATTCTCGCATTCAGGATGCCATGCAATCAGGACTTATAAACTTTCATAATCAAAAGATCTTTCACACACATACCTCGTATGTCGATTTAAATATTGTAACGTCATTATGGTGTCATGAAAACCATGTCCGAGGAAAACAATTTTGGTGCCCTGGACAATAATAACGTAAAAGAATATGTGTTTAAAACAGGAACTACACTGTAGTTCAGTCAGTTACATCCGGACATGCACAGAGGCACTTTCAAATGAAACGGCCAGCGGTGTCGAAAACAATTCGAAAACAGTTATAAGATAGGCCGTGTTCTCAACACTCTAAGAAAACTATCCTTGTAAGGCCATAGCGAATTCTATAAACCTCGCGTTTTCTTTAACGCCAGTATGCATAGGCGGATAGCGAAATTGACGGTAGTTTTATCAGAATTTTCCCATTCCACAATGCGATTTTCTTTCTAAATGCATCTTCATTGTATCATAAATTAGTTGTTTCTTGCTTTGCAGCGTCATACTATGGACAGCGTGCTGTCAAATATATTAAAAACGCTATGTCTGCAGTCCTTTCGGATGTCCTAATTTTCGTCCTTGCAATCCTTTCTCTTTCATAAATTCCGAAATAGCAGGTTTTAAATCGAGAAATCGTTCCAGGCATGCCTCTTGGCTTATCTAACATCTTAACAGTATTGTATATAGTATGTAGATCCCCAAACACTTGGTTCAATTCCATCGAAAATACTTGTAACTGGCAGTAGAATAATGTCTGCGACTTCAGAAGTTTTACCATTCGTACCACCATTTTCTTTAAGTGCTAATTGTCTGCTAAGTTAGCAAAAGTGCTTCTAGAAGCACAGAACAATGGATCCCGTCTAACGATCGTTGTAATCTTTTGCTCTTTCATCGTCAACTATATCTTTGGAATCTTTCTTCATGCTGCTGTAATGTCGTTTCATAGCAGATTTACAGTACCTGTCGATTATGCGACTACATAACAGATGTTGCGAATCTTCATCCGTTTCTTCCCTCATTCCCATTCCGTTTTCAAGGAGTGTTTTGGTAGAAAGCTAGACTGTCTCTTTCTGTTCGAACAGTCATTGTACCGCTGAACGTCTTTCATACCACGAACGAACAGCCAAGGGTAAACAGCAACGATTCTGCCGAACTGAAGAGAGTTCTGGCAACCGAAAAATTCCGCACAACAATGTCAACTGAAATGTCGCGCAGTAATGAGTACTTCAGGGAAGGAACGAACAAAGCTTGGCCCAACCGCGGCTTGCATAACCAGCTCGCAGGCCGTTTCGCACGCCGTAGGCGGCGCTGTTCTAAGTACTATTCCTTGTCAGACAGTCGTATTTGCACTGAGGTGACGATAGTCAGCCGGCCGCAGTGGCCGAGTGTTCTAGGCGCTTCAGACAGGAACCGCGCTGCTGCTACGGTTGCAGGTTCGAATCCTGCCTCGGGCATGGACGTGTGTGATGTCCTTAGGTTAGTTAGGTTTAAGTAGTTCTAAGTGTAGGGGACTGATGACCTCAGATGTTAAGTCCCATAGTGCTTAGAGCAATTGAACCTTTTATTTTCTACATCTACATCTACATCCATACTCCGCAAGCCACCTGACGGTGTGTGGCGGAGGGTACCTTGAGTACCTCTATCGGTTCTCCCTTCTATTCCAGTCTCGTATTGTTCGTGGAAAGAAGGATTGTCGGTGTGCCTTTGTGTGGGCTCTAATCCCTCTGATTTTATCCTCATGGTCTCTTCGCGAGATATACGTCGGAGGGAGCAATATACTGCTTGACTCCTCGGTGAAGGTATATTCTCGAAACTTCAACAAATCCCGTACCGAGCTACTGAGCGTCTCTCCTGCAGAGTCTTCCACTGGAGTTTATCTATCATCTCCGTAACGCTTTCGCAATTACTAAATGATCCTGTAAGGAAGCGCGCTGCTTTCCGTTGGATCTTCTCTATCTCTTCTATCAACCGTATCTGGTACGGATCCCACACTGCTGAGCAGTATTCAAGAAGTGGGCGAACAAGCGTACTGTAATCTGCTTCCTTTGTTTTCGGATTGCATTTCCTTAGGGTTCTTCCAATGAATGTCAGTCTGGCATCTGCTTTACCGACGATCAACTTTATATGATAATTCCATTTTAAATCACTCCTAATGCTTACTCCCAGATAATTTATGGAATTAACTGCTTCCAGTTGCTGACCTGCTATATTGTAGCTAAATGATAAGGGATCTTTCTTTCTATGTATTCGCAGCACATTACACTTGTCTACATTGAGATTCAATTTCCATTCCCTGCACCATGCGTCAATTAGCTGCAGATCCTCCTGCATTTCAGTACAATTTTCCATTGTTACAACCTCTCGATATACCACAGCATCATCCGCAAAAAGCCTCAGTAAACTTCCGATGTCATCCACAAGGTCATTTATGTATATTGTGAATAGCACCGGTCCTACGACACTCCCCTGCGGCACACCCGAAATCACTCTTACTTCGGAAGACTTCTCTCCATTGAGAATGACATGCTGCGTTCTGTTATCTAGGAACACTTCCATCCAATCACACAATTGGTCTGATAGTCCATATGCTTTTACTTTGTTGATTATCAAAATTCATTGACAAAAGTCATTGGATAACTCCTAATATCGTCTCGGACTTCCTTTTGCCGGCGAAGTTCAGCTACTGGACGTGGCAGGGACTCAACAAGTCGTTGGAAGTCCCCTGCAGAAATTTTGAACTCTGCTGATTCTATAGCCGTCCATAATTGCGAGAGTGTTGCTGATTCAGGATGTGCACCAAATGACCTCTCGAATATGTGCCATAAATGTTCGATGGGATTCATGTAAGGCGATTTGGTGGCCAGATCATCGCTCGAACAGTCCAAAATGTTCTTCAAACCAATGGGGAACGATTGCGGCCTGTGGATAAGAAAAATTCGATCTTTGTTTGGGAACATGACATCATTGAATGACTGCAAATGATCTCCAAGTAGCCGAACATCCAAAGGAGCCAGCCCATTCCATGTAAACACAGACAAATCCATTATGAAATCACCACCAGCTGGCACACTGCCTTGTTGACAATCTAAGTCTATGGCTTCTTGGGGTCTCCGCCAAAGTCTAAACGTACCATCAGCTCTTATCAACTGAAAAGGCGATTCGTCTGACAAGTCCACGGTTTTACACTCGTCTAGGGTCAAATAGATATAGTCATGAGCCCAGGAGACGCGCTACAGGCAATGTCGTGATGTTAACAGCTCGAGTAAGTCGTCTACGACCAAAGCTCATTAACGCCAGATTTCCCCGCACTGTCCTAACGGATACGTTCGTCGTACGTCAATTGTTGATTTATGCGGTATTTCACTCAGGCAGTGTTGCTTGTCTTTTAGCATTGCCAACTCCAGGCAAACGCCGCTGTTCTCGGTCGTTAAGTGGAGTCCATCGGTCACTGTGTTGTCCGAGATGAGAGGTAACGTCTGAAATTTGCATTCTCGGCACAGTCTCGACACTGTGGATCTCGGAATATTGAAATCATTTACGATTTCCGATATGGAACTTCCCATGCGTCTACCTCCAACTACTATTCCACGTTCAAGTCTGTTAATTCCCGACGTCCGGCCGTAATTACGTGGAAAACCTTTTCACATGAGTCACCTGAGGTGATATAACAGTTCCGCCAATACACTGCCCTTTTATACCTTTTTTACACAGTATTACAGCTATCTGTGTACACTGATCAGCCAGAATATGATGGATACCCAGGTAGTAGCCGGTATGTCGACATGTGGCACGGACAGCTACAGCCACGCGTCCTGGCATGTAAGTAATGAGGCCTTGGTAGGTAGCTGGAGGAAGTTGGCATCACATCTGCACACACAAAAGTCACCCAATTCCCGTTAATTCCGGGGAGAGTGGCGATGAGCTCTGACGTCACGTGCAATCACATCCTAGCCAGATGTGTTCGATCGGGTTCAGATCTGGTGAGCTGGGGTGGGGGGTGTGGGGGGGGGGCGGCAGCGCACCAATTGGAATTCGCCACTGGGCTCCTCGAAATACTACATCACACTCCTGGGTTTCTGCCATGGTGCAGTATCTTGCTGGAAAATGCCAGTGCGTCATGCAATATGATCCTTATGAAAGAGAATATGTGTTCTGCAACCACTGTACGTTATTTCTTGGTCGTCACGGTGCCTTGCACGAGCTCCACTGGACCCGTGAATGTTCACGTGAAAGTTCCCAAAAGTGTAACAGAGCTGCCGCCACCTTGTCTCCGTCCCGCAGTACATGTGCCGAGGAGTTGTTCAGTTGGAAGATGACAGATTCACCTTCTACTATCGGCGTTATGAAAAAGCTATCCGAATTCATCGGATCATGCAACGTTCTTCCATTGCGCTAACGTCCAGTGACGATGGTCACGTGCCTATTTCAACTGTGTTAACCTTTTGACACATGCATGGGTCGTCTGCTGCGGAAGCCCATCGTTAAGAGTGTTCGTTGCACTGTATGTTCAGACACGCTTGTACTCTGCCCAGCATTAAAGTCTGATGTTACTTTCCTCACAGTTCACCGCGTGTCCTGTTTTACCAGTCTGCCCAGCCTACGAGCGTCCGACATCCGTAATACGGGGTGCCCGCCCAATCCCACGACGTTTTGACGTCGTTTCCCCTTGTTTTCTCCTCATGTTGAGGATACCACAGCTCCCCTCGAACACCCGACAAGTCGCGGAGTTTCCGAAATGTTCGTGCCACAATCTTCTCCGTTCATACTCAGATAGGTCGCGGACCTTTCCCATTCTCCACACACACAGCGCGCTCACTGGTTCTACATGCACCGTGCGCCTGACTGGCAGTAATTCCTCGCCAGATGACGCTGCTGTCACCTGGACGAGTTCATATTGATATTAGATCGGTGGTCATAATGTTCTGGTTGATTCGGGGGAGAGCGGACCAAACAGCGAAGTCATCGGTCCCTTCCGATTAGGAAAGGATGGGGAAGGAAGTCGGTCGTGCCCTTTCAAAGGAACCATCCTGCCATTTGACTGAAGCGATATAGGGAAGTCACAGAAAACGTAAATCAGGATTTGAACCGTCGTCCTCCAGAATGCGAGTTCAGCGTGCTAACCACTACGCCACCTCGCTCGGTCATGATTTTCTGGCTGATCTACATCTACATATACGTGATTACTCTGCTATTGCCAATAAAGTGCCTGGCAGAGGGTTCAACAAACCACCTTCAGGTTGTCTCTCTATCGTTCCACTCTCTAACGGCACACGGGAAAAACGAGCACTTACATTTATCAGTGCGAGCCCTGATTTATCTTATTTTGTCGCGATGATCATTCCTCCCTATGTAGGTGGGTGCCAACAGAATATTTTCGCAATCGGAGGCGAAAAATGGTGATTGAAATTTCGTGAGAAGATCCAGTCGCAACGAAAAACGCCCGTGTTTTAATCATTGCCACTCCAATTCACGTATCATGTCTGTGACACTATCTCCCCTATTTCGCGATAATACAGAACAAGCTGCCTTTCTTTGTACTTTTTCGATGTTATCCCTCAGTCCCACCTGATGCGGATCCCACACTGCACAGCAATACTCCGGAATAAGGAACCAAACTGGATGACAATAAACCCCTGAGATGTAGCGGCCATACCGCCGGGTGAACCAGCCAGTCGCTTCACGACTGCAATCCGCCGCATTACTGGACCAGGCCAACGGGTGCATCACCTCCCAGGCAATGACAACTGCACTCTGCTCAAGAACTAGAACTTAATAGTAGTAGTCATGTCATTCTCAATGGAGAGAAGTCTTCCGAAGTAAGAGTGATTTCGAGTGTGCCGCAGGGAAGTGTCGTAGGACCGGTGCTATTCACAATATACATAAATGACCTTGTGGATGACATCGGAAGTTCTCTGAGGCTTTTTGCGGATGATGCTGTGGTATGTCGGCAGGTTGTAACAATGGAAAATTGTTCTGAAGTGCAGGAGGATCTGCAGCGAATTGACGCATAGTGCGGGGAATGGAAATTGAATCTCAATGTAGACAAGTGTAATGTGCTGCGAATACATAGGAAGAAAGATCCCTTATCATTTAGCTACAATATAGCAGGTCAGCAACTGGAAGCAGTTAATTCCGTAAATTATCTGGGAGTACGCATTAGGAGTGATTTAAAATGGAATGATCATATAAAGTTGATCGTCGGTAAAGCAGATGCCAGACTGAGATTAATTGGAAGAATCCTAAGGAAATGCAATCCGAAAACAAAGGAAGTAGGTTACAGTACGCTTGTTCGCCCACTGCTTGAATACTGCTCAGCAGTGTGGGATTCGTACCAGATAGGGTTGATAGAAGAGATAGAGGAGATCCGACGGAGAGCAGCGCGCTTCCTTACAGGATCATTTAGTAATTGCGAAAGCGTTACGGAGATGATAGATAAACTCCAATGGAAGACTCTGCAGGAGAGACGCTCAGTAGCTTGGTACGGGCGTTTGTTGAAGTTTCGAGAACATACCTTCACCGAGGAGTCAAGCAGTATATTGCTCCCTCCGACGTATATCTCGCGAAGAGATCATGAGGATAAAATCAGAGAGATTAGAGCCCACACAGAGGCATACCGACAATCCTTCTTTCCACTAACAATACGAGACTGGAATAGAAGGGAGAACCAATAGAGGTACTCAAGGTACCCTCCACCACACACCGTCAGGTGGCTTGCGAAGTATGGATGTAGATGTAGTTGTAGTAGATTAGAGCACTAACCAATACTAACAAGTAGGGACTGCAACAACAAAACATACTTGGCCAGCCCAGTGCCAGGGGCAGGCTCACATGGGTTTAGCTCAGTGAGCAGCCACAATTAGTTGGTTTATACATCAACTGGCACACCTGTAATCGCTGCAGAATAGAAATAGGATAGCTGACAAATAGATTAACCTTGCTCGTAGTTAAGCCAGTTGTAGAAAATGTAACAACGCTGTTGAACTTGTAGTATCATATGTACACCCAGTAATTATTAAAGTGGTGGGTTGTTTTGTATCTTCATATTGTATTGACTGTATTGTGTTAATAAAGATTTAAAAAAAAATACTCCAGAGTAGGGCGGACAAGCGTGGTGTAAGCAGCCTCTTTAGTAGACCTGTTGCACTTTCTAAGTGAATGTGCATATGGCTGTCCCATGACTTTTGTAACCTGAGTGTATTTCTGTGTGGTGCAACTTGCATAATCGTTACAGGTACCTCGAAGAGCGGCCTCGGTGCTCTGAGGCTACCGCCAGCCGCGAGGACGCGATTTCGGGGATCCGCGCGAGGCGGCGCCTGGCGTAGGCGTCGCGTCGGCACGTGAGAGCGGGTGGCGCCGCGCCGCTAATCCCGGGCCGTGTTGCGGCCGGTGGCTGGCTGTCGCTAATTTACCGCCGTTAATGAGATCCTCTGTGGGCACCGCCGCCGCAGCCGCCGCCGCCGCCGTTGCCGTTGCCGCCGCCTCTTCGCAGCCCCCGCTGCCGTAGGCGAGGCCAGCCAGCGCGGCTGGGGAAATTTGCTGGCCAGGGCGCGGACCCTCGTTTTATTAAAGCCTTTAATTCCGAGGAAACCGTACATCTCGACGCAGCGCCGCCCCTGCCCGGGCCGCTAGCCGCCTACCTGGCCCGCCGGCTGCCTTTGTGCGGCCTGTTATCGCTCCCGTGAGCAGAGCTTTGCCGAGCTGCCGGTCCGCCAATGTCCGCCACGCTGCTAAAGGTCATTCCGTTTCTCTTTCAGAGGTAACTACGCTGCTTCCGTCGCGTCCCCGTCTCTCGGAATGTGTGCGACGTCTCCGAGGCATATTTAATTTAAAACGAGGAGACTTCTGAGGCGGCTGAGGTAACTTCAGTGGCAAATGTTAGGCGGAAGTCTTGACGAGTAAAAATGTGAGACAAGCGACGTAAAAGGAAAACAAACACTGGATCGCACGTTGAGCAAACTAGAGAACATGCTACAAAAGCTCACCGTGATCGAAAATAGATCTTCAGTTTTGCCAGAATTTCTTTTTTCCATTTGTTAATATACAGCGTGGTTATACAATTAAACTTTTGCTATTTGAGAGGATCCCCATGGGAAACGAGTGATCTTAGGACAACGAAACTTTGTGGAAACAATTGTTATGACATGTTGTTGTTGTTGTTGTTGTTCTGGTCTTCAGTCCTGAGACTGGTTTGATGCAGCTCTCCATGCTACTCTATCCCGTGCAAGCTTCTTCATCTCCCAGTACCAGCTGCAGCCTACATCCTTCTGAATCTGCTTAGTGCACTCATCTCTTAGTCTCCCTCTACGATTTTTACCCTTCACGCTGCCCTCCAGTTCTAAATTCGTGATCCCTTGGTGCCTCAGAACATGTCCTACCAACCGGTCCCTTCTTCTAGTCACGTTGTGCCACAAACTCCTCTTCTCCCCAATACTATTCAATACATCCTCATTAGTTATGTGATCTACCCATCTAATCTTCAGCATTCTTCTGTAGCAACACATTTCGAAAGCTTCTATTCTCTTCTTGTCTAAACTATTTATCGTCCACGTTTCACTTCCATACATGGCTACACTCCATACAAATACTTCCAGAAACGACTTCCTGACACTTGCATCTATACTCGATGTTAACAAATTTCTCTTCTTCAGAAACGCTTTGCCTGCCATTGCCAGTCTACATTTTATATCCTCTCTACTTCGACCATCATCAGTTATTTTGCTCCCCAAATAGCAAAACTCCTTTACTACTTCAAGTGTCATCCTCGTTTTGCTTTTGTTGATGTTTGTCTTATACCCTCCTTTCAAGACACTGTCCATTCCGTTCAACTGCTCTTCCTAGTCCTTTGCTGTCTCTGACAGAATTACAATGTCATTGGCGAACCTCAAAGTTTTTATTTCTTCTCCATGGATTTTAATACATACTCCGAACTTTTCTTTTGTTTCCCTTACTGCTTGCTCAATATACAGATTGAATAACATCGGTGAGAGGCTACAATCCTGTCTCACTCCCTTCCCAACTACTGCTTCCCTTTCATGTCCCTCGACTCTTATAACTTCCATCTGGTTTCTGTACAAATTCTAAATAGTCTTTCGCTCCCTGTATTTTACCCCTGCCACCTTCAGAATCTGAAATACAGTATTCCAGTCAACATTGTGAAAAGCTTTCTCTAAGTCTACAAATGCTAGAAACGTAGGTTTGCCTTTCCTTAATCTAGCTTCTAAGATAAGTCGTAGGGTCAGTATTGCCTCACGTGTTCCAACACTTCTACGGAATCCAAACTCATCTTCCCAGAGGTCGGCTTCTACCAGTTTTTCCATTCGTCTGTAAAGAATTCGCGTTAGTATTTGCAGCTGAGACTAATGTTATGACATGGAAAAAAGAAATAACGAAAAAAAAATTGAAAGAAACCCATTTTAATTTCCACACGAAATGGTAAGCTGTTGAACATTTCCTATTGATCGTGTAGCCTGTGATGCTTACATTAATTTAGTTGAAAAATTCCATTTGTGCGGTACAACACGCCAAATGATAAGGAATAACGTCCTAAATCACTCGAGTAGCTGGAGCGCCGACGTCCTTAGCTCTCTTGGTCCTTACTGTAGCAGTGACAGTTCCTGAGGAAGTAGTTTAGTTGTTTTTCAGCTAAAACTCTTCTATTTTTTCTTCACAGATAATATTAAATATTTAAAACTAGTTTCAGGGCGATTTTGAAGCACTGGATAACGTGCTGATGAAATAAATGCACGGTTATATAACTTACGCACCTCGTTGCTTCTTCTGTGGTGTAAATATTGCCGACTAGTAAATATCACCCTGTAATCAAAATTTTCTGTATCAGTTTGAAGTACAAGCTTAAATCGCTTAGATAATACCTGAATTCAGTATTCGGCTGCACTTTCCTCTTAAACTTGTCGGCAACACGGCTGCGTACAGCTGCGTATAATGGGTCACTGTATTAAGGCGCTCACATAGGCGGTAACGCTATTTGTATTTGTTATTTATCTTCCGCAACTAATTAAATAATCTTCAGTCTTTATAAATTTGTCACAGGATCGAAGTCCAAAAGACAAGTGTAATGACTTCTTGTCGTAAAATTCTTATACATCAACATCTACATTTACATACATACTCCGGAAGCTACCGTATAGTGCATAGTGGAGGGTAAAACGTCCCAGTACTAGTCATTTGCTGTCCTGCTCCACTCGCAATTAGAGCGAGAGAAAATAGTTCATAAGCCTTCATAAAAGCCGTAATTTTCCTCATCTTCTCTTCACGGACCTTTCGCGAAATGAACATTGGTAGCAGAAGAATAGTTCTGCAGTCTCAAGTGCCGGTTCTTTAAATTTCTTCAATAATACCTCGCAAAAAGAAAGTTGTCTTCCCTCCGACGATTCCCATTTAAGTTCACGATGCGTGTCCGCTAAACTTGCATGCTGATTGAACCACCAGTAATAAATCTAGTAGAACGCCCCTGAAATGGTTCAGTGTCTTCGTTTATTCCCACCTGGTGTGGATTCCAAACACTTGAGGAGTATTCAAGAGTGGGTCGCACTAGTGTTCTGCATCCTTTACAGATGTTCCACAAATTTATTTAAATTCTCCCAGTAACCCGAAGAGGTGCATTCATCTTGCCTAATATCAACACGTAGTGTTCATTCCGTTTCATATCGCTTCCATTTCATTAATCACAGTGGTAGTATCTAGCAGCACAATACTAATGCTGTATTCGAACTTTAAGCATTGTTTCTACTACTCGTCTTTATTAATTTACATTTTCTAAGTTTATAACAAGCTACTATTCATCACACCAACTAGACATTTGCTCTAAGTTATCTTGTATGCTCCTACAATAACTCTAAGACGACATCTTCCCGTACACCGGTCATCAGCAAACAGCCGCAGATTGCTGCTCACCCTGTCCGTCAGATCACTTATTTATATAGAGAATGAGAGTTATTCTGCCAAACTTCCCTGCTAACTCCTGACGGCACCCTTGGCTCTGATGATCACACGCTGTCGAGGACGGCGTACTGAGTTCTAATGCTTAAGAATCTTGGAGCTACTCACGCGTCTGGGAACCAGCTCCATATGCTGGTACCACCGTTAACAGTCTGAAGTAGGGCACCGTGCAAACGCCTTGCGGAAGTCTAGGTATATGGAACCTGCCTGTCACCTTTCGTCTCCAGCTGCAGGGTATCTTGTGAGAAAAGGGCAAGCTGAGTTTTCCACGAGCGATGCCTCCTAAATCCGTGCTGATTTGTGGACATTTTCTGTCTCAAGGAAATTTATTACGTTCGAAATCATAACGCGTCCAAAAATTCTGTGGCATGCCGATGTTAACGATATTGGTCTGTAATTATTTCTGGCATTTTTTTTACACTTTTTGCGTAAAGGAGACGCCAGAATTTCTTTCCAGTTGTTTGAGACTTCGCGCTGATCGAGATATTCGCTTTAAATGTAAGCTAAGTAAGTGGTCAATGTCGTAAAGTAATCTCCGTAAAACCAAACTTGGATTCCATCTAGACCTGGCGACGTATTTTGTTTCAATTCCTTGAATTGCCTCTCAATGTCACTGATGTCTGCCGCTCGACGTACACGCGTGGTCTCGGGCGCCTTGTTACGGTTCGCGCTTCTCCCCTCGTCGGAGGTTCGAGTCCTCCGTCGGGCATGGGTGTGTGTGTGTTATCCTTAGCGTAAGTTAGTTTAAGTTAGATTAAGTAGTATGTAAGCCTAGGAACAGATGACCTGAGCAGTTTGGTCCCATAAGCACTTACCACAAATTTCCAAATTTCAGTGATGCCTGTTACCATGCCCTATATGTTGGAGTTTGGGCGATAGTCAAACGGCGGTATGTTCGTACTGTCTTGTTGCGTGGATGATATCTAAAAAAATCGTTCTTTTTCAGGTTGAATAACGAGTAAACTGTTTCAGTTATTCAACCTTAAATTTGGAATTGTTTTAACGGAAGAATCCATAAATAAAAATCATTCATTATATTCGCCTTCAGTCGTAATTTTCAGTTCGATCTTCCTTCGTTCCAGATACGTTTTTCATACCACGGTCGCGACGTGAGAAGGTTCACTAGGTAGCAACACCGAAAATTTTTGTTGTCGTTAAAGTATGTGGCTTTTGAGTATATCCAGTATTATTATTATTATTATTTTCTTCAGTATCAACAGGGTTAAATAACGGTGTGGATTTATTAAACGTATACAACCTACTGCATGAGTGGACAGTTCACCGTCAAAATCCGTACTAAAACAAACTCCAAGCTTTTTTCCCTAATCTGAGTTTTTACGTATTGTAGTGTCGCTGCCTAGTTTTTATTGAACTCGTGGAGGCTGCCTCGAAGTGTTGCAGTGTCAACAGCGGGCAAGTGCACTGCGGCGGTATGTGGGTCGGAAGTAATCCAAGACGGGCCAGTTGTCCTTGGCAAGAATTGTGCCGCGCAGAGGTAATAGCCGTATGTCACTACAGCAGGGGAAGAATTACACTCCATGGATGGGAGCAAATAAATGCACCTCAGAGCTGTATCAATAGGTATGAATTTTGAGACGGATTCATTCGGAGTACAGCACGACCACCACGACGCACCTGGGTAAGAACGATGCAATGGCGAGACCAGAAACACAAAGCATTAACGATGAGGAAACTACGCAATATTTAGTTAATGAGATAGCGCAGTTAAGGTCAGAGAATATATCAGTGAATAGTAAGCGGTTAGAGGACGATGAGTAGTTGGGGTTGCTGAAATCGCAGAATCTAGGGGCAGAGACAGGTAGAGTGAATCTTGTGTCTCCATTTTCTGGTAGCTCGTCCGAGGATGTGTTATCATTTGTGGAAGATCTCTAGTCATCGGCTGAAGCAGGGGTTGGTTGTAAAGCAGTTGCTGCAAAGAGCAAGATGGTGCCTGTCAGGGGAAGCGAGTCATTGGTACAACGCACACGGGACAAGGCGGATTTTTCTGAACAACTCAGGAAAGGATTAGTACAGGCATACAGGAAGCACATGAACAACTGAGTATAATTTCTAAGAGGCCTAATGAAGCCAATGAGGCTTTTGCGGACAGGATTAGAAATCGTAACGTGCATACACATGAGATGGCATACAGTGATGAGCAAACAAGATGATGCTACAGGAAACCGAGCACTCGATGCTCTCCTGAGAGGTTTAACACCAAAAATGTCTACGAGGCTGTGCGCTCCCTCGTCTGGCCATCTGTAAGGGCCGTTTAGGCTAGCAATGAAATTCAAGGAGATTGATTGTGAATTTAAGTACAAAGTAATCCAGAAACCACGGAAGAAACACAGAAACTAAGCAGAAAGGTAGCGGTGATACAAAGACTAGATCAAGACTTTGCTGAGTTTCAAACATCACATAGCGCTGATGTGGAATGTCAGCAGTACAGTAAGCAGCAGCATTTCAACATGTATGAGCTGTTATTGTTTGGGGATACCATATTAGGGCCATGGGTCGTTATACCAGCGAGGCTAAGCGAAGAGATACTAGGAGAAACGCATTGTCACGTTTTGTCAGGCTTTGGAGCAAGCAGAGCAATGAATCTGGCTGCGGTGGTGGAGAAACAGTGGAGGAGAGGAAGGAAAAGTGATATTAACCAGTACGTCAGTGTGCGCAGTGTGCAGATTTGAGTCGGAAACAAGTACTAATGTAGAGTATGCCAGAATCGAAGGAATCTTTTCGTTCGTTATTTTATTAATTCCCACCATACGGATTGGGACAAGCGTTTATTTTTTGCGGTGAGTGCTTATAATTCGAAGGTGCACAGCAGCACCGAGCTGTCGTCATTTGAGGTGGTGTATGGTTAGGAAACGCCGTCACCATTGGATATGATTAAGCAGGACTGGAGAGTCAGTCAAAGAATTTGCAAGAACGGTGAGAGCGGTTTGGTAGAAGATGCAACAAGCGAACACCAAGACACTGGAAAGGCAAAAGGAGGCAGTAAACCATATGGTAAATGTAACTCATTACAAAGTCGACCAGTGCGTGACGATGTTGAGTACATATCTATAAAAGGTAATACAAAGGAGTTTGTGATACTGTACAAGGACCTGTACCAAGTGATTGAAGCCATGTGACCTGTGAATGTGAAGCAGTAGTTGCCAACGAGATCAACGACTGTACATGTTGGATGTTTACAACCATTCAAGGGTGCGCTGGAAGGGATTCCAAGGGGAATTTTAGTGAAACCAAGGAATGAAACAAAAAAAAAAAAGCAGTGGAAGATTGAGAAACAGGAGAATGTGGTCCGTATACCTCTTACACCGTATGCATTAAGGAAAAGAATGTAGGCAATATGCTTTTTGTTTTGTTATGCTTCTTGTGATTTTGATTATTTTCTGTATTTGTGTGTGTTGTGTAGGTTATTCAAGCAATTTTGGGTAGGATCGAATGTTATCTTAGGTGCTGTTCATAAACGTCAGCTTCTGGAGTTATTGGAGGTGATAGTGGTCTGTGTCCGAGGTCGCAATTCGGATAAGGTCGACCAAGCTGAAAGGATATGATGTAATCAACGTCATTATTCCAGTGAACAGGTCTACATTGGATGTACTCGATGTACAACGATATAAAAGTGGTTGCAAGTTGCTATGAACCGGGGAAGCTCATGGGAGCAACACACCTCGACTTAGGAGGCAGTGGGCTGTTGATAAATGGGACGTTGTGTGAAATTTCAGGACCAACGTTCCATTTACCAGCTGAAATTGAAACGTCCCCTTCGAAAAATTATGAATGACTGTGCTAGTAAACTTCTACGTTATTTGATTTTCAAACAGCTGAGCAAAACTCAACGTACTCAAACAGTTTTCTCTTTACTTATTCTAATCATCACTAAACTAACACACAATATTTTTAGCGCAACGCAGTCTGACTTTCAATAATCCGTTCAAAAGAATGACCCTCACTAACAATAACCTATACCTTTCATGAATCACTTACCTCACAAAAATCTTCGTTACTGGCACTACTGCAATACAGCGAGCGCCAATACTTCCAGCGTTATAAAAGATTCTAACTACTGAAGGCACTAACTACTGACAGGCATAGTTAGCAAATGAAAGATTTTGACAGAGGACAAACAATGTATTTGCCTTAATAATGTTCAAAACTCATCATACACTCCTGGAAATGGAAAAAAGAACACATTGACACCGGTGTGTCAGACCCACCATACTTGCTCCGGACACTGCGAGAGGGCTGTACAAGCAATGATCACACGCACGGCACAGCGGACACACCAGGAACCGCGGTGTTGGCCGTCGAATGGCGCTAGCTGCGCAGCATTTGTGCACCGCCGCCGTCAGTGTCAGCCAGTTTGCCGTGGCATATGGAGCTCCATCGCAGTCTTTAACACTGGTAGCATGCCGTGACAGCGTGGACGTGAACCGTATGTGCAGTTGACGGACTTTGAGCGAGGGCGTATAGTGGGCATGCGGGAGGCCGGGTGGACGTACCGCCGAATTGCTCTACACGTGGGGCGTGAGGTCTCCACAGTACATCGATGTTGTCGCCAGTGGTCGGCGGAAGGTGCACGTGCCCGTCGACCTGGGACCGGACCGCAGCGACGCACGGATGCACGCCAAGACCGTAGGATCCTACGCAGTGCCGTAGGGGACCGCACCGCCACTTCCCAGCAAATTAGGGACACTGTTGCTCCTGGGGTATCGGCGAGGACCATTCGCAACCGTCTCCATGAAGCTGGGCTACGGTCCCGCACACCGTTAGGCCGTCTTCCGCTCACGCCCCAATATCGTGCAGCCCGCCTCCAGTGGTGTCGCGACAGGCGTGAATGGAGGGACGAATGGAGACGTGTCGTCTTCAGCGATGAGAGTCGCTTCTGCCTTGGTGCCAATGATGGTCGTATGCGTGTTTGGCGCCGTGCAGGTGAGCGCCACAATCAGGACTGCATACGACCGAGGCTCACAGGGCCAACACCCGGCATCATGGTGTGGGGAGCGATCTCCTACACTGGCCGTACACCACTGGTGATCGTCGAGGGGACACTGAATAGTGCACGGTACATCCAAACCGTCATCGAACCCATCGTTCTACCATTGCTAGACCGGCAAGGGAACTTGTTGTTCCAACAGGACAATGCACGTCCGCATGTATCCCGTGCCACCCAACGTGCTCTAGAAGGTGTAAGATAACTACCCTGGCCAGCAAGATCTCCGGATCTGTCCCCCATTGAGATTGTTTGGGACTGGATGAAGCGTCGTCTCACGCGGTCTGCACGTCCAGCACGAACGCTGGTCCAACTGAGGCGCCAGGTGGAAATGGCATGGCAAGCCGTTCCACAGGACTACATCCAGCATCTCTACGATCGTCTCCATGGGAGAATAGCAGCCTGCATTGCTGCGAAAGGTGGATATACACTGTACTAGTGCCGACATTGTGCATGCTCTGTTGCCTGTGTCTATGTGCCTGTGGTTCTGTCAGTGTGATCATGTGATGTATCTGACCCCAGGAATGTGTCAATAAAGTTTCCCCTTCCTGGGACAATGAATTCACGGTGTTCTTATTTCAATTTCCAGGAGTGTATATATATACGACCTCCATCTTTACAGATTTCCTTTTTCTGGCGGACGCACGTCCTGATCGTCCACTTATAGTAACCTCTCAAAAATCTGGCATCTCTCTCTCCACATCCATCACTGCTGGCGGCTCACCTCCAACTACACAACGCTACGCGCTGATCACATCCAACTGCCAAACTCCACAATAGCGAATATTCGAACAATGCCAACCAGCCACAGACTGCACACAGCAAAGTCAGTGATTTTCATACAGAGTGCTATGTGGCGTACCAACATAAAAAACTAAACAGGCTACTTACAAAATGACAGGAGTTACTCCCTTAAATATAACGCTACCACAACAGTATTGACCACAGGAGCCCTTAGAGATGTTGCCTAAACAAAACCTTACCTTCTTGAATGATATCTGGGAACTAAGCGTTGTTCATTCTCTAAATCAGGTGACATCCCCTCAGGAGGGCAGATCACTGTGGAGCAAGTAATGCAGCACTTTGAGCAGCGTCAGGAAGGTAGATGTCAGGTAACTACGATCACAGTTAATGACTCTGATCTTACTCTGCATAGCTTTTATTTATGTAAGACGATGAGGGGTTTAGAAAACTGAGTTGTGGGTTGTTCAGGTTCCAGTGGAATGGATTCCCTGAGCGAGAGATGGAGAGTGAATTCTTAGAGCGTAAGAAGCAGGTAAAGTGACTGTAAAATTTAGTGTAATAAGTGTATGGTGTTGGAAACTGGCGCTCTAGTATTATCTTGGGATATGTTTTTTATTTTATACATCAAGTGTGGACGTAGTCGCGGTGGAGAACCCGCTCGAGCGGTACATTTCCTTCTGTCGAGGGGGGTACTGTAGTGTTGCCGCCTCATTTTTAGGGGAACTTGTAGGCATTTGTAAGGAATCCCCACGAAGTGTTGCAAATATCAACCAAGGGTCGGTAAGTGCAGTGTAGCGAGAGGTGGACAAGAATAACACATACTCAGAAGAATGGCAAATTGCGCTAGCTACACTTGGCGAAACATACGTTGCGCAGCGGTAATAGCTGAAGCGGACGTGGAGACGAAATTACACCAGGTTAAGATCATGTTATGAGCTGCGTGACTGGTGGCTCGGTAATAGTGCAACAAATATGCCTCAGTCGTATGAATAGGTGGCAATTTTGAGTCAGAGTCACCTCGAGTTCAGCAGCACCACCACATCCGGCGGTCCACATTACACGACGAGACGGCTGAGCACCACCAGCTGCAGTCTTGGTTTCGAAGAAGGTTGGGTCAGCACTGAGTCACAGCGCCACCATCCTCCCACCACCGGACTCCTGGCAGGGGACAGCGGGTTGTGTCCTGTACACGGCAGTCTCCTCCCACTCTCACAGTGGCCTGAAACACCCGGTCGGCTACTCTGTAGTGCAATGCCTTAGCAGCAGAAGTAGGAGGGCATCACTCACGTCAGTACTATGGCCTACTGTCAGAGGCCGCCGGCTATTGCCCTGTCCGAGGTCAGCAAGCAGGGTGCCTTCACGTACGTCACTTCGCCTGGGAGGAAGCCAGCTGACTGCAGGGCTAGCCAGGGTCGCCAGAGACGAGCCTGCCTGCCTGACATTGCCAACGACGTCATATGTATATGGTGTTAAATAAAACATTTCTATGGAGCACCAATGTGGAAAGCTCTCAAAATGTGTGTGAAATCTTATGGAACTTAACTGCTAAGGTCATCAGTCCCTAAGCTTACACACTACTTAACCTAAATTATCCTAAGGACAAACACACACACCCATGCCCGAGGGAGGACTCGAACCTCCGCCGGGACCAGCCTGGAAAGCTCTCCTTGCGAGTTGGAATCTCTGTGTAGTACCTGCTGGGACGTTAATGCCTCTACTGCCTAAGGAGTACCTCAAACAGACAATAACCCCACACAAACAAACTGTATGTATTGATACACATTGCTGTATGCAAAACATAGGGCTATGCGCAATAATATTAATAAGCTGCCTGATTACTCATTAAGATGAAAAAGTTGCGGTAATCTTTGAGTTTCTGACTTTTAAAAGAGAAAATTCCTCATTTTATTTTCATAAAATTCTTCACAATCACAAACCCCATTTTGTTTTCGTAAATGAAGCTAATTTACGAGTCATGCTAAAATACGGGGTGATGATTATTGAACTATACGAAATAAAATCGTCGTAACGCCTGATCGGTTTACGTTAGGACGTTCAAACTGTACTATTGGCCGCTGGACATGGAGGGAATTAGTAAGCGCTTGCATTGTTTGGTATAGCGACGAAACCAACTTTCATTTGTATGGGTTCGTCAATACGCAAAATTGGCGCATTTGGGGACTTAGAATCCGCATTTCGCTATCGTGAGGTCTCTTCACTGGCAACGGGTCACTTTGTGGTAAGCAATGTCCAGTCGCGAATTAATCGGTGCGATATTCTTTGATGGTACGGTAACAAGCGAACGGTACGTCAAGGTTTTTGGAACATGATTTCATCAACATTAGTCCAAAGTTACTCCGATTTCGGCAAGATGTGGTTCATGCAACACGGAGATCGACTCCATTGAAGCAGGAGAGTGTTTCATGTCCACAAGAAGTATTTTGGGGACTGCATTCTGGCTCTGGGTTACCCAGAGGCTACTGACGTGGACCTCGATTGGCCACCATATTCTCCGGATCTGAACACATGCGACTCCTTTTAGTAGGGCTATATTTAAAACAAGGCTAGGCGCTCAGTCCGGAACCGCGCGACTGCTACGGTCGCAGGTTCGAATCCTGCCTCGGGCATGGATGTGTGTGATGTCCTTAGGTTAGTTAGGTTTAAGTAGTTCTAAGTTCTAGGGGATTGATGACCACAGATGTTAAGTCCCATAGTGCTCAGAGCCATTTGAACCATTTTTTAAAACAAGGTGTACAGTAATATCCCCAAAACCATCGCTTACATGTTGAATAAAATGTGTGAAGGTTGTAGTTTGCAACTTATTTACGTTTCTTTTTCATATAAATAGTTGTCAAACTGTAAATCGTGCCTTCTGCATAATTTCAGGGTAATCCGATGATCTCTTACGTTTTTAATAATAAATTACTGGTAGTACTGGCATAGACTCTTAATAGATTTGTTTGCAGACTAGCCAGTTGTAGTTCAGAAGTTCTGAGAGGAGGCTCCCCGTCCGCAATGAGAACTGGCATTTGAAGCTGACTGCCGAAGGATTCTACTGCTGCCAACATAAACTGCGAGTAAGGACCACAAAGGTAAGATACGAAAAGTTAGGGCTCATACGTAGGAATATAGACAGTGGTTTTTCCCTTGCACTATTTGCGAGTGGGACAGGAAAGGAGATGACAAGTAGTGGTACAGGGTACCCTCCGCAACGCACGGTACGATGACTTGCGAGTGTCTATGTAGGTGTAGATGTGGTCTTCCATTGTCCCCTCATACTGCCCGCTGTCTGCGCAGCTAGGAGCCATGTAATTTTGTACACACTCTGCCACACTCTGCTTAGTGCTAGTCATGCGAAGATGCGGTGGGTCACTAGTTTAAAATAAAAACAAAAACAGCTTAGATGCAGTGAAAAATCCAATTCATTACTTCTTTCACACAACAAATGCTCATTGAATAAGCAAGATTAGAGTTCATGCGGAACTGCCTGCTAATATTTTAGCTCAAAATATAAGGGAATTATTAAGAAAGGCTACTGTCTTTGTTGTACATATTAGAAGAAATTACAAAAAGAATTTAATAAATTAGGTGAGCGAAGAAGAACGTGGACTCTGGCTTGGAAGGTAGACCTCATATTTTAAGCAAGGCAGTTGCAGGGACGCCGTTATGGGTATGGGAGCGAATTGCTGATTGTCTTCCTGGATTTAGGGGAAGAAGCGTACGCCACTGTATCCAGAATTAAAGTTTGGGAGGCACTAAAATGGGAGAAGTAGAGAAACAGACTTTGTTGAGGCTAAAATAATTATACCTGGGACGTATAATTTCTGCTAGAGCGGGAAGAAAGAGAACAGAACGGCTGACATGAAGAAGCTGTCGGAAACATAGAGGCGACTTTCTCCGTTAATTTTCATGCTTGTGGTGAATGATCTGATGACACACGTGGCAAGAGACATAGAAAACAGGATGACAGCAATGTAGTTTTCTAATCTGACTGTCTGAGAGAACAATGGAGACAAAGCACAGAAGCAATTAGACATTTGGGAAGCAGCTGTAAAGGAGCATAGCATAAAGTTTAATGCAGAGAAATGTGAAGTGGTGGTACCAGCAGGGAAAATGTAGAGACCGGTAGGAAACGTGCACTGGGTGTTGAGCAGCTGATAATGGCAGAAACATGGGGAGTTAAAAATAGGAAAATGGGAGAAATGAGAAAGAAACAGTGAATGTGGAAAGGAAGTTTATAACTTTATTAGAAGTTCGAAAGGAATCACATAGAACAAAGAAGTCCCCCGGTAACTAAGAAGCTGATATACTGCACGTATTACATACCAGTTTTATTGTGATGCGGAAATATGGGTCACAGCAGGAAAGGGAAAAAAGTAGAGGGCGGACAAGTGAAATGAAGTTTCTGAGAAGCCAGATAAGGAATTTAAAAAAATGGAAAACATGGGAAATGCAAATGCTAGGTGGATGACACATGAGGAACTCCCATAAAACAAGACTAAAGAAAATGTTTGGATTAAAATGGTACAGGAATGTGAAGTGAATGAATGAAACGAGGATGCCAGGAAAGATGCGCGAGAAGAAGATTGGAGAAGGGGCGGAGGGCAACTTATCAAGTGGGAGGCGGAAGAACGATTACATAAAATGAATGACAGAAAGCAGCTGGAGGAGACGAGACGATTGGACCACGTGGTGGAAAATAGCTGGTACGAGGGCCGACGAAGATAGAGATATTTTCTTTAAGCAGACCCTTCCAGTGGTGGGAAATTGTACAAGATGCTGTTTGAATGAGATTTCCGCCATGTGATTGTAGAACTTCTTTATTTTATATTATTATCATGATTTCGGCCTTAAGCCATTATCAAGTACAATTATGCTAGGTATAATTAGACTTTACATGAAGTGATTGTCAAGAGCTCTTGATTGGGTGCCCTAACGTGTACCTAAGTACAAAGTCACCGTAATTTATGGCAAACACATGGCTAACACGTTTTCCAACGATAAGGTAAATGATCCACAGAATGGTTGTAACTTCCATAGTATATTTTTAGCCCATATTTACTGAACGTGTAACTATCAAATTGATAAGTTTCTTTATACTGCAGCAATAGTGGCATCGTCAAATATTATATGCGGAATCAGCACCAGCATCGTCAAATACCACATTGATGTTCATTCCTTAGCTCAGTTGTCTTACGGTTGGAAAAAAAAATGTTTCATACCTATCTGCCATACATTTCGGTCATCTTGTAGTTATCTACGCCCTGAGACACGCAGTTCATTAAATCTTGATGCTGACTTCGCTTAACAAAGTCTACTTATACCAGACATTGCTGTACTTGATAATGGCTTAAGGCCGAAATCAAATGGCGAAAATTTCATTCCAGAATTATTATAGGAGTGTGGCCGAAAAATATGAAAGTATTATGTATGAGATACTATGACAAAAAAAGTTACACAAACTAGTTACATGAATCTCAGCTCTTGGAATTTGATTAAAATGTCATTTATGTATGATGAAGTCGTAAAAGTTCTCTAATTGGACGTTACCTCGTTCAATGACCGCTACAGATTTTTTTTTCTCGTCAGCTTCGCGTTATAATGAGCTTCTGGAGCGTCAGATTTGAGACCAGTACACGAAAACTCCATGTGACATTTCATGGCACTAACATACACCGATTACTGGAAGCAGACAAAGGAGCAAGTAACAAAAATTTTAGAAAATTCTCGCGAGGCGAAAAAAGGCTGTATGTTTTCATAAATGTCCCGTCGAGCAAGGGTGTGAAGACGAAAATGGACAGGCGAAAATTGATTCCGCTCAAACGACCACAGAAGTGGCGCCTAGCGGCCTGAAGTTGAACAATACGCCGTCCTGCATAAGCGAGAGCTTTTGTTTCAGTTACAACTTTGGCGTCGAATGTAACGAATGTGAATAACGCCGACCCTGGGCAGGAAGGCCTTTGTTCTTAGGCAGAAGCGGGGCGCGGCCGAGCGCCGGAAGCTAGGCAGCAAGGAACACACGAGCGCAGAGCCCTGCCCAGGGCAATTGAAAAACTGCGCGGCAGCGGCCGGCGCGTGGGGGCGGAAAATCATTCTCCCTGCAACTCCTCCACCAACTCCGAAACATTTTCATCCATGGCGAACGGGCTCTAAAATTTTTTTGCTACAGCGAGCTACAGTGACACACACTACTTGTTCAACGAGTAAGCGGTTCTTTCCACCCGCTTGGCTCCAGCACCCTTTCAGAAAATCTAACAGTATTTTTCCGTCGTACATTATGCTACGACGACAATGCATTTTAATCACATACCAGTAAACCGCTGATTTATTTTAAAAATCGAACTCCGTATGTAAAACAACTTCGAACATCTGCTTACTTTACAGCTACATTACATGATTACTCTGCAATTCACACTTAAGTGCCTGGCAGAAGGTTCATCGAAGCATCTACAAGCTGTTTCTCGTCTCGAAAGGCGCGCGGGAAAAACGAACACTTAAATCTTTCTGATTTCTCTTATTTTATCATGATGATTGTTTCTCCCTCTGTAGGTGGGCGCCAACAAAATATTTTCACACATTCAGTACGAAGTTGGTGATTGAAATCTCATGACAAGATCCCGCCGAAACGAAAACTCCTCTATTTCAATGACTTCCACCCCAAGCAAAGTACCATATCCGTGGCCGTCTCTCCCCTATTTCGCGATAGAATGAAACGAGCTGCCCTTCTTTGAACTTTTTCGATGTCCTTCGTCGATACTGCCCGTTGCGTATCTCGCAACGCACAGCAGTACTCCAGAAGTGGCCGTACAAGCGTAGTATAAAAATGTCTGTTAAGTAGATCTGTTGCATTTTCACGGTGTTCTACCAATATATAGTCGTCTTTGATTTGCTTTACCCACAACATTATCTATGTCATCGTTCCAACTTAGGTAATTTGTAATTGCAATCCCTAAATATTTAGGTGAATTTACAGTCTTTAGATTTATGTGCTTTATCGTGTAATCGAAATTTAGCGGATTCCTTTTGGTACTCACATGGATGACTTCACATCTTTCATTATTTAGTTAATTGCCACTTTTAGCATCATACAGATGCCTTGTCTAAACCGTTTGGAAATTTGTTTTGATCGTCTAATGACTTTATAAGACTATAAATGACAGCATGATCTGCAAACAATCAGAGAGGGCTGCTTAGATTGTCTCGTAAATCGTTTGCATGGATAAGGGACAGTAGAGACAAATAACACTCACTTGGGAAATGTCATATATTAGTTCGGGTTTACTCGATGACCTTCCGTCAGTTACTGCGAACTGTGATACTTCTGACAGGAAACCACTAATCCATTCACACAACTGAGACGGCACCGCTCAGGCACGCAATTTAATTAGGAATCGCTTGTGAGGAACAGTGTCAAAAGCCTTCTGGAAGTCGGAAAATATGGAATCAGTTTGACATCCCCTGTCACTATCACTCATTACTTCGTGAGAATAAAGAGCTAGTAGTGTTTCAAAAGAATGATATTTTCTGAATCCGTGTTGGCTGTTTGCCTACAATAAGTTGTCTTAGAGGTAACTCATAAACTCCAAACACAGTATACGTTCCAAAATCGTACTGTAAATCTACCTTGGTGATATGAGTCTGTAATTCAGCGGATTACTGCCATTTCCTTTTTATAGTATTGTTGTGACTTGTACGGCTTAGGTACGGATCTTTCAACGAGGGATCGATTGTACGTGATTGCTAAGTATCTAGCTACTGTAGCGACATACTCTGAAAGGAACCTAACTGATATACAATTTTGACCTGAGGCATTGCCTTTATTAAGTGGTTTAAGCTGCTCCGCTAGACCAAGGATATCTACTTCTAAGTTACTCGAGTTAGCAGTTATTCTTGGTTCGAATTCTGGAATATTTACTTCGTCTTCTTTGGTGAAGAAATTTGGGAATTCTGTGTTTAGAAACACTGCTTTAGTGACACTGTCATCAGTTGCAGCATCATTGTTATCGCTCAAATCAGTAGATGGGTATAGGCTGGGTAATTTGCTTTCTGTTTTAAGCAAAAGCTTCTAATTCACGTATCTTTATGTCTATGTCATCGTATCGTATGAACTATTATTCGAGTAGTGACAGAATTTTGCAGGGACATTCACTGGTATACGTGAATGATACCTTGAAATGTGCTCCGAATATAATTAGTTCTAAAGGAGCAATAAATTACAAAGTCAAACCTGACACTGAAATTTTACTGCATGAACAGCGAAAATGTAGGAAACAATAATCATTTTTTCCTTTCATTAGTTCGAGAGGTGTGTCTTTGTGTGTGCGGGGGGGGGGGGGGGGAGGGGGAGGGGAGGGGTGATTTTCAACGAGTAAAGATTTCGTAAAGGTTTGAAATTATGTGTAAATTGTGTCGGCAGGTGCTAAGTGCTGTGACAACCCTTTTTCTCGTAAATTAATTGAGTAACCGACGGCTCCACAGATGGAACGACGCGACGTAGTAAGAAAACCATGTAAACGTAATCTGTGACTCTTAAAATGGGAATTAATGTCTATTGAAACAAATGATTCTAGTTTCTTTAGCGAGGGATCATGTGTCACTCACTCTCTTTTGTCTTAGTTTGCGATATATAAGCACGCTTTCATAAAACGTGTGATATTTTTAATGTCTGCATATTTTATGTTAATAAATCATTTAAACTCTTACATGTTCTTATTTAAAATGAATCATTGCATTTACGTTGTCGTAGCCCCTATTTATCTGTTTCAGCATTAATCTGAGACGAAGCGACATGGAATTCTTGAAAGTGATGCAACATATCGGCCGCCATTGTAGCAGCATATACGCAGATTTGTATGATCAGTTATAGAACCTCCTTCCCTACATTTTCATGATTTACGAAGTCTGATTACAGTTTGCTGGACGCATTTTTACGCACACCAACACTGGTGATTCAAAACTTTAATATCGATACACGGTCTAGCGTCAACCTATTACTGACTGGCCACGGAAATCAGCTACGCCGATTTTAGAGTAAAACTTTTACTCATTTAATTTTCTTTATCAGAACGCCTGATCTTTCCTTATAACATTGCTGATCTCATCAATACCAACTGAAGCATTTTTAATGATTAACTCTGAATCGGTGCAGTAATATTCTAATGTTCTCATTCTCAAATACTGTACGAGTATAGTTTGGGTAATTTGCTCTCGGTGAATTACTCTGCTGCAAGACGTATACGCTGTTGTAAGATTAACATTTCATTGTGTTAAGCCTTTGTCATAGGATTGTGCCTCTTAACGAGCAAGTGATGGCAACATTTTAAATTTTTACATTCGGTCATTATCAACATGGAATATTAAAAATCAAATTTTTACTACCCCTGAAAGCCGTTAGGTAAGCAACTTGCAACCGGGAATTTGTGACGATGCACCAGGTTAGTCTTTTCGTAATGTAGGTAGATTTATTCCACGTCCATCAAAAAGTGTTTTTATTAACATAAGACTAGGTTTGTTACATAATGCATAATGCATAATTACCACATCTCAAAACAGAAAACAAACAGAGGGGTTGCGAAGGCGCAATGAAAATAGAAAGCACCTACAAATATGAGAATATACATCACATAACTTATATAAAATGCTTGGTTATGAGTAGAACTTCTTCCTCATTCTCTACACCTAGGAGCGGAATGTTTGAGAGACAACCCATAATATACACGGTTCTTTTCAGCCAAATGTCCCAGAAAACTGGGAGCGATGTAGAGGGAATCGCAATGGTCAATATTTGGCAAGGGCCATTCAGTTCCGGCATTCACCATTCACCCGAGGATAACCTCCAGAAAACCTTAGTCGTAACAGAGGAAGTGGACAACATTAATTTCTTTCTGTCTTCTTACGACATGTTAGTGAAAATACTTGAGGACTGAGAGAAAAATATATTTTTATATTGCTGATACTAAGGCGATCTCTATATGCTAGTGTAACTGCAAGAAATAACAATTTTAAATCAGAGCTTCGGAAATAAATGGATGGGTCCTGGGGCGGCAAAATCTTGGCCTGCTCGATCTAGTGATCTCAAACTACTGGATTTGTGTTTTTGGGGAGGGCGTGTAAGGGACTTGATGTGTTCAAGACCTGAAATTCTTCGCCACCATTTTCAAGGATTTGAACAGATACAGCAGACACCTGAAGTGTGGGAATAAGAGACAGTAAATGAGGTGGCGTTTACAAGCTTCTGTTGTAGGCAAAGGTAGGCATTTTTAGCATGTCATTTAGCTATCAGAAGACAACTTTTGTAAAGAAAAGTACCTGTACATCTAGCTGGAAATCTGAAAACAAAAAGTCAGAAACGAAGTAAATATTTAACAGCAAAAAAAGTGTTTCTGACTAAAAAAGTAAACTAGACCAGCCATATTTAGGCTATATCTGAACTTCTGAGGGGTTTGCCGCATGTAAGTTGGCACCCAGTTTAATTTTAGACATAGCATGCCTGCAGCTTGAGCGACTCATTCTTGAAAACGAAACTTGAAAAAGTCCAGATCGCTTCTGACTTGTACTGAGTGATCAGTTTCCAATAGCTCGCATTAAACTACTTCTTGGAAAAGAAGACTAAAATGGCTCATAAAAATACACTGAAATTGACCGTATGCTGAAGAATAAAAAGGCCTACATGCAAAGGTCACCTGTGGAGTTTTTACTATACAAACTGCCATTACTGACATACGAGGTTCCTATTGTTCTACGATTTGTCATTTGCGATAGTTAAAACAATAGTTGCACAGAAACACACGGTGTCGTTTGGAAAAACGATACCGGGGAAAACAGTAAGTTTCAAGTATTGTTCCTGGTTGTCCGACTTTTTAAGATTTTCGTAATGTCATAACGCAATAATATTGCTACGAAATGCTTCCTTCAGATTTTAGTAATCATACTCACGTCAAAAAGTTTTCATCAGGTTACCTTCCATTAGGAAAGCAGGTGTACTCAGCGACGCTTGTGTCATTTATAAATGATAGAGCGCAGCAATCAGTCGTCCTTTTTTGCAGGTTTTATTACGCAAATCCAAATTTCGACTAGTGCCTATACATTATCGATTCACTATTTCTTTTTTTTAATTCGATACGTGTTAGTTTCCTGTTGTTCTGGCGTTAGTCACAGTTCTTTGAATACTATTCTTACTTGAATACTAGTATTCAAAGAACTGTGACTGACGCCCGAACAACAGGGACCTAACATGCAACGAGTTTAAAAAAAATAGTGCATTGATAATGGCTAGGCACTAGTCGAAATCTAGATTTGCGTAATAAAACCTACAAAAAATAGGACGATTGACTGCTGCGCTCTATCATTTATAAAGTTATAAAAAAAAAGGTTTGCATCACCTCGGTTCCAAGTGTTCCGGAACCTGTACAGAAAATTGGAATAGAGATGAACTTAACTATCATTTCCTCCCTTTTTATTGCTCTTGAAAACCACACATTGCATGTTCTACAACCATAGAGCGAGACCTTCAGAGTTGGTGGTCCAGATTGCAGCACAGACCGGTACCTCTAGTACCCAGTAGCACGGCCTCTTGCACTCATGCATGCCTGTATTCGTCGTGGCATACTATCGACAAGTTTGAAAGGGTCCTGTAGCCACCTTTCATTGCCAACTCTCGTAGTGGTCAAGTCGGCAAAGAGGTTTCCGCTACCTGTAAGAAATCCACCTGCGTTAGGTTGGTGGCGGAAATGGCATCCTGGGGTTTTCCGGTCCACGCGGAGCGTGGAAGAGGCTGGAGAAGCGGGAGGCAGTCTGCCGCCGGTACGGGAAGCGTACACAGCTGTGCTCCAGTCGAAGAAGGGTGAGTTGGACTGACCGCGTGGCGCGTTGTCGCATAGAGAGGGGAGCTTTTAGCTTTTGGTCTCGAATCTCGTCTTATAAAGATTTATTTGCTGGGTTGCAGCAGGGAATGCAAGGCTTTTGTAAACTTTCAGTTTGATTTCCAATGCAGTCTTGACTTTGATCCGTGAGAGGAACGCAGCACAAAGGAGTTGCATATGTTGAATTGCCCTCGGTTCAGTGTGAATGTTTATGTGCCTACAATTGTGTGTGTATGCTTCTAATCTTTTCCGGATCTTGGTAATTTTTGTGTATTTGCGAATTTTCTTTGTCTCATGTGATTAAAATTTGGCCACAGTCCATAGAAATTGTCTCCGCAGACCGAGTGGGCCCGCGAGTCTGTTATGAAACGTGTCGTATTTCACAAGCAATTGTACATAGTTAGCATGCAACAGCAGGCTATAGATGCACTACATCAATGTTTTAAGGAATAAATAATTTTGCCTTCAATCTTATCTTGTGTACCGATGTTACGTCGCCGTTACCTTCGCCATTTACCTTGTAGTTTTCCTTGTTGGCCCACCGATAGCGTTTCCATGTGCACAGGTGTAGTGATTAGTGTCCCTTTTTTTATCTGAAGCAAATGCTCTGGAAGAGATTGTGTTTTCACGAATCTTGCTGCAGGCTGCACTTACGCATGGTGTTCACGCCCTCTTTACTTTACTCAATATTTGATTCACGGGAAGAATGCCTGGATCATATTAATAACTACATCCCATTCTTTATCAATGACTTTACAATGAATGTTCTTTTGTGAGTTTTTCTTATTAATAAATTAAGTAATTTTCCGACTCAGTGCTACCCCATTTTGTCGTGTGGCTAGAGTTGGTGGCGACCCTATCTTTTATATTGATTTCAGTGTCAAATAGCATTTACTTATTCAAAGTGCGCGTGGCTCTTTTAGCTATAAGGATACATTCAAAGGGCGCTTCATGCTTCTTGCACATAGCGTCCTTTTATTACACGCCACTTACACATGGGATAAAAAAAGGGACACTAATCACTACACCTGTGCACATGGAAACGCTATCGGTGGGCCAACAAGGAAAACCACAAGGTAAATGGCGAAGGTAACGGCGACGTAACATCGGTACACAAGATAAGATTGAAGGCAAAATTATTTATTCCTTAAAACATTGATGTAGTGCATCTATAGCCTGCTGTTGCATGCTAACTATGTACAATTGCTTGTGAAATACGACACGTTTCATAACAGACTCGCGGGCCCAAGATGTACGAGGGTCGGTCAAAAAGTAATGCCTCCCATTTTTTTTCTACTTAAAGAAATTAAGTTAAGTGAAAAATTTGAATTTGGCGCCATTCCTCAAACCTTCTTCTGCAATCCACTGCAGTAGTAACTTTCTGTGTCAACAGGTGGCAGCACAGCAGAAGTTTGTAAGATGGCCGACATCGATGTTCGTTTGAGACAGCGTTGTGTGATTGAATTCTTGAATGCAGAAGGTGAAACGCCCATACGCATTCATGAAAGACTGAAGAAGGTGTATGGTGTTGTGACAGTGGATGTCAGCACTGTTAGACGATGGGTTCGTCGTTGTAAGGAAGCTGAAGGGCAAACACCGTTGACTGACGAAAAGCGGAGCGGCAGGCCGGTGAATGCAGTGACTCCACACAACATTCAGCAAGTTGATGACATCATTCGTGGTGACCGTCGGGTGACTGCAGATGAAGTTTGTCGCATTATTTCTCTTAGTAAAGGCAGTGTGATCACGATTATTAAACAATTGGGGTACTCAAAAGTTTGTGCACGGTGGGTTCCAAGAATGTTAACCGATCAGAATAAAGAGGCAAGGAAAACAATAGCCTCCCAACACTTGCAGCGCTTCCGTTTGGAGGGAGATGAGTTTCTGAAAAAAATTGTGACCGGGGACGAAACATGGGTGCATTTTTTTGAACCCGAATCAAAGAGGCAGTCAATGGAGTGGCGTCACACAAGCTCGCCGAGGAAGAAAAAATTCAAAACTGTGCGATCGGCAGGGAAAGTTATGGCAACAGTTTTCTGGGATACAGAGGGTGTGATTCTGGTTGATTTTTTGGAGCAGGGATGCACAATAAATTCTGTTCAATACGTCACAACCCTCAAAAAACTTAAAGCACGTCTTCAGCGAGTTCGCCCAACAAAATCAATGGCAGATGTTCTTCTTTTGCATGACAATGCAAGACCACACACCAGTCGTCACACCTCTGACGAGATTGTCAAAATTGGATGGGAAGTTTTGCTTCATCCCCCATACAGCCCTGACCTGGCACCATCAGACTTCCATCTGTTCGGGCCACTAAAAGAAGCTCATCGTGGGATTCATTTTGAAGATGAGGAGGCCGTCAAAACATCCGTGCGTCAATGGCTTAGGAAGCAGAGCTGTGATTTTTACCGTGCTGGGATACATGCCCTTGTTCAAAGATGGACCAAAACTGTAGAGATGGGCGGAGATTACATTGAAAAATGACAAAATGATCCTCAATGTTGTGGTTTTCAACCTATGTCATTGCATTTAAATTTCCTGACAATTAAACGTAGAAAAAAAAAATAGGAGGCATTACTTTTTGACTGACCCTCGTATATGGAACCATGTGTAAGTGGCGCGTAATAAAAGGACGCTATGTGCAAGAAGCATGAAGCGCCCTTTGAATGTATCCTTATAGCTAAAAGAGCCACGCGCACTTTGAATAAGTAAATGCTATTTGACACTGAAATCAATATAAAAGATAGGGTCGCCACCAACTCTAGCCACACGACAAAATGGGGTAGCACTGAGTCGGAAAATTACTTAATTTATTAATAAGAAAAACTCACAAAAGAACATTCATTGTAAAGTCATTGATAAAGAATGGGATGTAGTTATTAATATGATCCAGGCATTCTTCCCGTGAATCAAATATTGAGTAAAGTAAAGAGGGCGTGAACACCATGCGTAAGTGCAGCCTGCAGCAAGATTCGTGAAAACACAATCTCTTCCAGAGCATTTGCTTCAGATAAAAAAAGGGACACTAATCACTACACCTGTGCACATGGAAACGCTATCGGTGGGCCAACAAGGAAAACCACAAGGTAAATGGCGAAGGTAACGGCGACGTAACATCGGTACACAAGATAAGATTGAAGGCAAAATTATTTATTCCTTAAAACATTGATGTAGTGCATCTATAGCCTGCTGTTGCATGCTAACTATGTACAATTGCTTGTGAAATACGACACGTTTCATAACAGACTCGCGGGCCCACTCGGTCCGCGGAGACAATTTCTATGGACTGTGGCCAAATTTTAATCACATGAGACAAAGAAAATTCGCAAATACACAAAAATTACCAAGATCCGGAAAAGATTAGAAGCATACACACACAATTGTAGGCACATAAACATTCACACTGAACCGAGGGCAATTCAACATATGCAACTCCTTTGTGCTGCGTTCCTCTCACGGATCAAAGTCAAGACTGCATTGGAAATCAAACTGAAAGTTTACAAAAGCCTTGCATTTCCTGCTGCAACCCAGCAAATAAATCTTTATAAGACGAGATTCGAGACCAAAAGCTAAAAGCTCCCCTTTCTATGCGACAACGCGCCACGCGGTCAGTCCAACTCACCCTTCTTCGACTGGAGCACAGCTGTGTACGCTTCCCGTACCGGCGGCAGACTGCCTCCCGCTTCTCCAGCCTCTTCCACGCTCCGCGTGGACCGGAAAACCCCAGGATGCCATTTCCGCCACCAACCTAACGCAGGTGGATTTCTTACAGGTAGCGGAAACCTCTTTGCCGACTTGACCACTACGAGAGTTGGCAATGAAAGGTGGCTACAGGACCCTTTCATCACCCCAAACGTCCCGGAGAAGACTGTGCCGCGAATTTTCTCGCCATGCTAGGAGATTCGCCAACAGTCTTCGAAACAAACATACCCTAACGAGTAACAATTGCAACAGTAAACAGCAGCACAAAAGAGTTGATTAATCTCTTATATCCAAGTGAGCTTTATCTGACCTTAGTCAATAATTGTGACCTCATGCGGTCCGCAAAGCAAACAGAACAAATTAAATTAAGCGTGATATCCTACGCTAACATCATGTCATCTGACCTACTACGACCACAACCATGAGATATTATTTTAAAATTGCCTTAACCAACTATCAAAAGTTAACATAGAGACATAGGTGAACAGGTACATAATATATATAAATATATAAACAAATACAATGATGCAAAATCATTATCACGAACCAAAGCAGTATCATCTGGTGCTGACATATATAAAAACATGCAAGTGAAAGTGCAAAATACAATATTCACAACAAATACAGTGATACAAAATCATTAATGAACCCAATGGTATGACAGCTGGTAAATAATCACCTATGGAAAATAAGACATGAGTACAAAAACACATCCAGAAATCAACTCGTTGACACGCTGTCATTTTTCATTTTCGTCACATGGTTGTTTCACTGGGTATTCTCTTTAGGTGCTGGGGTGGGCGTCTCTTCTAAAGGCGACTTGGAGGATAAGCTACTAGGGGACCACAACACTGAACTGGGGAGTTCGCAGCGGCGTTGATTGTAACATGCGTTGTAACCCAGGTTGATCATCCTAGACAGCACCCCGCGACGTTGCCTCGTGCCCGTTTCCACCCTCTGCGTCCATACTGTGGGATGGTTCGGCGTTGCAGATTTGCAGGACATCGCCACTTGTGGGCCCTGCCTCATCATCGAGAAGGCGGCTTGGCGGTTGTCGTCCGTATGTTGTGGAGGAATGTGTTTTACCGGCACACGCCCCCGTCTCCTGTCGTGTCAATGGGGAGACACGCGCTCTTCTGCGTCGCATCGAGGTCGACGTAAACTCGTGCGGGTGTCGGGCTTGAGACCCGCTTATCACCTCTTTGCACCGTCTCAGCTGATGCGTCAGTGGTGGGACCCGTGTCCCTCCGGGCAGTGGGCGTTACCTCACCGCAGCAGCCGTCTGGACTAGCGGCGCTCAGGGATCGGCGGCCTCGCCTGGTGTGCGTCATACTTTCCCTTTCGCTTGTCAGATGACTAGCGCATGGGGTGGAACGCCGGCCATCAGCTGGCGCTGCCGTGTTGACACGCCTGCGGGCTCCGGTGTGAGCCTGCGCCTGGGGGAAGACCAGCATCCCCTCCCCTCTGACGGGGAAACAGCTGTGACCGCTCGCCGCATCACTGCTTCGCCGTTGATACCAGGGTTCGGCAACGCCTGCCGGTGGACCAAGCCCTGTGCTTTCTGAAGCGGAGGCTCCCTAGGCGGCCCTGCACCCACTTAAGAACTGAGCTCACAGGGATCGTTACAAAATATCATGTGTACAGATTACCACAAAATCTTCGGAGTTTATCACTCCTGATCAATACATGGAATAGTGCCCAAAATTAACTTGACAAAAAGGGCCTTCTTAACATTACTAATAAGAAGAACAACGAAGAAAATTAAATAACCAATATTCAAACAAATAAAAAAATCCTTTTTATCAAATATAGTTCCAGCATTACATCTGCTGTCAATCATTCAGGGTAGATCTTGTACAAGGTTTGGTCAGGATTTGGATAGGATTTGGCGCCGCTGCTAGCTACAGACACAAAACTCTACCTACTCCTAACTACGCTCTCACGCACAATCTACACAGCTCGTACTAGTCACCATCACCATATAGCCCGACTACAATTCCCACATATAAACAAAATATTCCTTTCAACAGCAATACCCATATCGTTGTTCATTGACTGCTCCTCCAAGGTTTACAGAACATGTTTGCTGATCTGTGAAAAATTTCCGAGACTTCTTTTCTATGGACATTGCATAATAAAAGTTATGATTAATGAGACACAGAAGGTTCATTCAAGTCACATCTGAAATGGTAAATGTTTCAACATCTATTCATCAGCCTAATGCAAAAGGTCAGTGGGCATAAAAATGGCAATAAAAATCATCCTATCCTATTAGCAAACACATAAACACTTCGTCCTATAAGTACATAAAAAATACTGTCAAAAGAAATCCATTGTCTAGGGCCATGAGTACCCAACTTACTGCTATCATAAGATACTCATAATGATTACACACTTACTCACCACATGTCCCCAGGGGTCCTCACCTACCGTCATGTTATTTTAGCTTGGAGGTAGTCCTGATTCTCTATTAAATATCAAGTTGCTTGAGTTAATAAGCTGTTTCCATTTACGTCTTGTGGGGTTTCACATTCTGGTGTCCTCAACCGTACCTAGTAGTATGTGACGGCAAGTTACACTTTCCAAATATCTTATAAGATGGCAACTCTGAAAATCAAACACTATTAGTCTCCCTTCATACACAAGTCCTTCACCTACAAGTCACCAAGTTGCTTCATTAACATCGCAGTACATTTGAAAAATCTCACTGAATCATGCTCACTTAAGGGGAATAAGAACACTAAAACTGTAAGTTATCATCAAGAATTACCTTACGACCATTGACTCGCCACGCCAACACACCCGATACCTTTTTAGTCATCAAAGAACGAAAGCCATCTTACTGTAATAGGAAACGCTTCATATGAGCCTCATAATCATTCACATTCAGATGTTTTGAAACTGCACAACACTACTCTTTTCTGCTCAGAAGAAGAAATAACTACACATATATTGGGGGACCCTTTACAATTCATAGAAAATATACACTTTAATTTTAATCACACCAGTGTGAATCAAAACATTGGAAAATATGCACTGTAATTTTACTCACAAAAGAATGAGTGCGAAAAAGCATATGGGCAATACGTCATTCCGACCTCCGAGGGGCAAGATCTTCTGCTTCTTATTCAATGTAAGGTTTTACGTTGGAGATGTGGTGCAGGCCCTTCGACTTTCGAGAGCGGAGTGTTTCTACTTCAAGCGCATTCGGATGTGGAATCCGCTTGATTCTGTACGGCCCGTTGAATAAGAAGAAGAACTTCTTTGACAACCCAGCCCGTTTATTAGAGAGCTTGTGCGAGCGTACAAGTACTTTCTGGCCCACGTGAAAAGTTATATTCCGCACCTTCTTTTTGTAGGTTCTTATCCGAGCCTCGGCGGCACTCTTTATATTTTTCAGGGCAAGCTCCACAATCGCAGATCTTCGTAACCTGGGTTCTACTGGCCAGGGAACCACCTCTTTTATTTTACTCGGAGGCTCCTTGTTTTTCAGGACCAGAATCGGTGGCAACGTCGTCGAGGAATTTGGCAACTCGTTTAGTATGTTCTGGAAACCGGCTAGTTTCGTGTCCCACGTCCGGTGGTCACGGTGGCAGTATAACCTACACAATTTTCCAATCTCCTTCATCCACCTTTCACAAGGATTTGCTGAAGGGCAGAAAAGGGAGATAAAGATCAGTTTCACTCGCTTTCTCCGAAGCATATGCTCCCAGTGACGTGACCTGAATTGTGGCCCGTTGTCCGAAATCACACGCTTCACAGTGCCAACCTCCCGTAAGAAGTGATTTGCGAACGCGGCAGCTACTGCCTTCCCGGTGGCCCTACGCAGCGGGGTGAGGCAGACGAATTTTGACGTCAGCTCTACTGCCACAAAAATGTACGCAAATCCGTTCCTAGAACGCACTAGCGGACCGAATAGATCTACTGCTGCGAGATCCCTGAGTTTATTGGGAACGATCGGGTGTATTGGTGCGGCAAACGACACAGTGGGCGGCTTGGCTTGCTGACAGGGCTTGCATACCCTAATTACTTTACGTATACGCCGAAGCATATTATTAAAGTAACAGGTTTCCCGCAGCTTCTCCAAGCATTTCCTCGCACCAAAGTGACCGTAGCTCAAATGCACGTACCACACGAGCTTGTTCACCAGTTCCTCCGGAATCGCTAACAGCCACCTGGAGTCATCCAGCGCGCGCCTCTTAAATAGGATGCCATTCCGGATAATATAATACTGCCTGATGGCCGCGTGGGATTTATCATGTCACTTCTCTTTGATGTCACGCAAGACTTCGTCCTTGTCTTGTTCCGCCCCGATATTGCCTAGTGACGTAGTGACATAATTCTCGAATGCCATATTTTGAAGGTATAACACACTGAAATTGTTTTCATCAATAGCGTTATCCTCAGCATGGGTGAGCCCGATAGGCATCCGAGATAGAGCATCAGCAATGATGTTCTTGTGCCCCGGAATGTACTCTATCGTGAAGTGGTATTCCTGGAGGAACACCGTCCACCGTCCGAGTCTACCGTGATTGATTTTGGCGCTCATTAGGAATTGTAGTGCTCGGTGGTCACTTACACCCTGGTCGTGCGCCCGAACAAATAGTAACGGAATTTCTTGAATGCCCAGACAATCGCCAGGGCTTCAAGCTCCGTGACAGAGTAGTTCCGTTCACTCCGCGAGAGCACACGGCTGGCGAACGAGATAGTTTTCCAGGTGGACGGGTCCTTTCCACCATCCGTCTGGAACAACACCGCTCCCAGCCCCGTCAGTGAACTATCTGTCATCAGGCAAAACTCCTGATTCAAATCCGGATGGGCGAGCAATGGAGCGTTAACGAGTGCATTCTTTAATTCGTCAAATTCGCTCTGTGCTTGTTCGTCCCACATCCAAACGGTGTTCTTACCCGTCAGTGCACATAAACGAGGGGTGGACAAAACATTGAGATTTATAAATCTCTTGTAGAAATTGCAAAGCCCCAAATAACCCCTGAGCTGACGCTTTGACGTGGGCGTTGCGCACTCCGCAATTGCTGAAATTTTTTCGGGATCCGGATGAATTCCATCCGCCGACACAATATGACCCAGAAACTTTATGCTTTCACGCCCGAACTGGGATTTGTCCAGATTCACGGTCACCCCCGCTTTCTCGAATACTTCGAGCAATCGATTTAGAACCCGGTTGTGTTCCTCCCATGACTTCTCTGCAATTAGAATGTCGTCCACATACACAGTTACGCGCGCTCTTAGGTCGTCAGGTAGTATGCTATTCAGGCCTCTTATGAAGGCGGCTGAAGAAACATTCAACCCGAAAGGAGACGTTTAAACTGGTAGCAGCTCCCATAGCAGAGGAAGGCAGTGTATTGCCTGCAAGACGAATCGAGCATAATTTGCCAATAGCTGTTTCGGAGGTCAACGGATGACAAAACTTTCACGCCATGAAACCTTTGCAGCAGTTCCTCCAATCCTTCTGGCCTATCTGTCTCAGACATGATTACCGTATTTATTTGCCGCGAGTCCAACACCAAACGCACGGACTTGTCCCGCTTTGGCACAACGAGTAATGGCGAGTTGTATGAACTCCTAGCTCGCTCTATTATACCCTGCTCCAGCATCCTACTTATTTCGGCTTCCACACTGCTCTTGTGCACCAGTGGGATGGGGTAGGGCTTAACAAAGAAAGGAAGATGCTCGCGCACCGTAAAGCGGTACAGAAATCCATCAATTGCCCCCGGTGAATCCGAAAATACTCGGGAATGGCTTCTCAGAACGCGACACAGTTCCATACGATTCGCTTCCGAGGCTCCCGCACCAGCAATACACCTTTTCACTGCGCTCGTGAAAACATCGTTCCTACCATACTCATTAGGTTGTGAATCTACGTCACTAATCAGATTGACCAAAACCTCCTGCCCAGGTCGCGACTCAGTCCTAACGTGAAATTTCAGACAGCTCACCTCAGACTCCTTGCGCAAAACACATTCCTCGAAAATTAGACTGACAGGGTTGCTCCCGGCAACGATAGTCATAACACCGCCAGCCACGTCGATTACGGCGCGGTGGGCATTCATGAAGTCAGTCCCCAATATCATCGCCACGCTCATCAGCGGCATCACAAAAAAATTGAATTCAAACTCATGTCCTTGACAGACGAAGTTTACTCGAGTCTGAACTTTAATTTTAACACTTTTTCCATATATCGCGCCCCTGACTGTAGTTCCTCTCACCTGGAAAGTTGGCCAACTCCCCGTTTCCTCAGACTTCCGAAACGCCGCCTCACTAATCAGCGAAAAGGGGCTGCCTGTATCGAGTACACATCTAAGACTGACTCCCCGAATGTAAACAGACACGACTGGGTTTACCGCGGGCACACCAATACTGTGGTCCTCCCTCAACAAATCTTCCCTAATATCGTCTTCCTCTATCAAATGCACATCAATATCACTGGTCCTCATTAAGTTGTCGCCAACCGAGTCAGCCGCTAGTCATTGATCCCTTTGATTAGGGTCATGTGGCGGATTGTGACGCGGGTTTGCGGGACGAATTTCAACACCCAATGGCGGACCACCCGTACTGTTTACAGCACCCCTGTTGTTGCTTGTTCGATAATTATTCTGTGGTCGGTCACGACTACCGTTCCTAGTTCCGCTATAATTACTCCAGTATCTCTGCTCATTACCATATCTTCTAAACTCCCGGGGGTGTCTTTGATTTACTCTCGGCGAATGATGACGATTGGCATCGTTCGTTCTGCCCGCGTTCCGTGAGGAATCGCGACGCTGCCAACGCTCGCGCGCCCTGTAACTCTGAAGCGACCCGTTACGTCTGGAGTGCCACCTGTCTCTACGGCTGCGGCTTCGCTCTCGCGGCCGCTGCTCGTAGGCGCTCTGACCGTAATTCTGCGTGGTGCCATTCGCATCGCACTCAAGCTCTAAAAGGAAATTGCGAAACCCCTCTGCGTCATCCTTACATCGTCCTGCAAGGATAACGTGCCGCAACTGCATTGGAAACTTTCCCAGGCAAATACGAATAATTTCTGCAGGTCCATAAGGATCGTCAAGATGTTCATTCGCCTGCAGCATGTGCTCGAACATCTGCACAGGGCTGGAGAACTTTGACCTGTTTAACTCTGGTAGCATAATGAGTCCGTGTTTTACACGACTTTGCGCTGCCACTGACCAATATATCGACAGGAAGTGTTGACGAAACTCCCCAACAGTGTAGCAATTGCGTGCAATTGACCTCATCCGCGCCGCTGGCTCACCTTCGAGGTAGCCGCACATATACTCTATTTTGTGCGCACTGGGCCACGTAGGAGGGAGGGAGAACTCGAACTGCTGTAACCAGGCCCGCGGGTGAATCCCCGTAGCCGAGTTACGGAAGACTTCAAACTTCCTCACGGTCAGAAAATGTTTAAAGTCAACTTCGTGAGTTTCCCTTGGCGAACGTTCCTGAGGGGATCCGCGCCGTTCCCACCTGGTACGAGATCCGCGATCATAACGATGATCAAATTCGCCATCGTTCCCGGAATCATCGTCGGAATAATGGCCCTTTCGTTCATTTCTTTCAACTTCATGGGCCTTTAACCCTTTTAGGTGAAGTTCTAAACGGGCCATGCGCTCACATATTCCCTCGGTAACCCCTCTTTGTTGTCTTTTTATTTCACACTGTCCACGCGGACATTTCGTTATCGACCGTATTTCGTCTGCATCCGCTGATGACGAGGTAATCGTTTCCCTATTATTGTCAGACTTACGCGCCACTGCGTCTGAGATCCTGGCTATTTCTTCTCGCATCTCTCGGTGGGCCGTGTCTTGTTGTGTTTGCTTAAGCCCTTGCTCTCGCTCGAGAGCTATTATCGCCTGGCTGAGGGTTTCTACCTGCGCGCTAATATGGACCGGGCACTTAGCCGCAGTGTCCTCTATTCGGCACACAAGAGCCGCGTGGTCACTCTGGCATTGTTCTGCTAACGCGCGGAGATCCCTGGCGGAATTTTGTCCTACTCGGGACTCAAGACCCGCTCGTTCACCTCGTTCACTCTGGCATTGTTCTGCTAGTATACGTATATTCCCAGCGAACCTTTCTTCTTGCTCCATCACCTGCTTGCTAATGACTTGCTGCCCCTCTTCTAAGGCGGAGATGCGTTGGTCAATGATCGCCAGTTTCTCCCCAACACCCTGTACTATTTCACTAGTCAATCTTTTATTTGCTTCCTCGATATGCCTCCTATTTTCTTCTGCTTGTTTTTTATTCACTTCCTCGCTATATCTCCTATTTTCTTCTGCTTGTTTTTTATTCACTTCCTCGCTATATCTCCTATTTTCTTCTGCTTGTTTTTTATTCACTTCCTCGATATGTCTCCTATTTTCTTCTGCTTGTTTTTTATTCACTTCCTCGATATGTCTCCTATTACTGTCTAGTAATTGTCGTAGCATAGCCTGTAATGAATTTGCATCTATCGAATGATTCGAAATCACTACAGCGGGCTCAGGATGGACAACACTTGTACTTGCGTTTTCCGCGTTTCGTTCCTGGTCGGACTCGACGTTTTGACCTCGTCCTTGTTCAGGGTTATTTTCTGGCAGGTTTTTCCGATCGCGGCTCCCTGAACAGCTACGCGTCTCCATCATAAGGATAGTTACTCCGTGCTCCAAAATACAACAAGAATAATACCAAAGTCTCCTAATGGACTCACAGTCCCCAAAAAACACCCAAGATTTACTATATGACACTGGTACACGCCACAGGACAAGAATCAACCCAAACTTGTAACACAATTGAATACTAAATCACAATATTTATACAGTAATACATATACAAGATAAAACATGTAAGAAAATGCACACCTATATCATAAATTCACGTAAATTCTGTATCACAGAAAGACAATATACCAATTAGCACATCCAACCGAAAATAACTAATCCTCACTGCGCATCAGAAGATCTCTGGTTTACCGAAATCCGTGAGCAGGGTAAGCCATGTGTAAGTGGCGTGAATACAAGGACGCTATGTGCAAGAAGCATGAAGCGCCCTTTGAATGTATCCTTATAGCTAAAAGAGCCACGCGCACTTTGAATAAGTAAATGCTATTTGACACTGAAATCAATATAAAAGACAGGGTCGCCACCAACTCTAGCCACACGACAAAATGGGGTAGCACTGAGTCGGAAAATTACTTAATTTATTAATAAGAAAAACTCACAAAAGAACATTCATTGTAAAGTCATTGATAAAGAATGGGATGTAGTTATTAATATGATCCAGGCATTCTTCCCGTGAATCAAATATTGAGTAAAGTAAAGAGGGCGTGAACACCATGCGTAAGTGCAGCCTGCAGCAAGATTCGTGAAAACACAATCTCTTCCAGAGCATTTGCTTCAGATAAAAAAAGGGACACTAATCACTACACCTGTGCACATGGAAACGCTATCGGTGGGCCAACAAGGAAAACTACAAGGTAAATGGCGAAGGTAACGGCGACGTAACATCGGTACACAAGATAAGATTGAAGGCAAAATTATTTATTCCTTAAAACATTGATGTAGTGCATCTATAGCCTGCTGTTGCATGCTAACTATGTACAATTGCTTGTGAAATACGACACGTTTCATAACAGACTCGCGGGCCCACTCGGTCCGCGGAGACAATTTCTATGGACTGTGGCCAAATTTTAATCACATGAGACAAAGAAAATTCGCAAATACACAAAAATTACCAAGATCCGGAAAAGATTAGAAGCATACACACACAATTGTAGGCACATAAACATTCACACTGAACCGAGGGCAATTCAACATATGCAACTCCTTTGTGCTGCGTTCCTCTCACGGATCAAAGTCAAGACTGCATTGGAAATCAAACTGAAAGTTTACAAAAGCCTTGCATTCCCTGCTGCAACCCAGCAAATAAATCTTTATAAGACGAGATTCGAGACCAAAAGCTAAAAGCTCCCCTCTCTATGCGACAACGCGCCACGCGGTCAGTCCAACTCACCCTTCTTCGACTGGAGCACAGCTGTGTACGCTTCCCGTACCGGCGGCAGACTGCCTCCCGCTTCTCCAGCCTCTTCCACGCTCCGCGTGGACCGGAAAACCCCAGGATGCCATTTCCGCCACCAACCTAACGCAGGTGGATTTCTTACAGGTAGCGGAAACCTCTTTGCCGACTTGACCACTACGAGAGTTGGCAATGAAAGGTGGCTACAGGACCCTTTCAAGTTCATCAAGGCATTTTTGGTCCAGACTGACGCTCTCCTCAACGGCGATTCGGCGTAGATCCCTCAGAGTGGTTGGTGAGTCATGTCGTCCATAAACAGGCCTTTCAATCTATCCCAGGCACGTTCGATATGCTTCATGTCTGGAGAACATGCTGGCCACTCTAGTCATGCGATGTCACTATCCTGAAGGAAGTCATTCACAAGATGTGCACGATGGGGCGCAAATTGTCATCCATGGAGACGAATGCCTCGCCGAAATGCTGCCGATATGGTTTCACTATCTGTAGGAGGGTGGCATTCACGTATCGTACAGCCATTACGGCGCCTTCCATGACCACCAGAGGCGTACGTCTGCCTCACATAATGCCACCTCAAAACAGCAGGGAACTTCCACCTTGCTGCACTCGCTGAACAGCGTGTCTAAGGCGTTCAGCCTGACAGGGTTGCCTCCAAACACATATCCGACGATTGTCTGCTTGAAGGCATATGCGACACTCATCGGTGAAGAGAACGTGATGCCACTCCGTTGTTGGACCCATCGGTACCGAGCTGCATGGTGTCGTGGTTGCAAAGATAGTCCTCGTCATGGACGTCGGAAGTGAAGTGGCGCGTCATGTAGTCTATTGCGCACGGTTTGAGTCGTAACACGACGTCCTGTGGCTGCACGAAAAGCATTATTCAACGCTGTTGCGTTACTGCCAGGGTTCCTCCGAGCCATAATCCGTAGGTACCGGTCACCCACTGCATTGGTAGCCCTTGGGTGGCCTGTACGCGGCATGTCATTGATTTTTTTCTCTCTCTCTGTATCTCCTCCAAATCCGAACACCATCACTTTGGTTCACTCTGAGACGCCTGGACACTTCCCTTGTTGAGAGCCCTTCCTGGCACAACAATGCGGATGCGATCGAACCGCGGAATTGACCGGCTAGGTATGGCTGAACTACAGACAATGCGAGCCGTGTACCCCTTTCCTGGTGGAATGACTGGAACTGATCGGTTGTCGGATCCTCTCCGTCTGGGAGGTGCTTCAGGTGCATGGTTGTTTACATCTTTGGGCGAGTTTAGTGACATCTCTGAACAGTGAAAGGGACTGTGTCTATGATACAATATCCACAGTCAACGCCTGTCTTCAGGAGTTTTGAGAACCGGGGTGATGCAACACTTTTTTAGATGTGTGTGTTTACAAAAGACTGTTTCCAGTTGGTTTGCAGATATTCATCATGATATTACTTCGTTAGCGACAGGTTTTATGAACGTCGATAAAAATCAGTTGTCATTGACGCTGTGCGTAAAATGATAGAAATGACCACCATATGACTTAATGTAGTTCAGAGGCATCTTAAGGCATATCGAAGAGTACAGCACAAACGATCTGTACCCGATAGATCCCACGCAAGATCTCTGAAGTTCAAAACCCGCTCGTGTAAAGCGACGTAAAAAAAAGTAAAAGAAAAAAATCACCAAATGAAAGGAAAAATCCAGTCATAACACTTTTACAGGAGATAAAATTAATAATCGTATCAGGATGCAGACGGAGCACCCGTGCCACATCGTTGGACGAAGTAAAACAATGAACAGAACTATTCCATTTATTACTGAAATTACGAGTCGTTGTGGCTTCTTCTGGTTCGACTTGTGGCTAAGATGTCCGGAGAAGAATCCGCTGAATCCCATAGCGAATCCACGACTATCGAGGAAGTCGTATCAGGTCAGAGTGGGAGTCAATGACACCCTGATGATACGATTTTGTCGTCCGGTGGGGAGTTACTCGCGTCCGGTAAGTAGTTCTGTTGGTTCGAAGTGGAAGTCACCATGACGTGTGTGTTTTGGCTCACACGATGTTTCGGAGATAATTCCCACATCACTGCCTGAATGTCCCCTGAGGTGAACGGCGATGTCTGATGCCGTATAGCAGTGCTCGAGGATTTGGAAGTTTATTGTAAGTTCCCATGGAACCAAACTGCTGAGGTCATTGCTCTCTAGGCTTACGTACTACTTAGTCTAACTTCAACTAACTTACGCTAAGGACAGCACACATACCTATACCATAAGGAGGACTAGACCTCCGACGGGAGGGGTCGCGCGAACCGTAGCAAAGAGACCAAGATCGCGCGGCTACCCCGCGCGGCCGCAAGGATTACAAGCGAAATCGTGAAGCATTCCAAATTTAAAAAAAAGTACAGAAATGTCGGTAGAGCACTTTCGCGTGAAAGGTAAAGGTGCCAAGTTTGAGTCTCGGTCCGGAACACAATTCTAATCTGTGTAAAACTTTCTTATTTTGTCTATAGGTGATATAGCGAGATTAGTTAGTAAAAATATTGAACCTCTCTGGTTGTAAAGTAGTTTAAAACATTGTTCAAATTAAAGGAGTTCGTCAAAAGGCCGTTAAGTCCAGAAGCGGCATGTCAATCAGAAGAAATCGACCTGAGCATTAAGCCAGTCATCCCAGCGAAGCACCAGGTTGATGATACCCGTTTGGAACAACGCGGTGTCCTGCTGCTTGTAGCTGTCCATAACTGCCCGCTTCACTTCGTCATCCGACAGGAATCGTCGTGCCAAATGGTTCAAATGGCTCTGAGCACTATGGGACTTAAGTTCTGAGGTCGTCGGTCCCCTAGAACTTAGAACTACTTAAACCTAACTAACCTAAGGACATCACACACATACATGCTGGAGGCAGGATTCGAACCTGGGACCGTAGCGGTCGCGCGGTTCCAGACTGTAGCGCCTAGAACCGCTCGGCCACCAGGACCGGCTCGGCGTGCCATAAACGAGGAGGTGCCTAGGTTGTGTGAAGCAGGACTTTTCTAGGATGCACAACCACCAAAGCAAGTGGGAAAGGTTACGATTCCTTGACAATAACTTCTCGTCGCAAAAGTCGATATTCAGGGGACGGATAAGGAGGACTGCTTCATACAATGATGTCAAGGAATAAATGCAAAATTATCACCTTCCGAAAGTAATAATCTTTTTTCACCACGTCATGCGAAATTTTATTTCGTGTCTGGCGATTAGGTAGGATGCTTATTTTATTGAAAGAAAGGATATTCAGCTAGTTTTTCGTACGTGCAGTTGTGAGAACAAATCTTGAAATGAAAATCTCTGAGATATAGATACAATTTAGCAAAACAGTAGCACAACGACGATGCGAAAATCGTATGAAAACTAAATTTTTATGAATTAATTTGTTCTCATGAAGGCCTCGACATGTTCTTATTAATTTCATGTGTTACATCTAAGCTTTCGTTGAGATTGTATGGAATTAAAAGAAGGAATTCCCAACAGTGGTTCATTACAGGCCAAAGGCCTTGCCGCAGTGGTAGCACCGTGTTACGTCATATCACCAAAGTTAAATACTGTTGGGCTTGACTTAATACTTGTGTGGGTCACCGATTGGGTCTGCCAAGCGCTGTTGACAAACGGGGTGCACTCAGTCCTTCTGAGGCCAATTGAGGAACTACTTGGTGGGGAAGTAGCGGCCCGATCACGAAAGCTGACAACGGCCGTGAAAGAAGTGTGCTGACCACATGCCGCTTCACATCCACATCCAGTAACGCCTATCGCCAGAGGATGACACGGCGGTCGGATGGTACCGCTTGACCTTAAGAGGCCTGTTCGGAAGGAATTCAGTTTATTTTTTTTCAGTTTTACTTTATCAGGGCAAGTCTCAGTATGAGTTACAAACGTAACATGATTAGCCTATTAAAAATTTAACATTAAACACTGAAGAGCCAAATAAACTGGTACCCTCCCTAACATCGTGTAGGGCCCCCGCGACCAAACACAAGTGCAGTAACAGGACGAGGCATGGAATCGACTAATTTCTAAAGTAGTGCTGGAGGGAACTGACATCATGAATCATCGGTCCATAAATCTGTAAGAATACGACGGGGTGGAGATCTCTTCTGAACAGCACGTTGCAAGCAGTGCTCAATGATGTTCATATCTGGGGAGTTTGGTGGCCAGCGGAAGAGTGTTCCTGGAGCCACTCTGTATCAAGTCTGGACGTGTGGGGTGTCGAATTGTCCTGCTGGAATTGCCCAAGTCAGTCGGAATGCACAATGGATGCAGGTGATGAGAGAGCATGCTTACGTACGTGTCACCTGTCGGAGTTGTATCTTGACGTATCAAGGATCCCATATCACTCTAAATGCACACACCCCACACCATTACAGAGCCTCCACCAGCCCGAAGATTCCCGCTGACATGCATGGTCCATGGATTCATGAGGTTATTTCCGTACCCGTACACGTCCATCCGCTCGATACAATTTGAAACGAGACTCATCCGACCACGCAACATGTTTCCAGTCATCAAGAGTCCAATATCGGTGTTGACAGGCCCACACGTGGCGCAAAGCTTTGTGTCGTGCAGTCATCAACGGTACACGAATGGCACTTCGGCTCCGAAATCCCATATCGATGATCTTTCGTTGAATGGTTCGCACGGTGACACTTGTTGATGGTCCAGCATTGAAATCTTCATCAATTTGCGGAAGGGTTGCATTTGTGTCACTTTGAACGATTCTCTTTATTTGTCATTGGCCGCGTTCTTGGAGAATCTTTTACCAGCAGCAGCAATCTTGGAGATTTGATGTTTTACCAGATTCCTGATATTCACGGTACACCCGTGAAATGGTCGTACGGGAAAATTCGGGCTTCATCCCTACCTCGGAGATGGTGTGTCCTATCGTTCGTGCACCGTCTATAACAAAACGTTCAAACTCACTTAAATCTTGGTAACCTGCCACTGTAGCAGCAGTAACCGCTCTAACAACTGTGCCACTTGTTGTCTGACATAGGCGTTGCCGGTCGCAGCGCCGTATTCTACCTGTTTACATATCGCTGTATTCGAATACGCATGCCTATACCAGTTTCTTTGGTGCTTCAGTGTACGTGCTTGAACATTTATTTTAGCTGTGAAGTTCTCAGTAAGGAATTGAGTCGGAAAAAGCAGAAAGTGACAGAGCCTGACTGTTACTACTAGAAAAGTACTTTAATGGTTACAAAGAAATTTGCGAGAGTTAATACGAAATCACCTGTGCGAATAGATAAACCGAGAGGTATTTCGCTACAGGTAAGTAAAAATAGCAAAGGAGGACCCCTTCAGCCCGTTAGATAAATTACTGGAGCATTCATGACGCGATCTGTAGCTTACTACAGTGCAAATGATGTGTTCCGCAGTCGCGAATAACTACTGTTCAATTAAGCAATACTGAAGCCAACCACTCGCCCCGTGGTTCCAAGTTCAGGAACAAAGCATCCAGATCGTGCCGCACAAAAACTGACGGCTCGAAAAATAGTAGCTTCACTCGCGAAATAATGGACCAAATATAATATTGGCTGAAGGCGCAACAAATGTAGGAGAAGCAGAAAGCAGATGAATTTACTTAACGTGGTTATCAAGTGTCTCGTCACGTGGTCTTAAGGTCAGTAACAAAGCAACAAGAACGTGCGTGTCACGGAAATTAATTGTTCTAAAAATATTCAAGTCACTCGCGAAATACTGATTCGAATATTAAACTCGCTGAAGGCGAAACAAACGCAAGAAAAGCGGATGGATTTGCGTCTTTATCAGTTATCTCCACGTGCATGATGAGACCTAACTAAGGGACAAAAGCTAGGAGCAGGGTCCAACACAGCTCAACATTCATTGAATCTCACACGCAAAAGAATAGGCAGGAGAACAAGATCGCGCTATAGGAGAACGAGAAAACGGTGATGCTATCAAATTTTCCGAATTCCTCACTGCAAGCGTATCTGTACTTAGTCTAAACCTGTAACCACGAGGTACACATAATTACCCAAAGCCTACAGGAACACAACTCCTCTATCGAAATCAACCTCTCTCCCTTGTTCAAAGTCGAGATGCGACTTCGTGGGGGCGGAAAAGTAGCGCTCACCAAACTGCCGCCTGAACTACCCGCTGTTCTGGAAAGTAGCCCGAATGCAGCAGGATGGTTCGTGATTCGCCTAAATTTAGGCAGGAGATCAAGGATGCGAAGGTTAGTACTGCTGTTTGGGAGAATACATAAAGGGGCTTCTTTGGCTCCTGCAAGATATTCAAACGAACAAGCCATGCTTTCCGGCTAAACAGTCTAGGCGGGCAAAGGACTGCATTACGGCTGCTTGAAAGAGACTTGAATTTTTAGGAAAATAAAACAGAAATAGCTTGCTCCAATCCTCTTTCAAGGAAGAGTGTGGTTTTGGGTGTAGAAAATTAACAAGTAGAACATGACATTGGCAGATCAAAACTGATAAAGATACAGTTGCAGGATTAAATATCATAAAAAACGACAGGAGTACAAAATAATGCACGTCCTTCATTATACTGCCGTGTGAAAGCACATTTTCGCAGGGACTCAGTTTTTAATAGGATTATGAGGACCAAGAGAATTTGCTTATTATTGTAAAGCATACTGGGGAGTGGTGGCCTTGGCATTAGCCGAGAGGGCTCTTGGCTATTATTTTTGTCTCTGTTTTGTTTTGTTTTAGTTCTCTTTTGTATCAAACAAAGCACAATTTCACAAAACGTACATGATGCTCATATCAGCAGCTATTAACAAAAACATATAAAATGACAATAAAAATACTCGTTGAATTGGGTTCTGAGCTATCATAACCGGCATCAACATCTAAGGCACATAAAGCATACAATCATTCATTATGTTACTACTACTAATAATTATGTTAAATGTTAATGTCGTGTGACTAGGGCCTCCCATCGGGTAGACCGTTCGCCGGGTGCAAGTCTTTCGATTTGACGCCACTTCAGCGTCTTGCTCGTTGATGGGGATGAAATGATGATGATTAGGACAACACCTAGTCCCTGAGTGGAGAAAATCTCCGACCCAGCCGCAAATCGAACCCGGGCCCTTAGGATTGACATTCTGTCAAACTTTGTATTGAATGTTTAAGTACAACGACAACAAAAAAGTAGCTTTGACATTCAACTTCGCAATATACATCAGGTACACTAAAATCTTTGTTAAAAAGTAAATTAAAGACATGTGAGCAAGTGGCGCACGTGTTGTGTGAGTTACTGTTAAACGTGTACGAAATTACATGCAATGAGCAATAATACAGGGGGTAGATAAATCTCTTTGGGAGATTAAGTACGGGAGCTTCTTTGGCCCCTGAAAGACATTGAAATGAACAGGTCATTCTTTCAAGCCAGATTGTCTAGGCGGGAAGAGGACTGCATTATGTCTACTTAACAGAGACTTCAGTTTCTGAGGAAATAAAACAGAATTGGCTTGCTTCCATCCTCTTTCAAGTATCGGGGTTGTTTTAGGTATAGAAAATTAAGGACCAGAGTGTAATAACATTGTCAGATTAAAAATGAAAAAGATACCTCTGCAACGTTAAATATTACAAAAAATGTGAAATTAGTGCGAAATAACGCACGTCTATCATCCTTCAAGGACTCTCTTTAAGGGGACCGAAGTGATTTCTCATGGGGCGGGATGAGGACTACAGAGCCGGGCTGGTGTGTCTCCCAGTTGAGTTGACGTAACTTCGGCGTTACGACATTTGCCATATTGGGACTTCCGTCTTCATTAAAACGCATCACCCCTTGTCGCGATTTTCCCGGACGTTTCACGCTAACTGCACATCGTAATGTCTCAAGTGTTCATTCTTCATTCTCCGACGGATGTCTGCCGGTGCTTGTTCTCGGGCAGCCATGAAAAGAATAACAGCACGTTCGTCCTGAGTGCATTTGGTAATAACGTCGCCACAGTTAATGTTTCCACATTTACCGCACGCACGTCGGAAAGACACAAATGTCACCATAATCTCTTGCCTAAGCATCGGTGGTTATATACCCGCATCGGAGTCTCGCTACGACGCATACACACGGTAGCAACGCCCGCAGATGTAAACTTTTTAGTCGCCCCTCACACTTATATTGTGATTTGCCTATATATGTGATTTTATGTTTATATCAAGTCATTGGCAGAGTGGTTCAATAAACCCAAGCCAAAAAAACTGAAAAAAAACGATCAAACACGTTTCGTCATTCTTGATCAGGACAATGTCAGTTGTCTGACAGCATTTGGAACAGTTGATGTATCTGAAGGAGGAACCCATGGTGTTATTGCCTCGTCTCCTATATTGAACTGACTTAACACCTGGAGATCTCGTTTCATTCCCTTACGTTAAATAAAAAAAATGCGTGCGCAACGATTTTAATCATCTCAAGAAGCTTCTGAATCCCTTTTTTTTAAGTACTTACATCAGAGTGGAAAAGATGTTTGCAGGATCAGTTCTAGTGCATGAGAGTGATTTTAAAGGCTAATAGTTTGAGAGGCAATAGAACTGTGTACAATTAAAATATATATTCTTTATTCAGTTTTTGATAATAATTAAAATGAAGCCCCTGTATGTCTTACAGTATTCATAGTAAGGTGTCAGCGTTGGCAGGTTCGATGAAATAGTACCTCATACTAGGTAGCAGTCAACTCTGGAAAAAATCACTTGTGACTGCCTGGAAACAAGGCTCGGAGAAATACAGGATGTTTGTAAAAAAAGAATGCCATGTATCCCTAAACGAGTTATTCTTGGTCAGAACTAGAACAAATCTTCCTGTAATGGCACATCCGGAAACCAATATGTTTTGAGGTATGGATCAAACTGTCCTCTGATTCCCACCTCTCTGTCACATAGAAGTAAATAATATAGGTAGTGCTTCATGAGCTTATCACGCATTCTCACGTTTTTCACACTCTTTCAGATACACCTGGCACCATTCAGATTGTGTCACAAGCATTGTTCACACGTTCCAGTATCGTCTGCACATTGCCGTTGTATTGGCCATTCACCAATGTCGTTAGATGTCCCTATAGCAAGGTATCCAGTAGACTGAAGTCTGGCGAAGAGAGCGAATCCGTCTCCCTTGAAATGTTGCTGTCAGATACTGCCGCAGGTTCCCCATCCTGCACGAACTGCAGTCGTACTTTTGCAAGGAACGCTTTCATCAATATCGCTGGTGATTAACACCGCAGAAATTAATAATACACGGTACCTGTTAATCTGTTTGGTAAATTGTATGGCCCTATGAGTCTGTCACTGACACTTCCTGCGGATATTCTGATGGTGAAGCGATTATAATGCTTCACTTTCATGACTGTTCAAGCATTTGCATTTGCCAACACGTGTGCATCTTGGTAACTTACTGTATTGTCTCTTGTGAATCTCATCTCATCTCTGAATAAAGTGCAGGCTGTGAACTGAGAATCTTCAACGGCCCACATCTCAATATGTGTTGACTTCCGGAGATATCATTATAGGAATTTTTCTTCTAGTTGTAACCAATACTACTTCCTATAGGGATATGAGACACTTTCTTTTAAACACTCTGTATATGATTAACGTCCTGCCGCCTTATCTCATCTGTGTCTAACGACCTCGATGCCGACAGGATGTTAAACCCTAATCTTCCTTCCTTACTTACTTTAACTTACCTCATATCACTCAGTTATGCTTCCGCCAGGCAAACAAGTGCCGAAGATGACACGTCGTCGAAACCAATAAACAATGTAAGACTAGTCTCTGTTTTGTGTCCCTTAAGTTACAATGAAACACTCTCCGTTACATGCGCCGAAAGTGAGCCCTGCAGAACGATAATCAGGTTCGAGTACACAACCATTAAATGCCGTTGATTAGCTGGATAACGTAAGGATTACATTGAGAGTTCGATTTTGCTCGGAGATGGTGAGCCAACTGTTCCGTAGACACGGCAAAGTTCGTCAACAGCAGAGAATCAGCCGTCCAGAGAAATCCAACGCAAAATCCAAGCTTCATATAATGGAGTTATCTGCCTGACTGGCGTCCACTGAAGCAGAATTTCTTTTTTAGTTTATGGGTTTCCGGTACGTGTCCATACAGCCATCTGAAGCGTGGAATTTCAGTTATGACTGTACGGACGGAAGGGAAAAACAACAACCGCGGAGCAAATCTTCGGCCTGTCAGGGAATCGAGCCCGGGTCCCTTCAATTTGCTACCCGTCCCTCTGACCGCGCTGCTACGGAGGCGGACTTACGGCGCACTTCAAAGGACGTTTGACTCCGGAGTGTGTGTACAGAGCAGTCGGCAACTGCTGTTGCGTCTAGCGCTGGAGTTTGTCTCAGCGATATGCCATATGTCGGTCACATCAGTGTGCCCACAAGACTTTAGGTCAGACAATTTTTCCGTCTTTCACGTGGCTGGATGAGAACACAATATTACGTATTTGCGCTCTTCATCGTATTGTTAGCTTTGTATATACTTTTGCAACCTATTTTGTCTTCCGTTTCAACAGCTGGTCTGAGGCCGCTTTAACCGTTATTGGTCACCATATACAGGGTGATACCGTGATGATGTTACAGACTTCCAGAGATAATTGAGAAGGATAAATATATGATTTTGAGTGAAGAGAAAGTTGTCAGGAAACGACCCAAATGAATGTTATAAGCACAAATCTTTACGTCACCTCTGACAGTGGACCTATTTCATTGCAAGCGCTTCGCTTTCCATATTTTGTGAGGAGTTAGCATGGACCAAAACAAGAGAAACATGAGCTCTAAAGTAAACACCTTAAAAAGAATGAACACTTTCTTGTTAGACAAGATGTGCTTCACAGCAACGCTCTTAAGATATTCACTTTAGAGCTCATGTGTACTGGAAATGTTGTTCTTGTTTCTATCCATACTACCTCCTCTCAAACTATTGAAAGCAAAGAGCTTGCAGTTGAAGAGGTCCATTGTTACACGTATCAGAACGATTTTCACTTATAACTTTTGATTCTATCGTTTCCTCAGATTGATACATTTATCCTTCTCTGTCATCCGTGAAAGTCTGTAACATCGTCACGTAATCACCCTGTATGAGTAAAAATGACTCTGAGTGTCTCAAGATTAGAATTTATCTATTCCAATATATTCTTTTTCATCGTCTGCCAAACAACATTTAGCGACAGAGTTATTCTGAATTCACTTTGAGTCCAGCAAATAAATACTACGTACTTGTCAACTCCAACCTGAATGCTGTAATCATTATTATGGCGTTAATGGGAGTGTTTAAAATACTAAGGTACGATCCACCATTCGTTTCAAATCAAGGGCGGCAATTATTATCAAAGGATGACCTAAACGTATATGTTCCGTATAGTTTGGTGTGTATAGTTGTAAAGGGCAAGCAACTAATGACAAGAGGGACTGGGGTCTATCAAACCGCTATGTAAAACCCACTGATGTGCAACACTACCGATTGGATTTCGAGATTAAAATTATCCTCGGACGAAATGTTGACTCTCAGGCGTCCTATGCCTTCCCTCCACCAGATCTAGCTCGACTAAGTAAACGAAACGTTTATACCTACTTATAGCTGCTGTCTACACTTGAAGCGCACCAGCACTAAATTCGGGCTAGTATGAGCAAACAAAACTGCCAGTGTATTTGTATTGTGTAGTACTATACGCTGCTTCATCAACTCTTTCACTATGACCTAAAATACAATATACCACCTCCATCTGCGATTAAATCCTTCGTTGTGGCTGATGTTGATGTAACATGATACCCAATAAATACCTGCAAGATGTGGGTAACCAGATACTGAAAATGTTCTAAAATTCATTTTACGAAAACACAGGAAAAATAGAAAAACTCTTCCAAAATAGCAGAAATTAGTCTAAGGAAGGAAGATTAGAGTTTAGCGCCCCGTCGATACGGAGTAAAAACACGGATTATTTGCATAAGGACAGGGAAATAAATCGGCCGTGCCCCTTCAAAGGACCCATCACGGTCTTTGCCTGGAAAGATTTTGGGAAATCACGGAAGACTTAAATCTGGATTGTTGGACGTGGATTTGAACCGTCGTCCTCCCGTATTCGAGCCCAGTGTGCTAACCACTGCGCCTCTCCAACGCTTCGAAAATAATGAACTATAACAAGAAATAGAAGTGAACAATATCAAAGTCCTTCACACTGTAACTGTAATTACTTATATCACGGAACAATGACTACTGCGACCTATCTGAGTATCATCACATGAATGTTGTAACACGAATAACCATGATCACACACACAAATACATCCAGTACTAACATATCGCATTCACTCACTTACACTCAGAATTGTGTACAAAGTTCTCTTCATTACTACGACAATTCTATTTGATCGGGTGAACACTCACAACTGAGAAACATTTTTACAAAATAAAATTTTGCTTCAGCTGCAGTAATTTCTTAATTCCTTGACGTAGATGTGCCCCCCTGTAACTGACTGGCAAGATCGCCACACGTTTGTTTCCATAATTATACTGAAGCGCCAAAGAAACCGGTACAGGCAAGCGTATTCAAATACAGAGCTTCATTACTACGACAATTCTGTTTGATCGAGTGAATACTCACAACTGAGAAACATCTTTACAAAATAAAAATTTGCTTCCGCTGCAGTAATTTCTTAATTCCTTGACGTAGATGTGCCCCCCTGTAACTGACTGGCAAGATCGCCACACATTTGTTTCCATAATTATACTGAAGCGCCAAAGAAACCGGTACAGGCAAGCGTATTCAAATACAGAGATACATACGCAGGAAGAACACGGCCCGGCGGTCGGTAACGCCTATAGAAGACAACAAAAGTCTGCCGCAGTTATTAGATCGGTTACTGCTGCTAAAATGGCATTTCATCAAGATTCAAGTGAGTTTGAACGTGGTGTTATAGTCAGCGCACGAGCGATGGGCCACAGCACCTGCGAGGTAAAGAATGAAGTGGGGATATTCCCGAACGACCATTTCATGAGTGTACCGTGAATATCACGCATGCGGGGAAACATCAAAACTCCGACATAGCTGCGGCCGTAAAACGTTCAAGCAAGATCGGGGCTATCCATGACTGACGAAAATCGCTCAACGTGACAAAAATGCAACCATGCTGCAAATTGCAGCAGATTTCAATGCTGGGCCATCAATAAGTGTCAGCGTGCGAACCATTCAACGAAACATCATCGATATGGGCTTTCGGAGCCGAAGCTCCACTCGTGTACGCCTTGATCACTGCACAACACAAAACTTTACGCTTCTCCTGGGCCTGTCAACACCGACATTGTAATCTTGATGACTGGAGACATGTTACCTGGTCGGACGAGTCTCGCTTCAAATTGCACCGATCGGATGAACGTGTACGGGTTTGGAGACAAACTCATGTATCCATGGACCCTGCACGACACAAGCTTTACGCCCGCCTGGGCCCGTCAACACCGGCGTTGGCTAACCATGATTTACGAGAATCGTCCAACGTGACAGAAATGCAACCGTGCCGCAAATTGCAGCAAATTTCAATGCTGCGCCATAAATGTCAGCGTACGAACCATTCAACGAAACATCATCGATATGGGCTTTCGGAGCCGAAGCTCCACTCATGTACCCTTGATCACTGCACGACAAAAAGCTTTACGCCTCGCCTGGGCCCGTCAACACCGACATTGGACTCTTGATGACTGGAGACATGTTACCTGGTCGGACGAGTCTCGCTTCAAATTGCACCGATCGGATGAACGTGTACGGGTTTGGAGACAAACTCATGTATCCATGGACCCTGCACGACACAAGCTTTACGCCCGCCTGGGCCCGTCAACACCGGCGTTGGACTGTTGATGACTGGAAACATGTTCCCCAGTCGGACAAGTCTCGCTTCAAATTGCATCGAGCGGATGGACGTTTATGGGTTTGGAGACAAACTCATGAATCCAAGGACTCTGCATGTCGGCAGGGGACTGTTCAACCTGGAGGAGGCTCTGTAAAGGTGCAGGGCGTGTGCAGTTGGTGTGATACGGGACCTCTGATAACTCTAGATATGACTCTGACAGATGACAAGTACGTAAGCATCCTGTCTGATCACCTGCATGCATTCATGTCCATTGTGCATACCGACAGACTTGGGCAATTCCAGGGGGCAATGCGACAACCCATACGACCAGAATTGCTACAGAGTGGCTCCAGTAACACTCATCTGAGTTTAAACACTTCCGCTGACCACCAGAAGACCCCCAGACAAGGAAGATTATTGGGAATATCTGGGATTTCTTGCAATGTGCTGTTCAGAAGAGATCTTCCCTCCCCCGTACTCTTACGGATTTATGCACAGTCCTGCAGGAGTCACGGTGTCAGCTCCCTCTAGCACTGCTGCAGACATTAGTCGAGTCCATGCCACGTCGTGTTACATAGCTTCTGGGTGCACGCGGGGGTTCTACACGATATTAGGCAGGTATAGCAGTTTCTTTGGCTCTTCAGTTTATTTGGTGGCACCTGAAGATGAAGCTTTAGGCTTCGAAACCAGTCGTTTAATAAACTGAGATATCACTGTCAACTGAAGTGAGACTTTATTCTATAAATAACTACGACAATGATTTAGATCCAGCCACGACAGTAACAACCATAAAATTCAAATTAAATTACTTTAGTGCAGTGTCGCAGAGCAACAATGTAAACCAGTGATCTTACCGTACCGAAATGTACTGGTAGTAAAGGAAATACTGCATGAATTCAACAGCTGAAATAATTATGTTTTAACGAGTGGATGAGGAAGAGTGGAAATAATGTAAAGAGCAACAAAAAATGCTTTGGATGCATCAACAGAAAATTTACAACGTTCTGTAAACGTACTTAAGAAGTTTGAACTTGAAAATCGAATATTATCCTAGCAACTGCACTAACACTGTCAACATGGTTTACTGGTGAGGGTGTGCTATTGTAGTTTTAGCTGGCATATTCCTATATCGAACAATTCAGTGAACACAAGCTCCAAGCTACATTCACATCAAGTTGGTCACCATTTCAGACTAATAAACATACATGCAGGGACCACCGTAGCTTCTATTCTAATGTAGCTAAATCTGTTCGTGGAATTCTACGATTCATGGAGATTATAGGAGCTTTAAAGTTAAATATATAAAAATAATGCTGCTGTGTTAGGCAGGGTGTGAGAGGGCGAGGTGGAGAGAGTGAGACGCTTGTCCGTCCTCTTTTAGAACACTGCTGCGCTCTGTGGGATCCTTACCAGATAGGACTGATGCACTACATTGAAAAAGTTCAAAGAAGAGCAGCACGTTTCGTATTATCGAGAAATAAGGGAAGGAGTGTCACTCAAACGATACAGGATTTTGGATGTGCGTGATTAAAACAAACGCGTTTTTTGTTGCGACGGAATCTTCTCACGAAATTCCAATCATCAACTTTCTCCTCCGAATGCGAAAATATTTTGTTGGCACCGACAGACATGGGGAGAATTGTTCACCATTATAACATAAGTGAAATCAGACCTCGTACGGAAAGATATAAGTGTCTGTTCTTTCCGCGCGCTATACGAGATTGGAATAATAGAGAATTGTGCAGGTGGTTCGATGAATCCTCTACCAGGCACTTAAATGTGATTTGCAGAATATCCATGTAGATGTATATGTATGATGAGAAATAAGAGAGAGAGAGAGAGAGAGAGAGAGCGAATAGTCCGATCAGTCATATGACCAAGCATTAAATAACAGCCACATGATGGACGTGCGACACATGGGAGGCTTCATCAAACTGTGTAACATAATCCAACAAAGCCTGGAGCTGAGAGCGAAGTCTCACCAACTCGACTCGGCTCCTCCCAGAGCAATCACAGTCCATATCCGTGCTAAAGACCGTGAAAAACTACACCACACAGACAAAAAATGGACTACCGATCCATGCTGCGGAACTCTACTGCACTCACCGATGAAGGGAGACTAAATAATTCGCTCCTTGTTAGGAACTCGTAAAATGTCTCAGAATCGGTTATTTCCCTGTTGCTGCTGTTTATCGACGGACAGATGCTGCGTTTTTATAATAAAATCCATTACTTGTAAAATCCATTACTTGTAAAATAGTCCCCCATTCAGATCTCTGGGCGGGGACTACGCAGGAGGTCGTTGTTATCAGGAGAAATAAAACTGGCGTTCTACGGATCGGAGTGTGGAATGTCAGATCCCTTAATCGCGCAGGTAGGTTAGAAAATTTTAAAAGGGAAGTGGATAGGTTAAAGTTAGATATAGTGGGAATTAGTGAAGTTCGGTGGCAGGAGGAACAAGACTTCTGGTCAGGTGAATACATGGTTATAAATACAAAATCAAATAGGGGTAATGCAGGAGTGGGTTTAATAATGAATAAAAAATTAGGAATGCGGGTAAGCTACTACAAACAGCACAGTGAACGCATTATTCTGGCCAACATAGATACGAAGCCCTCACCTACCACAATAGTACAAGTTTATATGCCAACTAGCTCCGCAGATGACGAAGAGATTGATGAAATGTATGATGAGATAAAAGAAATTAATCAGATAGTGAAGGGAGACGAAAATTTAATAGTTATGGGTGACTGGAATTCGACAGTAGGAAAAGGGAGAGAAGGAAACATAGTAGGTGAATACGGATTGGGGCTAAGAAATGAAAGAGGAAGCCGTCTGTCAGAATTTTGCACAGAGCATAACTTAATCATAGCTAACACTTGGCTCAAGTATTATAAAAGAAGGTTGTATACATGGAAGAAGCCTGGAGATACTGGAAGGTATCAGATAGATTATATAATGGTAAGACAGAGATTCGGAACCAGGTTTTGAAATGTAAGACATTTCCAGGGGCAGATGTGGTCTCTGACCACGATCTATTGGTTATGAACCGTAGATTAAAACTGAAGAAATTGCAAAAAGGTGGGAAATTGAGGAGATGGGACCTGGATAAACTGACTAAACCAGAGGTTGTAGAGAGCTTCAGGGAGAGCATTAGGGAACAATTGACGAATGAGGGAAAGAAATACAGTAGAAGAAGAATGGGTAGCTTTAAAAGATGAAATAGTGAAGGTAGCAGAGGATCAAGTAGGTAAAAAGACGAGGGCTAATTGAAATCCTTGGGTAACAGAAGAGATATTGAGTTTAATTGATGAAAGGAGAAAATATAAAAATGCAGTAAATGAAGCAGGCAAAAAGGAATACAAACGTCTCAAAAATGAGATCGACAGGAAGTGCAAAATGGCTAAGCAGCGATGGCTAGAGGACAAATGTAAGGATGTAGAGGCACATACCACTAAGGGTAAGATAGATACTGCCTACAGGAAAATTAAAGAGACCTTTGGAGAAAAGAGGATGAATATCAAGAGTACAGATGAAAACCCAGTACTAAGCAAAGCAGGGAAAGCAGGAAGGTGGAAGGAGTATGTAGAGGGTCTATACAAGGACGATGTTCTTGAGGACAATATTATAGAAATGGAAGAGGATGTTGATGAAGATGAAATGGGAGATATGTTACTGCGTGAAAAGTTTGACAGAGCACTGAAAGACCTACGTCGAAACAAGGCCCCGGGAGTAGACAACCTCCCATTAGAACTAATGACAGCCTTTTAGTGAGCAAGTTGTATGAGACAGGCGAAATACCCTCAGACTTCAAGAAGAATATAATCATTCCAATCCCAAAGAAAGCAGGTGTTGACAGATGAGAAAATGACCGAACTATCAGTTTAATAAGCTACGGCTGCAAAATACTAACGCGAATTCTTTACAGACGAATGGAAAAACTGGTAGAAGCCGACCTCGGAGAAGATCAATTTGAATTCCGCAGAAATGTTGGAACACGTGAGGCAATACTGACCTTACGACTTATCTTAGAAAATAGTTTAAGGAAAGGCAAGGGACCGATGACCGTAGCAGTCTGGTTCCTTTAATCCCACAAACCAACCAAGGAAAGGCAAACCTACATTTCTAGCATTTGTAGACTTAGAGAAGGCTTTGGCAATGTTGACTGGAATACTCTCTTTCAAATTCTGAAGGTGGCAGGGGTAAAATATAGGGAGCGAAAGGCTATTTACAATTTGTACAGAAACTAGATGGCAGTTATAAGAGTCGAGTGGCATGAAAGAGAAGCAATGGCTGGGAAGGGAGTGAAACAGGGTTGTAGCCTATCCCCGATGTTATTTAATCTGTATAGTGAGCAAGCAGAAACGGAAATATAATAACTTTGAGGTTCGCCGATGACATTGTGATTCTGTCAGAGGCAGCAAAGGACCTGGAAGAGCAGTTTGACGGAATGGACAATGTCCTTAAAGGAGGACATCAACAAAAGCAAAACGAGGATAATGGAATGTGCTCGAAGTAAATCGAGTGATGCTGCCGGAATTAGATTAGGAAATGAGACACTTAAAGCAGTAAAGGAGTTTTGCTATTTGGGGAGCAAAATAACTGATGATGGTCGAAGTAGAGAGGATACAAAATGTAGACTGGCAATGGCAAGGAAAGCATTTTTGAAGAAGAGAAATTTGTTAACATCGAGTTTAGATATAAATGTCAGGAAGTCGTTTCTGAAAGTATTTGTATGGAGTGTAGCCATGTACGGAAGTGAAACGTGGACGATAAATAGTGTAGACAAGAAGAGAATAGAATCTTTAGAAACGTGGTGCTACAGAAGAATGCTGAAGAGTAGATGGGTAGATCACATAACTAATGAGGAGGTATTGAATAGAATTGGAGAGAAGAGAAAGTTGTGGCACAACTTGACTAGAAGAAGGGATCGGTTGGTAGGGCATATTCTGAGGCATCAAGGGATCACCAATTTAGTATTGGAGGGCAGTGTGGAGGGTAAAAATCGTAGAGCTTCAAATAGCTCTGAGCACTATGGGACTCAACATCTGAGGTCATCAGTCAAAAATCGTAGAGGGAGACCAAGGGATGAGTACACTAAACAGATTCAGAAGGATGTAGGTTGCAGTAGGTACTGGGAGATGAAGAAGCTTGCACAGGATAGAGTAGCATGGAGAGCTGCATCAAACCAGTCTCTGGACTGAAGACCACAACAACAACTTGTTCCCAGTTACACTAGCAAAAGCCTCCTGAAACACAAAGAAATAATCATATGTCTGTAAGTTGTGCTCTCAGAGTTTGTTCATGAACTTTTATAACTAAAAAAATAGCTATTGTCGATCTATCTGTCTTATTTCGTTTGTATGTGGGATTTTGATTTACCTTGTAAAGCATATACACCCAGAAAATTCGAAAGTTAAATATTATTAACTTCTCAGTCCTCTCCATTCTCGGACTGTTGCTTTTCGTAGATCAAAATGCTCCTCTCTCCGTTCAACTTGGTTCTTCCACCTACAATCTCATGGAAACTGCAATAAGTTCACTCTTCCCGACCTAGAAATCGGTCCTGATATCTATTCATCCTAACATCTATAGCCCTAGTTCCCGTAGCTTTTCCTTAGATCCAGGCACCAGGTCCTCCATCGGCATCCTGGCTGCCACAAATCCTTCTGCACTCCTTCCCGTTCCAGCCTCGATCTGCCCACCAGGCTTCCCCATCTGCTTCTTTCTCAATCCTTGCTACTAGACACTGCGATTCATCTGCCCGTATTACCCCTCATCTCCCCATCCAGGTTTTTGATCTTCACGTCATTTACTGAGAGCTGACCTCAAAAGACTCGCTATACGACAGCACAGTCATCCACCTCTTGTTAACATTAAGGTGTATATTCGCATTCCGTGACTATGAATTTACGCCAGCTGCTTTGCAACACATGAAAATCTGTGCCAGACCCTCCTTCCCACACCTTAACTATATACGTTAATAATGTTTCAGCCCCGAAAGTTTCCCAGACATTTCAGTGCTTGTAACATTTTTTTTTCATTTTCATTTAAGTGCCTGAGAACTCTGTGTGTAGAGTACTGTATATCATTATCAGTTGACTGATGAACAGCTCCAGTACTGTGGTGAGCTTCGCTCTCAATTACATTTGTTGAACTACGTTTCTGTATGTGTACCTCACTGCACCATCTTCCAGTTTCCACTTTAAATACGTAATTTTATTTATAAAGTGACAATTCAGTTCAGATTTTTATAAGAGGTTACAGTTAGTGAAATGGCGAGTTCCTTGTGACTTGCCAACAATGTAAAGAAACAGTTGAAATAAATGGTTGTAGCTGCTTCATAAGTTGCATTGAGAAGTATCTTCTTTTATTTTTATTTTTATTTTATTTTTTAATTTCTTGATGTTGACAAGTTTCGAACATCTGTGTCCATTTTCAAACCATCCAGATCCATCGCTGAGTCGGCCTTAGTGTCTCTTTGATCACCACTGCAGGGGCAGGTTTGTACATAGAGTATCGCCTGTATTATAACACTTACGATACGGATTGTTTGAAAATGGACACATGCATCAGATACTAGTCACCAACAAGAAACAAAACAAAAAAAAACTTTTCGATGCAACTTATGACGGAGCTACAACCATTTATTCAAATTACAAAAAAATTTGCGGACCTATTTTTCACCAGCAGCATGCACAAAGTTCTCCAGACAAATGAGTCATGCTCAGGACCTCTGCTTGTTCACTGGCCTTCGTTCGATAGAGGGGGCAGCGGAAAGGCGTTGCAGTCTGTTCTCAGTCGTGGGTATCAGCAGCACTAAGCGTATCTTTGGTGACGGTTCCCGAATATGACTGCCGGTGCGGCGTATATCAGAGCAAAGAAATAGCTTGGTTTTGGGACGCAGATGTGCTAAGGGTAACATCACTGCAGTGTAACTGCGAAGTATCACAATTCATGAAGTAGCCAACTGTGTACAGAAGGGCCCTGCAGTCCGGAGTGTTAATAAACATTCACAACGCGAACTGCGATTAATCTCTCGAAATGGCAGTGGCAGCCAACTAATTCAGAAAGATTGCCAGAAAAGAGACGACAAAAGGGAATGCGTTTCATTTACCGTTGGCGCATAATGGCTGTACCGTAGCGCACCTGAGACCCACTGTTAGGAACAGCGCTATACCGAAAATCACGTTACCTCTACACAGGGATTTGAAAATCTTTGTGTCAGAACGATGTAAAATAAAACGATCGTAAGGCATTAATCTTGGCTTTCTAACCTGATTTTGTAGCTGCGTGGCGTTATAAATGAAAGTTTTGGGCCCTTCAGTGTTGGCAATGAGACGGGAGAAAATTAGAAATTTATTCAGATCCTTTTACTTTGATTGAAATACGTTCCCCATTATCAATTACACTGAAAAAATTCGCGTTTGATAACGGAAACAGGAAGAATGGAAGATTGTGTGCGTGTTAATTCGTAAGTGACCAAACTGCTGAGGTCATCGGTCCCTACACTTACGCACTACTTTAACTTATACTAACTTATGCTAAGAACAACACACAGACACACCCATGCCCGAGGGAGGACTCGAAACTCCGGCGGGAGCGGCCGCGCAATCCGTGACATGGCACCTCAAACCGCGCGGCCACTCCGCGCGGCAGAGGAAGATTATATATCTACATACATACTCCGCAAACCACTGTACGTAGTTAGGCGGAGGGTACACTGTGCCACTACTAGCCATTTTCTTTTCTGCTACACTGGCAAACAGGGAAATGAAAAAATAACTACCTACACTCCTGGAAATTGAAATAAGAACACCGTGAATTCATTGTCCCAGGAAGGGGAAACTTTATTGACACATTCCTGGGGTCAGATACATCACATGATCACACTGACAGAACCACAGGCACATAGACACAGGCAACAGAGCATGCACAATGTCGGCACTAGTACAGTGTATATCCACCTTTCGCAGCAATGCAGGCTGCTATTCTCCCATGGAGACGATCGTAGAGATGCTGGATGTAGTCCTGTGGAACGGCTTGCCATGCCATTTCCACCCGGCGCCTCAGTTGGACCAGCGTTCGTGCTGGACGTGCAGACCGCGTGAGACGACGCTTCATCCAGTCCCAAACATGCTCAATGGGGGACAGATCCGGAGATCTTGCTGGCCAGGGTAGTTGACTTACACCTTCTAGAGCACGTTGGGTGGCACGGGATACATGCGGACGTGATTGTCCTGTTGGAACAGCAAGTTCCCTTGCCGGTCTAGGAATGGTAGAACGATGGGTTCGATGACGGTTTGGATGTACCGTGCACTATTCAGTGTCCCCTCGACGATCACCAGTGGTGTACGGCCAGTGTAGGAGATCGCTCTCCACACCATGATGCCGGGTGTTGGCCCTGTGTGCCTCGGTCGTATGGAGTCCTGATTGTGGCGCTCACCTGCACGGCGCCAAACACGCATACGACCATCATTGGCACCAAGGCAGAAGCGACTCTCATCGCTGAAGACGACACGTCTCCATTCGTCCCTCCATTCACGCCTGTCGCGACACCACTGGAGACGGGCTGCACGATGTTGGGGCGTGAGCGGAAGACGGCCTAACGGTGTGCGGGACCGTAGCCCAGCTTCATGGAGACGGTTGCGAATGGTCCTCGCCGATTCCACAGGAGCAACAGTGTCCCTAATTTGCTGGGAAGTGGCGGTGCGGTCCCCTACGGCACTGCGTAGGATCCTACGGTTTTGGCGTGCATCCGTGCGTCGCTGCGGTCCGGTCCCAGGTCGACGGGCACGTGCACCTTCCGCCGACCACTGGCGACAACATCGATGTACTGTGGAGACCTCACGCCCCACGTGTTGAGCAATTCGGCGGTACGTCCACCCGGCCTCCCGCATGCCCACTATACGCCCTCGCTCAAAGTCCGTCAACTGCACATACGGTGCACGTCCACGCTGTCGCGGCATGCTACCAGTGTTAAAGACTGCGATGGAGCTCCGTATTCCACGGCAAACTGGCTGACACTGACGGCGGCGGTGCACAAATGCTGCGCAGCTAGCGCCATTCGACGGCCAACACCGCGGTTCCTGGTGTGTCCGCTGTGCCGTGCGTGTGATCATTGCTTGTACAGCCCTCTCGCAGTGTCCGGAGCAAGTATGGTGGGTCTGACACACCGGTGTCAATGTGTTCTTTTTTCCATTTCCAGGAGTGTATATGCCTCCGTAGAGCCCTAATTTCTCTTATCTTGTCTTCGTGGTCCATGCACGAAATTTACGTTGGCGGCAGTAGAATCATTCTGCAGTGAGCTTCAAATGTCGGTTCTCTAAATTTTCTCAGTAGTGTTCTTCGAAAGGAATCTCGCCTTCCCTCCACTGATTCCCATTTGAGTTTCCAAAGCATCACCGTAATAGTTGCATGGTGTTCGAAACTACCGGTAACGAATTTAGCAGGCCGCCTCTGAATTACTACGATGTCTTTCTTTAATCCTACCTGGTGCGGATCCCAAACATCCGAGCCATATTCAGCAATGGGTCGCACTAGTGTCCTAAAGACGGTCTCCTTTACAGGTGAATCACACTTTCCTACAGTACTCCCAATAAACCGAAGTCAACCGCTCGCTTTCCCTACTACTGCTCGTTTCATTTTATACTTCTTGGCAACATTACTCCTAGATATTTAATCGAAGTGACTGTGTCAAGCAGCACACTACTAATGCTGTATTCGAACATTAAGAATTTGTTTTTCCTGCTCATCTGAGTTAAGTTACATTTTCCTACATTTACAGCTAGGTGTCATTCATCAAACCAACCAGAAATGTTGTGTATGTCATCTTACATGACCCTACAGTCACTCAACTACACCTTACCAAACACCACAGAGTCATCAGTAGGCAGCCGCGGATTGCTGCGCACTCAGTCCGCCAGATAATGTATGTATATAGAAAATAACAGCGGTCCTGTGACACTTTCTGGGGTATTCCTGGCGATACCCTCTTCTCTGATGAACACTCGCCGTCGAGGACAACGTACTGGGTTCTGTTTCTTAAGAAGTGTTCGAGCCATTCACATATCTGGAAACCTATTCCCTACTCTCGTTCCTTCGTTAACAGTCTACAGTGGGGCACCATGTCAAATGCTTTTCGTAAATCTAGAAATTTTGAACCTGTCTGTTGCCATTCATGCACAGTTCGCGAGATATCGTATGAGAAAGGGGCAAGCTGCGTTTCGCACGAGCTATGCTTTTTAAAACCGTCCTGGTTTGTGGACCGAAGCTCCTCAGCTCAAGAAACTTTGTTATATTCGAACTGAGAATGTGATCAAAAATTCTGCAGCAAACCGTTATTAAGAATATTTCTCGGTAAATTACGTGTCAAATGTCGGTATAAGACAAGGTCATCAGTCGCGGAGCTAAAGATGGGATAAGATAATAGTAGGTCAAAATACTGGCCATGGTATTTACGAGGGGAGCGACCACACATCTGCTTTGTGTAATTTCGGTAACAATGGCAAACTCAGATCTTAATGTCACTGACGTGGAACTGACACCGCACACCTTGAATGTGAGTCCATGGCCTTAAGGAGTCCATGGTCTTACCAGCGGCGCTATCCGTCTCGGTGTTTCGTAACAGGAGGCGACTATACTGCTTACCATTTAACGGTTATTAATATGTAAACGTTGATAAATGATCTTGCTAATGGATAGGTGCGCGAAACATTTCAGCTACGCAATTGAACATACTGTCATACTGTCTACTACTAGCACCCACCTCCCGTTGTCAGGACGAAATACAAAATGAAATTTATGACAACCCCACTAGGATGAAGGCAGAATTGGTCGCTAGTCAGTATTATTTACGAGATACTCTATGAATTGCTCAGCCGCCTATTCGGGAAGGGTTTTACCCCTCCGCTCACAATGGGCCCCTTCCATGCGATCTACGAACGTTGTGTCATAAGTTTATCTGCCGAACGCATGTGACTGTAACTGGTGCGTGTGTTATAAGGCGCCGGGTTCGAGTTGCATGGTGGTGAACAAAGGGAGTGGCTAAAACTCCTTGCCGGCCTATCGCTTACTCCTCTCGAGTGGCACCAAGGGGACCACCAGTATTAATATTTCCATCCGGTGGTCGAATCCCCACCAACAGTGTCACGTGCCCGCACTCTAGCAGACAAGGCGAGGAGGTCTGGTATTTTACCCATGGCACTGGCGCAAACTCTGTTGACCTGTAACTGTACGCCACCATCTATTCTCCGTCATGGCAACCAAGTGGTGAAACTTACTTCAACCAGAAGAATTCGAAGATCACTATTTTTATGTCATATAACTATTGTACAATCGCGTAATTTCCAATTTTAAGGTGTTTCTGAACATAAATAATAAAAAGAGTGAGTGGACGAAAACATCTCTGTCTCACTCCTTGATTTGTTTTTACGTCATCTGTCATTCTTTCTTCTTAATTTATTACCACTTCTTGAGGTGTAGTGAGTAGCCACTGTCACTCTTTATTTCCCATAATTTAATTTCGACCAGCTCTATCGAGGTCTTTTCCAAAATGTATAACGGTCATATGTATTTCAAAATTAAATTTCCTTTATTGGTAAGTAAAGGAGACAACCACAAATACTTCTTAAAATGTCTTATTTCAGTGCCATAACCTGTTTCAGACTATCACCACCATCTTCACATGGCTAATATTTTCAGTTACATAGACATTTTGTACCCGAAAATATTAGTCAACTGAAGATAGGCATGGCAGCCCGAAACCAGTTATGACACTAGAATCAATCATTTTAAAAAGTCTTTGTGGCTGGGTCCGTCATTTTCCAACTATCAGTAACGGTCGCAGTGTAAACAAGACCAAACATGGATAAAATAACATTTAAATTCTCTTTGTTTTTGTATGTGCAGGTTAATACGAAAATATAACTGGCGATCAAAAAATTTCCGTTAGAAGGCCTTTCATAAGGCATATGACCGGGTTCCTAGGAGGAAGTTATTGTCTGTTCTACGTGATTATGGAATAGGAGGCAAACTTTTGCAAGCAATTAAAGGTCTTTACATAGATAGTCAGGCAGCAGTTAGAGTTGATGGTAAATTGAGTTCATGGTTCAGAGTAGTTTCATGGGTAAGACAAGGCTGCAACCTGTCTCCACTGTTGTTCATATTATTTATGGATCATATGTTGAAAACAATAGACTGGCTGGGTGAGATTAAGATAGGTGAACACAAAATAAGCAGTCTCGCATATGCGGATGACTTAGTTGTGATGGCACATTCTATTGAAAGTTTGCAAAGTAATATTTCAGAGTAGCCGGCCTTTTGTGGCCGAGCGGTTCTAGGCGCTTCAGTCTGGAACCGCGTGACCGCTACGGTCGCAGGTTCGAATCCTGCCTCGGGCATGGATGTGTGTGATGTCCTTAGGTTAGTTAGGTTTAAGTAGTTCTAAGTTCTAGGGGACTAATGACCTCAGAAGTTAAGTCCCATAGTGCTCAGAGCCATTTTGAACCAATATTTCAGAACCAAATCAGAAATGTAAGGACTATGGTATGAAGATTAGCATCTGCAAAACAAAAGTAATGTCAGTGGGAAAGAGATATAAACGGATTGAGTGCCAAATAGGAGGAACAAAGTTAGAACAGGTGGACGATTTCAAGTACTTAGGATGCATATTCTCACAGGATGGCAACATAGTGAAAGAACTGGAAGCGAGGTGTAGCAAAGCTAATGCAGTGAGCGCTCAGCTACGATCTACTCTCTTCTGCAACAAGGAAGTCAGTACCAAGACTAAGTTATCTGTGCACCGTTCAATCTTTCGACCAACTTTGTTGTATGGGAGCGAAAGCTGGGTGGATTCAGGTTGCCTTATCAATAAGGTTGAGGTTACGGATATGAAAGTAGCTAGGATGATTGCAGGTACTAGTAGATGGGAACAATGGCAGGAGGGTGTGCACAACGAGGAAATCAAAGAAAAACTGGGAATGAACTCTATAGATGTAGCAGTCAGGGCGAACAGGCTTAGATGGTGGGGTCATGTTACACTCATGGGAGAAGCAAGGTTACCCAAGAGACTCATGGGTTCAGCAGTAGAGGGTAGGAGGAGTCGGGGTAGACCCAGGAGAAGGTACCTGGACTCGGTTAAGAACGATTTTGAAGTAATAGGCTTAACATCAGAAGAGGCACCAATGTTAGCACTGAATAGGGGATCATGGAGGAATTTTATAAGGGGGACTATGCTCCAGGCTGAATGCTGAAAGGCATAATCAGTGTTAAATGATGATGATGACGATGATGATGAGGCCTTTCAGTCGGAATCGGTATGCTAGTCAGCAAAATCGCCGTGGGAATTAGGCAATCATTCTATCCACTCATCAGCTTGAAGATACCCGTTAGGTGAAACACCGTGTCCCGGTGCGTGAAGAAGTACGTAACTACCAAAATAACAGCATGTTGATTCTGTTTGGACGCATTAGATAATATCGCATTTACCGCACGCACGTCGGAAAGAAACGGATGCCACAGTAATCTCTCGCCTTCATGTCGGTACTTACAAACGCGCATCAGAGTCGCGCTACGTCGCATATATGCTGCAGCAGAGCCCTCAGACACAAACGTTTTGATCATCCCTTATATGTCGCTCTGCCAACTTCGTTTTCTAAATCCTCTTTGATAGTTTTGAGGCAATGCATTATTATTTGTTGGTGATAAATTAATAATATAACAAAGAGAATATGACCTTCTGTTAGCAACACTTTGGTGAAACCAAATATCCGAAGAATACAATCTCGATATCTCGTTGCATATGATGGAAGTTATCGCTATTCAGGGTAAAGATGCAATAACGTCGAGGATAGTACCTAACTGACAACGAAGTAATTGAACAGTCTTAGAGTTTAAATAACTGAGTTATGACACGAGCTGTAATCGGAATGATACATAGACGAAAGATTCCACTAATTTCAAGCAATGTATGGACCCATAAACGATAAACGGAACATTTAACTGCAAAAGCCGGAAAAGGCAGAAAATTAATTTCTTATATCTATAGTAATTCCATTACGGTTGTACGCAAGTAAGAGTGGGATAATTTTAAAAAGCCTAACATCAAACTACAAACAGTAGAAATAGGTTTTTTGAGGACAGTGAAGGGCAGCACAGAAAGTAGTTTAATTATAAATGAAAACAATGGAAAAGAATTGAATTTACATACTACTAAAGATGATATAACGTAATGATAAGTTAGAAAAAAAAAAGAAACCATGTCTTACAAATTCACCTGATAAATTCATAGTGCAGAAAATAAGTCATCTTGCGTCGAATATAGCAGTAGATTTCGTTGAAGGCAGATGGCATGGTACAAGGCGGCATGGGAGACCACTGCTTTGGTGATGTTTGCTTGTTTTCAGTGTTTCCACGGTCACCCAGGGGCAACGCCTTGTCTGAACTTGACTACACAATCCTCAGATACGAACCTCTCCAACAGAACCTGAGAGTGCGTAGAACAACAGTACAGAGAAGTCCGCATCAACTTGGCCGGCTTGCGTTTGTGGTCCTGGAGCAGTTGGACAATGATATGTGGCAGACGTAGACGCTTTCTTGTATCAAGCCATTGCAAATTGGAGTTCTTACCAAGGGTCATTGAGGTGGTATACCATATAATAATGGAAAAAAGTAAGGTTTTGTACATTTAACTAATTTTGCTATTGCGACCTACATGTGTTCGCAATAACGCTAACTGAACCCTGGAACAACCTATCTCAAACCTCTAAAACTGTTTACCTTCGTAGCTTCAGACAGTATGTATTAGTCCATATCTTGCTACAAATATAAATTTTCTAATAAACTAGGCTACACTGCATTCTGCTCTGTCCACCAGAGATGACAAGAAACGTTCTCCCTCACCTCACACCGCCCCCTCCCCCTGGATCTCATCGTAACAGCTTGCTCCCTGGAATGAACTCGCTTTCTTTGATCACTCCCCGCTCACCGCCAAGTCTGTCCTTACACTGATTGTATTAAACTTGGAAAATACAGAGAAAATACGCCTTTTAATTCCCATACAATGTTTTCAAGGAATTTTAAGTTATTATTCTCTCATTTTTAAAGAAAGCTAGCACATTTAGCGTGACTATCAACATATTGCAATTCAGATGATTGTCTCTCTAGACCTACATCGTCTGAAAATATTTAGAATTATATTTACCATGATGAGTCCCATACTACTTTACAGAGCGTAGGAGAGCGACGCGGGAGATCCGCGCCTCCTTACTAGGCAAGGTCCTAGTGGAGGTGGTTTGCCATTGCCTTCCTCCGAGCGTAATGGGGATGAATGATGATGATGAGGACGACACAACAACACCCAGTCATCTCGAGGGAGGAAAGTTCGCTGACCCCGCCGGGAATCGAACCCGGGACCCCGTGCTCGGAAAGCGAGAACGCTACCGCGAGACCACGAGCTGTGGACATATTTACCATACAGCTGATTTAAACACTTTAATGCCAAAATACACATAGCTTAGTAATTTACAGGATATTAAAAATGTATATCGAAGTGTGCACTCACCACTATAAATATTTCACTTCGCACTGCGATAGTGAAGTACGTGTTACGACCTGTAGGGTGAATGGGTGGAATTCCGTTGCCTTCGATCTCCTTCTCTTATGTTAGACGACGTCAGGTACTTTTCACTCGTATGGTTTTCAAAATCCGTACCGCACTCATAGAGATACTCTCTCGCGCAACTCACCGTGTTATGTACTGTTACGCAGATGGAATGTGTTTCTACAAGCTGGGAAGGCCGGAAGACCATCTATGTGGACCGGCTAATAGGCAAGTAATTAAAACGTATTTATAGTCAAATACGCAAGTAATTAAAACGTCTGTGATATTGCAGAGTTCCTTGCCATTTACGAGAAACTGATAATACAATCTATTTTATTTTGTGAAAGCTGAATTCTACGGAAATGTATAAACATAAAATGTAAATATTACCGTTGTTTTTCTGGGTAAGAGGGTTGGAGTGGAGCGTGTGATTACCTCTTTCCGCCATCCATGCAAAATACAGAATGAACATGAGCGCCACCGACAAAATGTCAGGAATCATTCAGCGATATTTTCTGAGTATTTTAGTGTAAAGGACCGCTGATCTCATTGTTTCGTTGCAGAGTAATAGTGTAGCTATGATTTACTCTGTTATTATTCTAAAGTCCGGCCCTTTAGCGGGTCCGAGTTCGATTCTGGTCGGCGCTTTGCTACGTTCGGGGACTGGGTGTTGTATTGGTCTAACTATCATTTCACCATCATTGATACGCAAATCGCTCATTGTGGCATCAAATGAAAAGACTTGCAACTCCGTGGCCGAACTTCCGCAAGTGAGGATTCTCGACCATCAATGCCATAGATCATTTCATTTCATTTTCATTAACCTAATTATCTCTGTTTCTGCGAAAATACCTTCACAATACTGAAAAACTCTGTAACATGCGAGCTCAAAATCATAAAGCACGAAACGCAAAGTATTGCGTCAACCCTCGTTTGCAGTAGTCCTACCACGTGGTTTTCCTCTGGGCGGGCAGAACCCGGCGTAACTTCATTGTGCTGATCTTACACTGAATAGTCAGTCCATACCTGTGGTGGATACCAACCAGCTCTTTGTTAGTAAACCCACCCACACTGCTGTGTATCATTGCTAACGTTTATGTAACACTGTCGGTAAAGTAAACCAGAGGCAGAACAGACAAGTACTGAATGCTAGATTGAGGGCGGTAAGCAAAGTAAGTATTGCTGCTGCCAGCAGTAAGCACTGGAGTGAATGAACACGTCACTTCCGGAACAAGACACACAGCGCATGGTGTTGACATTTGCACTGTTGTGCAGATACTTCCAGTGAAATACAGATGCAAGGATAAATTGCGTTAATTACTCTGTATCGAGCCATCAGAGACAACGGATCCACAGTATCCAAATGCTGAGAAACAACCCTTGAAAAAGCTCCGCAATTTTTTCGGTTGACTTCGGTCTCAACCGTTACAGTACCGGCTGTCACTCGAAATGCTCCTAATAGCTACTGTGAATGTATCCCTCACGAATTACTATGCAATAAATTCACTGGGTACTACTAAATACTTTCAGTGATAAGACGTACCGAAGATGAACCAAATTGCAACTTGTTCCATTTGGTGTATAAGCAATGTATAAGCAAGAAATTTCTAATGCATACAGTTGGAGTATTATTTACTCCCGGAGTGGTTGTAAATTTTCATAAAATTATTGTTTTCTGACGACACTTCATTTTCTTTCATTTAGGTCTTACAGTGACAGTTTATTTTCACATAGCCGGCAGGGGTGGCCGGGCGGTTCTAGGCGCTACAGTCCGGAACAGCGCGGCCGCTACGGTCGCAGGTTCGAATCCTGCCTCGGGCATGGTTGTGTGTGATGTCCTTAGGTTAGTTAGGTTTAAGTAGTTCTAAGTTCTAGGGGACTGATGACCTCAGAAGTTAAGTCACATAGTGCTCAGAGCCATTTGAACCATTTATTTTCACATAGTAGGATTTTACTTCCTTTTCACCTTTTGCTCCCGGCTTCGAAGACTAGAGCAGGCTGTTACAGAACTCACTCTTTTTCGCCTGTCCCAGTCAGCTGAGAGCGAGACAGTGGCGTCCCATATGTGGAAAATTTGGCAGAGAATTGCCAGATGCGACAGTTACCTTACAACAATGGGAAAACTTCTGAAAACGTAAAGAAAACTAGGAGATTGGAAGTATCTTCATTTTTAAAGTGCGAACATTTTAAGTTCGGCTTCTCCATGCTTCTTTTGATACCGATTGGAACTACAAGTTGACAGTTACCATTCACAATTTATTACCACTATAGGTTTCAGATGTTTAAACCATCATCATATGGATTTATGTTAATTAATACGACACTTATGTAGTGTGTTTACGACTTTGTTGTTCTGTCTAGCAGTAGATGGCTCATAGCTTTATGGAGGTTATTGACTGCAAACATGAACAAAAAGGTAAAAGGTAAAAGGTAAAAACGCCTCCACGGCTCCAGTGGTCACAAACTCCTTTTTCTACGGCTTTTTAAGTGGGAAAAGACATAAGGATCTAATAGATGAAAATAAGATGTGAAAATAACAGTGTCGCTAACAATGGAGAAAACTGTAGCAAAACAGGTTGCACCAAAATCGTGAACACGATACAGACTTGTATTAATTTACATAAATTCACCTGACGACAAAGGTTTAAACTTCTAAAACGCGTAGTGGAAGTAAAATAAATTGTGACTGGTAATAGTAAACTTGTAATTTCAAGTAATATTAGGTCGGTTCGTAAGTTCATAGCGTTTTTCCGTAAGTTTAAAAAACCCAGTAGATACACATAGGGAATTTATTCATCAATAATATATTCTCTTCCACTATTTACAGCAGTCACCCAATGTTGGGGTAACTTTCCGATTCCACGACTGTAGAAATCACGTCGTTTTGAGACGAACAAACTGTCGAACCAAGTTCGGAGTGCATTTTTATCCAGAAAGGAAGTTTCTTGAAGGCTGCGGATAGAGAGATGAAAAGGGCAAAATCTGAGGCCGCAATGTCATGTGAATAAGATGGTTGCGGAATGACTTTTTGCCTGTGTAGCACAATGCGGGAGGGCGTTATCACAGAATACAATCATTTCACGCAGTCCTCCTGTTCATTGTTCTTGGATTGCGTCTGCAAAACGTCTCAGTTTTTGACAACAAATGTCAGCAGTGAACACTTTGGGGAAGCAATTCGTAGCACACAACATCGCCGTTGTCCCACCAGAAGCATAGCATTATCTGTTGATGCCTGTATGTCTTGTACAGAGAGCTGTTCCTTTCTTTGGAGCCAACAATTCCTTTCTTTTCCTTATGTTAGCAAAAAGACACCATTTCTCGTCACCAGTAATGACGCATAGTGGACGATGAGCAAGTAGAGATTCAGATATGGCCACCTGATGTTTTTTGTGATTTTGGCTCAGAGCATACGTTACTCATACACCTAATTTTTGAATCTTCTCCATTACATCAAATGGCGCACAATGTTAGAATGATCACAGTTCATCACATTTTCCAGTTCTTGAGTACAGTGAAGTGGATCATTGTGGATTAATGCGTTTAAACTATCTTCATCAAAATGTCTTCCTGAAAGTGGTGAGTCACCAACGTCAAAAAGATCCTCGTTAAAACAAGAAAAGCATTTTCTTACAGTGCTCTGTCCAATGTCGTTATCCCCATACACGATGCAAATGTTTCTGGCTTCCTCCGCTGCTATCACTCCTCTACTGAACTCAAGAAGAATATCTCGGAAATGTTCCTATTTCTCCACTTGGCACTCTCTTTTCTAGCGTCCTCAGCTCCACACGTTATCTCAAATAACAAAATGACAATATGTTAAGACAAATAGCAACAATGAAAACTACAGATAAAAAATGACAATCGATAAATAAACCTTTAACAACTGGACTGCCAAATAAACCCGCTACGAACTTAAACACCAAGCAATATTTTTATCTTGTTTCACGGACGGTGTGTTAGACACAGTTATGTGGACTACCTGTGTTTGTGCGTGTGTGTGTGCGTGTAAGCCTATTTTTTCATGTTCTTTTAAAACTATCTTTCATTCCTTGCTATTTTGAAACAAAAAGAGATGTAAAAAATTACAGCTTTTTAACCCAGGGCGAAGATTTACGTTTTTTCTCGTTCCGCGTACAAGGAGAGGAAGAGATTTTTGAGACCTTAGGCCACTAGTGAGTCTCATCTATTCAGCCAAATCCCAGCGAAATGCCGTTGGGACAGGAAGTTCCTAGTTAGAAATACGGGTGCGACAATAAAGTAATGAGACTGATTTTCTTTGCAAGATGTGGCAACCCTGCAGGCTTGCGTAAGGACAATATCTTTGACCTTGGTGAAAGACCAAGCAGCACATCGATGCAACTGCTCAGTCGTGAGTTTTGCTGTAATGAGTTAACATGTGTTTGTGTCTCTCGTCACGGAAATGGAACCGCATAATATTGCGCAACGGTATGCCATTTCTCTTTGCTTTAAATTGGGTGAAAACGCGACGACAACTTACGGTAAGCTTCAGAAGGCTTTTGGAGAGGAGGTTATGTCAAAAGCTCAAGTTATTCGTTGGCATAAAATGTTTAGTGAACGCAGAACGAATGTTGAAGATGAAGAGCGCAATGGACGATCGTCAACCTAACGGACGGATGTCAACTTGGCCAGAGTGCATGAACTCGTATGATCTGATCGAAGATTATCCGTGAAAATGATTGCAGAAGAACTGAACATCAATCGAGAAACGGTTCGTTTAGTAAAAACTGAAGATCCTGGTATGAGAAAGATTTGTGCAATAATGGTCCCCAAAAATCTCACGCCACAACAGCGAGAAACACGGAAAAATGTGGCAGTTGATCTGTTAGAGCAAACGGAAATCAATCCAGAATTGTTGAGTCATGTTATCACTGGTGATGAAAGTTGTTTTTTTTCAGTACGATCCAGAGACAAAACGCCAATGTTCACAATGGTGCTCAAAGGGATCACCCAGACCAAAAAAAGTTCTCATGTCAAAGTCAAAACTGAAATGCATGTTCGTGCACTTCTTTGATTCCAAGGGAATTGTTCATAAATAGTGGGTGCCTCCTGGACAACAGTTAACCAATATTACTACAAAGAAACTTTTAGAAATACTTCGTAAATTAGTTCTTTGTGTCCGTGCTAACATTGCTGACTATTTGATTCTGCATCACGATAATGCACCATCCCATACTGCTCTGTCAGTACAGCAATGTTTAACCTCAAAACAAAATTCAGTACTACCACAGCCGCCTTATTCACCAGAAATCGCACTGTGCGACTTTTTTCTATTTCCAAGAGTCGAAACGGCGGTCAAGGGACACTATTTTCAAAAACACAATATGTCCTAAAAGCTGCGACGAGGATCTTGGAGGATATTACAGAAGATGAGTTCCAGAAATGTTACCTTTAATGGCAGAAGTTCTGGAAAAAGTGTGTGCAATGAGAAGGGAATTACTTTGAAGGGGACAACACTAAACTTGGCTAAAACTGTACGCAACATTTCTTTTTCACATCAGTCTCATTACTTTATTGTCGCACTTCGTATGTGGGAGGGGAATTACCGCTTCTAGCAAGTTTAACTATAAAGGACGGATGTTGTGTGTGTGTGTGTGTGTGTGTGTGTGTGTGTGTGTGTGTTTGGGTGGGTGGGTGAGTGTATGCATCTTTTTGTATGAGTACGATACGACACTGGATGGCCTGCTACACGTATCCTTTCATACTTTTTTTTAAAGTTTCATTTTATGTCTCTAAGGTTCGAGCAGTCTTTTTAGTTCTGATGTATTGTAGAGTCCGGTACTTTTCAACTAAATACCAGGTAGGCTGGTCGTAGGGTGGACACAGTCTCGATTGAGAACATTTCGGAGGGTGTTTCAAATTCTGGCATAGGCATTACAACCGATTGTAGCCTCACGAAAACCCTGATCATAAAACGCGGATGGGAACTAATTTCAGTGTAGATCTGGGACAATAAGTGTAAGTGCATTTGTTTATGCGTGCAACTGTGTGACGTCTATGTTTGTGCTATGTGTGATGTGTGCATATGTAGCTGCTGCCCGAAAATGATAAGCGTTGAGAACGACATGCTACAATGACTGCTATTGTATAAGGGACTTTTGTATTATGAACCAATGCCAGAATTATTCTAATAGTGTGCACTGTTTTTACACTGCAGTGGTGTTAACTTTGCTATGTATCAAAGTGAAAATGTAAAGTGGCTAGTTCAAGAACGCACAGTCCATTCTATAGTCTATACAGATACACAATGCACTAACATATAAGTCAAAACCAGCAATATAGCGTAAGTGTGGCTGTCGTTATAACAAATAATATTTACGACAATCCAGACTAGAAAGAAGAGCAGTGAGTTTGATTTAAAACGAATCAGATCGAACTATGAGTTGAGGGCATCAGTGAAAGTTCAAAGATCGAATGACGGTGTTATTCAGTGAATCACCTTGCAACCCGATCGTTGAGAACAAAAAGCAGTTGGAAGAGCTCCTGTTGAATTCGAGATCCATGAGGAGTTTCTCCCCCATCTGTAGTATTGGCCCTCAATCCTTTCATCACTGTTCACAGAATCCTTCATGGGCACCTCCTCCCGTTACACATACGCTGCTACTAGTCTCATGTCACCCTTCACTAATACAAAAAGTTTAAGTGTTTCTGGTATTGTTTCAACGGTAATCCACTTACTAATAACTATGGTTTTCCCGAATGTGTGTAACATCATTCCATTTACAATTAATAATATCACTCCTACTACTATTACTAATAATAAGTTCTCATAGTTCTTTAAACATAATGACATCGTGCAGACCACAACAATCTTTACGTCTTCTAACAAAGGAAAGTGAGCACTTAAAGCATAGTTGACATCAGAATAATTCAGAACGGAGTTGCAGTTGAAATGAAATGAAAGAAGCAATGGAAAAGCTTGTATGCGAGGAACTGTCATAACATTTTGCTGGTGGTATTGACGCAAACAATGTGCAATGACATAAAGTGGAGGTCAGTTGTTGTTAGGTATCAGGAGTATGTGTGCCACCTCTTCCTGTCTGTCCTATGATTCATACGCAATATTGTTAACAGGTTTCTCAACAAATTGCCACTTTGAAGAATAGCTTTCCTGATCGGATGATATATTACAATCACTTCGTATGTGGTACTGTATCGTGGAAGATTGCATAATTTCTGAGGGGATGAACATAACGCAAGCTCATATGTGTAACACGTCATCTGTGACCTAGGTAGGGATCGCTTTCTTGGCTGTAAGGAACGCCAGAGTTGGTTTCTGGCATCCGGCTGAAGAGGTTTGTCGACTTTGAAGATGATGACACTTTCCATAATCCCCCTAAGTGATTTGTGACTAGAGCCTACTATGCTCACTTTTGGGTAGTGATTTTCCCGTGGCGGCCAGTCTTTTACAGCAGTGACTAGTAACAAGTTCGTGATTAGTAATGACAGGTATGACGGTTCCTCTATGATGAGCATCAAAAATGGTTCAAATGGCTCTAAGAACTATGGCACTTAACATCTGAGGTCATCAGTCCCATACACTTAGAACTACTTAAACCTAACTAACCTAAGGACATCACACAGCCGGCCGAAGTGGCCGCGCGGTTCTGGCGCTGCAGTCTGGAACCGCGAGACCGCTACGGTCGCAGGTTCGAATCCTGCCTCGGGCATGGATGTGTGTGATGTCCTTAGGTTAGTTACGTTTAACTAGTTCTAAGTTCTAGGGGACTAATGACCTCAACAGTTGAGTCCCATAGTGCTCAGGGCCATTTGAACCATTTTTTTGACATCACACACATCCATGCCCGAGGCAGGATTCGAATCTGCGAAGGTAGCAACAGCGCGGTTCCGGACTGAAGCACCTACAAGCACTCGGCCACAGCGGCCGGCGACGAGCATCAATACCTAATTTTGAATCTCGTGTAGCTCATAAAGGTAGGAGATTTTATCGATCGGTATTGCTGATCGATGAGGATAAACTACAAATGCGGAATGTATTCGTGCTAACGTTGACGGAAAACTGGTGAAGAAGGTATTTATTGTTGCAATACCCAGTGGGGCTAAATTGTCTTCACAACATGCGAGTACGAGCCAATACGTTACAGTCAATATACACTCCTGGAAATGGAAAAAAGAACACATTGACACCGGTGTGTCAGACCCACCATACTTGCTCCGGACACTGCGAGAGGGCTGTACAAGCAATGATCACACGCACGGCACAGCGGACACACGAGGAACCGCGGTGTTGGCCGTCGAATGGCGCTAGCTGCGCAGCATTTGTGCACCGCCGCCGTCAGTGTCAGCCAGTTTGCCGTGGCATACGGAGCTCCATCGCAGTCTTTAACACTGGTAGCATGCCGCGACAGCGTGGACGTGAACCGTATGTGCAGTTGACGGACTTTGAGCGAGGGCGTATAGTGGGCATGCGGGAGGCCGGATGGACGTACCGCCGAACTGCTCAACACGTGGGGCGTGAGGTCTCCACAGTACATCGATGTTGTCGCCAGTGGTCGGCGGAAGGTGCACGTGCCCGTCGACCTGGGACCGGACCGCAGCGACGCACGGATGCACGCCAAAACCGTAGGATCCTACGCAGTGCCGTAGGGGACCGCACCGCCACTTCCCAGCAAATTAGGGACACTGTTGCTCCTGGGGTATCGGCGAGGACCATTCGCAACCGTCTCCATGAAGCTGGGCTACGGTCCCGCACACCGTTAGGCCGTCTTCCGCTCACGCCCCAACATCGTGCAGCCCGCCTCCAGTGGTGTCGCGACAGGCGTGAATGGAGGGACGAATGGAGACGTGTCGTCTTCAGCGATGAGAGTCGCTTCTGCCTTGGTGCCAATGATGGTCGTATGCGTGTTTGGCGCCGTGCAGGTGAGCGCCACAATCAGGACTGCATACGACCGAGGCACACAGGGCCAACACCCGGCATCATGGTGTGGAGAGCGATCTCCTACACTGGCCGTACACCACTGGTGATCGTCGAGGGGACACTGAATAGTGCACGGTACATCCAAACCGTCATCGAACCCATCGTTCTACCATTCCTAGACCGGCAAGGGAACTTGCTGTTCCAACAGGACAATGCACGTCCGCATGTATCCCGTGCCACCCAACGTGCTCTAGAAGGTGTAAGTCAACTACCCTGGCCAGCAAGATCTCCGGATCTGTCCCCCATTGAGCATGTTTGGGACTGGATGAAGCGTCGTCTCACGCGGTCTGCACGTCCAGCACGAACGCTGGTCCAACTGAGGCGCCAGGTGGAAATGGCATGGCAAGCCGTTCCACAGGACTACATCCAGCATCTCTACGATCGTCTCCATGGGAGAATAGCAGCCTGCATTGCTGCGAAAGTTGGATATACACTGTACTAGTGCCGACATTGTGCATGCTCTGTTGCCTGTGTCTATGTGCCTGTGGTTCTGTCAGTGTGATCATGTGATGTATCTGACCCCAGGAATGTGTTGCATGGGGGCTTAATTAAATGAATTGAAAATAATTTTAATTTTTGGTAGCTGTATGTCCGATTACGCTATGTCTCGTAAACGGTTGGCCCTGACTAGTATTATTACGCTATCTGACTGCATAGAACAACAACAAAGAATGAAATGGAAATTTTCATTAACACAATTAATTAATTAAGTCCCCAGCAACTATAAAACCTACGAAACCAAAACACAAGTGTCACTGTTCTGTGTGTGTAAGTGTAACTCAACGTACGCATCTGGCACGGTTCTTCTTCAATAACACAAGAAATTTTAAATATCATTTATACTGAATTAATCAAAGAAAATAAAATACCATAATTACTCAAGAAAACCAGAATTACACTCTAATACAAGAATACAAGCCAGATGCTTTGTTGACTGAACCTGTAATGACGCATTATTCAGGACATTGAAATAATGAGAAAGAAAAGAAAAGTAGTTTGTTACCTTAATGTATATTGATGAAAAGCACTCTAGACATTACAGTCTCTCCACACCGACTCGCTACTATCACATCTCAACAAGAACTTTTCAGTATCACATCTCAGCAAGCACTGCCTACTAGCTCATCTCAACAAACACTCCTCACTACGACATCTCACGAGTTCTCCCAAAACACTGCCCACTACGAGTTCTCAATAATCACTGCCAGTGGAGGCGGCGGAACAATGCTCTCTAGCGCGATCTCTGGCGCTGTGGCTCAGTGTAGCCACCTTTCATATGCCCTTCCTCCACGGCTAGAATTTGATGGTATTTTAGCCAGCATTGGTGGTGAAAATACCACCAAATTCGTCAAAAAAATACAGACAAAAATAAAAGATAATATTAATACGTAAATTTCATATAACTAGATAAAATTTTGGCTTTGCACTGACCTTTCAATAACCTAATATATAAAATACAGTAAGCAATACAAATTCTTTCATACATGTGACTTTACATAACAGTTTACACAAGTATTATGTGGTTAAACACTTCAATCAATAGCGTCAGCAATGACTAATATGTGCAGGTAAGAGTCTCATAACTTTTCACAAACAGTAATACACAAAAAATCAGTTTATACAAATATTCACATAAACGCTTTCCATAGCCCAAGAAACAAGTAGTTGACAGTTCCAGCAGTAGCACCCAGCAATGGTCAACAGGTGCAAATACCAACAAGTGACATTTTTTCAGTAGAAACAGTCCATCAGTGACACCCAGTAATGTTGAGTAGGTGCAGACACCAACAAGTAACACCATTTCAGTATAAGCAGTTCCATTAGTGGCACCAGCAATGTTGAGCAGGTGCACACAGCAACAGGTGACATCTTTTCAGTAGAAGCAGTCCATCAGTGGCACCCAGCAATGTTGAGCAGGTGCCGGCACCAACAAGTGACATCATTTCGGTAGAAGCAGTCCATCAGTGGCACCCAGCAATGTTGAGCAGGTGCAGACACCAACAGGTGACATCTTTTCAGTAGAAGCAGTCCATCAGTGGCACCCAGCAATGTTGAGCAGGTGCAGACACAAACAAGTAACACCATTTCAGTAGAAGCAGTCCATCAGTGGCACCCAGCAATGTTGAGCAGGTGCAGACATCAACAGGTGACATCTTTTCAGTAGAAGCAGTCCATCAGTGGCACCCAGCAATGTTGAGCAGGTGCAGACATCAACAAGTAACACCATTTCAGTATAAGCAGTTCCATTAGTGGCACCAGCAATGTTGAGCAGGTGCAGACACCAACAAGTGACATCATTTCAGTAGAAGCAGTCCATCAGTGGCACCCAGCAATGTTGAGCAGGTGCAGACAGCAGTCCATAATATTCACTTTCACTAATCACACTGTTCATCAGCAGAAATTAAACATGACTAAATGTCATGCATCATGTTGAAAAGTGCAGCACCATCACTAATCAGACAGTTGAGGCATGAACAATAGTTTGAATACACATACAATGCTTTTACACTAAACATACAAATCATAATAAACACACAAATGATATCAGATAATTGTCATATTATATATTACAAATACACAAATATCAGTAAACCTATAATTTTTATGGGTGTCAGTGCAAGCCACAACAACAAGTAAAATAATATTTAGGAGATAGGTTGGGATCACTTCTCTGGGATTATAAAAGGAAAACACACAAAACACACTCACTCATCTTTCATCCACATTTAGTGCTACTGTGTAGTTGAATAGTGTTAACTGTGTAAATGCAATTCTGTCAAAATTTTATGTTCATCATGTGTATCAAGTAGTAGTGGCAGCAATGTATAACAGTCAATAATAGTTAGTCAACGTCATAGTCATCATGTCAAGACCAATGTTTGCCAAGCCAGATCAAAATGTACGGTTGCTGAACAACTGTCAGTGAGCCAAGATATGCAAATGCTTCCTCTCTCCAAAAAAAAGTATATACTGCTTATTGATTTAACAAAGTGTGTGTGTAGACAATCTTCTTTGTACTTGAGTGTTCTAGTCTGCCATCTTCATCCTCCTTGTTCCATATAGACCAACAAAAAAAATATGCTCCTCACTTACTTCACCTCTTATCCACCAAACTCCAATAATCATCAGCATTACATAATCTCAATACTTCAATAATACCTCATTTACCTTACCTCTTGTCCACGAAACTCCAATAATCATCAACTTCACATAATCTCAATACCTCAATAATACCTCTTCAATACGTCGATATATATAAACCTCAGCACCAATATCATTTCACTTCCATAACAACTCTTTCCTCTAAGTCAGTCTCTTCGAACAAGTACAGACAAAATCCTAGTGCAACTTCAATTCAGCATCCCATACAATCCGAAGACACAGTGTCCACACACAACCTCTGTGTAATCCATCTGACCCAAATTTTCTACTCATTATAAATTATAAGATACATTTTGGTTCCTTGTCCATCATTAAATAAAAGAAATGCATACATGACCTCTAACAGACTTAGTTCGAATAACTCTCAGTAATTAAGTACGATTACGAAGTGTTAATGATCGTGATATTTCAGTGTGTACACCACTTCAAAAATTATGGCAAACAGAAGCAAACATGTGGAGTATTTCTTGTGTCAAGTGTCACTTCCTATTTCAATTGCTCACGAAGAATGCAGTGTAATAACTGTCAATGGTCTAACCCTAGTTTTGGTATGTCATGTCGTTAGCTTCGTTCCTATTAGCATAAGTTTATACAGCTTCCATAATACCTCCAGCTCATGTGACTTCTATGCAGTTTCTTGTACCAATGTCGTTCGTAGAATTAGCAGTTCATTTTCTTATCTTAAAAATATAAGGCACTGAGCGTAAGCAAAACATGCAATAGCGAGTAAATATACCAGTAGAGAACAGAATGTCAACAAGTGGATGCAGCACAATCCCTACAACGAGGCTCTGCCAAGCAAACAATCTATAATTAATACCACAGTGTAACCTAAACTCTATGTTCGTACACAGTATATCAGCATTTCTATATTCTAAATTAAAGAGTAGTTATGACAACAAAACAGAAATGTGTAAATATGCAATCCATACGCAAGGCAGCAAATATGTTATCTAACATAATAAACAGGTCATTATCATCATATCAGCATAAGCAAATAAATGTTCATACGTAATCTTAATAAGTAAACATGAAGGCGCAAGCAGATAAATCACAAAGTGTAACCTACATACATAACCACAGTCAGCACAATTAATCAGTTGACAATTACAATTTAAATAAATAAGCACAGCAGGCACTGTAACGTTCCCTGGCATTTTCACAGTTTATTTGTACCATATACGCCGCTCTGGGCAAGTTGTATATACATCGTAATTATTCAACAAAAATATTACTGAATGTGGTATAAAGTACGTTTGTCATTTTTATTATGTTTTATTGTAATATTTCTCTGTATTTAGGATAGGAATTTTTCTGTATTTAATATGTGAATGTAAAATGTGTCAGTATTTGCGGTATCAGAGATATAAAAATTTGCCAGAAGAGAATAATTTACAAAGAAATGTTAATAGTCGGGAAATGCTATATAAGGACTAAACATTATGTATTCTTTGGTCTTCTCTGATGAGACGCGATTGAGGTTGGACGCTGTGAAGAAGCTTTTAACGAATGTGTAGAAGTCTTTTGTCTCCGTCTGGACTTAGCCGCCATTAGACGATGTGTTACGAATTAATGTGAGTTGAATTGTTGTTTGAGCTAAATATATCAGTATTTATCAAAAGTGTGAATTATTTATGTAAATTAGCTTGCCCACGTCATCTATAAAATTTCTTTAAGAATTTTTCAGCATTTTTTAGCGGTGTTGCTGGGCTGTGCCGCGACCAACAATCGCAGATTTGAAGAGGCGGCACATTTAAAAAATTATCAAACCCGTAAATCGGGAACAGATGCATAAAAATCAATCGTGAATTAAGAAATTGTTCTTTCTTTTCAGTGATCCTGTGGCTGATAAAATTTGAATTAATTATACGTTTGTGCATTCGTAGGCGGATAGTTAATGTTAGTTAACATTGAAATTTAAACAGTTTGGTTCTTTAAAATAACTCAAATGCGTAGTGAAGTAGGTTTGATCAGTGATAAATATCGGCTTGGCAATAATTAAAACATTTTCTGCTGATAGAGATAATCTTGTGTTCTATGGCTATTGCCGGGATAAAATTCAGTAAAAATATTAAAAAAAAAAACCCACTGCATCAGGAAAGTGTATGCCAAGGCCGAATGATCTAAAGGACTCAATTCTCAACTAAATATTATTATCCAGTTAATATGAGTGCACGTAATATTTTTCTTTAAATGTACGTAATCCTTAAGAAAGTAAAACTTTTTATTACCACACGAAATTAAGAGAGTGGTTCTACAACAAAGTTCGCACGAAAGAAAATTAACTTAAAAGGCAAAAAGAGAAAATTTATTATTCATTCGTTAACGAAATTTAAAATCAACGTCAAAATATTTCGACAATTTCGTTAAAATTGGCGCCCAACGTGGGGCTCGAATATGCAGTGGCCACTAAATACCCGTGAGATAACTAGGGAATTAATATAGTCGAACTTTGTTGCAGAACATTTAATAATTTTTCTATGTATTGTATGTATTTCATAACCAATATTGTGTGGTAATACCTGTGTATGATTTTTTGCATGAGAACACTATGTATCCAGAGGCAAGCTGAAGAAGAGAGCACATTATTTCGAAAAATTAATTACCTACCACAATATCAGGGGGCAGCTGCACCCAAGATAGATCACCAAAAGGTAAAGCTACAGTGTAGTTGTCCTGTGGGTAGTAAAGTAGCCTCAGTGCAGTGTTCTCGGATCATTAGTGGTGTGCTTGTTGTTAGTACTTTGTTTTAAAATAACAGGACATTTAGGTAGTTAGTCATTGTAGTATATAGTAAGTGTGTATTAGTTAATGTCCATTTCTTGTGTGATTATGTCAGTGAAACCTGAGTGTTAGGATATTTAGTTCAGATTTTATTTCCTTTGCTTACTATGGTTAGATTGCGTAGTCAGAAAGATATCAACATGGATAATGAGCAACAGTCAGTAAGTAGTGATACCGAGTTGGAAAGTGGGACACAAAGTAATGTTAGTGACGTAGTTCAGGAAGTACAATGTGAAAATCTGGGGGCAGAAGGGCAAGAAATGTTGCCACTGCCACCCAGTGATTCAGTTGATGGCGGAAATACTGTGTCATCCGCAAGCACTGGACACGGACCAGAGAGTGGTGTGATGTCAGAAGTGCAATCATTAAGAGTTATGTTCGAGCGCATGCTCAATTTCCAAGCTGAATTTGTACATATGCAAGCAGAGCGTGACCAGAGATTGGTAGCGGAATTTGCATGCAAACAAGCAGAACGCGATAAAGAACGTGATGCTAAACAAGCAGAGCGTGACCGACGCCTGCATGAGAGGGACTTACAGTTGATGCGAACTTTAGAAGTTATGCAAAGTGATATAGTTAGTTTGAAACAAAAATATGAAACCATACCCAAAACAGTACATGAATTAAGCGAAAGAGTAGACAGTATTCAAGTGGCTAACGCCAATATCGTAGAGGAAATCAGTGTTCTGACTAATAGGGTCGAACAACTAGAACTCGACACAACTCAAGTAATTGAGGACAAAGTGATCGAACAAGTGCACAAAGTAGAACGTAAATTCACAAAGGAATTAGATGAGAAAGTGCACGCTGCAATTGAGGCCAGAGAGGTGGACTCAGCTGCGGATGTGCAAAATCTTAAGAAGATAGTGCAAAAGGACATTCCGCTGTGGCAGCGGAGTGTGGACCGCCGTCTTGCCGAAATGGAGGTTGGCTTGCGGCAGGACGAGGCACAGGCGTATGTCACGCCAACCAGGTCCAACAATGATAGGCATATAAATACTGCAGTAAAAAATTGCGACTGCGAGACAGAACAGGCAACCAATGTAAGCGGAACAAATAAATGTCATTCCAAAGTAGTGATTGAAGAAAGTCTGATTAGGAACCGACAGTTTCAGATCTTTACAACGGAGAAGAAATCTGTTCACCCTGTAGTGTTTATCAAGGGATTTAGAAACATTTTGCCTAGCGTTTGGAGTCATACCCAGAAAATACAGTTTGTTATGTCATACATACAAGGAGATGCTGCATTATGGGCAACCGAAGCAGCTGACAGTTGTGATACATATGAGCAATTCGAAAAGGCATTCTTGGCCAAATATTGGTCAACATGTATTCAGGAGAGATTACGGAAGGAAGTATATAATCCAGAGCCGTATTCTCCACGACTAGGAAATTTGCGAAAATATTTTGAGAAGTACATTAACAAGACCCGTTACTGGGACGAACAGATTTCATCTCGGGATTTGATCAGGCTTTTGAAATCACACTTGCCGATACATGTAAAGGAAAAGCTTATACACGTGCCTGAAAATGATATGGAACATTTCTTGTCTGTTCTGGACTCAATTGACCTGATTCAGGAGGACGTTAAGGCAGCCTCTGAACAGGCTAGAAATAACGGAAACGGTTATAGAAATGGTAGAAATAACACGCCTCCACCAAGTAATGGAAACGGCGGAGGTAATAATAGGAGACAAGAGTATGCACAAAACGGAAATAGAGGTAGAGACCGGAATGGCAATAGTCCGCCGGTGAATAATGACCGAAAGAGGAGGTTCGATGACCGGTATGAAACAGGCCCACCAAGCAATCATAGATGGAAAAATGCCAGGGGGCCGTACAACACTAATACTTATAATGATGCAAACCGAACTTGGCCACAGAACCAGAGGCCCAGTCCGGACCGGCAAAACAGTGATAGATATGACAATAACCGACCGCCACCACAAAATGCGCCAATTGCGCAACCGTGGCGGCCGACGCAACACAACGTGCACATAGTGGAGGTCAGTGACACAGAGCAGCCACGCCCATCCACTAGCAATAATTCAACAAACTAGATGCAGCCGAGATACGCTCTCCATCGTCGGCTGAGGTTTGGAGTGAGAGCAGCCCGACACAGAACAAAACACCGAACAAAATCTGTATCCTTAGATATAATGACGGGGTACAGATGGGAGACGAACTAATAACTGAACCATCCACGTGCATAAAGGAGCACAAAGACAAAGTACAAGCGATAATAGAGATCAAAATTAACAATATTGATGTGCAAGCAGTCATAGATACAGGTGCTACGGTCAGTGTTATGAGTATGGACTTATTCAAAGTACTGGGGAAGGAAAGGCGTATGCTGACTTTTCCCGTGAATAATTGTAAAGTCACTGGAGCCATAAGTGCACAGCGACAAATAATTAAACTCCAAGTGCAGGTAGAGATGTATATAGGGGAAGAAGCCATAGCGAGCTCATTCCTGGTAGTAAAGGGTTTAAAAGTAGCCTGCATTTTGGGGGTAGATTTTTTAAGAGAAAGGGACCCAATAATCGACCTTTCTCGGGGAAAATTAAGTTTGATGAATGCTGGTAGGAGAATAGAATTGTCCATGCTCAGATCCGGAGAGGTACCTGTACCTGTACCTAAATGTAATGCTATTAATATAAAATGTAGGAATCAGTCGATACTACATTTAGACAATCATTGTCTAGGACAGAATCTCTATTATCCTGACGTACAAGGTGATCAATCAAAAGCGAATATGGACGCATTAGTGAACAAAGTGTCACAGTCCGAAAATTTGAATTCTATGCAACAGCAGGATTTGGTACAGTTATTATTTAATTATGCAGAGGTATTTTCAGAACGACCAGGAATTGTTAAGGGATATCAGTACAAGATCGAGGTAAAGCCTCACAAAACTTACTGTCGAGCCTCATACTCCATTCCTTGGTCCGAATAGGAAATAGTAGAGAGAACATTTGGAGAGTTAAATAAATTTTTCAGGTTATACATTGCATATAAACACACGAGATGGAAGATAAGAAAAGCAGGGTGCAACCTTACCAGGTGCGCTCAGAAAAGGAAAGAAAAATATAACCGACATGTGACGAATAACCAAAAATTTAGTGTTGGGGACTTGGTACTCTTACGCAATCATCCTAAGTCCTCGGCATCCTTGAAACAGAATAGCAAGTGGCAATTGGTGTACAATGGACCTTTTAGAGTAGTAAGTGTGCCACATGAGTGTAGCTATCTCTTAGCAGATCCCCACTCAGGGAGAGTACGGGGACTGTATCCGCGTAAGGATGTAAAAGCATTCCTACAGTAAAAGACTAATAGTCCTATGTGGACACCACTCTTTTGTAAAATGAACATTAATGATGTGTGATCTTTAGAGATAATGTGTACTAGTGTAGAAGTGTTTAGTTATAAGAATATGATTGACTTTCTCATGTGTATAGATATTTATGTTATGTACTCTTTTAATTTGTGTTATCTAAGCCATGCTCTAAATGTTTGCACAGATAACCTGATTAGTGCAATTATTTGTAGTGTTAAGCTGTGACAAAGTTCAGTCAAGAAGAACATTTTAGTAAGGATTAGTTAGTGTACTACATAATTTCCAATATGTGTGTCAAATTTGAAATATTTCTTGGCACAATCTTTTCTATTATGTGTATGTATGTATATATGTGTAGCTGTCAGATTGACAGATCCGAACCCAGAATAATATCAGTAATATGAGGCCCTGAGAACTTTATTATCTCACCAATATTATCAGAGAAAATAATGCACCCAGTAGTGACCCGAGGGCACCACGGGAGGCAACCTTGTTGTAAATTAATGTAACGCAAAGTTACGCACAAAGAAGCTTCAATTGAAGCATGTGCATATTCAATCAGTTAAAAGGAGCTAGCCAGATACAGTCCAAGTAAATTTTTGCCTACAGAGACTACACTGTAGTTACGTAGGACGTTGATAGTAAAGTGTGACATGAGTACAAAGGAGTTATTGAACAATATGCCTGAATCCGGCTGGAATGCACAAATAAAATCTAATCGAACACGAATATAGATGACTATGGGCAAACTAATACGAATTTTGAGTAATTGTTACCATGTACGCAAACCTCACACCTTGGTAAAGAGTTACGAATGTGCTGTTACAAACAAAATTGAGCAGCGGACATTGTAAATAGAAATAAAGGAACTTTAACAAAAGTGCAGTATTGTGCGGCAGAGACAGACAGTGACTGTTAAACCTGCAGCAATACGTCACGGAGTAGTTGTGTATAAGTAATAAAAAACTGTATCATCACCGTGTGTGCAAGTGGACAAGGAACTAGCACGACACGAACAGTGAACCGATAACGGACGGTGGATCAACTTAGTGTCAAACTTTAACTCTTTGTGTGTCAAGGGACGCTAGGAAAGCGCATTGACTACAGAAATACATTTTGATTTTGTCCTAAGGTGAAAACTTGCGTGTGACTAATGACAAGTCATGACATGGTGAAGAATATTGTGTGCCCATAAAAGTGTTACTGTGACAACGAAACATTGTGCAAACCAGACTAGTGAAGGCCTACTGAGTAATAACTACCACTAACTGTGTGCGTTCTTTCCCACAGCAGGAAAAATGCCTATAAGGATAGTACACTGTTTGTGAACTTGTTGCATGTTTCCTGGAGCACCGCGAGAAGACGTCGCACGGGCGAGCTGATATCCAACGCGCATCCGGCTACATCAGCTATGCAGCGGCCACAGCAGCCCGTAGCAGACCAGACAGCCACGCCCCTCCGCGCCGTAGCTGTCAACGCCGGGGGCGGTGACCTACACGGAGTCAGCGCGCCGCGTCGAGCGCCGCCCAACAATCACTCCGCACCGCTCACCAAATACAACATTATTGACTTTTTTGAAATGTTCACATAAACTGAATAACATGTTAATGACTTCATTTCGATAAACATTGAACATTTACTATGTATGTCCGTGAGTGATATATCCTAGGACAAGTGACTTTGTAGTGTATCACAAGAATAATAGTATCACACACAAAAAACCTTCCATTGAACTGTATGTGACTGTGATATTGTGTAATTGTGTAACCCCGTTTGTGACAAACTGCTAATTTAATTCAAATGAATAACTGTTAAAAAGACAATATTGACTATAAACCAACTGGGATGGCTGGGCTCCGGCACAGTTTTGCCCAGGTTTCCTGTTTGCCTACGCCCAAATGGGGGAGCCATGAACTTATACAACCCTGGGACTAAATAAAAGAGCCATTCCGTAAAACATACAGAAGTGTAAAGAACGTTACTGGCACCATTGTGTCAAAGTGTAAAAACTCTTTGCCAAATGCTGCCAGGGGGCAATGTAACGTTCCCTGGCATTTTCACAGTTTATTTGTACCATATACGCCGCTCTGGGCAAGTTGTATATACATCGTAATTATTCAACAAAAATATTACTGAATGTGGTATAAAGTACGTTTGTCATTTTTATTATGTTTTATTGTAATATTTCTCTGTATTTAGGATAGGAATTTTTCTGTATTTAATATGTGAATGTAAAATGTGTCAGTATTTGCGGTATCAGAGATATAAAAATTTGCCAGAAGAGAATAATTTACAAAGAAATGTTAATAGTCGGGAAATGCTATATAAGGACTAAACATTATGTATTCTTTGGTCTTCTCTGATGAGACGCGATTGAGGTTGGACGCTGTGAAGAAGCTTTTAACGAATGTGTAGAAGTCTTTTGTCTCCGTCTGGACTTAGCCGCCATTAGACGATGTGTTACGAATTAATGTGAGTTGAATTGTTGTTTGAGCTAAATATATCAGTATTTATCAAAAGTGTGAATTATTTATGTAAATTAGCTTGCCCACGTCATCTATAAAATTTCTTTAAGAATTTTTCAGCATTTTTTAGCGGTGTTGCTGGGCTGTGCCGCGACCAACAATCGCAGATTTGAAGAGGCGGCACATTTAAAAAATTATCAAACCCGTAAATCGGGAACAGATGCATAAAAATCAATCGTGAATTAAGAAATTGTTCTTTCTTTTCAGTGATCCTGTGGCTGATAAAATTTGAATTAATTATACGTTTGTGCATTCGTAGGCGGATAGTTAATGTTAGTTAACATTGAAATTTAAACAGTTTGGTTCTTTAAAATAACTCAAATGCGTAGTGAAGTAGGTTTGATCAGTGATAAATATCGGCTTGGCAATAATTAAAACATTTTCTGCTGATAGAGATAATCTTGTGTTCTATGGCTATTGCCGGGATAAAATTCAGTAAAAATATTTAAAAAAAAAAAACCCACTGCATCAGGAAAGTGTATGCCAAGGCCGAATGATCTAAAGGACTCAATTCTCAACTAAATATTATTATCCAGTTAATATGAGTGCACGTAATATTTTTCTTTAAATGTACGTAATCCTTAAGAAAGTAAAACTTTTTATTACCACACGAAATTAAGAGAGTGGTTCTACAACAAAGTTCGCACGAAAGAAAATTAACTTAAAAGGCAAAAAGAGAAAATTTATTATTCTTCTTTAACGAATTCGACATCGTCGATTTCGTTAAAGCACATAATAAAAAAATATAACATCAGTGAAAAAGCAGTGCAGCCAAGCGATGCATAATATACACAAGTAACAACCCTATTCATTAATCAATCATTGTCAAAATCAGTTAATGTGCGCAAGCACGTCGCTTCACAAGTAAATTCACAGAACATGAAATTTAGCACAAAGTATGAGTTACGTAATCGGGAGTAGCAAATTACGTCTAAAGTACGTACCTGAATGGAAATATGTTACCTGAAAAATAAACTCAATTAATCGTTACCTTTTTGGTTTTTTACTTCTTCTTTTTTTTTCGAAATTACATTCTTCCTGAAATTTTCTCCATAGCAAGTCCTCTTAACGTCGGACACACACAGAATTTACCTGAAGGTCTTAAATACTTTACACAACCGTTTCCTGAAAAATACTGAACGTTAATAACATAATTTATAAAGTCACCATAGCTTTATACAGAATTTAGTCGGAGAAATTAGACTGTGTATTTGTTTACGTCTGTCAGTGCATTCGCACTGAGCACTCGATCAGCTGTAGGCGCGTGACGTAGAAAGTGATTGTTTGCGGTCAACGACAGCCTTCTGCGGCGCGCAGACTGACTGTTGCTTTGAGTATGTGCCGCCGCCAAAACACAGCGCGGTATCCTTGTATTCTCTGCATGTTTACATGTAGCTGTTAGTTTCTCTAAAGTATGTCATTCCACAAAAATTTTTACGTTCGATATATGATGTATTCCCTTAGAGCGCCGAGATTTAAGAGTTTCTACTTCAACAGTATTGTCATGTATAATTTTGCGAATCCTATATGGACCGTTATAAAGCAGAAAAAATTTGCGACACAAGCCTTTTTCTTTATGAGACAAACGGTGAGACTCAATTAATACCTTTTGACCAACTAACAAAATTTTTAAACGACCAGGACGTTTAGCTGATTTCTCTCTTCTAGCAGCCGCAGATGCAATATTTTGTAGAGCCAGGTTGACAACTTCAGAATGCCGCAGTTTCCGTGAAGGCGGAAAAGGAACGATTTCAGAAATGCGATTTGTTGGTACTTTATTTTTTAATATCAGTATTGGCGGTAAATAAGTTGAATCATTAGGAAGTTCATTCAGAATGTTTTGAAAAATATGAAGATACTGATCCCAAGTTCTGTGATTCTGATGACAATAAAGACGACACAATTTATTGATTTCCTTCATCCATCTCTCTGAAGCATTAGATTGAGGGTGAAAAAGTGAAATAAAAATTGGTTTAATCTTACGACGCCGTAGAGTACGAAGCCAAATTTTAGAGCGAAACTGTGATCCATTATCTGATATAACCTTATCAACATGACCAACTTCTTTAAGAAAATGTTTGATGAAAGCGTTAGATACTGAACGAGCTGTTGCTTTGCGTAAAGGTGTAAAACAAACATATTTTGATGTCAATTCCACTGCTACGAAAATGTACGCAAAACCATTAGTAGAACGAACCACTGGACCGAACAAATCGACTGCAGCCATGTCCTTTAATTTCGCTGGAATGATAGGAAACAACGGTGCTCTGTGAGAAACAGTTGGCGGCTTAGCCTGTTGACATAATTTGCATTTGGCAAGAACAGAACGAATACGTTTTTCCATATTACTGAAGTAACAATTTTCTCGTAATTTATGAAAGCATTTTCTGGGACCAAAGTGCGCATAACTGAAATGTGTAAACGAGGTGTGGCCAAATCATCCAATCTAACAAAGCGTCTAAGAAAATTACAGACACCAAGGAAACTACGAACATCACGTTTTGTGGAAGGAACAGCATAATTACGAATAGCGTCTAGTTTCTCTGGATCAGGAAGAATACCTTCTGTAGAAATAATGTGACCGAGAAATTTCACCTGAGAACGACCAAATTCAGATTTTTCCAAGTTCACTGTCATGCCAACTCGTGCAAAAATCCGAAACAATGAATCCAAAATTTTGTTATGCTCACTCCAAGAATGTTTAGCAATAAGAATATCGTCAACATATGAAGTAATATTGTCACGAAGATAAACAGGTAAAATTTCATTTAAGCTACGAATGAATGCTGCAGAAAATATAGTAAGTCCAAACGGTAATTTCCGAAGTCACTTTTGGGTAAAACAGTCAAATCCGGTTAATCTTTACCTACTGTCTAGATAGATGGATAGTAGAAGAGTTGTTTTTTATAGATGCAAAGAATAGTGAAAGAGTAGGCAGCGGTGCAGAAAACTAAAAGGGAAATAGCACCACTACAGCTCGGGGCCCTGTGAGCGCTACGGCACATATTCACTTAGTGTAGTGAATCCCCTGAGGACATTAATAGCTGCACATAAATTTCAGTTTGTGGCCTAGTGGCCAATTTGGTGGAAGTGCGTACGTAAATAGATCTAACCATGCACATGGATGTATATCATTCTTAGAATTGCGGAAGATCTTAAATTTCCGAACAGTCAAAAAGTGTTTATAGTCAAAGTTTTCGCCTCGTGGCGACAAAGACCTACCTCCTCTGTCCCAGTCACAATGTCGATTATTGTCAAGTTCGCGCGCCTGGCGCTCTCTTGTTGTATCCCGTAAATGAGACAAATTACTTTCTTCAAACCTCTCTGCTATCTGTGATTCCAAATTTCTTATGCTGTCTTTTCCTACAATTTCGCCTTCGATTTGTTTGACTTGCTTTCGTAATGCCTCAACTTCCCTTTTAACGCGTTCATTAAATTTTCCCTGATTTTCAACATGCTTATTTATGTTCTGGTACTCTTCGGTTTCTGCAAATGGTAATGGAGCTGTATCATCCGAATCTCTGTCCCCATGTAAACTAAGATTTGTCAATTTATCTGAAATCTCCTCAACTCTTTCCGATAAGTCACCTATTTTTTTCTTTCTGTTTACTTACGTCTTCCGTAAGTGTCGCGACTCGGGTTTCAGTATTGACACATTTGGTAGTTAACTGTTCATATTGTTGTGTTAGATTATTTATTCTGCCATTTGGTACGGATTCCTCGATTCTCTCAAATATTTCTTCCTTATCATGTGCACGTTGTAAATTTAACTCTGAAAATTTTTGTACTATCACGCGATCTCTTTCTTCCTGTTCTCTATCTTGTTCCCTTTGTCTAATCTCTACTGCAATTAATCTATTATTGTGAGAATTCAAAATCGGTTGTACTTCTTCTCTGATTTCTTTCTTTAACTCATCTTTCATATTTTTGAAACATGTCCCTATTCGTGAATCTAACCGTGTTTCCAAAGTTCCCATCTCTGTTTTAATTGTTCCAATCTCTGTTTTAAATTCAGATCCTAACCGAGTTTCCATTGTTCCCATTTGTGAGTCTAACCGTGTTGCCAAAGTTCCCATCTCTGTTTTAATTGTTCCTATTTGTGAGTCTAACCGTGTTATTAATTCAGATCGTATCTGTGATCCCAAATGTAATATTGCACTCATCAACTGCTCCGTACTAACTTGTTCGAAATTCTTTTCGCCCCTAACATTTCCCACAAAACCAGCCTCCTTCGTCATAGCTGTAAGGCCATCTGTGTTCGATACTATTACAGGATCTTCTGTCGTTAATCTCGTATTCTGAGAATTTTCTGATTGAGAAAAATTTTGAAATGGTTCCGGACTATTTTCCCGACTTATTAAATTGTTTTCCACTTCATTATCCATCATACTGTTTTCCCCTGTTGGCGAGTTCGCCATGTTGACAATTTCGTCATTCTCACTATTCATCATTTTTGCCTTTTTCATCGATCGCGTAATCGTTTACAAAATATACAAAACTCGTCACTGTACGAAATTTATACACAATGACTCTTTATCTCCAACAATACCATTTACATGAAATGTTTCCCTCAAACACGATAAACGAACAATTGAAATAATTGCACTAAATTGTCAAACCCGTAGACAAGACAACAGAAATGAAATTTTGCAAAAAAAATACCATTAGAAGAATGACAATTACCAAATCTACACATGCAATATAGACTACATTTTACTAAACTACAAATTACTACAACAATCCTACTGTCTACTATTTCTACAATCAGAAGAATTCCAAGGGACGATCCGAAGCAGCGGTCGCCACGTGCATGGGGGCTTAATTAAAATATAATGCAATTAATTTTAATTTTTGGTAGCTGTATGTCCGATTACGCTATGTCTCGTAAACGGTTGGCCCTGACTAGTATTATTACGCTATCTGACTGCATAGAACAACAACAAAGAATGAAATGGAAATTTTCATTAACACAATTAATTAATTAAGTCCCCAGCAACTATAAAACCTACGAAACCAAAACACAAGTGTCACTGTTCTGTGTGTGTAAGTGTAACTCAACGTACGCATCTGGCACGGTTCTTCTTCAATAACACAAGAAATTTTAAATATCATTTATACTGAATTAATTAAAGAAAATAAAATACCATAATTACTCAAGAAAACCAGAATTACACTCTAATACAAGAACACAAGCCAGATGCTTTGTTGACTGAACCTGTAATGACGCATTATTCAGGACATTGAAATAATGAGAAAGAAAAGAAAAGTAGTTTGTTACCTTAATGTATATTGATGAAAAGCACTCTAGACATTACAATCTCTCCACACCGACTCGCTACTATCACATCTCAACAAGAACTTTTCAGTATCACATCTCAGCAAGCACTGCCTACTAGCTCATCTCAACAAACACTCCTCACTACGACATCTCAGCACTGACTACCACGAGTTCTCCCAAAGCACTGCCCACTACGAGTTCTCAATAATCACTGCCAGTGGAGGCGGCGGAACAATGCTCTCTAGCGCGATCTCTGGCGCTGTGGCTCAGTGTAGCCACCTTTCAGTGTCAATAAAGTTTCCCCTTCCTGGGACAATGAATTCACGGTGTTCTTATTTCAATTTCCAGGAGTGTATTTTGGTTCTGGTTTGTAGTTGAAATTTTAATGAAGTGACCGTGTATTACAGTGTGGTTGCTGATTTTGAAGTTAATAGGCTGGACAGTCTTATTTCAAATGAAAATATTTTAAACAGTGCGAAATATTTACTCCTGGGATTTTATAAGCATTTTGGGAGAATTAAAGCTTTTTCATTTCGCTTGAAGGGTCGAACATTAATTTAGCGCAGAAGAACATTTTTGTCAGAGCCATCATTTTAATTTACCACTGCGCATAGACCGAGGATTTATTTTAGGCCCGTCACCTGGAGCGGACTTAATGTTCTTTGGGCGTCCAGGATCAGGAGTGTGTGAAGACAGACAAAGAGTATAAGAACACGTCCCGATAGAAAGCCTGCCACCCAGGAAACAGCAGTTTTCAGCAGAGTTCTGTTAGTGGGAAAACCAACCAGCGACGAAAATGACTTATTGCTACTCCTGAGTCTAAGTGGATGGAAACCAAGGCTTTTTTTTAGAGCCGTTTGGAACTTAAGAAATCGAGGAATCAGCCAGAACGCCCCACTAACCCCGCAACGGAGACAACTTACGTACTCTCTAGGGCCCATGCGGTGCTTCACAGAGTTTAGCTTTCTTGAAGTTTCTGTTTAGTGTTCCTTACTGATCAAAAAACCCTACAAGTCACAGAATTGTATTTCTTTTTGTCTCACAGTTTCATACAAATTTTTAAATGACTCCATACTCGTCGCTCACTGTACAATATCCGTTGCAAGAATTTCGACCTTTTCATGGTTTTCAGATGATTATAGGAGCTGAAATCGTAGAAGTAGTCAACATTAGTAAAACCATTAAAAATAACGTGGGCGTCAACAGCTCGTGTCACCCTTTTGTGACATACACCAACGTTATGTGATGGATTGGATAAAACTCGTTAAACTAAATACGTACTTACTGCACACATCAGCCACGCCTATTTTGACCTGTACGGTTTTCGTTACTGACATGTCCAGAAAGAATTAACTTCGTTTCATGAAATTTTGTCACACCCGTCACGTAACGATGGTGTACGTGACAGACTGACGGGAGGCGTAGAAACTCCTGTAGAAACTATAAATGTGGAATTTTTGTGTGCGTTCGACTTTGAGATGCTATACTGCTTTTTCTCAGTGGTGGTTATCGGTGTGTCTTGCTAGGAACCAGCTGGAAGCGTTGTGCTGATGGTGAGCGTTTGCGAGATCTGTGGTCGAATCTCGGAATCTTTCTAAATGCAGTTTCGGGGCGTCAGTCATTGACTCTGAAATAGCTCTGAGCACTATGGGACTTAACATCTGAGGTCATCAGTCCCCTAGACTTAGAACTACTTAAACCTAACTAACTGAAGGACATCACACACATCCATACCCCAGGCAGGATTCGAACCTGCGATCGTAGGGGCAGCGCGGTTCCGTACTGAAGCGCCTAGAGCCGCTTGGCTACAGCGGCCGGCATTGACTCTGAAGCTCTGTGAATTTTAACCCTGTCTCGCCGGTAAAATTGAATATGTCAATTTTTGCAAGTGTTACAGTATAGAAAATTGATGAGAATCAACCAATAAACATTTCATAATTAACCGTCCTAGAAATTCGTTGGCAACTTTCCTCGTGTAGCAGGGACGCGTGATTTTCGGTCGTGAATGGGACTTCGCAAGAAGCCATTTTGCCACGATCGCTGAAGGGACGTTTTACTCTGAAAAAAAAAGAAGATTACTCTTTTCTTACTACGGATAAAAATATTCACAAATACCTGCAACGCAACTTTACATCCATTTTTCAATGGCTGTGAAGGAAATAGTGAAAAGAAAGTAAACAGAAGAGTTTTCGACGAATTTCCCTCCTTGCTTTCCAGTCGAGTCTCGCTAAGAAAAGCGTTGACTGCAGTGTGCTGTCACGATGTGTTCTCTTGCGGGAAAATGTCAGGATTATTATGTAAATGGAAGTTAAGAATAAGGGATCCTGTAAATGAAATAGCATTGCTGTTGTGACCTACATGAACAGATGTTCTTGGACCTTATCAGTAATTTCTCGTTGCTGTACTCCAATTATGTTTCTTTCATCTCATGTAGCTACAACTGCAGTCTTGTTACTTTCTCATTATTCAGTGCAACGAATGGCCTGGTTGTGAAAACAGTGAAAGAGTTTAATTTAAATGTCTTCGTAACGCTCTGTCCCCAGGCGCCCCCTGGGCAGTATGTGACACAATCCATTACTGTTGCTCTGGAGGGCCAGATTCGCTATTAAACAAACTTAACCTGCTTCTGATGGTTATTAAAGGTAACATGTTTTAATTACCATTAAAGCTCCCGTTAAAACCCTTAACAGATATGATTTTCCGTGTTTATTTCAGTATTTTATGTCAATTGACAACTACCAACGCATAACATCAACAGGCAAATATTTTCCTTGATTTAATTTAATTTTAACATCTGATTCTCGTTTTCTGACAGCCACAGCGCTATATTTACCGACGTTTGGAGCGAGTGTCCAACTGTTTAATCATTGTGTGTGTGCGTGCGCACGCGCGATCGTGTGTGTGTGTGTGTGTGTGTGTGTGTGTGTGTGTGTGTGTCGCGCATGCACACGTGTATGTGTGTCTGTGTTTTACACCTATTTATGTTGGTGATACATTTTTCTTTTTCAACCAGTCTTGTTCAAATAGTTTTCTTGTTCAATTTTCAGATTCTTGGTGTGGGCTTAGAATTGATCATCAGACTATCCAATGTATTTCTAATAGTTTAATTGGTTTGTGGCGTTTCTCCTACGTGGAAGTGTGCATGATTGTTTAGATCCGTCTGTCTACTGTCTGCTCCCACACTCCCAATTCTATACGCTCAAGGAACAATCTAATTCCGATCCAGATGAAACTACCCGCAACAGGGGCCTTACATTTAAATCCCTAGAATATGCGCAATAGAATTATCAAACTGAAATGTTCAATTAGTGTACCATGTGTCTGTATTTTGCTGAGAGGAGGACAGCGCCTGCTAATCATCACCGGTTTCGTTCAAATTTAAAGTATATGCCAGAGCAGAAATGAAAGTCACAGCAGATGACCAAATATAGCATTTTAGGCACGAATAGGGCTAGGCATGAGATATATATGTTAGCATAGTTTCATTGCAATCGTTGGTGCAGCGGAAAGATTACAATACGCTGATATGAGGGTCTTGCTGTCGCGTTTCCATGGGGATATACTTTTTATTTTCTGTTTTCACGTTAATGACACAGCAAAGAAACCAAAATAAAGTTCAACATATTGTATTTTTTAATATTATCGTAAAAAGCGTGATAAGGAATGGCAAATGAAAATTTGGGATTCCAAATAAATTTCTAGGAAGGGATTTTGAAGTGCACACGAGAACTTCCGATATAAAATAAGATGCTTTTATTATTTTAACGTTGACGATACGATTTACATGTGGTAAATCAAGGAGGAAATCAATAACTTTCTCTCCATGTCGCACACATTATAAACGTAGCAATTTTGATAATTACATGTTGTTTTAAAGTATCTGTAGAAAATAACACTGATTTACATTTCAAGTTCTCTTCCACTGCTCTACACGGAAACCATCATTTCGTCAAATAATGGTGAGGATTGCTCACGATGTACAATCAAATGTGTTTTGAAGCATTTTTCGCTGGATGCGATTTCTTTTGCCTCCTCGTTGAAGTAAAGCAGTTTTGAGGCTTTTTAACCAAATTCTTTACCTGACAGAAAAAATTCTTAGAAATTTATTTGTTATCTCAAATTTTCCTTTGACTTTCCTACCATGCCTTTTATATAAATGTTCATAAATGCAATATACTGAGCATTATTTCGGCTTAATTTCAGTGTGTGTTACGTAAAAACCGAAAATAAAATAAAAAAGATTTCCGCATAGAGACTCTCCCCCACGACCCTCATATTAGCGTTCTGTATTCTTTCCGCCGCTCCAATCGCTGTCTTGAAACTGCATTAACAAAAATAACTCATAGGGTGTCCGACTCCCGCCAAAAATGCTATTCTTTCTAAACATTCCGTCATCTGGAACTCCCATTTCGTCACTTTCATTTCCATCCGAGCACTGCGTATGCCATAAATTTGGGCGAAATCTGTGGTGACGAGTAGTCTCGGTGCCTTTGCGAGTGTTAAAATCACTTGATCCCTACGCGAACCTAAAATGCAACTTTCCTTTGACTGTCATCCATCTTTCAAGGAAAAAACTGCACTGTTTGACGTAGTTATTTTCTACATATAATTAAATGTTACATTGTTTATTACTCACTGTTTCCCTTTCTATCCTTTAACTATTCAAACCTCAGCAAAATACTCTGGTTTGGCGCACCATAGTGCAATATGGCAATCATTCAATTATTGGAGGACTGGAGGATTTTTACGCTTTTATATCGTGACGAGCAGCAGCTGTATTCCGACGCTCTATGACTGCCAGAGCACTGTCACCCTGCTGTTACCGCAGGCGTAATCTCGTCCATGTACTTCATTCCCCAACACTTTCGTCTAATGCGTGACTTCATAATAGCTCTTTTCTAAAACATATTTCGTTCCCCACTTGTGACCTGGTCTAGTCACTCGGCTATCATCAATTATTAAAGATGTAAAACTGACGTAGGAACAGTTCACATAAGCATATTCCTGCAACCTTTAATTATTTGTACCTTTGTAGTCAGAAAGATTTTTAAATGCTTTTTCTATAAAGGTACAGATAACTTTTCTCGTTTTTCTTATTTCTTTTCTTGCGGTTGTTTCTTTCTCTTACGTTACTATACTTTTGCGGAGTGAGAATACGACTCAAGTCATTGAGTCACAGATATGTCTACTGGTTTCGTCACCTAGGCGACAGTGGCTTATCGTCCCTGTACTTATACAGGAGAAATAGCTCTGTCTCTTACTTCCTCATTCTCTTTTCATTATAACTCTTCCTTACTTATTTATGTACTTTTGCGGTTTCATCTTCCCCACGTTTTATAATGCTGTGCTTAAGATGCATAGAGTCAAACAAGTTCTCCCTTTCTAGGACAATCGTAAAAGTGATAATTTTGTTTGGGCCAGGAAATCATATTCGGATGCTAAAGTTGATCTTAATGTTTACCTGGCTTTGGTTTCGTTGAGCGATCTTCCTTTCTAGCTGGCAGAATTATTTTATTTGGCCCACAGACTCTCCTTCAGTTACAATACTTTTCAAGTTATGAATATTTCCACAACTCTGTAACATGTTTGTTTTTTAACTGTTCCTCTCTAGACGAACAACTCCAAACACTTAACTAATGTCTAAGACCTGAACACATTTATTTACATTACACACAGCATCGTATAGCTAGGCATATCTTTTGGTTCACCGTGTCTCCGAAATATTCCTATCTGCATGGTCGTTGAATATTAATAACAACGTATCATGCTCGTCGTCGTTTCACTGCGAGTCTTCCGAGATCTGGGAACGTACTCGGTGTGATGCGTCCCAGAAAGACTCGAGGACGGATAAATCTGCATGCAGTGAGGAGAACCGGAGGCGGTGGACTCTGGTGCCGCACGAAACACCACCAGTAGGAATACAGCGAGTGTGCAGACAGCGTGGCTGGAGGAGGCGCCTGCTGGCGCTGCGCTTAAATGACGCGCTCCCTGAGGAGGTGTGTGCGGCGCACAGCGTTCCGTGTGCGGTCGGAACAGACACACAAGATACCGCTGGAAGTGTCTTCTCCCATGCACTTAACAAAGGTTTGGAGTCTATAGATGTAGACTGAGCTCTGTGCCAAATAGGTCGTTCAGTTCATTTAAGACCTCTTTTAACATTGATATCCAGGTGCCTTAAACTTTAATTTATGTTCCAAGTATGCCTTTTATGACTGTCGATGCTCCTTCGACGCACAATTTAAGCATTAGTGATAACAAGCAGCCTTCTTATGCCCTTTCCAGTAGGTGATTGTCCCCCGGCGTCTACCGGATTGGGAAAGCGAGTTTAGATATAATTTTTGTTAATGTACTAAGTATTAATTTGGCTCAAATTGTAGTGTCTTCCTCTCAGCGTTCAACATATCTGCGAATGCTGTCAACTATAGCGATAACGCAACTGAAAAAAAGGAAGTCGTTACTCATCTACCAGTAGAAACATTCGTGTGAAATTGCCTTTTGAATGGGAACTGACACTCGTATACTAACAATAAGGAAATGTAGGAGACGAGATACTGGCAGAAGTAAAGCTGTGGGTACCGAACGTGAGTTGTGCTTCGGTAGCTCAGACGCCGGCACGGTAGCTCAGCGTGTTTGGTCAGAGGGTTAGCTGCCCTCTGCAATAAAAAAAAAAAACTGAGTGAATCGATCAATAACGAACTTCAACGGGCGTCAGGTGACGTCCGCCACGAACAATTCAAACGAACAATAACGAACAAAATGAGATTCCCAAAAAAAAAAAAAAAAAAAAAAAAAAAAAAGTGGTAGAGCACTTGCCCGCGAAAGGCAAAGGTCCCGAGTTCGAGTCTCGGTCGGGCACACAGTTTTAATCTGCCAGGAAGTTTCATATCAGCGCACACTCCGCTGCAGAGTGAAAATCTCATTCTGGAAATAAGGAAATAATCCTTTTTTTGACGTACAAAAATGCAAACTACAGACGTGTATTCGACAATACAACTCTGAGTGTCAAGTGTGAAATAGTAGATGTGCGACCGTTTTGAGCCGACATTGTTGTTTCACATACAGTAATGTAACAACGAACTGAACGTCTCTAAATAAAGTGTTCAACATATTCTCCAAAATGTTTTGAAGGAGAGAAAAGAGTGTGGAAAGTTTGTTCCGCACACCTCGACTTCCGAAAGAAAAGCGACGTGGAATGGATGCCGGCTGCGAGTTGACTGAGATGAAAAATGTGGACAATTTGTTCCTGGGAAAAAATTATCTCGCTATACGAGACTTGGGTTATCAGTAAGGACCTACCACAAAACGACAAAGTCCAGAATGGCTCTGTGTTGGTTCTCCAAGACCGAGGAAGTACATATGTGACGTGTGAGTTGAATAACTGCTCGAAAAAAGACTTCGGCAATTTCACATGGTTGTATGAACGTTCTGTGAGTTGTACCACAGCGGCGGAAGGCTTTGTAGAACACCTGATGCCTTAAAACCGCATCATCTTAAAACAAAATGGCTCTGAGCACTATGGGACTTAACTGCTGAGGTCATCATTCCCCTAGAACTTAGAACTAATTAAACCTAACTAACCTAAGGACATCACACACATCCATGCCCGAGGCAGGATTCAAACCTGCAACCGTAGCGGCCGCGCATTTCGAGACTGTAGCGCCTAGAACCGCTCGGCTACTCTGGCCGGGCATCATTTTAACTTTTCTCTATTTTTTGTCAATACAGTCTCCAAATTTTCTGGACTGACAGGGCAACTTAAGTAGTCTTCATTAGATGTAGCCGCAGCTCAGAAGGGGACGAAAAATGCCGCTACTAAAATCCTCAACCTTTTACTAATGATATTAAACGCCCCGTAGAGCTAAATTCAGCAACAACCTAAAGAAAGTCGTGTACTTCATAGAAGACGGTTTATTGGCGAAGGAAATTATAAACAGAAAGAATAAAGTGGAAATTTTTTAATGCGATACTGCTGATTAAAATTAAATCTTAAATATACAGGTAAGTTGCCAGAAGACATAGGAGTAAAATGAGCAGGTATGGAAGGAAGCGTTTGCTAAATTCTTACGATAATAACCGGCAGGCTAGTGAAGCATTTCAGCAATATTGGTTTGAATCAAGGTCGAGCAGCGTACTGGAATTTATTGCTCCAGACAAGGACTGGAACATGTAAAACAAAAGCAGTAGTAGCGAGGTATTCATGAAAAGACTAAAGATGAACAGTGGCATCAAAATGATAACCACAGGCGACGGAAATTACTAATTTACTATTTTTCAATACTCCAGTAATGTTGGAATGTGATGAACATAAATTACATGATTGCATCAAAGCTGAATCCTTCAATGTTAACACTGTATTTCCTACAAACGACTAATGAAGGAAGATCGTGAACCACAATAACATTTCAGAGGGATATTGTGGTAAGTGAAGAAATTTTGGATATCTGGGAGATGGAAGACAATTGGGAGCCCGTGAACGGAAGAAGGAGAATACACTCATGTAATCAAAAAGTAATTACATCAGAACTGGCAGGATTAGTGCAAGAGAAATTTTCAAAGGCAAACACACATTGAAATAAATATCACACGTTACTGAGCGGGCTGTTGGCGGGCAGAGATCGAGAAAGAAAAAGGAAGAACTGGTGAACACCATCAAACAATCCGAAAGACTGGCGATCATAAAAACGGCTAGTAGTCGTGCGCCACGCCATACATAGATTCAAGCAAGTAAAAGAGACAACGGCGGTCGTCCAGTCAGCTCTTCAAATGGCTGCACACCACTTTTTTCTCAGCGTAACCTGCAACCGACAATGTACTTTCCCCACCACAACGTAAAACCAGGTTTGAATGACGAACAGACGCTCACATTCCGACTGACCTTACGAAGTTGAATCATTTCGGTATCTTCATAAAATACATCGATGAGTCCCTCATCATTTGCATAGTTAACGTTTTGAGTAAGAGAGACCTGAAAGCATTTGTCAGAATAAAGCCGAAACTGGCTGAAAATGATGTACCAACTATCTTTCTGGGTATACCATCCAACTTTTCAAATTATGCTTCTAAAGTAAAACTTCTGTCTGTTAATGAGAGAGACAATCTTGCGAAACCAACCCAAAATAGTGCAGAAAGAAATACGTTAAAAGGGATTCATTGGCGTATCACAAGGACAGTGTTGCAGTATTAGAAAACGGAAAAATGTATAGTAACAAGTAGATGAGATAAAGGATGGTGACAGACAGTATGTGCATCATCTGGAAATAGACAACGCAACTTATTGTGCAATTATCATCATAAACGGTGATATGTCAAAAAGTGTAAATGTAAATACAGACGACAACGTGGCTACAACGTTCTAACATTAAACAAACAAACAAAAATAAACTGAACTCTATTTTTAGGCTGATGGTGGTCAAACTGCACCCAGCGAGCAGCGTGCAGCCCGAATAAAGTATTCATGCAGCCGTATGTTATAACAGGACGCATCTAGCAGCTAATGGCCGAATCGAAAAACGTCTACTAACGTTAAGGGCTTCTTAAAGAGTGTAGTTATCATACCCCAATGACAAACAAAAATACTGACAGATACAGAATTACTTTATGGTGTGCTTAATTTTAACTTACGATGATGAATTCGGCCGCGAGCTTGTGTAAGTAAAGTCAGCCACTCATACCATGGATAGAGGAGTAAGTGGTGCGGCCATTGAAGGATTAGAGGACGTGAGCAGTAGTCCCTTATTGGTTGGCTTCCAGTACTGTCAACTTACGAGCGTGAGCGACTCGTACCGATAAGCTCCTACGGAACAAATTTTGACACGGAAGTGACACTGATTCGTGAATGCACGTCTTAGAGATGGTCATCTTCAAAAGCAACATTTATTCGTAGCAAGGAACATTAAATTAATTTGGAATGTGGTTATATTATGCAGTGAGCAAAAGAAAAATGGCATTCAAAATGCAGTGAAGAGCCAAAGAAACTGGTACACCTGCCCAATATCGTGTTGGGTCTTCGCGAGCACGCAGAAGTGCCGAAACATGACGTGGCATGGCTTAGATTAAAGTCTGACGTAGTGTTGGAGGTAAGTGACACCATTAATCTTGCACAGTTGTCATTTAATCCGTAAAGTACCCGAGCTTGGAGATTTCTTCTGAACAACATGTTGCAATGTATTACAGATATGCTCAATAATGTTTGTGTCTGTGGAGTCTGATGGCCAGCGGAAGTGTTTCAACTGAGAAGAGTGTTCCTGGAACCACTCTGTAGCAATTTTGGACGTGTGGGGTGTCGCATTGTCCTGCTGGAATTGCCCAAGTCCGTCGGAATGCACAATGGGCATGAATGGATGCAGGTGATCAGACAGGATGCTTACGTACGTGTCACCTGTCAGAATCGTACCTAGACGTATCAGGGCCTCCATATCACTTCAACTGCACACGTGCCCCACCATTACAGAGCCTCCACCAGTTTGAACGGTCCCCTGCTAACATGCACGGTCCATGGATTCATGACGTTGTCTCTGTACCCGTACACATCCATCCGCTTGATACAATTTGAAACGAGTCTCGCCCGAACCGGCAACATGTTACAAGTCATCAACAGTTCAATGTCGGTGTTGACGGACCCAGACGAGGCATAAACCTTTGTATCCTGTAGTCATCAAGGGTATACGAGTGGGTCTTCGGCTCTGAAAGCCCATATCGATGATACTTCGCTGAATGGTTCGCACGCTGACACTTGTTGATGGCCCAGCATTGAAATCTACAGCAATTTGCAGAAGGGTTGCACTTCTGTCACGTTGAACGATTCTCTTCAGTTGGCCCCAGCGATGTCATAGATTTGATATTTTACCGGGTTCTTGATATTCATGGCAGGCTCGTGAAATGGTCGTACGGAAATATCCCCACTTCATCGCTACCTCGGAGATGCTGTGTCCCATCGTTCGTGCGTCGACAATAACACCACGTTCAGAATCACTTTCACCTTAATAACCTACCGTTGTAGCAGCTGTAACTGACCCAACAACTGCGCCAGACACTTGTTGTCCTATAGAGGCGTTGCCGAAAATGGTTCAAGTGGCTCTGAGCACTATGGGACTTAACATCTATGCTCATCAGTCCCCTAGAACTTAGAACTACTTAAACCTAACTAATCTAAGGACATCATACATATCCACGCCCGAAGCAGGATTCGAACCTGCGACCGTAGCGGTCACGCGGTTCCAGACTGAAGCGCCTAGAACCGCTCGGTCACCCCGGCCGGCTACGTTGCCGACCGCAGCGCCGTATTCTGCCTGTTTACATATCTCTGTGTTCGAATACGCATGACTGTATCAGTTTCTTTGGCGCTCCAGTGTATTTAGTAAGAATTTTCGATGGTGCCTCATACTACATGTAGTCAGTCAGGGTAACTTTTTACCAGTCACGGTATCTTTACACCACTTGCTACTCTTGTTTCAAATCGCTGTTGTTCCACTTGCCTGCATTATTTTGTACAAAAAGTAACAGTTTTAATATCTCGTGATGTCTAGTTCGTATTTTAATTGTATTCCCACCTTCCAACAAACTGTTAGGCTTATGATTATTTTTTTATTATGGTGGATGTGAAGAGAGCTTCTGGCGGCAGTGACTGAAATTGTGCAATGCCTGGTCGATACGATGATGATGAGATCCCATACTCCGAGGAGTGTAGGGGACGATGCGGGAGACGCGCACCACTAGTGGAGGTGGTGTGCCATTGCCTTCCTCCGACCGTAATAGGGACGAATGATGATGGTGAATGTGGTGTTACCACCAGACACCACACTTGCTAGGTGGCAGCCTTTAAATCGGCCGCGGTCCGTTGGTATACGTCGGACCCGCGTGTAGCCACTATCAGTGATTGCAGACCGAGCGCCGCCACACGGCAGGCCAAGTCTAGAGAGACTCCCTAGCACTCGCCCCATTTGTACAGCCGACTTTGCTAGCGATGGTTCACTATCTACATACGCTCTCATTTGCTGAGACGACAGTTTAGCATAACCTTCAGCTAAGTCATTTGCTACGACCTAGGAAGGCGCCATATTCAGTTACTATGAATGTATTCTGAACAGATAATATTGTGAATCATGTACCGTCAAGAGCGACGTTCATCGTAAATGGATTAAAGTTAAGTATCAAACTAATTACGTCCGCTTTCTGAATTTTAATTCCTCATGTTCCAGACCTCATGTCAGTATAGTCCTTCCCTCTTCACGCCAGCCTGCATGAGCTAAAACGCGTGCATTTCGGCCTCCACTAGTAACACGGTGTTGACTCTTCTGCCAACACAACAATGAAGACGACATAACAACACGCAGTCACCTCGAGGCAAGAAAAATCCCTGACTCCGCCGGGAATCGAACCTGGGACCCCGCGCTCGTGAAGAGAGAACGCTACCGCAAGAACACGAGCTGCGGACTGGTCGATACGAATATCTCTATATTTCAAAGTAAACATGCAATACTGAATTACGATTTTGTTTTTGCTTGTTATGTACCCATCATTAGGTTTCTGACAGGTCTAAAGTTGCTCAGAGCATTAGACCTAGAAAAAATGTTCTTACTTCTGATAGTTTTCAAGCAGCTTTGGTAGAAACTTCGGCGTAGTTTTTCTTAAAAAATGTTCAAATGTGTGTGAGATCTTATGGGACCTAACCCTAAGCTTACACACTACTTAACCTAAATCATCCTAAGGACAAACACGCACACCCATGCCCGAGGGAGGACTCGAACCTCCGTCGGGATCAGCGGCACTGTCCTTGACCGCTGCGCCCTAGACCGTGCGGCTAGTCCCGCGCGGCTGTCCTTCTTATGTTCTGTCCCTCTGACGTGCTACTGTCACATATGCTACAACTTATTCCCAAAAATTTTCAGAGCTCTTTGACTTGCAGATTTACATCCCTCACTCTCCGAACATTTTATGGTGCGGTACCTGTTGGCGGCTGACCAGAGCGGTCTCACTTGCGACACTGATTCAAGAGATGCCTCTAGGAGGGGGGGGGGGGGCATCTAACGGTACTCCAGTGTACTCGCTACCATTTGTGTCAAAATTCAAATTACGGGGACTTCTCTGGTACAAAGCTAAAGTCTCCCGCCCTGGGACATGTCGCAGTCACGGCCTTGGGGCGCCGCTCCTGATTGACTGGACGAAAGCAGACGGCGCGTCGGATTTTTCTCACGCGCTTCTTGCGGCGCGGCGCGGCACTGACCCAGAGTCGCGGACGGCTGCGGCGGCGGGCGTCGTGACGCGGAATCGGCCACGCTGCCCTCCGCTTTCTGCTCGCCCGCTCGAGCGCACATCCGCCGACTGCCTCCGTTGTCTGCCGCTCGCGCGTTCAGTGCGCACGTACGCGCCGTTCAGGATCGGAACAGGCAGTGATTTCATCACGCTAGTGCGCCGGACTGGCGAATTCAGAGAAGACGAACGGCATCTGAGAAGGGATCTACACTCATTTTGTCACACTGCAACGGAGTTAGCTTCAAAAAGTGTACACCGATAAAAAAAATCACATCAAGAAAAGTTGTGTGTCATAAAATAAACTTGGTAGACGTGTTTCTACAGTTTCGCACCAGTCGCAAATCTGGTTTGCTTTAAATACACGCTGTTACGGTCTTGAGCGTTGGTTTCTTTTGAGATTGGACGCGTTGAGTTGATGTTAGTCAAGATGCTTTTAAGGCGACAGAGACGCCGTCATCAGTAACGCATTCCTTCTGCGATATTGTAGAAAGATTTGGGAGGCAATCTGAGCAGCAGTCTTCGGTTGCTTGCAGATGACGCTGTCGTTTATCGACTAATAAAGTCATGAGAAGATCAAAACAAACTGCAAAACGATTTAGAAGAAATATCGAAATGGTGCGAAAAGAGGCAGTTGACCTTAAATAACGAAAAGTGTGGGGTCATCCACATGAGTGCTAAAAAGAACGCGTTAAACTTCGGTTACACGATAAATCAGTCTAATCTAAATGCCGTAAATTCAACTAAATACCTAGGAATTACAATTACGAACAAATTAAATTGGAAGGAACGCACAGAAAATGTTGTGGGGAAGGCTAACCAAAGACTGCGTTTCATTGCAGGACATTTTGAAAATGTAACAGGCCTACTAAAGAGACTGCCTACACCACGCTTGTCCGTCCTCTTTTAGAATACTGTTGCGCGGTGTGGGATCCTTACCAGATAGGACTGACTGAGTACATCGAAAAAGTTCAAAGAAAGGCAGCACGTTTTGTATTATCGCGAAATATGGGAGAGCGTGTCACAGAAATGATACAGGATTTGGGATGGACATCAGTAAAAGAAATGCGAAAATATTTTGTTGACACCGACTTATATAGGGGGGAACGATCACAAATATAAAATAAGGGAAATCAGAGCTTCATTCTTTCCGCGCGCTATACGAGATTGGAATAATGGAGAATTGTGAAGGTGGTTCGATGGACCCTCTGACAGGCACTTAAATGTGATTTGCAGAGTATCCATGTAGATGCAAAGAAAATGGCTATGAGCGCTGTGGGACTTAACATCTGAGGTCATCAGTCCCCTAGAACTTAGAACTACTTAAACCTAACTTACCTAAGGACATCACACACATCCACGCCCGAGGCAGGATTCGAACATGCGACCGCAGCGGTCGCGCGGATCCAGACTGAACCGCCTAGAACCGCTCGGCCACAGTGGCTGGCATGTAGATGCAGAAGGAGACTGACAGCAATGTAGCCACTGTACACGATTGCTGGCAGCGATGGTCACGAGAACGTACGGTCGCTAGAAGATCAGGGCCCGGGCGGCTACGTAGCCCTACCGAGAGGGGAGACCATCTTTTTCGGCGTATGGCTTTGCGCATCGTACAGCATCTGCAGTAGCAATTTGAGCAGCAGTTGGCACCAGTGACAAAACGAACTGTTACAAATCGGGTCACTTGAAGGAAATCTCCGAACCAGATGCCCTGTAGCTTGCGTTCCACTGACCCCAAACCACCACCATTTTCTACCTCTTTGGTGTCAAGCGAGAGCTCAGTGAAGAACAAGGTGGAGGTCTGTTGTATTTTCTGATTCCGCGACGGTGCCACTAATGGCCTCGTGTTGGTTAAAGAAGGACAGTTAAAGGCGTGCAACCAACCTGTCTGGGTGCTAGACACACTGTGTCTACAGTTGGAGTTATGAGCTGGTGTGCAATTTCATGTGGCAGCAGGAGCACACTTTTGGTTATCCTACGCACCCTGACTGCAAATACGTACTGCATTTAGGTCATGTGACCTGTTGTATTGCCATTCATGAACAGCATTCCGGGAGGGGGGGAGGGGTTGTTCTCCGAATGGATAGCGCTCGCCTACATACCGCTGTTATAGCCCAAAATGTTTTGTAGAGTGTCCAGATGTTACTTTGGCCTGCTCGATCAACAGATCTGTCTCCAATCGAGCACGTGTGAGACATCATCGTTCGACAACTCCATCTTTGTTTGCACGCTTGCATTCAACATTCTGGCGGGGTCACCGGTTATTAATGTACTAGCATTTCACATTTTCAATGACTTACCTCTCGCTCATATTAACCTTCGACCTTGCAAAGTTAATCATTTAAATATGTTACTAGACAAATGTGTTCCTAAAATTTCATTATTACACATTAATTAATTTTAGTTGTTGCGATTTTTTCCGTCACAATATAACGCTGATGACGATACACTTTGGGACCACCAGGTTAATAGCATATAGGTCCATCAGCAGAAGGCAATACAGCAGCGGTTCAGGGTGACATAAGTTCGCCAAGTCATTTATAGGTTTTCAGAGATGAACTGGCACCCGGTAACGTCCAAGATGTCTTCCACCGGGTTAGTTGTGGGACATCGTGGTATATTCCCGCATCAGTCTCTTTAGTTTCATGAAGTTCCGATAGGTTTCGCCCCTATAAGTAACCCTCAAAATGGCGTTCTAAGCAAAGACGTATCACTGAGTGTCTTCTGACGGAAAACCATCGCAGATATTCATAGGCGCTTGATGGACAAATCACAATCAAACACCGCTCTCTGCATAACTGGACGTCTTTGTTAGTACTGCCGACACGCTCGTCCACCAGTTGGGGTTCTCAAAGGGGTGTTACTCTGGGTTCCTCGCCGTCTAACAGAAGATCATAAAGACAAACGAACGACCATCCGTTGGCATTGCTTGCACGTTACGAGGCTGATGACAATTTTTTTTTGTCGGACACTGTCACAGGCGATGAAACATGGGTTTCACTTCGAGCCGCAAAAAAAAAAAAAAAAGAAAGAAAAAAAAAGCAATCCATAGAGTCGCGCGAAGCCACCTCTCCTCCGAAGAAAAACTTTAATGCCGCCCCTCTCAGCCACTGAAATCTTGGTGACGGTATTTTAGGACTCTGAAGGGATTATTCTCTTTGTTGTTCTCCCTCATGATGAGACGATTGAAGTGTATTGTGCTGCCCTCAGGAAATGGACGAAACGACTTCAACGCGTTTGTCCCCACAAAAATACGAACGAACTTCTCATTTTTCATGGTAAAGTAAGGCCACACACAGGACTGCGCACCCGAGAGGAGCTCATAAAACTTCACTGGACTTTTCATCCTCACCCGCCCTACAACTTGGTTTTCGCACCTTTCGATTGCTATCTGTTTGACACAATGAAGGATGAACTCGGTGGGAACGAGTACGTGGGTGATGGGGAAGTTATTGACGCAGCTAGACCTTGGTTACGACGTCGACCAGCAGAGAGGTACCGTGAACGCATACAGGTCCTCCTGGTAACGTTGCGTAAGGCCGCCGCATTGATTATGTTCAAAAGCCGCGCGGGGTAGCCGCGCGGTCTGGGGCGTCTTGTCATGGTCCGTGTGGCTTCCTCCGTCGGAGGTTCGAGTCTTCCCTCGGGCATGGGTGTGTGTGTGTGTCGTACTTAGGGTGAGTTAGTTTAATTTAGATTAAAAAGTGTATCAACTTACGGACCGATGACCTCAGCAACTTTGACCCAGAAGACCTTTCCACAAAATTTAGTATTATGTTGAAAAATACGGTTTTGTAGCCTTTGAACACAGACTGTAGATGTCATAGCTCCTACGCAAGGCTGTCTTCATCAGACACAACATGTGTCAAGTGCTCCAACCTTCGAAGTAACCCCCATAGTTTGTGATGGGTGATGGCTGGCAGACACCTGCAAATACAAGTCTGATACGTGTAAAGTTACAGTAAACAGACTGCCCCACTAATTCATCTACTTTCCGATTGACCAAGACGTCCAAGAAATGGAAGACAGCGGCTATTCTTCACTTCCATAGTAAATTTGATATTCTCGTACATACAAAAAGTCTTCTGGCGATAAGTGGATGATACTTTTGTAGTGCGGCCCCACGGTGAAGAAGAACTGTGGTGCTTTCTGCAGCATCTGAATTGTGAGCACTAGAATTTCAGATTTAGGCTTTAGGCGGAGAAGGGCGGCTGTCTGCCATTTCTTGGATGTCTTTGACAATCGGAAAGTGAGCGGATTATTGGGGCATTCCGTTTACCGTAAGCCCATATGTATCTGACTTGTATTTGCAGGCGTCTAGCTCCCGCCACCCATCACAGACTATAGGCGTCCTTCGAACGTTGGTACACTGGGCTCATGTTGTGACCTACAGTCTGTGTTCAAAGACAGGTGGGTATTCTTCACGTCAGATGACCTCAGCTTTAATGAAGAAGAAATTTGACTAACCACAAGATGAAGAGAAGAAGGAGCGGTTCAAGTTCAGTGCGCTAGTTCCGCGCTTGGCAGTATTTTGACGAAATTACGCAATGTCTTAAGGAAACATGATGGCAAAGAAAACTTCCAACTACCTACAAAGATTTGTGCTCTTCTTGATTCGGCGAAGGAGAATCTGGGACTGTAGGAACCTGGAATCTACAGAACTCCTTGCTAATGTGGTGATGCCCACATTGATCAGACAACGCACACAGTGCGCGAAATATGGGTTGAGCATTATTGCCTAACACGTCTCTCACAGCTCTCGTTAGTCAGCCAAAGCCGAGCAATGTATATCCACAGGGAATTCCCTGGATTATTCTGCTACGGAAATCTTGCCACCAGCGAGATCCTTCTGGAATCAGTTATTTAGGAATCAGTGGAAACACGTTTGGTGGGAGATCTTATTAATCGTGATGGTGGATTTCAAGTGGTTAAGGCAAGGGATGCATCCTTTCTTCAATTTCTTCCGTAAGAAAACTATTTATGAATAATGATACGTCTAGTGAAAGTTAATTTTACTAATTTGGACTCAGAAAGCACAGATTCCGACAGAGAGAGCACATGTAGTGTCACCACTGTGCATGCGACTGTGCACCATAGAAGGAGTAGTATTCGAGGAGGGCGCCTAACTCGACAGTCTCTCATGTAGCAGCTGCTTTTTTGCATACGCATCCGCACCAATTCTTGGTATAAAGTTAAAGATGTGAAGTAGCAATCTGCAGCGTTAAACACTCGTCAACACTCATCTCAAGACGGTTGAATGGTTACCAGCCGAAATATTGTGGCATGAAGTCGACGTAATCCGGCTGCAGTCCCGAAACTTTTTTGGAATAGTTTACAGTTCGCTCGAAGGAACTGCATCAACTCGTTGAACTTACCAAATCCGCCAAATGTAGTTTAAGTGCATTGACTGATAAATGTGGATGCTTCGTACAACGTTATAGCAGCACTAATGTTGAGAAAGTTTTTGTGATTCTGTGTTTCTTGCATAAACTCTGGAAGACGAATAGGTAGACAACTGAGAGAGTTGATTGCGATATTCACTCATAATAAGTCATCCTCGCTAATAATATGATTGGATTATTGGGTTTAACGTGCTGTATCTCTGGATGACATCTTGAGGTGTCTGTTGTTTTGCCGAATAGGTGTCGCCAATGCACAATATTTCGACAATTCGACTCGTCTTCATTTGGTGCTACGTGAGACTGCTAGTTATCTGGATCGGGTCCAGTATTTCTATCTACTGTCTTCCCTTCCCATGATTGGCTCTAGGCGTTCCGTCTGCGGTCTATTTCTCACTAGAACCGCCCTGAGACGTTCCGTTTTCGGTCCGGTGCGCCTGGCAGCGAACTGGCGTTCCGTTTGCGGCTCATTGCACCTGACATCAATCTGGCTTTCTGTTCGCGCCACAGTGAACCTAATGCTCTATCTGGAGTTCGTTCCCTATGTCCACATTCTCAGTTCTTCTTTTACTCGAGTTTTGCTGCTACAATCTCTGCGTTTTTAGCAACTCCAGTACAGGATCCGAAGCTTGTCTGATTTGGTACCCAGTGTTAGGACTCATTAAGTTTCCCGCCATCCTTATCTGTATTGGCTCTCTTAAAACACAGTCTGAGCCGAAACCCTTGTATTTTTTCATAAATCATGTTGTGATTAAGTTCCATGCTGTGCCCTGTAATGGCTGATTTAATTGCTTGTCTCAGCAGGCTGTGGCTCTGATGTTCTCATCTGATATCCATTGTCCTATATTCTGGCGCATGTACGACATCTTACTTTGTCAAGGTATATTATATGTTCCTGGTTTCCGTAAACCTAGGTCATCTGTGACATTTCCCACTGGCCTTCGTATTTTTGGAGGTGGACAGAACACACACTCCTTGACAATCCTGTTGATCTTGGCAGATATTGATCCCGCATAGGGTTGGAAAGCCACAGCCTTTGCTTCGTCTTGCTCTTCTTCTCTGTCGTGTGGCGGGCTGCTTGACTGAATGGTCTTCTGACTCTGTTTGACGTTATGTCCAATCTTGCAGGATACTGAGCGTAGATGCCCTGAATCCGTTCTTCTGTGCTGGGTGATGAGCATCTGCTAACTTGCAGTTATAACTCCATGTTTATTGGTATGCGTTACACACAGTGACCAAACGATTCATTTACTTTCCTTTTGACCAGCACATCCAGAAATGAGAGCTGACCATCGTTCTCCAGTTCCATGGTGAACTTCACATTTAGGTGGCTTGAGTTAAGATGTTCCAAGACGTGCTTGAGCCTTAACATTTAAAGGTGTCAACAGATCACTGGGAAAGTCTGAAGAATTACTATTTCGGGATGTTACAGTGCTGCCCTGAAGAAATACATCTTACATGACAGATATATAGCTAGAACGTATATATTAGACTAATCAATTGTATACCATGATAATGTCGTCTGATATGATTTATTATATTAGCTGTGGACGTGTTTAATAATTTAGAGCGGATGAACAGAATCGCAAGAATATGTAACTCACAAAACCTCCTTTTGTCGCCAGAGAGAGCTATTCAGAGCATTCAGGATTCCATTCAACTAGTGAAATATCAGGTGAAGGAACATTAACTTTGTTGAGCGCCAGGTTATACGATGGATTACTTCAATGTTGCAACCGATGTAAGCAGCAAGGCAGTCTTGCATCCTCATTACTGTGATATGCGAGACACTAGTGGTTGTCCTCCTGCACGATGTTACTTCAATGTCGAGTAGGTAGAATCGTTGCAGATGGGAAAAGAAATGCTAGAATAAGATGCGCACTAATTACTGTTGATATAGCTCACTACTCGTCCGTGAGGAGTCTCTCGCTAGAAACGTAACCACTACAAAGTGCGTGGTAGAGCGTACTTACCATTATACCAGGTATTGTGTTGTCTCATTACATTTGATCTCAAACCATGTTCCAAGGTTTTTAACAAACGGATGCAAACCATATTAGACGCTAGTTTTGTGGATCACTTCTGCTAAACTTGTTGTAGACGGGCGTTTTCTTTATAGACTCTGGCAGGGCTGCCATCGAGACATGGGGAATTGTTGCATTTTAGCGAGTTCAGCTAGTTTTCAACGGGACAGGTTTTAATATCTGTAGATGGAAATAAATAACAGCATAACGGCTCAGGATGTGACGTTGACCGTTAACACTGTGTCTCTCAATATGGCAACAAGATCCTAAACTACATGGTATTTGTGGTTCACCACTTTTGTTACGAGTTATTTAATATAATGTATTTTATATGTAGAGGGAGATTCGCTATCGACTTTCTAAGATGCATTGTCCAAAATGTACCTTATACACTGTCGCGTTTGGACGAAATATAAAACTGTCCCTGAAATATCGTTTGGGCAGGGGGAGGGAACATGGTAAATTTTAACACGAGGCATAGCTGGAAATGGAGTAATAAGTAGTTTTTAGTAAAAGGTAAAGTTTTTATACTGTGCCCAATGTCATTTCATTGCACACTACGTCCATTACATTTCCACGTAATTTCTGTGACTGTATAAGCATTTGTTACCGTACGGGAACCGTTAACGTACGTCACCTTTCAAGAATGTTCCTGCAAGCAAAGGTAAACATCCCTCCACCACTGCTTTCGCCTCGTAACATTGAAAAAAAGGACACCAGGTGAAGAAAATTAAAGTTCCTGAAAAGTAACAGTGTTTATAACCTGAAGTAATTTCTTATTCCTCATTGACTCTGTATGGCAGTCAGGTCATCTCAAGCTCTCTACTTCATAAAGCTTCTAGGCCTACCGTCTGAATATTCGACCAGACACTATATTGTCACTTAATACATCTCTTACTTGAAGATGAACACTAGCTGTTCGTTCATTGCATTCGGGAAATGAATAACATACAAGATATCGTAGTTGGCCGACAGATGAATTGCCTTGTACATCCTGAACGTACTCGAAACTTCTGTGATAATTTCGAAGCCACCCACTTCTGATAGAGGCATACTAATGCCTGAAAGAAGGAAGTGACAACATGTACGTTCACGACAAGAAACCGCCATAGTGGCGATATTTGATTATGTTAATTAATGTCTGGGTTGCTCTAAAGAGTGATCGCAAACGTAAAATTCAGCAATTTGCTGTACTTGTATGTGTAGTTCATAAATGACGTTTTGGATGCCAGTTGGTTTCTGATTGGATATCAGTGCTGAATTTCATTACCTCCTTCTCACACATCAACTTGAGTATTTCAGTTGCTTCGTAACTTTGTATATCGTTTCATGGATTTGAAAAAGTTTACCAACGTAGTAAGCTTTCACCATGATACTGAGAATTGTGAAAAAGGTTTCCTATTCGCATGAACTGCATTCTGCACACGAGTAATTTGCTCTTTTAAATCTCCAGGTACTATCTTAATAGAATACGCGCGGAAAATGTTAGTACTTGGAATCATCTATAAACAAGGACAACAAAATTATGGCCGGCTAACACGTTGGTACAGTTACAAATGTCGACTGTTAGAGTCTACGTAACGTGGACTTCCCGCATTTCATAAGAAGGAAGGAAAGGGGGGTGGGATTAGGTATAATCTGCAATTCTGACTACAAGCAGTAAATATTGTTTGTGTGCCGTTCTACCATTCAGTGCCTTAACCATGCAGTGAGCGACTGTCCTCGCTCCTTCCGTTGTCTACATTCAGCGCAGGACTTATCGAAATTGTACATAATGAGAGAAAATCACCTTACTGCTTGATACTTCCTGAAAAAATGCTTCTTCTCTACAAGTGATAATTTATAGGCCACCACTAGATAACACAGCAGACAGCTATTTGAATGCTTAGTCCATCACGAAAGAAGTTGCCACATAGGTGAAAGAAATGATAGTTAACTAATAATGCCCTCCATTGTATAGCGTACTATAGGTCAGTTTGTCTCTTCACAAGACTTCCTAGTTGATAAACTAATTCATGTCTATTGTATCCATTTTGGGTGGACGGCACCGCAGCTGTTTCCGTAAATTACACTTTAGGAAATACAGTAACCACTCACAAGTGTGGATGGTTGCTATAATTCATGCTTATTTCCTTCCATGATAATAAACCAATCTTTATGAAATATGCTATCTGTGTTAATGAGAGCTCCAATATCTATAGTATCCACACTTTTATTAGAAATCCAGTACAATCCCCTTCATCACGCCCCATATAGTTGTCTCACTAGGCCTGCTTTATTTCTCTAATTAGTAAAGTTCTGTGCATAGCGCATTTTTTAAAAAATTACACGTATTACCTATCTTCTTGCCGTAAGAATGAAAGAAACAGTTTAGCTCTGAGCAATCAGCAAGCACTGTGTCAGATTGGAAATATCACCCTGAACTTCCAAAACCATGATATGGGAAACAATTACTAGCACATGTAGCTACGTACAAACGCTTTACGACATCGTTCACATTACATGATCACAATGTAATACTTTTACAAGAAAACTATGATCCAAGATAGTGCATGCAGTAATGCTTCGTTATTCTCCTAAGCTCAATATCCCACTCGTCATTGAGGATTACTGACTCAGTTTTTCAGACAGGCTGAAGGGATGACATGAAGACGGGAATGGGGAGTAGTTGCATGTTGATGAGCCTGAAATTAGTTTCATCAATAGACTGGATAGAACGCAAGGTACATAGCGGCATGTTCGTGGTGCAGGAGTCGCCAGTAGGTGTCCATAGTGTGTACAGTGATTAACTATGTTTGATGTTACAACCGGTTTTGTTCAAACAGCGTATGATCAAAAGATCATTGTACAATAGAGACCAACAGAATCACTCAGTGAAGTTGTTAAGAAACTGACCTCCTGTTCTAGAGGGCGGAGTCTGCTCTCTCGAGCAATTCTGGTTTATGTTTTCCATGGTTTTCCTAAATACTCTCAGGCAACTGCCAGGATGGTTCCTTCAGCGAGACCATGCACGAACCAAGTGTCCTATACTTGTAAAACCATCTTATATGTTCTGTGTGCACGTATATTTTAGAACTATCTATTTTCATTGCATTATGATAACAAATCTTACAGCATTGTGGGATGATCCTTGAATGAACAAATGAATAAATAGACAGTAGCAGGACATCTACAAAGCCCTTTACCATGGCTATACATCTTCCTTCTTTTCTTTCTTCAAACGGCACTTGCACAAGCCATCACTGCAGTTCTACGACCAGTTGTAACACCTGCAATGGCGAACTCTCATTTCCCATCGTCTGTAACACCATCAGTATTACCAGCATAACAAAGATCGATACAGTAATATGAGCGAACGCCATCCACAGCAACAGCAAACACGACTCTCTTTGTCGACAACCTCGACAACTAAAACAGCTGCATCATCTCATCACGTTTCAGGGATCAACTAAAATTTTAAAATTCTTAAAAGATAATCCAGTAAGCTGCTGAAACTTACTTCTTTGTTGAGACAACGAACAACGGCGGTGTAATATATAAGCTTTCCTTATTTCGCATCATATTGTATTTTCTGAAAAGTTACCGTAATTTCTTGGTCTATGAATTGACAAATCCAACATTTTCACCGAACCCTTAGTGCAGATACTCTTCAGACTGCATAGATATGTTGATGATTAAAGTGGGCTTTGTGTGTGCTGTTATTATTCACTAAAACCCCTCGTGCGGTGAAAACGATTAATCTCTGTGACTTCGAAAGTTTTCGCAGCGTAATAACTCGTGGCGCTCTCCTCGGGTTTGCAGCAGTATATTCAAGTCAAGATGGCACAATATTTCTGCGTTCCACCTGATCATCATTTCCAGGGACAGCTGACGCTGCTCTGCAGCCGACGGCTCTACGTAGGCCGGCAGGAGGTAGACAGCGCATACGCAATGTGCCGTGAGTGCTGTCTCCAATGCAGGAGATAGTAGCAGCGTCGCCGGTGTTGAAACCAAACAAAAGCAAGGTGTCGCTGTCGTAACTAATCGTCAAAATCCCCTGTCGATTGACGGCAGGTCAGAGTAGGGTTGCATGACATGCTCTGAGGATGGCCATTGTCTCTACTAAAGAGATCACCAAATGCTTTGAGAACACAATACCGGTAGCTAGGAGCGACGGCTACCACCTGTGTCTCGTCATGTTACACTGCGTGTCCCGCGGCTGAACGATGCTCCACAACTGCGGATCTTTTAGTGGGCTGTTATAGACACCTGTCCTCAGCACTACACATAGTTTTGGTTGTGTATCCTTTATGAAATTGGCATTCCTTCATACAAACAGCGAGTTTCCTGAACTCCAGATCATCATTAACAGAACCCTAGAGGCCGACGGACGAAGCACACGGATCGTGTTAAAATTTCATAAAATCCTCCCTGTGTTAGCTGATACGCTCTCGACATATGAAAGGAAGGAATGTGATGTAGATTCATCTTACTGTACCTCCATAACAGTCCGAACTCCGAGGAACGATGAATTTCCTCCGAGAAGCTCTGAATCTCGGATTCCCTTCAAAGTAACGCCAGTTCAATGAGGCTCAGTAACACAGCGTCTCACCTGAAGATGACGGCCAAGTGCACCTCAGATATAATGAGTCAAATATACTTCAAGATATGGTTGCACATCCAAGAAGAGGATTAGAAAATTAATCTCTAACTTTAGTTTACGTGAGCACCGTACTCAGTAAAGGGTCATGAGGTGAAAAGCCTGAAAATCAGTGGGCCGCATAATAACGTTACGAGGAAACGAGTATGCAAGCGAGGATCAAATACCACATACCACTTTAGCAAAGACGTTATTGATACAGTAGTATTCCTACAGTGAACATCTCTGTGTGCGTCTTCGAAAGGAAAGCAACTTGGGAAGCAGTTCGGATGCTGGAAGTAGAAGAAATCATGATCTGTCAGTCAGATGTGGACGCTAAACCCAGTGGCCCTTTCATACCATTCGAGATGAGTACGCTACGTGCCGGCATAAGTTTCGCTCTCTCACTTCTCTCATTACCATACAAACACAAAGCACGACACCACTCTTTACACACACCAAAAACACTCTAAGCACACAAGAAGACACAGCCACCATGCTGCACGTGGGAAGAGGCCATTGTGGGCAGAGGAAGTATAATGCTCGACAGTTATAAGACAAGAGAGAACTACTGGCTGCTTGAAGATTTAAGTCGTTCTGTGCTGTGCAATTGCTTAAGCCCGTCCAAAGGTAGTGCATGAAGGCGGACAAGTTGTTTTTTTCTCCCATTATTCTTCAGAGTGCACCTCAGTATTGCGTGGGACCGTGTCTGAAGCCGTTAAACAGTGTGTTTGGCGTGATGGCACGCGTGAATTGGTACACTGAGATTTTCTTTTCTTTTACGTCAGTTTTCTGTCTGGTTGGAGGCAGTCCAGTTTGATTACTGTGAAAATTTGTTATCCCAGAGAAGCACCTGCAACTAAAATATTCAATTCATCGGCTGGATAAAAAACAAAAACATGTATTATTCACCATAGAAATCTGGTAAACATGACATAGGAAACAAAGATTTCTGGTCACCGGATCCTCAACTGCAGACACGGCTGAAATTTCAGAAAGCGCTAGTCACGGTTTACGGTTTTAGTGAGTCACTCTGTGCTAGCACGTTGTGTCAGAGATGATTCTTTCGGTCTGTCTTTTGTAGGATGGTTTTGTGCTGTATCATGTGGCATTAGCGCAGCGATGATCAGCGGCGATTTGAGGTCACAATTGTAACAAATCGGATGGTTGGAGAACCAAGAATAATCGGATAAAATATGAAATGGATGAAAATCTTTTCAATGGCTCTCAGTTTAATAACAACTTTTTTAATCTTCAGCAAAAGTTCACATGCTTAGTGCTGAGAGTGTTTGCCAAATCAGGTAGCTATTTATCCATGTTAACAGACCGTGGCATTAATGATTACGCAGACTGAAGCATTTTCTGTTCCCATGAATTCCTCTGTCATTCTTACTTCTATCGATGGAGGGATTGCAGTCATCAACATACTCGACTAGAATTCGAGAGGGATCCGGTCATCAAATTAATTTACTCCTTGACTGTTCTAAATTATTTAAGAATAACGCAGTGACGGTATCTCTAAAAACGACACTAACAATTTTCTTCTTTGTAATTCCATAGTTGATTTAGTTACGGCTATTCCTCTTAAACACTGAGTGAACCAGACTAACAGACTCTTCCAGTCAAGTCTTTACGTCTGCAACGCTCCTGCTTTAGTTGAACGCTGCATCTAACTTCTGCCTTTCAACTGATCAGCACACTGGACAAAAATTTAGTTAACCACAGGAGACATCTGGCGAATACATCTTCGATAATAACTGCCTCGAATTGGCGACAAAGAGAGTCACAGGTTTCTTCAGACATGCTGTATCTAGTTGAAACGAATTACTGATCCCCATACAGATACAAAATAGTGAGGTGTTGATTGCAGCTCGCTGTTACAAGTTGTCCCAGGAATTTTTTGCTGAATAAAGATCTGGTGATTTAGCGGGTTAATCTAGATGCGAAGTGCGCCAGAGTGTTCATAAAACCAAGAACGTATTCATGAAGCCCTATGAATACAGCTATTATTTTCTTAATTTCGCTCATGGAAATCGATGTTCCTTTGAAAACCTGCAATTGTTTAAATAATGAGGCACTACACACATTTCGTGTTTACCACGACGCGTATAGAGAATTTATTCTCCTTATCAAGTGCAAATATTTGCATAACGAGAATAAATTCACGAAACCCGTCGTAATTTGCGTGAAAAAATGGTAAGTTATGCAGTGTAACCTAAATTATGTTGTGATCTTACAGAGTTGATTCCATTCACCTGACTGGCGCACATACACACGACTGCCATGACTCACAGCGGACGAACATTTACCCATGCATGGCCCTACTATTTGGGAGGACGTAGCAATTAGAGTCACCAGTGATATACAAAGATTGTAAACTCCGTACCAGTTTCTTCCCATATATGGACTACTCTCTATAGCCGACTAGAACTTTCGCATCTGTATGATGGTAGGACATGATTCTGTAGCTGCTGTAATTGCGGAATTATAACGGGTGACCAAAAATTTTCCGTTGGAAGGCTGTACGGTCCAGAATCGTTATGACAGTCAGGCAAAATCGCCGCAGACATTGAGGCAATCATCCCGCCAAAGCAGTAGGTCGAAGATACGAGTATGGTAAGACACCGTGTTCTTCTGCGTGAGGATCTCCGCAACTGCCGCTGCACATTGTCGTCAGACAGGACTCGTCGACCCTTCGAGGCGTTTCTTAAGGGATCGAAGGCGTAATAATAGCGTAGGTAGAGATCAGGACTATAGGGCGGGAGCTGGAGTCCGTAATGCATGAGGCTGGCTTCCCATTTTGACCGGCGTCTCGTGGCGAACTACGACGAGCACGGAACTTGGCGCACCATTCCGCAAAGAAGGTTTACTACAGACCTGCCACTCGAAACACACTTTTCATTCTCCGATAGGATGTCTACTGGTGTGTATCCTTCAGCAGCCAAGAAAAGAATACTATCGCCTTGTCCTATTTCGAAAAATTTGATAAAAACGTTGCCATAATTTACGTTTCAGAATTTACCACACACACGTCGCAAAGACACAATTGCCACACTAAGGCCTTCCCTACATATCGGTCCGTACATACCAGCATCAGGGTCGCGCTATGTCACATACATGCTGCAGCAGCCCTTTAAGCGGAACAGTTTTGATCGCCCCTTACGGCGGCAGTGTGACACTATAGTTTCCAGCAGAATGATCTCGTAAGCAGCTTCTGTGTGTAAGGTTGGAAACGTTTACTACTGCAGCGGCGATGCACTCAGACATAGCCGGGACGAATCCTGGTGGAAGACAAAACAGTATTCGTTGCCAAGGAGAGCAGAGCACAAGTGGTGGTCCCTGGTCACTAAATTGTGTGTGAATATTGTGTTTTACATCGCAGATCATCCCGTATTCTTCTTTTATATAGAAAAGATGCAACACCGGAAAACTGTACCAAACGCACGGAAAACTGTGGAGGATAAACGTTTGGTGCTGTTGACCCACTTCATACTTAAATTAACGAATGGCGGATAATCAGGTGGAAAGTTTCATTAATGTTCGATTACACTCGAAATAGTCAAAACTGTGATGTACCTAGAAGTGTGCGTCCAGTGGGATTTAAAGTGGAATAACGACACGGACGCAGTTTCAGGAAAACCTGAACCTGGGTCGAGTTTCATTTTATGAATTCCTGAGGGAATGTCGGAAAAGTAGATTATAAAACCCTCGTTCTATCACATAGAATTACTACAGGAGACATAAATAATCCCGAACGTTTCGACATTGGTTCGTTTAAAAAGCGCGAGAGTTGCGGAGATTTACAATAAACTCTGAGAGCTTACATTCCAAATAGAGTTACAAAATATGTTACTTACTCTCACATACATATCGCGAAATGCACATGACAGGAAAATCAGAGAAATTGGATTTCATCAGCTGGCTGGGCGACACTTATTTCTCGTGCAATCCATTCGCGAAAGGAACAAGGATGGGAGAAAGTGACGGTAGCAACAGAAGTAAACACCACCACACACGGAGAGGCAGCCTGCAGAATGTTTATGGAGATGTTTCGTCGATCGGTTAGGTACATAAATTTAAGTTCTCCTTACAGTACAACTCTAGATGTATGTGCTACGTATATCCACCGTGCTACACCGTTCTCCTCCTCCTCCTCGGGCCCCATTGTGGCAAAAAAGTAAACACAAATCTAAGTGAGATGGCTAAACACCCCCAGGGGACGACTCAATACGCAGTGCAATACGATATTTAAATTTAGTTGGGCCGGAAAAATCGCACTCAGTACGAATGTTGCAACACGAACTGATTTTTTGCAATAGGTCGAAGGACTGTTAGCACTTAGCAGTTCATAAGAGAATGTTGTTTACATTCTCATGAGGTATGTCAAAACGCATACAATTCCTTTGAAGAATAAAGTACTAACCATTTCTAACTATTCTTCTTCAAGGAGAGTAACCACTGCACAGAAAACTAAGCCATATGCTTCACCCCTGAATTCGTAACCCACAGATTTAAATATAGGATAGTGCGATGAGCCTTGTCGTAGGTTTGCAGATTATAGCGCTATCACAAACTGAGAAAAAAAGCTGCCCTTTTGAACATTCATGAGGGCTGATCCAAAACAGATTACAAGTTAGTTCAGACATTACGTATTTTACAAAACACTGTTAGCTGTCCTCTGCAACATGCTACGTTTTACACGAAGCCACTTACTTGTAACGAAGGAGCTGCAATCTGTAACTTGCACTTACGATTAGTTACAAGATCTCAGAGCTCACCCACGTCCTCCATTACAGCTGTTCCGTTGCTAGGCAATGGACTCAACACTGGCTCCAAAGATAAACAGTACATAGCAGAACACTTTCAAATAACTTCGCTGGTGGAGTATCACACATTGAATCAGTCCGTTTGAAACGAATCAGAATTCAGTAGAGACGCTACACCACGACAGCACTAAAGTAACTTGAAGAACCATGGGCCATGTGATATTTAGTCGAAAAGAAGAAGGTGTGATTTGGGACAAAAAGCCCCACTGATAATGTCTGAGAATCACAGTGGAAAACTAAATTACCCCAAATTATAATGGTTGGTCACTGAAAATAATTGGTCCTCAGATGTTCCAATATAGACACTGTTGTCCCAGACGAACGATTGTGTGACATTCAAAATAAGATATAATAGTACGGAAAGTACAGTTTATATTTCTTCGTGTATCCAATAAAAAAATAAGAAAATCTTTGGAATGTATGTATAATCTATAATTTCTGGTATGGAGTATAGAATTAAGAGAGAAGCATTTCAGAAACCATTTACTTACAGGTAAAAAGAAAAGGAAAGTCGTGTGACTAGGGCCTCCAGTCGGGTAGACCGTTCGACGGGTGCAAGTCTTTCGATTTGACGCCACTTCGGCAACTTGCGCGTCGATGGAGATGGAATGGTGATGATTAAGGCAACACAACACCCAGTCCCTGAGCGGAGAAAATCTCCGACCCAGCCGGGAATCGAACCCAGGCCCTTAAGACTGACATTCTGTCGCGCTGACCTCTCATCTACCGGGGGCGGACATAAGTGAAACAAAGTTTAATGTAGCTGATATTCGTTTAGATTCGAAGGAAGTGAAAAAGAAACGCATAACGTCTGACTCGTGTATCATACATTACGACGGCACACATCCAACAATCAGCATGTGTAATGAAGATTTTCGATGAACTATTATCTCAGATACTGCCTTGTGTATTCACTTTCTTCATGATCAGTGTTTCATTTAATGATTACACAGGTTCAAATTTTGAAAACGAATACCTGTGTACATTTGTATTAAAAAACTTAATATCACTGTATTACATGTGGAGCACTCAGGAGGAGTGATTTCAAACGCTAATTCCAAAATACTTACTAATTACATTCCTTGCAAACTCAAACGCAAAAACTTGCCCTTTTGAAACGGCACACAACGAAAAAATGAAATGTCGTGGCAAAACAATTGCAGTACCATCACAACTAGTACTAAATTTAGGGCTTATTTCAATAGTGGTACAAGTCCATTACCTCCACTTTTCTGCCTATAATGCTTCTGAAATTAATGATCCAAACAAACAGAAAGAAAGGATCATCTCTAGCAAGAAGTCATATGCTTGAATATTTCTGGTACCTGAACAGCAGATTTTTCATCGCCCATTTAACTTTAGGACTCTGTATCTGAAGACGAACAAAAATAGGCTTGTATCACTATTGAAATAAGCCCTTCAAATGATATAATGATGTGGCTCAGCATTCCTACGTATTCTGTCTGTTTGGTAGTTTTTCCTTCACTCTACTGCCTTTGACTTGTATCCGTATTGGCGGAGAGCTACGGTTGAGTTCCTTTCTTCTTTTGACACTACTCCACTTCTTCTGTGTTATTATCTATATTATAATAATGTGCGATGAAACAATGGATTAAATTTCAAAGTAACTCGTTGTTCGCAACGGTTGATAGTCGTGTGGGCTATTTAGTGAACTTCGAAGTCACGTGCGCAGTTGATTGAGATTAAAGATGGGTACCAAGAACTTTACGCCATTATCTCTCATCCTCTTCGCGGACATATATTGGTGGTCAAAATTTTTCCACCTCTAGCACTGAAACCAGTTACCACCGAGTCGGAGCTGTACAGTACTAGTGGGCGTTAATGACGTCGCTACAGAGCAGGGTTGTACTTATGACACAGTATGATGAAAGATCTCAATAGCCAGAAATCCAAAATCTAGTCAGATTCATTTTGTGAATCATAGTATTCTCGTCGCATGGCCTTAGACACGGTATTTCATAAAATACACACACACACACACAAACACAAACACTAGCCCAATAATAAAATACATGATACACTACAACTATAGTTAAACTGTATTCGGAATATTCATGGCTATCGCGCAGTTACTGACACTCAGGAGCGGGTAAACACTGAATACTTCGTATTGGCCTATAAAGCTGTCTAGGTTGCTTAATATGTGTCTTTATTTATTACGTCGTTTAGGCTACTGTATCACTGCATCAGAACTTAGAACTTTACAACGGGTTCAATATAACTAGAACCAGTAAATGCTGACAGTGATATTGTTTTACACGTTCTAGGTTCTTTTCTGATAATGACAGTAGCCGAAATTATGTGATAAAAATGAGATAGCCGACCATGGTGGCCGAGCGGTTCTAGGCGCTTCAGTCTGGAATCGCGCGACAGCTACGGTCGCAGGTTCGAATCCTGCCTCTGGCATGGATGTGTGTGATGTCCTTAGGTTAGTTAGGTTTAAGTAGTTCTAAGTCGTAGGGAACTGATGACCTCAGAAGTTAAGTCCCATAGTGCTCAGAGCCATTTGAACCTTTTGAAAAATGACATACACTTTCCAGTCACATTAATGTGACCACCTGTGAAGCTACAAGTAATTACATTTTGCAGCCGAGTCCGCTGCGATACGTGCAGGAAGAGAGTCAACGAGTTTCTGGAAGGTATCAACAGGAATGTGGAAGTATGTCGACGCCCATGCCGTGTCCATCTGCGCCAGGTTTCTTCACTTTAGAATCGATGGTGCGAACAGCACGATCGATGTGATCCCACAGATTTTCAGCTGGGTTTAAAGCCTGGAAGTTTGGTGGTCAGCGCAATACGGTAAACTCATATTGGTGATTTTCTAAACACGCACGTATACTGATAGCTGCGTGACAGGTTGCATTGTCTTGATGGTACATACCATTGCGCAGAAAAAACAAATTGCATATACGGGTGGACCTGGTCCCCATGGATAAAGCATAATTGCGTTGATCCAGTGTGACTTCCAGGATGACGGGATCACACAGGCAATGACACGAAAACATTCCCCAGACCATAACGTTCGCTGAATAGTCTTTGAGGAATACTTGAGAGGCCCCTTAGTTCGTTTGGGCGGTCAGTTGCTCAACAGCTGCTCATCTATTCGCCCGCACAAATCTCCGGAGCCGTTGTGTTCACCGCTGTCATCTATCTTCATGTTGCAACACAGTTGCCTCGGCACTTGTTTGGAGTAGCGCCGTTCTGCCATATACGGTATACTTCAACCACGATGCCACGCGAACTGTTTACTAACTTAGCCGTTTCGTAAATGCTTCCAGCTTTAGCTCAAATGGCTCAAATGGTTCAAATGGCTCTGAGCACTATGGGACTTAACTACTGTGGTCATTAGTCCCCGAGAACTTAGAACAACTTAAACCGAACTAACCTAAGGACATCACACACAGCCATGCCTGAGGCAGGATTCGAACCTGCGACCGTAGCAGTCGCGCGGTTCCGGACTGCGCGCCTAGAACCGCTAGACCACCGCGGCCGGCCTTCCAGCTTTGGCCCGAAAGCCAATGTTCATGCCGTTTTGAAAGTCAGATAAATCACTCCGCTTCCCCATTACCACAAGAACTGCACCGTTTCCAGAGTCCACCGAACACGCTTCATATACCCCACTCTGCTAGCCCTGCCGTCTGCGGACTATAAGTGGTTACTGCACATTGATGTCAAAAACAGGCGGTGGTTACATTAATGTGACTGGACCATGTACCGGGTGATCAAAAAGTCAGTATAAATTTGAAAACTTAATAAACCACGGAATAATGTAGATAGAGAGGTAAAAATTGACACACATGCTTGGAATGACATGTGGTTTTATTAGAACAAAAAAGAAAACCACCTCATATTGCTAGACGCGTGAAAGATCTCTTGCGCGCGTCGTTTGGTGATGATCGTGTGCTCAGCCGCCACTTTCGTCATGCTTGGCCTCCCAGGTCCCCAGACCTCAGTCCGTGTGTTTATTGGCTTTGGGGTTACCTGAAGTCGCAAGCGTATCGTGATCGACCGACATCTCTAGGGATGCTGAAAGACAACATCCGACGCCAATGCCTCACCATAACTCCGGACATGCTTTACAGTGCTGTTTACAACATTATTTCTCGACTACAGCTATTGATGAGGAATGATGGTGGACATATTGAGCATTTCCTGTAAAGAACCTCATCTTTTTGTCTTACTTTGTTATGCTAATTATTGCTATTCCGATCAGATGAAGCACCATCTGTCGGACAGTTTTTGAACTTTTGTATTTTTTTGGTTCTAATAAAACCCCATTTCATTCCAAGCATGTGTGCCAATTTGTACCTCTCTATCTACATTATTCCGTGATTTATTCAGTTTTCAAATTTATACTTACTTTTTGATCACCCGGTATATTAAGCAATCTAGATCACAGAGGAAATTTATTTATTTTTGTTACTAAACACTGAGCGCATATCACTGGGCGCGCTGCAATGGCTACTCCTCAGTCATAAGCACAGGTGTGGAAGGGACTAAGTACGAAAAAAATGCAACAGTGCTCTGACCTGGGGCATGTTGCTTGCATCTGCCTATAAGTACCTAAATGGAAAGGAAACACGCACGTACACTGCGAGCTGCGTGACAAGTTGCATTGTCTTGATGGGACATGCTATTGCGCAGAAAAAACAAATTGCATATACAGGTGGAAATAGGAGTAACCCATTGAATTACAGACCCATATCACTGACCTCATTTTGCAGTAGGATTCTGGAGAATATACTGTACTCGAACATTATGAATCACCTGGAACAAAATGACTTATTGATACATAACCAACAGGTATTCAGAAAATATCGTTCTTGTGCAACGCATGAAGTAATGAGTGCTGTCGACAAGGGATTTTAATACCTACTCCGAACTTTTCTTTTGTTTCCTTTACTGCTTGCTCAATATACAAATTGAATAGCATCGGGGAGAGGCTACAACCCTGTCTTACTCCCTTCCCAACCACTGCTTCCCTTTCATGTCCCTCGACTCTTATAATTGGCATCTGGTTTGTGTACAAATTGTAAATAGCCTTTCGCTCCCCGTATTTTACCCCTGCCGCCTTTAGAATTTGAAAGAGAGTATTCCAGTCAACATTGTCAAAAGCTTTCTCTAAGTCTACAAATGCTAGAAACGTAGGTTTGCCTTTCCTTAATCTTTCTTCTAAGATAATTCATAGGGTCAGTATTACCTCACGTGTTCCAACATTTCTACGGAATCCAAACTGATCTTCCCCGAGGTCGGCTTCTACCAGTTTTTCCATTCGTCTGTAAAGAATTCGCGTTACTATTTTGCAGCTGTGACTTATTAAACTGATAGTTCGGTAACTTTCACATCTGTCAACACCTGCTTTCTTTGGGATTGGAATTATTATATTCTTCTTAATATCTGAGGGTATTTCGCCTGTCTCGTACATCTTGCTCATCAGATGGTAGAGTTTTGTCAGGACTGGCTCTCCCAAGGCGGTCAGTAGTTCTAATGGAATGTTGTCTAGTCCCGGGGCCTTGTTTCGACTCAGGTCTTTCAGTGCTCGGTCAAACTCTTCAAGCAGTATCATATCTCCCATTTCATCGTCATCTACATCCTCTTCCATTTCCATAATATTGTCCTCAAGTACATCGCCCTTGTATAGACTCCTCTATATACTCCTTCCACCTTTCTGCTTTCCCCTCTTTGCTTAGAACTGGGTTTCCATTTGAGCTGTTGATATTCATGCAAGTGGCTCTCTTTTCTCCAAAGGTCTCTTTAATCTTTCTGTATGCAGTAGCTATCTTACCTCTAGTGAGATAAGCCTCTACATCCTTACATTTGTCCTCTAGCCATCCCTGCTTAGTCATTTTGCACTTCCTGTCGATCTCATTTTTGAGACGTTTGTATTCCTTTTTGTCTGCTTCATTTACTGCATTTTTATATTTTCTCCTTTCATCAATTAAATTCAATATTTCTTCTGTTACCCAAGGATTACTATTAGCCCTCGTCTTTTTACCTACTCGATCCTCTGCTGTCTTCACTACTTCATCCCTCAGGGCTACCCATTCTTCTTTTACTGTATTTCTTTCCCCCATTCCTGTCAATTGTTCCCTTATGCTCTCCCTGAAACTCTCTACAACCTCTGGTTCTTTCAGTTTATCCAGGTCCCATCTCCTTAAATTCCCACCTTTTTGCAGTTTCTTCAGTTTCAATCTGCAGTTCATAACCAATATATTGTGGTCAGAATCCACATCTGCCCCTGGAAATGTCTTACAATTTAAAACCTGGTTCCTAAATCTCTGTCTTACCATTATATAATCTATCTGATACCTTTTAGTATCTCCAGGATTCTTCCAGGTATACAACCTTCTTTTATGATTCTTGAACCAAGTGTTAGCTATGATTAAGTTATGCTCTGTGCAAAATTCTACAAGGCGGCTTCCTCTTTCATTTCTTCCCCCCAATCCATATTCACCTACTATGTTTCCTTCTCTCCCTTTTCCTATTGTCGAATTCCAGCCACCCATGACTATTAAATTTTCGTCTCTCTTCACTACCTGAATAATTTCTTTTATCTCATCGTACATTTCTTCAATTTCTTCGTCATCTGCAGAGCTAGTTGGCATATAAACTTGTACTACTATAGTAGGCATGGGCTTCGTGTCTATCTTGGCCACAATAATGCGTTCGCTATGTTGTTTGTTGTAGCTTACCTGAACTCCTATTTTTTTTATTCATTATTAAACCTACTCCTGCATTACCCCTATTTGATTTTGTATATATAACCCTGTATTCATCTGGCCAGAAGTGTTGTTCCTCCTGGCAACGAACTTCACTAATTCCCACTATATCTAACTTTAACCTATCCATTTCCCTTTTTAGATTTTCTAATCTACCTGCCCGATTAAGGGATCTGACATTCCACGCTCCGATCCGTAGAACGCCAGTTTTCTTTCTCCAGATAACGACGTCCTCTTGAGTGGTCCCCGCCCGGAGATCCGAATGGGGGACTATTTTACCTCAGGAATATTTTACCCAAGAGGACGCCATTATCATTTAACCATACAGTAAAGCTGCATGCCCTCGGGAAAAATTACGGCTGTAGTTTCCCCTTGCTTTCAGTCGTTCGCAGTACCACAACAGCAAGGCCGTTTTGATTAATGTTACAAGGCCAGATCAGTCAATCATCCAGACTGTTGCCCCTCCAACTACTGAAAAGGCTGCTGCCCCTCTTCAGGAACCACACGTTTGTCTGGCCTCTCAACAGATACCCCTCCGTTGTGGTTGCACCCACGGTACGGCTATCTGTATCGCTGAGGCACGCATGCCTCCCCACCAAAGGCAAGGTCCATGGTTCATGGGGGGGGGGGGGGGGGGACACCCACTTACTTAGGGAGAAATGATCATCATAATAAAATAAGAAAAATCAGGGCTCGAACGGAAAGATTTAGGTGTTCCTTTTTCCCCCGTGCCATTCGAGAGTGGAATGGTAGGGAAGTAGTATGAAAATGGTTCGATGAGCCCTCTGCCAGGCACTAAAGTGTGAACTGCAGAGTAACCATGTAGATGTAGACGTAGATGTGGATGTAGAACATCAGGACGCAGTGAAAGTTCGCATCAAGCTATCGTCAAAAACTGGATGGTAATACATACTTTACAGATCTGAACTGTGATTGGAACACTGACAGTACGTAAAAATTATCAAGACACGCACGTATTTGAAGTGGGAGACATATAACCGTATACTCACGACTCTATTTGACATTTTCCTGCTGTTGCCTATATCCTGAAAGAAATTATTTTGCTTGAGTTCGTTCCACTATAGGAAGGATAGCTATATCAAATTTCAGACTTTGAAGTAATGAATGTTGTTCATATTTCGGACGAAACTCTAAAACTAAGGCCGAAACGATTTTAGTCCAGAATAACGGAACAGCTGTGTATATTATTTAACAGTGAAGGAGCTACTTCTTTCTCATCGGAGAGGTACATATGTCGCTGATGTTACTCTCAGCAACAATGGGTCATTATCTCGCGTGTCTGCGAGGAGACACCTAAAAAACACAAAAATTACGCTGCAGACATACTCATAAACACACTTAATGTTTACACTTCACCATTTATGGTGGAGGAAGAATTTCCAACAAACAGCCATCAGAAATAGATTACAACTTCCGTATCTGAACTATCGACCAGAGCCATATGTGTTAGTGGCACCCAGACTCACCTGAACAATCGTCTTGCTTCCCTTCTCCTTTACCAGCGGCCTCCATTTAGGGCGCCATTTAGTGTATTATCGCTACTAAGTTTGTAAGTAAATGTTTCAATTTTAGTAACAAAAATCTCGCTAATAAAGCTCTAACAGACCGATATCATTGATTTCTTTGCTAGTTCAACATACAGAATATATTGGACTTTTAGGTTCCAAGTTAGTTACGTGTTACATAGATCACATCGAGGATGTTTAACATGTAAGATGAACAAAAATAGACTACATATTTTTAAAAAATAAAAACAAGTATTAATATGGTTACTTGCTGTTCTTTTACAAGTTTATTACCATAAAAATGACTAATTATTTGTATCAAGAAATTCGTGGACGATATAGAAGGAGTTGTTAAGAAGAAACATCTTTAATCCACATAAAAAAACACGTTTGCATTCTGTCAGCCAGTTTATTTAAATGTGTAGACTTTCAGAGAATTTTAAAGCTGAGTATTTTATCCATTTCTGCGAAATAGTTAGATTCATTGAAGTATAATGCAGATAATTACTCCTTGTCGTATTATACTTGGGGTTACCTCTGTCATTCCAGACGCATGTGTATTGTCGATAGCAAATTTCGTTAGTGAACAAATGTATTGTGAAGTTATTCTTAATATTCCCAGCTGGTTAAACAGATGCCTACAAGATGTACGTTTGTGAGCCCCACATTCATTAGCGCAATAAAAATGTTTGCCTAAGTGAGGAGCTACCCCAGAACATTACGCAGTCAGGTAACAACAAACTAAAAAATGGAAAATACGTTACCTCATTGACTTTCAAATCCACAATTTAGAAAATACTCTTACGGCAAAAATGGGCGAACGTAAACTGTTTAGCAAGTCTATTATACGTATGTTTTTTTCTATTTAACTTTTCATCAATATGCACACATAAGAACTTACATTCATTTGTTTGTTGGTATAGTTTGTTTACATCGTTTATTATTTTCTCTGTTGATGAATCTTTGCTTGGTTCAAATAAAATGGTATATCATTAAAATAAAGCAAGAACAGTTTCTTTCCTCGTTTTCATGAGGGTTTACCCCAACAAGTATGGCCTCCACTATAGCAAAGTTTTGACAAATTCATTTTTATTTACCTTTGCTGCTAGATGCTCTTCCTGGCACCGCACGCGTCAGTCAACTAAGGGGTTGGGGGAGATACCTGCACCATCTGTCTGTGAACAGTGTAAAATTTGATCTGTATGGTATCGTACGAGGGCTGTTCGTTTATTCGTTTATTAAGGTCAGGTCGATCGTAAAATGGAAACCACATTGAAAATCAGGTGAAGCTTTGAACAGATATGTTGCGCAGTGTCTCTAATATACCCTTCAAATGCGTCACGTCCCTCTTTTCAGTTCTGAGCGCACAATGGGTACGTAAAGATGTGTGCAATTTAGTGTTTCATGCCAAGTGTAAGCGCCTACTGAGAGATTTTGCCTGGTTTCATGCAGCCCACATAACGCAACTTTCATGCATTTCCTCCTTCATAGTAATTCTCGGCCGCACACTGCAGGGGCAACGAAGACGCCCCTGCACCGTTTCCGGTAGCAAGTGTTTGATTACCCTCCATACAGTTCGGACTTGGTTTCCCGTAATTTTATCCTCTACTCACATGAATCGCTGGCTATTAAGCCACATTTTGGCACACAAAACGATCTGCAGACCAGCGTGGAGGCTTGGCGGAAAGCACAGGCAATTACCTTTTAGGACAAGGGTACTGGAAAATTGGTACAACGCCACGACTATGTAGAGAAGTAACTGGAAGGTGCAGTTAACTGTTGCGAATAAAACGTCTTTCATTTTCACTATGGTTTCCATTTTACAACCGATCGGACATTATAAAAGAATAACCCTAGTATTTTATCTGATTGTATATCGTACTGTCTGAGGTGAAAACTAGGGACCAATCCTGCATTTGCCTAAAAGAGTGTGGAAAACCACCTTCAGGCTGATAGGTGTGGTTAATCTGGTGTGTGGATTCGATCCCGTTATGGATCATCTTCGCGGCTCGCATAACAGAGCTCTGCCTGCTACGCTGTATGAGCAATTACGTAACGCCAGAACAGTGCATGGCCAGAATTGTACAGATGGTCGGGGATGCTAAAGAGAGTACTCTGAGATCAGGAACACATTATCGGATACAAATAATGCAATCAGTAATGCATGTGTAGCATGTTTTATTTTATTTCTTTTAAACACTTAACGCTAAATGACAGACAACAGCCTGTTATATAGACGTTGGTGGAGCTATCTTGAGAAAACGATACAAAATGATCTGTAACATTTTCACGGGGGAGTTTTGCGCTGTTTAGAGTTCATGACTGTTTGTCGAAGACGGAACGTTACTCGTTGCAGAAAGTTGTGGATTTGCGTGTAATATGTGGTACAGCAGGTTGTATTACCCGGAAAGCCGAAAGAATGGCCAGAACTAAGTTTCGCAACAGGTATCATATCGTTTGTAAAATAAATAAATAAGTAAATAAATAAATTCGTGTGGACAAGAACTTCAGAGAAGAAGGGCTGTCCAACCTCAGATAGCTGGCCAATATTCTCGACAGAGAACTCTTTTTACAACAGAATAGAGTGGATGGTGTTAGATCGTGTGGGAGAAGGTTCATCGACAAGCATCCGTCAGCTTGTCGAAGAAAGGCAAACGACAATGAATGCAGTTTGGAGATCAGCTACACCCTTATTATCTAGAACGGGTGCAAACAACGAGGACAAATGATTGTGCAAGTCGGAATACGGTTACATCAATAGATTATGTTGCAGTGCTTTCTTTGAGTCTGGCAGATGCAACTTCTAACAGTTGCAATCAGCATTAATGACGTGCTTCGCAGTGAAGATAGCAACTGTAGTGAAGCTGCCATTTTTGAGGAGCATTGTTTGTTCACCGTGTTATCTTTATCAGCGCTTGGTATGCACTATTCAATGCGTTACGGTTTACAGCGATACACATCGGTCTTGGAATGTCTTGTGAAGTCTAGTCAGAAAGAGTCTGAAAGCCTTATAAGGGTGTAGCATAATAGGTTGTGCTGAGAAATACACTCCTGGAAATTGAAATAAGAACACCGTGAATTCATTGTCCCAGGAAGGGGAAACTTTATTGACACATTCCTGGGGTCAGGTACATCACATGATCCCACTGACAGAACCACAGGCACTTAGACACAGGCAACAGAGCATGCACAATGTCGGCACTAGTACAGTGCTGCTATTCTCCCATGGAGACGATCGTAGAGATGCTGGATGTAGTCCTGTGGAACGGCTTGCCATGCCATTTCCACCTGGCGCCTCAGTTGGACCAGCGTTCGTGCCGGACGTGCAGACCGCGTGAGACGACGCTTCATCCAGTCCCAAACATGCTCAATGGGGGACAGATCCGGAGATCTTGCTGGCCAGGGTAGTTGACTTACACCTTCTAGAGCACGTTGGGTGGCACGGGATACATGCGGACGTGCATTGTCCTGTTGGAACAGCAAGTTCCCTTGCCGGTCTAGGAATGGTAGAACGATGGGTTCGATGACGGTTTGGATGTACCGTGCACTATTCAGTGTCCCCTCGACGATCACCAGTGGTGTACGGCCAGTGTAGGAGATCGTTCCCCACACCATGATGCCGGGTGTTGGCCCTGTGTGCCTCGGTCGTATGCAGTCCTGATTGTGGCGCTCACCTGCACGGCGCCAAAATCGCATACGACCATCATTGGCACCAAGGCAGAAGCGACTCTCATCTGTGATAGACGTCAGAAATAATCATTATAAGTAATTCATGATCATTTACCTGTCATAGGGCAGAAATAACTACAAGATTTATCAGTGTTGACATATTAAATATATAATTTGCACATTCCAAGCTGACACTATGTCCAGTGGCTATGGCAACGACTGTAAATGGCAATTATCTATACATACTGTCACTTCCACCAGCAACAGGGACTTATGTCAGCTTGGGTTACGAGAACAGTACATAGCGCACTGAGTAAGGCGGCAACCAGCAATTTGTAAATGCACTGTCGGGGCAGCATGTCCTTCACTGCACTCTCATTACAATGTTGGTATTAAATAGTGTCATCGCTTTTCCATAACATCTTCAACAATTTCTGCACAACGAATGAGAAACTAAACACCATACTACGTCGTGCAAAATCAGAAAATAAGAAATAATTACTCCTAGACACGGAATCAAAATCAAGTATTGTAAAACAAAATTCAATCAACTTCGCTTACTGTGCGGCATTGCTACACAATACAGAGTGAAGAGACTTGTAGAACATGTGAGTCCGGTGTTGCCAGCCGAAGTGCCACTCTTTGACGTCCATATTCTACAGAAAATACACTAAAAAAGAAAAAAAAATGTACGACGCACCATGAAGAAATTATCCGAGTGGGATGGAAATCGATAGATATGATATATACGTATAGACAAGCAAATGATTACAATATCCAAAAAATTTTATGATTTTGTCAAGAGAAAGAGCTTCACAAATTGAGCAAATCTATAGCGCGGTGGTCCACCTCTGGCTTTTATGAAACTGCTATTCGGCTTGGCATTGACGGATACAATTGTTGAATGTCCCCTGATGAATATCGTGTCAAATACTGTCCAACTGATGCGTTAGACAGTCAAAATCACGAGATGGTTGATGGGGCCTTGACCACAATGGTCCAGATGGAGGAAATTTTGGAATGATCTGGCTACCTTTCTGGTAGAGAAAGGCACGAAGACAAGCAGTAAAAACTGTCACCGTTTGCGGGGAGGCATTATCCTGCCGAAATGTAAGCCCAGGATGGCTTACCATAAAGGACAACAAAACGGGGCATAAAACATCTTCGACATACCGCTGTACTGTAAGAGTGCCGCAAATGAGAACCAAAGGGGACCTGCTATTAAATGAAATGGCACCCCAGATCACCACTCCTAGACGTCGTCGGGTCGTAGGGCTGGCGACGGTTAGGTATGTAACCCACCGCTGTCTGAGGCATACCCAGACACGTCTTCGGCCTGGAATCTCATTGACTGGCGTAGAATGGAGTAGAATTGTCTTGGTTCCCCCTTCCAGTTGAGCCCCAATGAGCTGCGGAGACGTCTCTGGGGCAACAATCGAAATGACTCTCAATGACCAGCGAAGATGTGTCCAGAGACACCCCGAACAGTGACACAGGGAAGACGTGAGAAACACTATATTATGAAACTTCCTGTCAGATTAAAACTCTGTGCCGGACCGAGACTTGAACTCGGGACCTTTGCCTTTCGCGGGCAAGTGCTCTATCAATTGAGCTCACGACCCGTCAACCTTTCCTTCAGGAGTGCTAGTTCTGCAAGGTTCGCAGGAGAGCTTCTGTAAAGTTTGGAAGATAGGAGATGAGGTACTGGCAGAAGTAAAGTTGTGAGTACGGTGCGTGAGTCGTCCTTGGGTAGCTCAGTTGGTAGAGCACTTGCCCGCGAAAGGCAAAGGTCCCGAGTTCAAGTCTCGGTCCGGCACAGAGTTTTAATCTGACAGGAAGTTTCATAATATAGTGTTTCTCACGTCTTCCCTGTGTCACTTTTTGGGATGTCTCTGGACACATCTTCGCTGGTCACTGAGACTCATTTCGATTGTTGCCCCAGAGACGTCTCCGCAGCTCATTGGGGCTCAACTGGAAGCGGGAACCAAGACAATTCTACTCCATTCTACTCCAGTCAATGAGATTCCAGGCCGAAGTGGCAACAGTTTATTTACAGATCGTACAAAATAGATACATGTTTCAAAGTTTTACTGACGTTCAAAGTAGTCACCAGCATTGTGGATAAGCCGTTGCCAGCGATGTGGAAGTCGTAGGATACTCTTAGCAGTGGCACTTGTGTTGACAGTTCGAGCGTTGCGGTCTATTGCCCGACGAATTTGTAGCAGTTCAGAAGCGAATGTGGCCAAGTGTTTCCTTCAATTTAGAACTCGAGTTGAACGTACGACGGCTTAAGTCAGGGGAGTGCAGTAAGTGGTATAGCACTTAGCAGCCCCATCGGTCAAACAAATCAGTAACAGCTTGCACTGTACGTTCTTGAGCATTGTCATGAAAAATGGTCAGGTCCTGCAGAAAGTGTCATCACCTCTGTCTCTATGCTGTTCATTTTTGGAACACAACCTACCATCAGCTCAGAGACAGGAGTGACGACACTTTCTGCAGGACCTGACCGTCATTTTTCTGGAGAATGCTCAAGCACGTACAGTGCAAGCTGTTACTGATTTGTTTGATTGATTGGGCTGCTAAGTGCTATACCACCTACTGCACTCCTCTGACTTAAGCTCTCGTAAGTTCAACTCTAGTTCTAAGCCGAAGGAAACACTTCACGGCATTGGCTTCAGAACTGCTACAAATTCGTCGGGCAATAGATTGCGCCGCTCGAACTGTCAACGCAACTGGCACTGCCAAGCGTATCCTACGACTTCCACGTCTCTGGCAACGGGTTATACACAATACTGGTGACTACTTCGAAGGTCAGTAAAACTTTGAAACACATATCTATTTCGTACGATCTGTAAAAAGTTAGTTGCTACCATTAAAGTTCCAGCCCTCGTATATTCAGTGGTTACTCTTGGTACGCCCTGATTCAATATGGTTCGTTGAAATAGTAAATGGATCTTCCTTCGTCTCTCAAAAATTTTATGATTTGTAGATGATGCCATCTCCAGAAAATGTTTTCAGCACATGCTATCACATCCACGCTATATTTATTAAAAATTTATTTCTTTTAATAATTAACAAAATGTAGATATCCGAAATATTCCCAAATCTGGATCTTTGTTCATGGCAGTAAGCACTTCGTCAATTGTTGACAATTCGTTATGAAAAAAAATTTCGTTACTTTTGTTCGTATCAAATTTCTGTCGAAGTCATCAACACTTTCTGAAAAATTCCGTCGTGAGTTTTCTTTCTTAGGAGACTTCAAAAAGTGTGTGGTCTTGTACTCACTTAGCACACGATACGCTGAAGAACGAGCAACACCTGCAGATGCACCTGTTTTCAGAACAATGTCTGTCATTGACTGCTCTGGACACTATAGCTGCATATCATACACATTAAGAACCTTGCGCGTCTCTGAAGAACTTAATAATTCGATCTTTGATCTCTTCTTGGGTGGACTCAGAACTGACATATCAACTTCCGTAGCTGTATCCGTGGACGATGACATTGCGAGGTGCCGGCGCTAGCAGTGTATTTAACACGACTACTCAGAACGCTTCTAAGAGCACGTTCTTGTATGCGCCCGTTTGTGCGACATCTCGTCACTCATCACTATCCTTTAACATGGACACCAGATAGGAAAGGACAAAAACATTGCTCATGCAAAGGTAGTGCCTCTTATCGCATCGACAGTGGAGATCGCGAACATAAACAAAAAAAAGTTAGCAGCAGTAAAATCTTATGCGAGAAAACGCAGCGTGTTAATACTTTAACAATCTTAATCTATTAATGCAACGATTATTGTTCCCCGAAGAAAGGTTCGTATATTTGCCTATTCTAGTATGTACACCACTTAAACTACTATTATTCCACGAACTTCTTTGTGTGAGAGATGTGGTGGAGTCCTATGGACTAGCGCCAATCCCTTGTCAGACTCCCCCTCCTCTGACGTGCATTAGGATTTGCAGGTATAATTTGAATCTCCTGGTTCTCCTGTTGTCCTTGGTTTCGCTCTCTCCAGTTACGGTCGCTTTGCCGTTCGTTATTCCTCCTGTCCCAGATTCCTTGTCTAGATTGACCCTGTTCCCTGACGTTCTAGTTTCCGTGTCTCTGGTTTCCATAACCTTGAATAGCGTAACCTTGATTTCCGTAACCCTGGTTTCCTAACTGACCAGTGCGATTATGCGATCTGTTGTCGTCTTCCCTTGCTGGCCAGTGGTATTTGTTATTTTGCGCCTTCTTCCTGTCCTTTGCGTCTTGTTTATCAAAGACTACTTCGAGTTCGCGCAATAGACTCTTGAATGCTTCTATGTCAGATCCACACTTCCCGACAAGTGTCTGTTGATAACTAACTGGCAATTTGGAAAAGCAAAATTTGATGATTCCTCCATTGCTATATGGACTATCTAAAAACTGATTCTTCTTGAGTAAATCATCAAATAATTTGGTTGCGCTCCTATGCCCGGACACTTCCAGTTCAGGACAAAATATTATTTCTTCTTTAATCCTGTCTTGCGTTTCCTTTGACCAGTAGGTCCGCAGGAACGCACCAACAAATTCCTCATAAGTCCGACACGTCGCTGCCACACCCCACATCTTTTCCGCGGCTTGGCCTTCGATGTGTCCGCACATGAATTCTAATTTTGCCTGGGTTGGCCATGACGACGGTAATGAATTTCTAAACTGCATCACCCATCTCTTCGGATGCATCCACCCTCCATTGTCTTTGAACTTCTGGAATTTTAGTATCGACAGGAAGTGATTCTGATCAAAATCCTGTCCGATCCTCGCACTGGTGTTGTCACTCGTTTCCGATACTTGCACGTCTGCTGAGTGTCCTGATCTATCTTGCTGATAACTGTGATGTGCTACCTCTGTATCACAGTGGAAGTGGCACTCCGAATTCACTCTCCTAAGTGGGCTACAATTATTGGAGCTACTACTAGGTGCTTTGTTAGTTCCGCACTCTGTCACTGGGCTAAAGCACGGCGGGCTTTTCCTCGGAGACACAATTCTGTGTACTCCATCATTGGTATCCGAACGCGCAGTGCTCGTGTGCCCGTTTCGCTCTAGTTTTGCTATCCGACTCTCTACTTCTTTCATTCGTTTCGTGATGTTCGTAACCGCAATATTACCTTGAGTTTTTAAGAACGCTAGGGATTTTGAGTGGGCTAGTGTCGCACGTCGCAAGCGACCTGCAAGTTGAGAAGTTACTTTTGCGATTTTCATTGCCCCTGTTCCTGCCATTTTGGCTAGGCCTGCTACTTTTTGTGCTACCATTGACATTTGTTTTGCTTCTCCACATTCTTTCTATATTGTTAGTAATTCCCCACGAATTTCCCATATATGCGAAATTATTGCCTCTGTGTCCTTCTTACGCTGTTTCTCATCTTCTTCCTTCTCCTTCTTACGTTGTTTCTCATCTTCTTCCTTCTCCTTCTTACGTTGTTTCTCATCTTCTTCCTTCTCCTTCTTACGTTGTTTCTCATCTTCTTCCTTCTCCTTCTTACGTTGTTTCTCATCTTCTTCCTTCTCCTTCTTACGTTGTTCGTCAGCTTCTTCTTTCATTGATCGTAGGAAGCTCAGTATTGGGTTTACGTCATCTTTTTGATCCTCTTCAAACATGGGCGAAGTAACTCTGGACACCTGGGCGCTAGAGCTCTGACGTGGCCGAGCTGGCCCCTGTGTGCTCTCGTTCGTTTGATTATAAACTTCTGCTACCGTTTCGACTTGTGTGCCTGTCTTTGTTTCATCCTCTACCTCACTATCATAATCACGGCCGCGACGCTGCTCTAAGGTCGCGTCCAAATCACCTTCCTCATCAATGACCCCGGCGTCCTGTCCTGCTAAAAATGTGCCCATCTCATCTCCAAACCTATCCCCGTCAGTAAACTGCCCCTTATCCATTATGCTATCCTCTTTCGTCTTAGCTTCGCTCGATAATAGTCGTGCCTTACTTCTCGTGATCATTCATGAAAAACAAATTTATCTAAAAAATGCACAATAAAAATAATCTACTCCCAATACATTTACACATAAACATAAAATTTCAACAACGTTGTTCCAACGCTATAATTACATGCACGATTTGTTGTGGTACAGAAACCGCACACCAACCCGACAAAGTGTGATGTGGTACGGACACCACATAAAAGAAACACAAAAAAACAATGAACAAACAAAACTGTATACTTAAAACAAAAACTGTAATCATGCGCCGCTACTTAAAACTAATCACGGAACTATAAGAAAAAGAACTTGGGTGTTAATCATTAAAAAAAAGTAGAGAGAAAAAAATTGAATGATCCTACTAAGAATACTGTTTGCTTATCAGTGATTCTCAGGAAAGATCCGAGGCTAAGGGTCGCCATTTTATGTGAGGTGACGGGGCTAGCAGTGTATTTAACACTAAATTCTTCTAGAATCTACATATGTAAATGATGCTCTAAGCCCCCCCTATTCTAACTCCGACTTTTGCTGTTGCACATGGATTAAAAAGAAACGCGAACTGACTGTAATCGTGTAAGTAGGCTGTTTAGGTTTTTTTATTGATAACGCCACCTCAGTATGAAAATCACCGGCTGTGCCGTGTGCAGTCTGTGGCTGCTTTGCATTGTTGTAATACTCAACCATTGTAGTGTTAGGCAGCTGGCTGTGAACAGCGCGTAGCGCTGGGCAGTTGGAGGTGAGCCGCCAGCAGTGGTGGATGTGGGGAGAGAGATGGCGGAGTTTTGTAATTTGTCATGATATCAAGGTAAATACATTGTTTGTTCTCTGTTAATATCTTTCATTTGCTAACTATCCCTATCAGTAGTTAGTGCCTTCCATAGTTTGAATCTATTATTTAGCTGGCAGTAGTGGCGCTCGCTGTATTGCAGTAGCTTGAGCAGCGAAGATTTTTGGTGAGGTAAGTGATTTGTGAGACGTATAGTTTAATGTTAGTCAGGGCCATTCTCTTGTAGAGAATTTTGAAAGTCAGATTGCGTTGCGCTAAAAAAATATTGTGTGTCAGGTTAAGCACAGTCTTGTATAATTGTTCATAAGGGGACGTTTCAATCGACCCTGCAAGTGGAGTAGAAAAGAGTTTCGCACCTGCAATAATTTCATTTGATAAATAAGTTGAATAAAGGAAAGTTTCATTAATGTAGTGAGAAATGATAGGGTTGCTCTACCGATTAACAGAATGAAAGTTCTGTCCAAAATAACAACATGATTTATTATGACTAAAATCAAAATAATAAACAAAACACATGAAACATTTTACAATACATCAAATTGGCTCAAATTGGATACTCAAATAAATGCTGTGAAGGTGAAGTTGTCCCTAAACTAGATTGTGACATTTATGACGAAGTGGTATGTGGAGCCCATTCCTTGCAACTCAAATCTTAAGAGAAACACACAGCCAACCCAACATTAATTGCTGCTACAGTAGTGAGAATTCAGACAATGAACACCCAAGATAGAACAAAGTTAGAAAAAGACGAACAGGCGCGCTCTGCTTAGCTCTGATTATTACCTAGGAAAATCCGTATCTGCCGGTGCTGCGGTCATACATTACCAAACTGTCTTCTTAACTGCAAGAACACAATCTGGCGTACCGGAGGCGATGGCTGGTAGCTTCGACGTCCCGTCGTGGTGATGATAATGAAGCAAGTATAGCCCGAAACTAATTATCCTGGTCTGGTTGTTCCAGACTAAAGACTTCCTAGCAATACAAATGGGCCTCTGAGGGAGACGAAGAAGGCTCGCCACGCAATCACTGATGGTACAGTGATTGATTTTAACAAGCGAAGTCACACTGTAACTCCGATACAGTCAACTTTAGCCAAAACTGCTCAAGACAGACAACATAGGCCGCTTGTACGCAGAACGCTCAATTGCCAACTGTACTCGGAAAGTTACATTGAAGTCGAAACTTCAGCAACTTCGTCAAACAGTTACAATTAAATAAAAGTATATTAGACAGCCAACGGAAGGCAGGCTGTCCAGAACAGCGAGAGCTCAGTCTTGTAACCTACTCTGACTGAAAGGCGAGAGCCGAATACCACAAGAGCACCCGTACAAACTGAACACAGAACATTCCCACCCCCACGACAGTGGCCGTGGTTAAAAGTTCCAATCAGCAACTCGAAAACCGGCGGAAAATTCCACTCTATTGCCGGAGCACTACCATTCCACCAATGGAGATTCTTGGCGCCAATTTCTGCGCCGATTTTGCTACGTCACGGAGCTATGCCCTGAGCAAGCCAATCACAGTTACGATTTTGCAGAAAGCGCTGGAATTTGCCCGCCAAAACTGCCTGGGTACACAAGTCATTCCCACGCCTCGCTGGTAGCCCGCCTGAAAGTGTTTTCACTAAGTTTCTGCGAAGTAACGGAACCTCTAGCCCAGCCGCTACTTCAGGCCCCTGCGGGCGTGTCTTTTGACAATGTCGGCGTCTGGAAAGCATTCAGTCGACTCCCTCACACCCGTCGGCTTACCCTTTCAAGATCAGCAGAGCCCGCCTGTCACCGGACCACCTGGGTGACGAGAGACGCTGCGTGGGAAGTCCGCGTGTGAAAGAATAGCAACTTTTCACCGCATGCAATTAGAGAGGAAAATCGTAAGATAGAAATATGAGAGGGGGCTTATGCCACCTCTCAACATAATGAGTTAATTGTAACGTGATACTGATGTATATATAAAAAAAGAATAGCTATTGGGTTGACACACAAACAGTAAATGATGAATGTGGTTACAAACACAGATAATAATCATAAACTGGTCTTTCAAATGAGATGAACTTTACTGTCAGATTCTGAGGTCACACTCTACTTAAACCTGCAACGGATGCAGCCCCACTGAGCGAGCGCCCCCTATATTGTTCACCCCTCGACGGCAGCGCTGTGATCACGCGGCTTGATGTGTTTGCAGGCCGTCTCTCGTTTCAGTGAATGGAATGTAGGCATAAAGACGATGCGTAGCACGCCCTTTCGATTCCGAAACAATATGGCCATAACCCTTTTGCTGCTCGGAATTTGTTAGACTTCTTTTTGTTTCGTTGGGGGACCGTGAATAATGTCGTTACACTAACAAGCGCTTTGTCCTCGACTTTTATTCGAACCCAAATGTCGTCACCAGTGACAATGCGGTTCGCAGACTCATCACCGTGCTTGTCCAGTGAGAAAAGTCTGTGCATCTGCCATACCCTCTTTCTGTGTTTATCTGTCAAAAGTCGAGGACTGCACGTGTCACTCATTTTTCTGTAACCCAAATCACCATCTGGAATCTTTTAAAGAAGCATAGTGAAATTTCATGGAAGCATACATACAGTCCTTCAACAGTGAAACATCTATCGTATCAAAGTTTTTCCTCAGTTGATTTAAGTCACAACTGAAGGTCGATCTTATCCTTCGTCATCACGTATATTCGTTTCGCTCGCGATCAGTTTGATCCACCGTTTTCAAATTGGAGCTTCATGCATCACCTGAATGAAATTTTCACCCTGATGCAGACTAGGAGCTGATATGTAACTTCCTGGCAGATTAAAATTGTGTGTCGGACAGAGATTCGAACTCAGGACGCTTTTCGAATCTCGGTCCGGCACATAGTTTCAATCTCTCAGGAATTTTCGTATCAGAGCACACTCCGCTGCAGAGGGATAAATTTCGTTCTGGACACTTTCCCCTGGTTGTGGCTAAGCCACGCCACCGTAATTTCCTTTCTACCAGGCGTGCTATTCTTGCGAGTAGCTCAGGAGAGCCTCTGTGAAGTTTGGAAGGTAGGAGACAAATACTGGCGAAAGGAGTACCGTGAATCGTTCTTCCGTGGCTCAATCGGTAGAGCACTAGGTAAGCGTCCAAGTTCGAGTCCCGGCCCAGCACGCAGTTTTAATATGCCAGGTAGTTTCATTGATCACATTTCCATAACTTTCGGTTATCTGCCGGTAAATCTGTATGGGACCGACTTTCCTTGCAGTCGGAAACCACACTGGACTACGAAACTCACATTTGACGGGATCGTATATTTTGGCACAAATTTTAAAATAATAGAAATAAACAGTAATAGATAGTTGGCGATTGCTCATTGGCACCAGCGATTAGATAGGTCTGTGACAGTGCGGTGGGAGGGGGGGCACAAGTGCGGAACTTGTCAGATAAAAAGCATTCTTCTTTTAATTCCAAATTCCTCACTAAAAATAGTGACAGTCTAACTGAAGTTGCAGCATACGCAGGGTCGTCAGTAACAGTCTGAAAAGCTCGTAAAGGTGTTACAGGGTAAGCAGGCCTGGGAAATAGTTCTTAAAGAAACTTCGATACTTCGCACTGTTTCCGAGTTAATTAGTATTGAAGTCAGCCAATCAGGCCATTGAGCACGTAAATCCAGATGTCGTCTAGCTATTCCCATAAATCTCACTGGCCCTACTGCAAGATGTTCTTTTTTTAAAAAGACTGTTGACCATCATGTAAATTTTTGCCACCGTCTATTCTTGTTTGTAAATGTGGCTACGTATGTATTATGAGCGTCGGAAAAATCTCTCCATTTTGAAATATGTAAGGCTCGAATAAGATAACCGCAATATGTTGGGATAAAGCGAAAAGCACGAATTTTTAGTAGCGTAAAATGCATTTATGAGAAGATATTCATGACATAAGAACCAAGTCTTCACCACAGGTGAGGCAACAGTTCAAATACGAAACTGCTAGAACGGAACCATAAAATTAAATTACGGCCCTATGTGGGCACCACCGTTAGTTACGTCAGATTGATAGCGACAAAAACCAACCTTAAATAGAAGTATGAATAACCATCCCGCAGCGTGACTATACTTTCTTCGTCAGCGGCAATGGCATCAGTGTGATACAGAAGCTGATCACTGTGATCGATCAGTAACATCTCAAAATATCGGCTGCTGGTGCCAGCGCAAAAGAAGGTACACTACTGGCCATTAAAATTACTATACAATGAAGAAATGCAGATGATAAATGGGTATTCATTGGACAAATATATTATACTAGAAGTAACATGTGATTACATTTTCACGCAATTTGGGTGCATAGATCCTGAGAAATCAGTACCCGGAAAACCACCTCTGGCCTTGATACGCCTGGGCATTGAATCAAACAGAGCTTGGATAGCATGTACAGGTACAGCTGCCCATGCAGCTTCAACACGATGCCACAGTTCATCAAGAACTGCGTATTGTGACGAGTCAGCCTCGGCCACCATTGACCAGACGTTTTCAATTGGTGAGAGATCTGGAGAATGTGCTGGCCAGGGCAGCAGTCGAGCGAGATTTTCTGTATTAACAAAGGACCGTACAGGACCTGCAACATGTGGTCGTGCATTATCCTGCTGAAATGTAGGGTTTCGCAGGGATCGAATGAAGGGTAGAGCCACGGGACGTAACACATCTGAAATGTAACGTCCACTGTACAAAGTGCCGTCAATGCGAACAAGAGGTGACCGAGACGTGTGACTAATGGCATCCCATGCCACCGCGCCGGGTGATACGCCAATATGGCGATGACGAATACACGTTTCCAATGTGCGTTCTCCGCGGTGTCGCCAAACACGGATGAGACCATCATGATCCTTTAAACAGAACCTGGATTCATCCGAAAAAATGACGTTTTGCCATTCGTGCACCCAGGTTCGTCGTTGAGTACACCATCGAAGGCGCTCCTGTCTGTGATGCAGCGTCAAGGGTAGCCGCAGCCATGGTCTCCGAGCCGATAGTCCATGCTGCTGCAAACGTCCCCATCTGTTCACCCAGGGATCGAGACGTGGCTGCTCGATCCGTTACAGCCGTACGGATAAGATGCCTGTCACTTGACTGCTAGTGATACGAGGCCGTTGGAATTCAGCACGGCATTCCATATTACACTCATGAACCCACCGATTCCATATTCTGCTAACAGTCATTCGATCTCGACCAACACGATCAGCAATGTCGAGATACGATAAAACGCAATCACTATAGGCTACAATCCGACCTTTATCAAAGTCGGAAACGTGATGGTACGCATTTCTCCTCCTTACAGGAGGCATCACAACAACGTTTCACCAGGCAACGCCGGTCAACTGCTGTTTGTGTATGAGAAATCGGTTGGAAACTTCTCCTAATGTCAGCACGTTGTAGGTGTCGCCACTGGCGCCAACCTTGTGTGAATGCTCTGAAAAGCTAATCATTTGCATATCACAGCATCTTCTTCCTGTCGGTTAAATTTCGCGTCTGTAGCACGTCATCTTCGTGGTGTAGCAATTTTAATGGCCAGTAATTTAGTAACACATCTTAAAATAATAATAATAGTAATAGTAATAACAATATACTCCACGAAGAAATTATCCGAATGGGATGGAAATCGGTAGACGCGAACATGCTGGCCAAGGCAGTGTCTGACAAGCACCAAGACAAGCATTAGAAACACTCGTCGTTTGTGGGCAGACATTATCTTACTGGACGTAAGGCCAGCATGGCTTGGCATGAAGGGCAAGAAAACGGGGCGAAGAATATCGTCGACGTACCGGTGTGGAGTAGGGGTGATGTGGATGTCAACCAAGGGGGTCCTGCCACGAAAAAGTATGGCGCCCAGACGAACACTCCTGGTTGTCGGACTGTATGGCGGTCGACAGTCTGATCGGTAACCCACCACTGCCTGAGACGTCTCTAGGCCCATCTTTACTGATCACAGTGCTCGGTTCGAAGCAGGAGTCATCACAGATGACCATTCTACTCCAGTCAATGAGATTCCAGGCGGAAGACGTGTCTGGAGACGCACTGGACAGCGGTAGGATACCAACGTGACCCTCGCGGCCCATATGGCCCGGCAACCATGGGTGATAATATGGGCGCCACGTCTTTTCAGAGGAGGACCCCTTTGATTGTCATCCGCGACACCCTTAGACTACACCGATACGTCGACGGTATTCTACGCCCCGTTTTCTTGCCCTTCCAAGCAAGTTATACAGGGGTACCATACCAACGAGATAACATACGCCCGCCCACGACTAGGATTTCTACTGATTTTCTTAGTGCTTGCGAAACAAAACCTTGACCAACAAGGTCGCCAGAACTCTCTTATACTGGGAACATATAGAGCATTATGAACAGGGCTCTCCAAGCATCTAGGAATTTTGACGACCCAGCTGGACGGATTTTCGCACTGTATCTCTCATGAGGACTTCCCACAGTTCTGCCAACCACTACCAGAGCGAGTAACTTATTGTATAAGCACGAGAGGTCCACCAACGCGTTACTGACTTGTTTAATTTGTGAAGAAATTTTTCTCGATAAATCATCCAACTTTCCTGAAATCGTAACATTTCTTTGTCCGTACATGTACATCATACTTATCGATTTCCAACCTATTCGGATAATTTATTCATAGTGTGTCATTATATCCTTTTGTTTTAGAGTGTAGAATGAACTCACGTCGTTCCATAAGTATGAAAATTTAGTACCCGATAACAGCGAATGTCTAAAGTCATCAGTTAGTGCTTAGAATAGGTCACATTACCAGACGCAAAAATATAGATGAAAATATCCAAGCCATAGGGAAAGAGTCTAATCACCGTGGAAGCGTATCCTGCTGAATCAAAACCTGAGGCTGTAAACGACTGTCCTGGTGAAACCGTCTGTAAAGAAGAGCTAAATTAGCTTCATTCGCTCTAGGCATATCGCTTCATCGCTAAACGATATCATTTGATGACAAATGAAAACAAGTGCGCGGCGATGCCTTGTTTTCTCAATAGCTACATTCCCTGACTTCTCCGCCGGCAAGTAGCTCGAGGCGTGGAATTCTAGCGCCTAAGGACGGCAGTCTTATTTCAGCCAAGTGAAAGTGGATTAGCCGGGGAGCATCGCTTGACGGGCTAATTATTTGGCTAAATGAGGCGACGTAACGGCATCCTGTGTCGCCCAATTTCATTCATTAGCGGCAACGAAAGCCCTTTCTCTTGCGAGAGGGTATGCGTCTCAGTAGGGCTTTGAGGAACCGAAACAAAACTGTGACAGCTCAATGTACTTCTTCTCGGGTATTACCTAAATGAGGGTCAAAGAGGTGCCCGTTATTGCAATGTCAGATTACTGTCGTCCTAACAAAGATATTAATTTAGACATAACTTCTCTTTATCTCCCAATGTATTTCGATCCCGTTTGACTTCCTCCGTTCCAAGAATAGTCACCTGTGTTAGTCAGTCTCACTCCCTCTCTTACTCTGACTCTTCTATTGTCTCCATGTTTCTCTCTCTCTCCCTCTCCCCCCTCTCCCCCCTCTCCCCCCTCCATGTCTCTCTCTCTCTTTCTCCCGCCCCCTCCCCCAAGCTCTCTCTCTCTCTCTCTCTCTGAAAACACTGCATAGTCTTCAGGAGTACCCTTGATGCAGAAACGCACCGTTGCCCCTGAATAACTCCTACCAAACCTGAGATGAAAAACCATTCTAATTATAAGAGCAGAGCTGGTAAGACGAGCATGGTGTTGGTAAGACGCAATAGGTGTATTTTACGGAAGGCATTTGCACGTTACAACGGATGGGTTGTGCGATGTATTTGCTAAGATAAGAAAGTCTAACTTTAACGAAAGGTAGGAGGCACAGATTTTAACGTGCGTGGGATCTCTTAAGCCTTTAGAGATTGAGCACTGGCCGGCCGAAGTGGCCGTGCGGTTAAAGGCGCTGAAGTCTGGAACCGCAAGACCGCTACGGTCGCAGGTTCGAATCCTGCCTCGGGCATGGATGTTTGTGATGTCCTTAGGTTAGTTAGGTTTAACTAGTTCTAAGTTCTAGGGGACTAATGACCTCAGCAGTTGAGTCCCATAGTGCTCAGAGCCATTTTTTTTGATTGAGCACTAACACGAATGGGGCAAGGCATTCACTGAGGTGCCGGCCACGACTTCGTTGAACGGTTTACTCGCAAAAGTGAATCACGAAAACGCGGGAAACTTAAATCGGGGCGTGTGATCGCAAATTTGAAACTCCTCCTTTCTAACGAGTACAATATGTTAATCACTTTCCTCTTTCAGTTTATTTTTATTAACTTAGTTTTACTTTTGTAACCTGCAGACTAAAGACCAGTGCAGATGATACATTATAAAAATCTACCATTCTTTCGTCAATGTTATTCAGCTTATATATAAAAGAGATGATTAAAACATGGGATGCGGGACTAAAAAACGAAAGTGGTAAATGAATAAAACTAAATAAGGACCATTATATGAAAACATTAATGTATGCTGACGACTAGGCAGTGCAGAAGAATTACAGTGAAATGTTTTTAAATTAAACTACATCAAATAAAATTATGATTTCAAAATATATACAGGAAAGACTAAAATAATGGCACTACGAGGAAAACTTTAGGTATAATTAAAAAATTGATATAAAACAAAATAATCGACCAAGTTAGTCATTTTAACTATCTTGGCTGCGAGATTTCTTTTGCTAAAGAATCAGACTGCAAAATTTCAGAATGTCTTTGGAACAATAAAATGGACATTAAACAACAAGATAGCTAAAGAAACACAATCGGTTTTACATAAAACACTATCCGTTCAATTGCTACTTTACGAATATCAGGACTGAACAGCAAACAAGAAAGGCATAAATCGAATGGTGACGTCAGAAATGAAATTCCACAGATAACTTACGGGGTGTAAACTGAAACATGGATTAAGAAACGAATATATTAGATATGGAATTAAACTATTTCTAGTAGTATTTATTGTTGTTGCCTTTGCTGTTGTTGTTGTTGTTGCTGTTGTTGTGGTCTTTAGTAGGAAGACTGGTTTGATGCAGCACTACCTGCTACCTGATCCTGTGCAACCCTCGTCATCCCCGAATGAATAATGCAACCTACATCCATTCGTACCTGCTTACTGTATTCCTTTCTCGGTCACCTCTACAATTTTTACAATTTTTTACCTTTCCTCCCTACATGTCCCGCCAATATTACATGGTTGAGTCCTTGATTCCTTGATATCTCAGAATGTGTCCTATCCAACGATCTCTCCTTTTAGTCATGTTATGCCAAAATTTCTTTTCTCTCCAATTCCATTCAGCACTTTGTCATTAGTTACGTGACCTTCACGTCTAATCGTCAGCGTTCTCCTGTAGCACCACAGTTCAAAGCCTTCAATTCTCTTCGTGTCTGTATAAATTATTCGTACAATGTTACACTCCAGACAAATACCTGCACCAATGACTTACTAACACTAAAATTTATATTTAATGTTAAAAAATTTCTCAGTTTCAGATACGCGTTTTTTCCACCACCGTTCTACTTTTTATATGGTCTCTACTTTGGCCATCATCAGTTATTTTGCTACTCAAACAGCAAAACTCATTTACTAATTTTAGGGTCTCATTACCTAATGTGATTCCCTCAGTATCGTCTGATATAATTCTACTACATCCCATTATCATTGATTTGCTGTTGTTGATGTTAATCTTGAATCCTTCTTTCAAGACACTATTCACACTGTCCAGCTGTTCTTCCGAGTCCTCTGCTTTCTCTGACAGAATTCCAGTGTGATCGGCAAAACTTCGAAGCTCTTGTTTTTTCTCCTTGAACTTCAATCCCTTTCTCCAATTTTTTCTGTGTTTGCTTTTACACTTTGATCAATGTGGGGACTGAATAACGTCGGGAAAAGACTACAACTCTGGCCCACTCACTTATTAACCACTGCTTCTCTTTATATCCTTCGACTCTTACAACTGCAATATGATTTCTTTACAGAGGTGTCCATAACTTTTCGCTCCTTGTGTTTTACCCCTCCAGAATTCCAAGAGCATTTGCTATTCAGCACTCTTAAAAGTTATCTCTGTATCTACAAATGCTATAAAGGGGGCGAGGGGAGGTTTGCCTTTCATTAGTCTATCAACTAAGAGAACTCGTATCACCAGTACTGTCTCGCGTATTCTTACAGTTTCGTGAAACCCAAATTGCCCTTCCACGAGGTCGGCTTCTGTCCGTTTTTCCATTCTCCTGTAAGCAATTTACGTCAATATTTGCAATCATGATTTGTAAAACTGGTAGTTTGATGATATTCACATCTATCAGCAACTGCCTTCTGTGAAATAGTAATGAGAACTATCACTTTTTTCTTGAAGCGTAACGATAGTTTTGTCATGTCAGGTTCTTCCACAGATCTCAATAATTCCGAGGGAATGCTTATTCCAAAGGCCACATTTTGACTTAGGTCTTTCAGTTTCTGTAGTAACAGAAAAAACGACACATCCAAACAGAAACGTAAGGAACATGTGAACCGAATACAACAAGGCAGATATCCTAAAATAGTTTTTCAACATGTACCTAAAGGATAAGGGACGTAGCTCGGCCAAGGAAACAACGGAGCGAGGAAGATGAAGGCGAAAGAAATATGTTTAGCACTTAACTTCTAATGAAATCTGCATTTATCTATATAGTGTGAAACGTCCCCTTAGAAGAATTATACACGACTGTGCTTAAACTGATACACAATATTTTTTAGCGCAACGCAATCTGACTTTCAAAAATCTCTACAAAAGAATGGCCCTGACTAACATTAAACTATACTTTTCACAAATCACTAAATCACTTACCTCACAATAATCTTCGTTGCTCAAGCTACTGCAATACAGCGAGCGCCACTACTGCCAGCTAAATAAAAGATTCAAACTATGGAAGGCACTAACTACTGATAGGGATAGTTAGCAAATGAAAGATATTAATAGAGAACAAACAATGTATTTACCTTGATATCATCATATATATAGCAGTTCATGACAAATTTCAAAACTCCGCCATCTCTCTCCCCACATCCACCACTGCTGGCGGCTCACCTCCAACTGCCCAACGCTATGCGCTGTTCACAGCCAGCTGCCTAACACTACAATGGCGAGTATTACAACAATGCAAAGCAGCCACAGACTGCACACCGCACAGCCAGTGATTTTCTATACAGAGGTGGCGTTACCAATAACAAAACCTAAACAGCCTACTTACATAGCCCCCATGCTCCCCACAAAAAATTTTACAAATTGGTTTGGGCAGTGCCCAATACAGATTTGAAAAAATTTTTCATAATTACAATAACAAATAAATAAAATGCACACACTTATTGATACAATGTTGGTCAAAAGCTAAAATTTTCTCACAGTCCATAAAGACAGTCCTAATCGTTCATCACATTGCAGTGTTTTTCTCAAAGTCTGAGCAGTAAAAGAAAATGCACACGGAAGTAGTGGATTTCCATGCAGTCTTGAAGAAGTAGTGTTGTCCTTCCAACGGAAAGACAGTGCTGACTCTTGACATGCAGGCAGGTAATGGGCCACAACAGAGCAAACCCACAGCGGAGTCAGTCGAAGTTTTGAAGAGTATTGGTGGGTAGGTCATCACAGAGCAGACCCACTGTAGTCCTCGTAGAGCTTACGGTATTGGTGGGCCACCAGAGGCGCAGACCCACTGCAGTCCTTGTAGAAATAATGGTATTGATGGATCATCAAAGAGGTAGACCCACTGTAGTCCTTGTAGAGATAATGGTACTGGTGGGCCATCAGAGGTGCAGACCCACTGCAGTCCTTGTAGAGATAATGGTACTGGTGGGTCATCAAAGATGCAGACCCACTGTAGTCCTTGTAGAGATGGCCAGCAGCCATATGTTGTGACTGTGCAGGTGCACAATCACCATTGAAGAGTCTTGCGGCTAATATAGCAAGTCCATAACCACCACTTGTGCACTCACAAAGTTTTTGGAATTGTCCTCAGAACCAGCAATGCTGTTATCCAGTCCCTTGCTGAATTATTAACACACATACAAACACTAACAGTCCCTACTTCTCACATATTGTCCATATACTATGACCTACAGAAACGTGTGCAGTGAAATGTAACTTACAAGTTAATAATATGATGAACTAGTGACAAGTACAATTTTATAACATAAGAATACAATAACAAAGGTACAAAATACATCATTAACGAACATAACAATACAGATAACATTTGTAGTAATACAGGCTTTACAAAAGAATAGAAATAGACATATACATCAGTGTTACAAAAATAATGACATAAGTACATACATAAAGATCAGAATAAATTTTGAAACATCAACTTCACACATGAGCATTAAAACCAGAATAAATAATGTCTAAACATCTTTACAAAGTAAATAACATATTATTAATGTCAATTATATTTGAGGATAACAGTATTCCTCATCATAGTGAATATAGGTTAGTATTAGAAGAAGAAAAAATTCTATGAAACTACACAGAGACAGGAAGAAAACAAATACACAAGGGTACACAAACACATAGGGGGATAACACAAAAGGAAAGGACAGGGTTTGTTTTCAGTGTATCATTTGGTACTGCAGTCCAACGCAAAACTTCATTCTGTAGATCTTTCGTCTTATTTCAACCTTTGCTTCCACCAAAAAAAAAATCCTATCCAAGCATGGTTTCTGTATTTATTTCACATATTTCTTAACTCATTATTTATTTCCAAGAAAATCCTACCTATATCTGTTGTCCCTAAACCCTACTTTTTTGGTTCATATCCTCTTTTAAAACACCCTTTTTTTGGCCAAAGCATTTTCTTTAAGCTTCTCAATGCATTTCTTCCAATCCATCATAGTTAGTTTCTTATATAGTCTACCCCCTCTTAAGCTAACTTAAATCTACTGAGCTCAGATGCTAAACTAAGGGACGAGGCAATGCAGCATCACATAAAACAATTAATATAAACAGCAATGAAAAAAAAAACGCAGATTTGCGAAGCAAGCAGCATTAAGAAATTAGCAAAGCAATTGTAATATTACAACTAATATAAGGCAATGTGCAGCAAACAATAAAAATAAATCATTAGTAAAACTGGCTTAATAAGATAATACAAAGTCAAATTCAATAACACTATGCCTGGCAAACAGCAGAAGCAAAAGCAATAAATTATATCTAAACATGACATAGCTCAAGCAGAAAAAATATTACAGTAAAAATGGCCATGTTTAAAACTTACGTCACATCTTAACACTAGAGTGATGCATCACAAAAACTTACTCTACGAAAAAAAATTACCAAGTAGTTGAAAAGAAAATTATGTATGCAGTTCCTGTTATTAGTCCCTTCTTATTGTTCTTTCCATTCCAAGAGCTCCTTTTTCGAAGAATGTGGGTCATAAAATAATTATTTAATAGATCTGTTGACAGAAAGTGTTCACATTAGCAAATGATTTTTTTTTATAAAACCCATGCTGCAACACAGCTGGAAACTAGGTATCAAATGAAATAAGCAACTATGTACAAAGCAAAGCATAAGAACATCGTTCAATAGCCATGTGGCATTTCATAAGTAGTAAAAAAAATATCTCATCTAGAAAGACAGTAGTCATAATCAGGTGTGTAGACAAACTATTTCTTGTCATTTCATTAGGCATTTCAGTAAATATCAGAAAGTACGATATGTTTCCAAGTAATGAGCGTGTCGCATTTGCGATGCTTTCTACAAAGGAACGTCAATAGCGAGGATAATGGCCTCCCCTTTTTTTTTTCCTTCTTCTCCACCTGCGCCACACACTAATGGCTTTTTCTCAAGGCGGCTGGCACACCTGGCCGCTCACAACGAATTACTTCACGGTCACTTACCTTTCTTAACGAAATATTTACGACAGCAGTTTTCGCTACAGCGACAGTCTCATATAAAAATTTCATAGGTCAAGAATTTGCGTTACAAATCTGTAGAAACAAAATCGTATGAATATAACAGTGTCCGAAAAATTTTCGTGGGCATTGTGGTACATTCACGCATTTACACACATTTCATAACTCTTAAAGTACGATTCTTGGTTTCCAACATCCTTTTTCCCTAACCACTACTGATTATTCCTTACTTTATTACACATATACATATTCGTCGACACGTCTTCAATATTTCATCTTAGAAATCCGTAGCATAATCAAATTCCTCATATACAGTAGCATCATCTTATTGATCATAAACATATATCAACAGCAAAATACACATCGTCGTCGTAAAAATAACATCATAACACCTCAGTCAAATCTCTCAATCGTCGTAGCTTTCTGCAATAATATCAAAACCTAAAAAAAAATTCTCTGCTCATTTCAATGGTGTCATCTACCTCAAACGTACTTTAAAAATTATGATCCCATACCAAATACATCATTCAAAGCTCTCATAGTACCACAATGGTTCCGAAAAAATATGAACAGTTTACAAAGTACAGACAAAATACAGTTTCATAAGTGTGAAGTTATCCAACTGTGTAATTGCGTAAACATGTGTCACTGATGCAGTAAAATAAATGTTTGTTTCTTTGTTAAATAATCGGATAGCTGTGTAATTTATGTGTTAGAGAAATATGGTACCGATCTGTAAAGTTGTATAAGCAAATACCATATTAGCTAGGGCTCCTTGTGTTTGCCACACACATGGTACACAAAGTAAGCGTGTACCCCCCTGAGGATTAATGTAATTATACCCTCAGGTGTTACAGATTACAGCAATGGAATGAGATGTATCACGGAAAACCTTCTTTGCAATTCAAAAATCTTTAAAAATAAATGTTTTAAGTACAAAATTAATCACTCAAATACGTGTCCTGTAGCGCTAAATGTGCGTCTTGCTGTAAGATAATTCTGTGGAAGTGTCGTAATTATCGTCCTCCGAAAGCTAAGTTCTGCAGAAGTCAATGTACTTACCTCATGATAAACAAAAGTGAAATGCTTTGCGTATAGATATCTTAGTTATTACGTACCTTACCGTGATCAAGAAAATACTATAATGTAACGTATTGTTGTGCTATGGAAAAGGCTGACTCATTGTAGCTATACCACAAAAATTACTACTAAAACATGTTTTACTTTCCAGAAGAATTCAGATACACCGCAAAAGCTACAAGGTGAATTGTGTCACACATTAGTAGCGTCGTGATATAGTCGTGTAGCTGTCAAATAAACTAACCACTATGTCACCTGGTATCTCTCAGAAAGCACCTTGAATCCATAATGTATTTGCAAGTAAACCAAAATGTTGCATTAAAAAAAAGCAGATTATCTTTCAATAAACGGTTTTACATGTGAAATGTGGTGTAAACCTTTACTCTTCCTAGTACTCAGAGTTTCAACTGAAAAGCAATTGTCATGTTTTATACATCGGTAAAGAATGCTAAAATTTTTCTCAAGGCTAGTGTCTTATGTTATTTTTCTCGGAGCCAGCGGGCGCACGCGGCTGCCTGCTGTGCGCGTCATTGTCTGTCCCTTTGTTGGCGTGCGTCGTTATTGGGATTAGGAGACCTAACTTCTTCAAATTCACGTTGTCGAAAGTGCCCTGCTCCGTTTGAATCCCGCCAGTTCTGATGAAATTCAGGTCTGTCGTTATGATTATCTCGTCTGTCGTCATGTCGGTAGATTTCATAGTTTCTTCCTTGTCCGTCACTTGGTGGAGAATTTCTCCCTGAATCGTAACTGTGCGCCAAACTGTTGCGTCCGAAGTTATTCTGCCTCCCTTGATAATAATTGTTTTGGTACCCATATTGTCTGTTTCTATGGTAATCTCTGTCATACTCATTGCTACGGAAATGCGATCTTTCTCTGTAACTATTATTACTCTGCCAGTGGTTGTCATATGGGTGGTGTCTGTTTTGTTCACGATTTTCGTTGTAAGAATAGCCTTGTCGTGTCCAGTTATTATTTCTGTCGTCACGGAATTGTGACGGATGTGACCTGTAGTGATTGTTTTCCGGTTTTCGCATCCTGCGACTCTCTGTGTCAATTTCTAGTTCTTGTAACAGTCCCTGAAAAGCTTCAATGTCGTCTTTGCAACGTCCTGCTAAAATAATATGTCGTAAATGTTCAGGCGATTTGAGTAAGCAAATGCGGATGAGTTCTGAGGGGCTGTATGGGTTTGAAAGATACTGATTCTTATGCAACATGTCTTCAAAATATTTGACAAGACTGAAAAATTCTGATTGTTCGAAATGTTTCTCCATCATGATGCTATGTTTTACTCGCTCTTGTGTAGCTTGAGACCAATATGCTGAGAGGAACGCATGGTAAAATTCTCCTTCACTGTGACAATCGTGAATGACCGATCGCATTCTTACAGCTGGTTCATTCTCTAAATAGCCACACATAAATTCTAATCTGTGTTCTAACGACCAGTTGGGAGGAAAACAATGAGAGAATTGATGGAGCCATGCTTGTGGATGAATGTCGTTGCCAGAATTCTTAAATGTTTTAAATTTACGTGTAGTAATGAACAGCTTATAGTCTAAATCATCATGTCGGCGAGTCGCATATCGGTCATTGTTAGGTCGTGTCGGCCGTTCCATCTCAAAATTCGGTGCACATTGCCAGTTTCTTTCATAACTTCCGAAATGCCCTGTGTTATTATTTTGCATCTTTTCCGTATTTCTAAGTCCCTCTTCCCGTGTTGGGGCGCGAGTGTCCTCTGAAATACGTAATTCTTGTATTACCTGTGTCAGCTGATCTTGTACTTCGCGGATTTCTCTTTGGTGTTGCGTATTAATTTGATTCAGATTTTGTTTCAGTTTCCTAATTTGTTCGCTCTCTTCTGTGTCATTAAAGACTACCGGTTTTGTGTCATTCAGATTATCATCTACCTTCGTAGATAAGTTAGTGAACTGATCCGAAAGTTCGGCTACTTTCTCCGATAGTGAACACATTTCCTCAGTGTGTTTTTCTGAACCAAGTTTCAGAGTGTCCATTTGTGTTGAAATCGAATCTACTGTGTCCTTCAAGTTTTCCTGTGTTTTTGCAAGTTGCGTAACCGAATCGGTAGATGCAACTGAGTCAAATTTAGCTTGCAAGGTCTCATGATTTTCATGAACAGTAGTTTGCAGTTCTTTTATGGCTGCTTCGTGATTCTGTAGTGCATTTTCATGACGCGAAAAAATAGGTTGGAAATGCTCACAAATTTGTGTTTTTACGTCGTTACAGACTTTTTGACATTTCGATTCGATGTTATGTAACTCAGTAGTTAAATCTTCACGTGTTTGTTCTAGCGTGGTGTGAAGATTTTGTTCCATTGCGTCTAACTGTTGCTGTGTTTGTCTCTGGTGTTGTTCCATTGTGTCTAACTTTTGAAGCTTTTCCTGTGTTTGTCTCTGATTTTGTTGCACTGTGTCTAACTGTTGCTGTGTTTGTCTCTGGTGTTGTTCCATTGTGTCTAACTTTTTAAGATTTTGTTCCACTGTGTCTAACTTTTGAAGATTTTGTTCCATTATGTCTAACTTTTGAAGCTTTTGTCCCATTTGTTGCATTAATTGTAATAACAGTGCACTGGTGTCTGAAACATGTTCCTCAGTGCTATTCGGCAGTGAAGTTGCACCGGCAACATTCACATTTTGACAAGCAGAAAATGTGTCTTGACTCATTTGAGAAAACGGTGAGGACCCAAAACCTGAGTCTACAATATTTGAAAAATTGTGTCCTGTCATTTCGGATTCCTGAGGCGAGCTGTTGCCGACCGACCGATCGATAATGCTTTCCTGCTCACTGATTGTTTCAGTGTCTACGCCATTGTTTGCCGCCCGCTCCATTTCCCTATGCACAATTACCAAATTACTACTTTGAACATTTGTTAATTCATTACACAGTGGTGCTGGCAAGCTACGCTCGTCGTCACTATTATTTCTCAGTTTGCTTTGGAGCCTAGTGTTACGTTTTTCACACGCCATTATTGTCACAGTATTTCACATGACAACACAGAAAAACACAATTTGAAGACCAAAAATAAGAGAACACATTAACATAACACTGAAAATAATATCTAGTTAATTGCAGCTGCGAAATACTTGGTGCAAATCTACATGCATGCCACAACTGTTTTACTGTACAACAATGAAAGACTGCAACTACAAAGGAGATTTTCTCTACAATTACGCGCTAGCAATAAACAAAAGCTACACTAATTACACAAACTACAAGAAAAAAAATCAGAAGATTCCAGTGAAGTATCCTGGCAGGGTCGCCATATGAAACGTCCCCTTAGAAGAATTATACACGACTGTGCTTAAACTGATACACAATATTTTTTAGTGGAACGCAATCTGACTTTCAAAAATCTCTACAAAAGAATGGCCCTGACTAACATTAAACTATACTTTTTACAAATCACTAAATCACTTACCTCACAATAATCTTCATTGCTCAAGCTACTGCAATACAGTGAGCGCCACTACTGCCAGCTAAATAAAAGATTCAAACTATGGAAGGCACTAACTACTGATAGGGATAGTTAGCAAATGAAAGATATTAATAGAGAACAAACAATGTATTTACCTTGATATCATCATATACATAGCAGTTCATGACAAATTTCAAAACTCCGCCATCTCTCTCCCCACATCCACCACTGCTGGCGGCTCACCTCCAACTGCCCAACGCTATGCGCTGTTCACAGCCAGCTGCCTAACACTACAATGGCGAGTATTACAACAATGCAAAGCAGCCACAGACTGCACACCGCACAGCCAGTGATTTTCTATACAGAGGTGGCGTTACCAATAAAAAAACCTAAACAGCCTACTTACAAGTGACTTTGCATATCGTATGACGTTTTCGGTTTGACATTCAAGTATTGTTTTAACTCAGCCAGTTGATTGTTCTTTTTCGAAACAGCACACGAGATCTAATTTTCTTGGTTAATTTTAAATCTGTTTAGGAATATTGTCGGATAAGGAAGATTTACTATTGTGAAGTAAAGAGTTCTGTGTTAGATGCTTCGTCCTCTTCTTTTCCTTCATATCTAGGTATTGCAGACAAAGTCACTTGCTAGTTCGTCGAATGTCTTGTTTCTTTTTCGTTTTTTTCTTTTTTTGCCAGTTGTTGTTCCTCCAGATATCCAGTTCTCTTCTTTATTATGCACCTGTGATCTCGTCCACATATCCACGTTTTTTTTACAGATACAGCTTGCTGCTTCACGTCCTTTTATTTTTACATTTATTAGACAAAGTCCCAGGACTGATAGCAGGGCTCCTGAAAGCATTTTTTTTTCCAGGAATCAGCAGTTCTCACAAGCACCCAACGCTGCCTTCTCTGCAGGGTTTGAGAGCCTTTATTTGTTGAATTTTGTCACCACACACTTTCATCACAACCTACATAAACTATTATAATCGTTTTAGGATATTGTCTTACCAACTGGCAACGCCCTTACCACGTTGAATTCACCGCTTATCGTTCGATCATCAAAGATAAGTAACGTTGGAATCCGTTTGTACTTGGATGGAACATGGCGCCCAACTGAAAACCTTGCACCAGGCCAATGAACCTAAATTTATTGAGTGCGACACTGGCATCGGACTGATCGCTTTTGAACAAACGTTTGTTATTTGTGCTCTGAAGTAACTTCTGTGATAGCCACCCATTGATACTAATGTTTGGGTCTCTAATTCTTGACATCTATCCTTTTATAAGCAAGTAGACTGTCTCATTCTCTGCCACTCTGAGTTTCATGGTTTTGCGTCACCTTTGTGCCACAGCAAGATCTCTATTGCATTTTTGTTGCTGTTTACTCATTAGGTTACTTGTATAGCTGGCGACTCCTCGCAAGATGACATTGTCCTGCAGCATATCGAGCAATGGCCCTGGGACTACGTTCCAAAATGTTCTGTTACGCAAAGATCCTTTTGGGCAGGCTTGAAAGATAGGTACAGGCATTCTGGAACTTAATGATCTCTAAATCTTTAGGCGAAATCGCAACACAAACTATATATGGATGGTCCCCTTTGTTCACGACGCTTGAAAGGTGTCCACGTTGGGGCGTTTGCTGCTATTTCTGTTTTGTAAAATATTTGTATCAAAATAAGTTTATTTCTCCCGTCTACCGATCCCTAATTTTCAATTCAAAATGACAAGTTTCGGACAACATCACACATTTTATATTTGTTAAGAAAACAAACAAATTACAATATGTTTCCAATTCTCTCTCCACATAGTTTACAAAATTTTACAATCACTTTGCAAACAAATGATTCAAATAGCTCTAAGAACTATGAGACTTAACATCTGAGGTCATCAGTCCCCTAGACTTAGAAATACTTAAACCAAACTAACCTAAAGACGGCACACACATCCATGCCCGAGGCAGGATTCAAACATGCGACCTTAGCAGCAGCGCGATTCCGAACTGAAGCGCCTAGAACCGCTCGGGCACACTTTACAATACAAAAGTTGTATAACATTCGATAATTCATAACTGAGGATTAATCTTTCGAAGGAGACTTCCAGGTTACTGTAATATGTTAAAACCACAGGCGCTTTATATGAAATCTGACTGGTGCAAACACTTGCATACTAACGGATTTAAAATTCGATACTGAAATAATTCATATATAAAAAAACATTCGTACACATTATACTGGCTGTCCCAGGCCGAATAGTAAGGATGCAAGTATAAGAAAAATCTTCATATGAACATAGATCCTTCTTCGAATGATTTCCAAGACAGAACACATTTAATGTACATCTGTTTCTTGGCTAGCGGCGCAGAAGTAAGTGTCTTACCCATTTTTTTAGCCCAACTGCTTTAAATATCTTAGGTCAGGATGTCTTTCTGCCATCAAACAAGGCAGTTGAACTCACTTGTACATGGTGCGTTGTTATGATGTAGTGTGAGGAACTGAGAGTGCTTAAGAGAGAAGCATCTGTTAACTGTGTTTGTACACTCACTGACTAAAATGCCAGACTTCTACACTAAATCCGCTCGGAGTGACCGCACGGTCTGAGGCGCCATGCACGGATTGCGCGGCCCCGCCCGCCGAAGGTTCGAATCCTCCCTCGGGCATGCGTGTGTGTGTTAAGTAAGTTAGTTTAAGTCGTGTCTAAGTCTAGGGACCGATGACCTCAGCAGCTTGGTCCCTTAGGAATTCAGGCATATTTGAACATTTTTCCTACACTAATGGAGAATATGCAGATATGATGTGTGCTCGGATTCTGCGATGATGGCGTCCTTGCTGCTGCCGAAGAATGCCGTCGACGCTTTCAGACGCGCCCGATTCCTGGTCCTAGAGTGTTTACGTGGCATTTCAGCACCTTGCGTGATACAGGTATTCTTCCAAGTTCCCATTTGTCTTCGGAACGTATAACTCAACAAACCTGTGCATGAACAGTAAAACATCGTTGAAATTACTGAGCGTAGTCCCACTACCAGCAGACGGCTGTTTTCTGTACTTACCAGTACGGGTATGACTAACGTTACACGAGGGAAACGTGTACCCATTGCACATACAGGGTGACCACAATCTGTACATTGGCGACAGTGACACACGACTTGAATTTTGTCAATGGTTATCACTTACGGTGATGGTCTTGTACGTTGCTACCATTGCCTGTGGACTGGCTAAAATATGTAGTTTTTGGAAGTTCAAATACAGGGTGGAGCAGAGGAAACGCAAGTTTTTCACTATTGAATTATTGGGACACGGTTTGATGAAAATAAGAAAAACAAGCATTAAGTGATACATTTTTTAATGCAGCTTTGAAATATACATACTTTAATTAGGTTCGAAAATTAATGTCTTGGAGATGACGTCCTTCTTGCTGGATCCTCTCCCAAAAGTTACGCAAGGCTCTCTCCAACATTTCTGTCGGAACGGCATCAATTTACTGACAAATGGAATACTTCAGGCTATCGATTGTGCGAGGCTTGTTCATGTAGACTTTTGATTTTAAATATCCCCACAAAAAGAATTCGCATATCGACAAATCAGGTGAGCGAGGGGGCCAGTAAACATCACCATATCTCGAAATAACACGTCCTGGGAACTTTATTTTGTCGAACCACTTCCATGGATGCTCTCCCCTTCACTAAGTTGCTGGACGATCATTAGCTTGTATGGATGAAACTTAAGACCATCATGTAAGATGCGGTGAAGCGAACGAAGTGACATACCGAGCGCTACAGCCTGTCGTCTAGTCTATCGTTTCGGACTAGCAAGGACGGCCGTTCTCACTCGGTCTCCATTTTCTGGAGTACGAACTGAACGGGGAAGACCAGGTGGTTTCATTTTCATCACAGATCCAGTACTTCTAAACGCTGCAACCCATCGGAATACAGTATTTCGATCAGCCACTGCACCTCGGCGTCCAACTCTAAAACTTTGACGGAAAAGACGTTGCACTGTGACTACGGAATCATTGTTTCTAAATTACTGCTCGACACGAACACACGATGCTCTACCCTCCAACGCTCCTTAGCGACTGTAATTGCCTTGTATGGGCAGTCTGCCAACATCCATGCAAGGTCAATACCCTCTCTCGTCGCAGCGTATTAACGGTTCAAAAAACATGCGTTTCCTCTGCTCCACCCTGTATGTAGCTGAAATTTCAAAACAGTTTTAGGGTTATTGGAAGTTTTACTTTAAGTATACATATTTTGGCATAGTTAGTGATAATTTTAATCTACAGATGAAATTTTTATTTAACAGTACTCATCGCAGAAAAAAACTGAAAAGGAGTTATGGCACTCAGTTATGTAAGCCAGTAATCAAACAAGTGATCTTTCCGTTTAAATTTATTTTAAGCTGGTTTAAATCTGAAGAAACACACGAAACACAAGAACAAAGCAAACATTAGCATTCATTATGGAGTACAGTGTGACACAAATCGATAGATGGAGAGTTACGAAGTCCAACATTACAATCACTGGAAATATATTCTCGGATTAATTTCCTGATTGACCTTGAGGAAAATCTTTCATAATAATACGATCTGCGAAAACAGTAAGATAAACGTGTAATATGAGTCGTCTTCAAATATTTTGTTCTCCTCATCTGGACTTTTCTCCTCTTCACTTCACATTTTTAACATAAGATCAATCAAACAGCAGACGAAACGTGTAAGACAGAGAGAACTTGGACGTCGGATAACGCCCCGGAAACAAGAGACGATAACAAAGGTTTCAAAAACAACGAATTTTTCCAGTGATACCGCTATTACCATATAGCAGAAACTACGGAGGCTTCAGGCCTAACAGATATTTGAACGAGCCCTAAATATACGTTTGAAACCACGGAAAATAATAATAACTGCCATTGCGTAATATTACGTCCGCCGCACATTCCGATTTCCCACATCAGCGGCAACAATACGTCACCCACTGCCTATGTCTTAAAACGACAATCGTTATTTTCTTCGCTTAATACTGTTCACTGATGGATCTTTGTTGACACTGAACAGAATCAACAACACTCGTAATAACCATCGACGGTCGCAGAAAACTTCACTCGCTACAATGGACACCAGTTTCCAGCCTCGTTTGTCGATCAGTTTTTGATGACGAATGATTGGTGACATGCTGATAGCTCCAGTCACTGTAGAAGAGTGAATGACGAGACAGAACTACTTGCATTTTTGGAAAATTCGATGCTGAACACCATCAGGATGTTCTCTTGGCCATGCCGCCTGCAATGTACTTCCAGTATGACGAAGTTCCTCGACATTTTACCAGATATGTGAGAGAACATCTCAACCGCATTCATCCCAGTCGCTGAATAGGTAGTGGTTGGACAATTAGGTGGCCATCGAGATCGCAAGAACTTAGGCCATTGGATTCTTGTTGACGGTCTGGATACAGTCTGAAGCGCACAAGGGCAACGTGAATGCGAGAGTTGAACTGCTTGGTCGCACCATGGTCGCTGCTGCCCTCATTCGGGAATCCGTAGAGACGTTCAGACAAACAGCACAACACTTTCTCGCAGGAGTGCACAAATGCACTGAAGTTGACGCTGGGATATTTGAACATTTATTATTAACTGCACGTCAGCTGGAATGTGAAGTTTTAGATTGTGCTTAGAAGCGACTACGTTAGAAATATGTATTTTTCTATTGATACTTCATAAAACGCATCTTGTAATGTTTAATAACTGTTGTTCATATGTACACCTGACTATGGTTCAAATGGCTCTGACCACTATGGGACTCAACTGCTGAGGTCATTAGTCCCCTAGAACTTAGAACTAGTTAAACCTAACTAACCTAAGGACATCACAAACATCCATGCCCGAGGCAGGATTCGAACCTGCGACCGTAGCGGTCTTGCGGTTCCAGACTGCAGCGCCTGTAACCGCACGGCCACTTCGGCCGGCACACCTGACTATGCACTGAATAATACAAAACACAAATACCAATGTCTATTAAATTTGTTCTGTCTCGTTAACCATTCGTAACGGGGCATACTTTAGCCATATGAAGTTTTTTGGTTCAAAGGATCGTTCAATTCCTATCCGTGAATACTGTCCATTCAGCCTGGGACACACTCTACATATAGGGGCGTTCAAAAAGAACCGAGCCGGAGGCATAATTATAGAAACCAGTTCCTGTATGTTAGAGTTATTGACCCTGGCTGTTGTACCACTGTGACACAAGGCGGTGAATGGCTGTCTCATAAAATTCCCGGGGCTGCGATGTTAACCAGTTCCGCACTTACAGATGGACGTCGTCGTCCACACGAGTGCAGGAAAGGTTATGCTGGCGTTCATCTTTGAGCAAGAAGGCCCCCTTCTGATTCACTTCCTGCAGCACGGGACAATAGTGAATGCCCAGCATTACTAGCAAACCTTGATCACCCTTCGTCAGAGGGATCAAACCAAAACGACCACGCAATCTCACCCGTGTGGTCATTCTGCTCCACGACAATTAAAAGTCCCATACGGCCCAAACAGTCGCGGCACTCCTGCAGAAATTCAAATGGAAGGTTGTCGGCCTCCCTCCGTACAGTCCAGACCTCTCTCCCTGTGATTTCGCCATTTTTGGTCCTTTTAAAAAGGCTCTGAGGGGCAAACGATTCACCCCTGACGACGACGTCCAGCTGTGCTTACAGTACTGGTTAACATCGCAGCCCCGGGAATCTTACGAGACACTCATTCACCGCCTTGTGTCACAGTGGGACGAGTGTCACAACAGCCAGGGTCCATATTTCTAACCTACAGGTCTTTGTTTCTGTAATTATGCCTCCGGCTCGTTTCTTTTCAAACGCTCCTTATAAAACACTGATCAGGATGTTTTAGCTTCGAAAACATTTTGCATTTAAAAAAAAATACATCTTTTAAAATTTCTTAAAAATTGTGATAGGTGTATATCACCTGTGGCGTGAAAGAATTTTCTTTACACGGTTTAAAATATGGCACTGAATACAAGGTGAACATTAACAAAACCGACAAACTGTAGGGACGGGTTCCTGACTAGAAATGGAGGAAAAATGTTCCTATGGAGATGTGACCGGACATTGACGGTGCGTGCAACAACAGCAAATCGTTCCGGAACAAATTAGAGAGCTGCATCGCATCCACGTCACAATAGACATTCAAAGCGGCCTTCATGGGATTCAATCCATACGCTTTCACACGACCTTTCTTAAACTGCCGCATTTTGGCTTACACCATGTTGGCGAGCCACTTGCCTGGAGCTTGTATTATGGTTCATCTTAATACCCTGTTGAAACAGGTCCTCCTAATCTGGTGTACGCACAGTATGTCCCCGCCCTGTAGATTCGTTTCTCTGGAAGGACCCAGGCCCAAAAAGGCTTGAAAAGTTGTGTGATGTGGTTGGTGTCTGTGAGGCTATTTGTTTTGGTATAGCCGTGCAGTGTCTCGACCGTTTCCATCTGCTTGGCCGTACACAAACACAGTCTCGGCTTGTTCCCGACGTGAATACCTGACCATTGTGCCACTTATAGTACTCTGCGTCAGTCATGCAGCCTGTAACACACAAGGAACACACGGCACATGGCCAGAAGAACTGTCATTCGTCAGTGCTATCCATCGTGACAACGATGTATTTCCGGACACAAGTACACAGGAGCTTTTTCCCTCCATTTCCAGTCAGGAATCAATCCTACACTTTGTAGGTTATATTAATGTTCTCTCTGTACATAAAACATCTGAAGGTATGATACACTAGACGTTCATAAGCATTTTCTAGCTTTACAAACATATTAAGCCATCCGTAATTTGCCCTTTATTCTGATATGCAACAGCAACAGTTTTGGAAAGAATTTGGGAAGTGTTTCCGACACACGCCCACTGTATTTCAAAGAGACATATTTCTTTTATCTTTAGACTCTTTACTTTTGGCACTGGTATTGGAAAATTTGTTTTCGATTTTGTCAAACATGCGCGTGACATCTTATGTCCTACATCCATTTGCTGTTGCTACTTGGTTTACAACTCTCGTATCAGAACGAAGGGAAAGTGTAGTGTAGGTTAAGGCATAAACCCAGAATGACGAAAAATGAAAAATATAATAATTCCGGAAAGTGCTAGATTAAATGTGCAGAATGTCATAAATATTACTGTATAGACGGTAGACTGGACAAAGATGTCCTGTATAAGGCACTTTGTGCCGCAGCAGTCGAACAGCATTTGGCACGCCCCTCAAAAGCTGCAAACACCAAATTCGTACAACAGGTGATCAGATAGATATCACTTGGTTGCTGAATACA